>NC_091952.1:137917288-138517288 GCF_031021105.1 Erythrolamprus reginae
CATCAGCATACCAGGCTTTAAGGCACCAACAACGACTTAAAGGAGATAGGTCATTAGGATTGGATAAAGCCCCTAACAGAATTCTCCAGGTCAGGCATAGAAACCAGCTAAATGAGGGTGGAGCAACCCCTAGTGGGAAACAAGGGAACATACTGGAGCAACACGGAGGTAGAGGGGGAGGGGCACAATGCAGGTTTAATGCAGGGGACAAGGGGGGATTAGAACAGTGCAGACCTAGGACGAGGGCATGGGTAAAAAAATTGCAAGAGCAGACATGTACCACCATAGAAAGCAACAACGGTAATGGGTGGAAGGAAGTAATATCAAATACCTCTAAAGCATTGCCTCGTAACACCACCTCCTCCCTTGGGGAGGGAAATAGGCAACAGACACGAGTAAAAGCGGTAGTTCCCCCTTTAACCAGCATGATTAAGCCTGCAATTAGGCTTGCTGCAGAGGGGAGGGAAGGGTGTGGCCCAGTGACGCGGGCTATGAGCAGACTGAGTAAGGCTTTATAAATGTGATTGTCTCCCATGGCATTTTAATACTCTGACGAAGTTAGCAGCACGCTAACGAAAGCTAAGTTGTTTTATTAAAGTTTTTATGTTCCGGTGATCGAGATGGCTGCTGCCTCATCATTCACATCTATATATCTATATATCTATATATCTATATATCTATATATCTATATATCTATATATCTATATATCTATATATCTATATATCTATATATCTATATATCTATATATCTATATATCTATATATCTATATATCTATATATCTATATATCTATATATCTATATATCTATATATCTATATATCTATATATCTATATATCTATATATCTATATATCTATATATCTATATATCTATATATCTATGTAGATTGTTCTGAGTTCGGGTTTTGCCCTGTGTAATGTTTTGCATGTCTATGCGACGTTTCGGTAAAATCACATTTACCATCATCAGGCTGGAGTTCCAATCTCTGTGTTTTTGCAAAAACACAGAGATTGGAACTCCAGCCTGATGATGGTAAATGTGATTTTACCGAAACGTCGCATAGACATGCAAAACATTACACAGGGCAAAACCCGAACTCAGAACAATCTACATACATATACCCGTGAAAATTTACGAAAACAACTATATATCTATATATCTATATATCTATATGTGTGTGTGTGTGTGTGTGTGTGTGTGTGTGGCAATCTGCATATGGAGGTAGATGTCATGAAGGAGGACAAGTAAGTTTTTTTTAACTTGCTTGGTTGTTGTTGTTGCTGGGGTTGGTTTTTTTTGGGGGGGGGTGTATTTGTTTTCGTAGATTTTCACGGGTGCAGGTGTGAAGGTCTTGGCATATTCGGGTTTCTTCCCATGTAGGATTTAGAGATTTCTGGTGATGTTTCAACGAGGTCCCACACATTTGCCCTAGGACAAGGACCGAAGCACCAGCCTGAAGATGACGAGCGGGACCTCGTCAAAACGTTGCCAGAAATCTCTAAATCCTACACGGGAAGAAACCCTAATATACCAAGACCTTCATACATACACGCACACACACACACACACCCAAAAAACCAACCCCAGCAACAACAACAACAACCAAGCAAGTTTAAAAAAATCTACTTGTCCTCCTTCATGACATCTACCTCCATATGCAGATTGCCACTTCTGATCCAATACCAACTGTCACTACCTGTACTACCAAACTATTGCCTGAAAACAATATTGTAATCTCTTCCATATCTACATTGTATGTCACATCTAAAGATATAAGAAATGAAGTCCAAATGAGTCATTTCCAGTCCCTAGACACCCATCAACAACAATCCTTCAAAACTACAAAGCTAAGTCTAGGCTCTCAGAGATCCAATTTCATCTGGTACGTAACGTAAATAACATAAACAGCCATGTTTGTAACGCAGTTTCTCATGATATTGTTCTCTATGACTCCCTCTAATTTATCTTATGACGGAACAGCAACTAAGTCAGAAAAAACTGTCTCAGTTGGTCAAAAAACTTCTGTTATAAGATCACAATGATGCAGTAACTACGATGTCAGATCTGCACATACATAGAGTGGCCCTTAGAAGCTAAAATTCTGTTTCAGCTGCAAGACGATACCATAATTTGCCTAAGATGCCCAGTTCTGCATTGAGGCTGTCTTTGTATAAGTGAATGTGTGCTGTGTGGTTGCTAGAATGCATTAATCATTGAGCAGTGTCTGCCATTTTAGAAATCCCTCAAGCTAGTATAGAGAGATGGTCATTTCACCTTCAGTCCTGCATTGCTGCCATTATTTACAGAGCAGGTACTGACAAACTCATGAACCATGTGTCATGTCATTCATCATAAGAAATGAAACCAACAAGGCGTGAAGAGACAGGAGAAGGAGGCGACTCTTGTCTGTCAGTTATTTTGCTATATGGGAAATGTCTATAGTTGGGAACTGCACCAATTCCAGAGAGTGGAAGTTTTCAGGAGCAGCAGCCTAATGCACATTCTCATTTCACTGGTTTGAGATTCATATGGGAGCAACATCTTAGGACAAAAATAAAATTGTGCTCAGAAAAGCCAGGGACAGTGTTCGTTAATAAATATAATAATAACATTCCCTCTCTGATAAATAGCTTTGCAGGCCTTGAGAAAATAAATATACAAACTTGGAAACTAAACTCTTAATTATTCTAAGAGAAAGAAAGCAAGTTAGAGCTACTGGCCTAAGGTTGAGCAGTTGTAATAAAACGGAAGAAAAATTTATTTCAAGGGTGACTAAGTTTTGAAATGGAGAATGTTTGGAGAACATCTTATCTTCCCTTCAAGGGCATCCTCTTTTTTCTCCAAAATGTCCTTTAATTTTGATGTTTAAAATAAAACTGATAAATTTATAATCCCACATCAGATTTAAATTACTGAATATTATTCAATTTCATAAAACTCAAAAGATTAGATCAATGGAATATTACCTTTAGAGTAGGCAATTGTTTTAGACACGTTTGAATTTTGAGAATCTGTGATCACTGCTCTCAATATAATTGAAAGATATGCTTATTCTCAAAATGACTTGTTACCATTCCAATAAAACCTTTGTGTGGCTCAGACAGGGGTGAAATCTACTTACCTTGTCCACTGGTTCGGAAGTTGTCATGTCCAATTTTTGACCTTCTGAGCAAGTGCAGAAGGTTTTGGCAATGTGAAGAGGGTTAACCAGAAAATACCATATTTTTCGGTGTATAAGATGCACCTTTTTACTTCCAAAAAGTGCCTCAAAAATTGGGTGTGTCTTATGCATCGAATGCTGAGTGGGGGGGAGTTGGGCAGTGGTCAGCAGCGGCAGCCTTTCTGTGCTTCGGCGGCTGTCCCCAAGGCTCCCTGCGGGAGACCGGCAGACATTGCTGAGGAGCCCTCCCAGCAGGTGGAACAGTGGCTCAGGCAAGTGGCTGTGGCAGGGGCTGGGCAGGGGTTGCCTCTTTCTGGCTGAGGCAGTTTCATTTGCAGCTCCCTTCCCCAACTGCTGCTGCCATCCAAGGCCATCCCACCCGCCGTTTCATCCTGTGATCCAAAAGCGCTTTTCTCTCCGTTTAGGACCAGTGCTCTTCTCTTGGGGTGGGGAGAATGGAGACACTTCCAGCATTCATCGCCCAGGCAAAAGACATGGCAGCAGCGGAGGACACCTGAGAACCTCCACCACCACGTCTTTTGCCTGGCCGAAGATTGCGGCCAGCAGTAGCGTTAGTGGCTTTCCCGTAGTCCGGTGGTAGCAAGCCAAACCGAATCTACAGAGAGGAGCGGCATATAAATCTAATAAATAAATAAAATAAATAAAGCCACCTCTCTGCAACCCCTTATTAGAGACCCCTGGACCTGGTTGCAGGCTCCTTTCCCCAGGGATACAAATAAAAAAAGATCTGCGCTGAATTCAGCAAGGAATTCAGCAACGATTCCTCCAAGCGAGCTGTAGGCTAGTTAGATCAGTCTTTCACCACAACTTCCACCCTCCCAAAAGACCCACAAACCGGCACTTCAAACCTGGCAAGTTTAAGGCTTGTGGACTTCAACTCCCATTCCTGAGGTAGCATGATTGAAGGAGGAATTCTAGGAGTTGAAGTCCATAAGTCTTGAAGCTGTCAAGTTTGAAGTTTGTAAAAAGTGAACATGGTTTTAAAAAGTATACATGGTTTTAAATAGTCTACATAGTTTTAAACAGTAAAAAGTATTCTGCTACACTGGTATTTTATTAAATAATATAATATTGCACCATTTGGTTCAAAATACTTTTTTCCTTGTTTTCCTCCTCTAAAATCTAGGTGCGTCTTATACACCAGTGTTTCCTATACACTGAAAAATACGGTAACTATTTCCAGGTGGTGGCGGAGCCTCGTGCTGCTACCACTGCCAGGTCTCCAAACTACATGTCACCACCATTACTGGCTCACATGATCCAGACAGAACCAGCAGGATTTCACCACTGGGTCAGAGCAATGTTTGCAAATAAAAATAATGCTGGAAGCTAGCCAACATCTAGCTAACAAAAGCTAGCTCTTGAGCTGTACCACCTAGCTGAATGAAATTTTTTATATTCTGGAATTCTAGTGTTCTGATTGTTTTAAACTATTGTATGCCACCCAGAGTCGCAAGGAATTGGGCCCATTTCTTTTGGCCGAAATTTAACTAATAAAATAAATAAATAAAATCTATTCTATTTTGTTCTGTTCTGTTATCTTTTTTATTGAAAGTCAAGTAGGCAGGGTCCCCGTAGGGCATCAATGAAAGTTCCCACATGCATATATAAGCAGGGCAGGTGAAGTCAAAAGATCACGGGTTATTGTATTTCAAAAGCTCAAATATATCAAAAGCTCAAGATGAAAGTGATGGCATACAGGTTCAAATTATTTAGAGAGGAAAGATAAAATGAATGTAAATGGTAATAATTTTCTGTTTCAGACTAAGAAGACCTTAAGTACTTTACAGCTGATCCCTGTAAGAAAAAATCAATAGATAGGCTATTCTTTAGTCTTCTAGCTGTTGCTTACAATTACAAAAGAGGTGAAAAGACCTTAATGAAACTTATATTATGAAAGGTTAATCCTCAGCTGAATGATTCAAGCAGAATTCTGACACAATATTACAGCTGCAATAGAGGAGTTACACAAAATAAGCCATAACAATTTAGTTTTAATATATATATTAAAAATATGATATAATTTCATTTTAATTTTCAAACTACTCTAGATGATGCCTGATGATTACAATCATTGTTTTCTAAAGTAGGAGATTATATAAGATTTACTGTGAGGTATTAAAAATGGAAATAAAGATGTTATATTTTGTTGCACCAAGTGTAATACAGGGTTTAGAAAGCAACATGAGTCTTACCAATGGCAAATCTTTATTTCAAGTTATATGTAATATACTGGTTGCTCTCAAAAAATGAGGGATACAAATGGGGAATATGATCTATGCTAAGCATCTAACGTATTTTTCAGACTATAAAATGCACCTTCCCCCCCCCCCAAAAAAAAGAGGGTGGAAATGTCGGTACATCTTATACACTGAATACAGCCATTTTTGGCCTTCCAAAGCACCACCCCTGTTGTGTCCTCAGCAACAGCAGGGAGCACAGCTGTAGGCTTTCTAAAACAGCGGGAAAGTTTACCCCACTGATTGGCTGCTGAGTAATGATAGCTTGTTATAATAGGAGTTGTAGGAGGGTTTACACTCTTTGTTTTATCCTGTATGCATTGGACTTGTTTTAATGTGTTTTTATTGCTACAATAAAGTGAGAACTTTCCTACCTCAGAGCTTGTCCAGTATATAATACTGGCAACGAAGGTGATTGTTGACCTGTGCATGTGTCCAATTGATCCTCCTGCTGCTCTTCATTGTTCTTTGTTGCTCCTTGTCCCTCCCTTCAGCTCCTTCCAAATGCTGTTTGCTTTAGAGGATATTTGGGGATAAGGGTAAACCTATTTCATTGAATCAGGACCCAGTGATTGCCCCGATTCATCTTAAACCTAGAAGGGTTCCTTTTGCCTTAATGCCCTTGGTTGAGAAAGAGTTGGATAAGCTCATTTCGCAAGGTATACTAGAAGCTACTGACCATTCTCTCTGGGAGACCCCCATAGTGATACCAATAAGGCCTGACAGTTCTATTAGAATCTGTGGGGATTTAAAATGTATGGTGAACAGTGCCTTGCAATCACACCCCTATCCGGTGCCCATTGTGCAACAACTGCTTCATTCTCTAGGTTGGGGACAGGTCTTCACCAAACTGGATATGGTGCAGGCTTATCAGCAGTTGCCGGTGGATGATGCTACTGCTAAAGCTCTAACATTGGTCACCCATCATGGGGCATTCTGTTGCCATCACCTGCAGTATGGCGTAAGCGTGGCCCCAGGCCTATTTCAGAACATCGTGGAGCAATTGCTCACAGGCTTGCCTGAAGTTGTCCCATATTTTGAAGACATTCTAATTTCAGCCTCTTCTAATTCAGAATTATTATCACGTCTCAAAGTTTGTTCTATTGAGATTCTGCCAGGCAGGTCTAATATTGAAAAGAAGCAAATGCCGGATAGGGGTACTCAGGGTAGAGTTATTGGGTTATGTGGTGGATTCCTTGGGATCCACCCCTCTCCTTCAAAGGTGTCTGCTATTAAGAGTGTGCCACCGCCTAAAACAAGGGGAGAGTTGCAAGCTTTTCTAGACCTGTTGAACTTTTATAGTTCATTTCTTCCACACAAGGCGACACTGGCAGAGCCGTTACATCGTCTCTTGGATACTAACCAACCTTGGTAATGGGGGGAACAAGCTCAGGCCTTCTTTGAGGCTGTCAAGCAGCTGTTGTCATCTGATGCAATACTAGTACACTATGATCAGAGGGTTCCTCTGATCTTAGCTGCTGATGCATCACAGCATGGAATTGGTGTGGGTTTAAGCCATTTTTTAGTCAATGGGTCCAAGGCACCTATCACCTTCTTTTCTCGTACATTGTTGCCTGTGAAATGCAACTATAGCCAAACCGATTAAGAGGCTTTGGCTATGGTTGCTGCTGTGAAGAAATTCCATGACTATGTTTATGGTCATCCATTTACCATTTTTACTGATCATAAGCCGCTTGGAATTCTGTCAGGTGACAAACAAACCTCACACCTTATTTCTTATCACATATGACTAGAGGGGCTGAATTTCTCTCTGTTTATTCTTATACCTTAAATTATCGCCCTGGTAAATTTTTACCCCATGACAATGCATTAAGCCAATGCTCTTTGCCCGTTCCTGTTAGTGACCCCTCCCCTACCACCAACATTTTATTGGTGGAGGAGTGGGAACTGATATTTTCTGCTGCCACAATAGCTCAGAGTTCTTCTAAACACCTGGTTATCTCCCAAATATTAGACTGGGTAAAAAGGGGTTGGCCAGTTGCAGGCATTGACCCAATATTTGTTGTGTTTAAGGCACGGCGGTTGGAATTGTCTACTCAAAAAGGCTGCCTGTTATGGGGTAATAGGGTAATAATACCCCCAAATTTGAGAATGGCAGTTCTTCACCTATTACATAATGGCCACCCGGGTATTGTTAGAATGAAATCGCTAGGTCGCAGTTATGTTTGGTGGCCATAAATAGATCAGGCTATTGAATCCTGGGTTGCTACATGTTCAGCATGCCAGGTTTCGAGACAGGCTCCACCTTCTGTTACTCCTAGAGTCTGGGAACTGTCAAGAGGGCCATGGGCTAGATTGCATGTGGATTTCACAGGCCCTTTTCGTGGGCGTTGCTTCATGGTCCTTGTAGATGCATTCTCAGGCTGGGTAGAGATTGATACAATGAAACAGAGGCCTTAATTCGATTGTTGCAAAGAATATTTGCAAACCATGGCCTCCCTGATATCATTGTTAGCAATAACGACCCTCAATTTACTGCCACTGTCTTTCAATTGTACTTGGCAGTTATGGGCATTTGCCATGCCAGGGCTGCACCATGGCATCCTGCTACTAATGGGAGGGTGGAGAGGGCTGTGAGATCTGCTAAGGGGACCTTGGTACATTTGAGTAATGGGAATTGGCATGATAAGGTGGCTCAATATTTGTTTTGTCAACATACCATCCCGTGTCTCACATCCAACCGTAGCCCAGCTGAAATATTGATGGGGCGTAGACTCAGAATGCACTTGGATAGACTGAACCCTTCATTTGCCCCAGAATCTGTTGGGGAGAAGTCATTTAACCATAGAGAGTTCCAGGTGGGTGACTGGGTCTTTGCAGAGAATCATGGGCATACTTCTCATTGGCTACCAGGAGTTATTACTGAAATAACGGGCCCTGTTTCATACAGGGTCCAGTTAGAGGATGGGAGGTGTTGGCACAGACACATGAACCAGCTTTGTGCTCACCGCCAAAGGGCACACTCAGCTTGAACAGAGGGCATTGTCACCATTGAAGGCCCACAATTGTTTCAAACACCAGTAACAGTACCACCAATTGATTCTACATCTGATGTTCGACTAGAGGGTATTGTTACCACCGGAAGCCCTCAATTGATTCAAACACCAGGAGTGACACCATCAATAGACTCCCTGCCCGAAGCTTCAGGTAGCACGGTTATCATGCTGGAACCTATTAGAACTTGCAGTTCTCCACCTGAAACTGATTTGGCAGATATCAGTGCTCCGGCCGTGCAGGAGGTGCCAATGATTCCACGTTGATGAACCAGGCAGCATAGGCATCCAGCATATCTCGATGAGTTTGTCTGCACATGCCAAGAGGGGAAGGGTGTTGTGTCCCCAGCAACAGCAGGGAGCGCAGCTGTAGGCTTTCTAAAACAGCAAGAAAACTTACCTCACTGATTGGCTGCTGAGTAATGATAGCTTGTTAAAATAGGAGTTGTAGGAGGGTTTACACTCACTCCTTGTTTTAGCCTGTATGCATTGTGTTTGTTTTTATGCATTTTTATTGCTACAATGAAGTGAGAACTTTTCTACCTCGGAGCTTGTCCAGTATATAATAACGCCCGTGTCCCATTTTTGCAAAAAAAAAATGAGGCTTTTTTTTTCACAAAAATTGGAGTGGACAGAGGGTCTGGGAAGCCTGCAGAGAGTTCCTGGGGACATTTTGTCACCATGGTGAAGAGAAGTTGTGAAATTAGTCGCATGGTTGTTAAAAATACTGCAATGGGCATAAATGTGAGGATAAATGTGAGAATAGTGGTAAGTGTGAGTATCTGTTATAATTCACTTTATTTAGCCCTGTGAGTAGTCCCTATGCATGTAGCATGCCTACCCAGGCACATGACAAGCTAGCCACACACCCCAAATAAGCAATGCTCACAGAACCAGTTGTTAAAATATTTGAGTTCCCCCACTGCTTCCAATCTTCAGAAAAGGAGAAAAATATAAAACAGCTGGGAAACTACAGACCAATCGGCCTAATATCAATACTTGGGAAGATATTGGAAGATAATAGAAAAAATAATCAAAAAACAAATCTGCAATCATCTCAAAACAAAGCTATAACAGCAAGGGTTTTTCAAAAATCGATCATGCCATACCAATCTTGTTTCATCCTTTAACAGTGACTAAATTAGCAAACCAATGAAGTGCTGTGGGCATTGCATACTAAAACTTTTCTTTCACTAAGGCATTTGGCAAAGTAGGCCACAACTTACTTTTTCCTCCTTCAACATTTATCATTATGAAGAAGGAAATTTGTAGGTGTAACCTAGCTCCACATTTTTAGTTTTCTGATAATATTACAACATTCAACAGTTGCTTCTACAGCTGAGTTTTTAAACTGACAGCAACTTTTGATTCATTTATTTGAAAGGTGATCAGCACCTGTACCTGAAGTTCTGACTTTCTCCTAAAATAATGTTTTCAGCAAAATCTATATTTTGTCAGAAATTGGCTGCTCAGCATGATTTTCTTCACTTCAACATAAAATACTCTTTACAGCTATGGAATAATTCAAATGCAGCCTTTGAGCCCTGGTGGACTTTTGAATAAAAAGTTAGGCAGTTGACAATCTATTATAAAAAAGAATAACACAAGTATTTTTCTAAATTTTCCCTAGAGCAGGGGTGTCAAACTCAATTTCATGGAGGTTCATGCATCAGGATTGTGGTTGACTTACAGGAGTGGGGGGAGCATGGTGGGCATGGCCATGATGAACGTAGCCAGCTCCCACTGCTGCTGCGCTCAATTACCTTGGCCAGATTGCTCATGTTGTACAGGAGGGGAAAGTGTGGTGGGTCAGAGAGGAGGCCTACTCTCCTTATGATGGGACCTGGCTTTTAAAGCATTCTTTGACTTTTAAAGCATTCTCAGTGATAAGATGGGCGATCATCAGGAGTGGTCAGGAGAGGACAAGGGGATGGCAAGAGACAGCAGGGCTGCTGGTGGCCAAATACTAAGGCAGGATTTAACCTCACTCCTTATATTATAATCTATCTATCTACCTACCTACCTACCTATCTACCAACCATCCATCCATCCATCTATCTATCATCCATCTATATCCTTCCCTCCCTCCTTTCTTTTTCCTTCCCTCCTCTTTCTTTTTTCCACTTCTCTTTCCTTTTTTTCCTTCCTTGCTCTCTTCTCCTGTTTCCTGATCATTTTCCCCACTGGAAATAGCTGTTTGCAACACACAAAGAGGAGATACTTTCCAATACACAAATTCAAGAATACCAATGCACACATGAGGTATCTCAGGGTTGTGAAGGTGGGGGTGGGGAGGTGGGGTAGTGATAGAACAGACCTCCCCCAACTCACTGAGATACCCCTTGCTTCTCCCTCTCTACCACAAAGACTCACTTACCTTGCAAATATTCCTCTCTTTGTTTCCCTTTGTTTTGAGGAAGTAAAGGGATAGTTTGTTGGGAAATGCCTTTCATGCTGAGAATGGACACTCCTGGGTGCTATAATATCGCGCAGATTCAGGTACCCATCCTCTTTTGCAGAGTCAGGGACCCAAAAACTTTCATTCTTGGTGTGAAAAGTGTTTGCCAGTGTTCTGCTCCTCCCTTCCCCCCAACTATCTATCTATCTATCTATCTATCTATCTATCTATCTATCTATCTATCTATCTATCTATCTATCTATCTATCTATCTAGTCCAATACACAATGAGGGTTTTAGTGGGTATATATCTATATACACATAGTAAAATACATGATGAAGGTTATAGAGGAGATACTCATAGTAAAATATATCTAAGAAAGAATAGAAAAGAAGATATAGTAATAGAACATATCAATGAAAGAAGAGGAAAAAGAGATATAGGAATAGAAGAAAGGTATAGGAGATATAGGAGAGTAATAGGACAGGGGACGGAAGGCACTCTAGTGCACTTGTACTCGCTCCGTACTGACGTCTTAGGAATCTGGATAGGTCAACCGTAGATAATCTAAGGGTAAAGTGTTGGGGGTTTGGGGATGACACTATGGAGTCCGGTAATGAGTTCCATGCTTCGACAACTGAAGTCATATTTTTTACAATCAAGTTTGGAGAGGTTTGTCATGGACCATTGAATCAAAGGTTTTGCAGAAGTCAATATAAATTGCATCTGTAGATTTCCCTTGATCTACATGAGTTGTCCATATATTTTTGCAGTGGAGGAGCTGCAGGTTGCAGGATAGTTTTTTTCTGAAACCAAATTGTTTGTTAGGAAGCAAATTATTAGTTTCTAGATGGAGAGTAATTGACTTGTTTATAATTGATTCCATGACTTTGCATGGGACGCAGCATAGTGAAATTGGTCTGTAGTTATTGACAAGAGAGGGGCCTCCTTTTTTGAAGATGGGGATGACCATTGCTTTCAACCATAGCTTAGGAAGTGTGCTGGGTCTGAAGGATTTTTCATAAATTATGCTTAGTGGTTCAGCTATGGCAGAAGAGAGCTTTTTTTGGAAGTAAGCACATAGACCATCTGGTCCGACTGATAGAGAAGGTTTAAGGTCACGTAATGCTTTTTCAACTCGGTCTTCAGTGAGGTCTACTTGGGTTAAGTCGTTGTCTGAGTTTGAGGTGCGATTGATGAAATTGGGGGATGAGCCATTGCTGTTAACAAAGACAGAGCCAAAGAAAGAGTTGAGGAGTTTGGCTTTGGATGAATCATCATGGTATTCTTTCTTGTTGGGTCCTTTGAGAGGTGGGATAGGTCTAGAGTCTTTGAGTTTATTGTTGACAAAGTTGTAGAAAGCTCTATTAGATTTGGTGCGTAGGAGGTTTTCCTCTTGTTTGCTGTAGTAGTTAAGGCATTCTGTTTTTATTTGATTGCAAATGCTTTTATATCGGCTTTTGGAGTTGGAAACTTGTCCTTTTTTGTTTTTCCTCCAGAGATATTTTTTTCTTGTTTATAGTTTTCTTATTGAGATGGGGAGGGGTTTTTTTTGTTTACAGTACATGTTAGAGGTACATGAAGTCTGATGATAATTTTCATTTCGAGTAGGAATGTGTTGTAGAGGTCATCAGTAGTGTAGCATTCAGAGAATAGAGTTTTCCAGTTTAATGTTGAGAGGTGGGCTTCAATGAGTTCATAGTTCACTTTTTTGAAATTGATTTTTGGTGTTGTATTATTTTGGTGGATCATAGTGTGGCTTAGGTTGACACTGAAGTTTATCATGCTGTGGTCGCTTTTGGAAAATGGTTCTGTTATTTGTAAGCCATATATTGCACTTTTGCTGTTGCAGAAAATGAGATCCAGACAGTTATCAAATCTGGTATTGTTAGTTACTAGTTAGTCGAGACCCAGATAGGTGACAGTATTATATATAGTAGAATGGATGGGTTCCGTGCTGCATTCATTTAATGACCAGTTAATGTGTGGTAGGTTGAGGTCTCCAAGGAAGATAATGGGGTATGGGCAGTTGGTTGCCCACGTTAGTAATGTGGATAATTTGTTAGCATGTTCGATGTCGTAGTCCGGGGCTCTGTAGCAGAGTAAGAAGCGAATTGTGGTATTTAGGGATAAATAACAGACAATAGTTTCAGGTACCGATAAATCCTGTGCAACTTTGAGGATTTTTAGGTTCAGCGATTTTTTGTAGAATATAGCTACTCCGCCTCCTCTGCGGGATTCATGGTCTGAACGGAAAACATGGTAGTTTTTTGATGTGATAATGGAGCCTGTGTAGGAAGCATTTAGCCATGTTTTGCATATAAAAATATCAAAGTTGGAGGTGTCAAGTAGAAGGAGGAATTCAGATATCTTGTTGACTAAACTTCTAGCATTTAATAGTTTACATTTGAGATTGGTCTTGTGTTGGGGATTGGTTTTGGGGTGGTTAGAGGAAGTAAGGGGCACGCTTTCCTATTCTTGGTTTGAGGTGGTAGGATTGTCCATTTGTTGTTGTGGGATGGTGGTCTGGCAGGTGTCAGTTTGATGTTGTGAGATGGTAGGTTGAAAGTTAGATGTGGGGAGGATTATGGGTTTGGGGTTTGATGCTTTCCGTGCAGTAATCTATGTAAAGTTTTGTTTCACCAAGTTCATAGCGTCTTTTGAGTTCTGCCCGTAGTTTGTGAGAGTGAATACATTGGAGGAGAGAAAGATCTGGTCTGGATCTGAGTTTGTTGAAGGACTTGTTATTTCTGGCAATGTGGTTAATGGTCTTGATGAATTGTTGTTTTATTTGTTCATTTTTGCATACTACTTTGCAGAAGCGGGGGGCTATTGAGCCATCATTATACTTGTGCTCAGGTCCAATTCTGGTAACTTCCAAAATGTCTTCTTGGGCGATTGTTTGTGCATGTAAGTGATGGAGGTGGATGATATTTCTTATTCTTGTTATATCTGATTCATGGCTTTCATCAAGACCAAAGAGGATAGCATTCTGGCATTTTTGTTCACATTCCCTGGCATCCTTGACTAGGGTAGAGATATCAGTGGTAGAATTAGTGGGTTTTTGAAGTATTGGAAGTGGTTGAGGTTGAGGTTGGGGTGGTGGAGTGGTGAGTGTTATTTTGTCAGGTGGATTTGGATTAATCAGTGTTTGGATATTTTTCTCCATGGATGAGAATCTTGATTCAATACTTTCTGTGAATGCTTGTTGGGTTTTGAGAAGCCTTGGTTCAATACTTTCTATGAATGCTTGTTGGGTTTTGATGGCTTCTTTTAAGGTGTTAATCCCATCAAACAAACTGCTGAGTATATTTAGCTTGGGGGTGCAGGATGAGCACATATAAAGAAATGAAGAGTTTGCTTTTAGAAAGGTGGCAATATGTTTAGAAATATTGAGGCAATTTTTATGAGCAGACAGATTGCAAGTCTGGCATTTTATGAAACCATCATGATCATTGATAATGTCATTGCATTTAAAGCATTGATAGCTGTGATTATCAATTGTTGCTTGTTGTTCTTTTTGTTCTTGTTGTTGTATATTCTTTTTGATTGGCATTTCTGCTTTGAGCTTTGTGTTGTTCTGTAACAGCGTCTGTGTCCAGGATTGGGGGGGGGGGTGTTAGTGCTTCAGGAAAGTATTTCAGTTACCCTGCCTGGGTTTCTGGCTTCCTGCTCAGTGGGCCTCTTTATGACCTGGTTGTCATGGTGATACTTTACAACTTCACTTAAGTAGCAGGTATAGTGAGTTGAGGGAGAGGCAATGGGATTTTTTAGGGTTGGAGAGGTATACTTAACAACTTCATTTAAGCAGAATGTAACTCTAAGAGAGAGGCAAATAGTTGAAACAGGCAAGAACAATGGCTTTCAAATGTACAGTAAACCCCCCTCTTCCTTCACAGCCAGCACCTGGTAGTTTAAGCTTGCCTTATTAGTCCAAATGATGTTTGCGGAGAAGGTGATTGCAGCCTTTGTTTAGTTAAATCTCTGTTTAGAAGATTTTTGGGTCTCCCTTTGAATGGAGCACTTACAGGTCCTTTTGTTGTTAACAGGACTCCAGACGCTTGTTCAAAATAGGGGTTATTCACCTTGCTCCCTGGTCTCTCTCTTGGCTTACAAGCTTCAGATGACTCCAAGCCTTGGTTGATAGCTCGGCTGGTGGCAGGGTAAGCTGGGTTCTGCAGGGGGTTCAGGCTAATGGCAAGAAGTGTGATGGTGCTAGGGTGCTGGAGGTCCTGGGGTGCGCAGGGCAGATTGAGGCTTTGTGGTGTTTAATAGGCAGTAGGGATTGATCACTTATGGTTTGATGTCTTGCCTTTGTTCAGTATGTTTTGGATTCCTCGTGGAACCTTCTCTTCTCTTCTCTGCTCTGCTCTGCTCTCCTAGAAATGCTTTGCTCAGAAGGAGAGCCACAATGGGCTGATCCTGGCAGCTGAGTGAGCTGCACAAAGTGACAGGAGCAGAGAGCTGTTTGCTCCAAGGAGTTGCAACCAAGAAGCTACTACTTTCCACTTAACTACTTAATGAGACCTCAAAGCACCCAAGTTGCTGGCAGCAGTACTGGCGACTCAGGAGGCACCTGAGCAGTGAAGTGGAGGGGTGGCATATGAAGCATGGGGGGTGCACGGAGGTTTCTCCCTCCCCCCATCGCCCCGCACCGGCTTACTGAGCGCCCTGCCAGCCAGGCACTTGAAGCACCAAAACTGCCACTGCGGTGAGAGAGACAGGGGAGGGGCTCTCCAAATGGCAAACTCCAGCTTTAGTCAGGGCAGCGGCAGCCACCTAATGATTACCCCTCCTCAACCAGCCAGCCAGCCCACCAGCACTGCCTGACCTGCTCCCTGTGTGCTCTGCTCTTCCCTCATTCTACCCTGCTCAGCAGAGGGGAAAGTGTGTTTTGGCAGGGTTTGGAGGAGGAGGAGGAGGAGGAGAAGATGCAATCTGTTGTTGTTACTATAATATTGGAATTGAGAAGCAAAGCACCAAACATAAATAGTTGGATGAGGGGCATCTCTATCAAGTGATTGAAGCACAGACAAATCCCTCCCAAGCCCAAATTTTGATTTGAAAATCTGTGGCATATTGTGAATACAGGCAGCTCAATCTATAATGGTACACAAGTCTGATCAAATGTTTATAGCTCCTGTGACACTTACCACCATAATAAAACAATATTGATTTATTTTACAATATCCTATATATCACCTTTGAATTATGATATTTCTACGACTTGTTGCCAAAACATTTTTCGAATTTATAAATGAAATGTATACATTTTATACAATCATTTCTACTTGCAGTTACCTTTATTATGCAAATTTTGATTACTAAACTGAATTGTAAAATCCAAGCTCATATTCCTTAGAAAAAAATGTATTTTTTTACTCCACATATTGTTTGTGACTTTTGTTTAATTAATTGGGTGCAGGAATTGGCAAGCTGCAGCCCACCAGACATTCCAGAACTAGACGTTCTGCCAACATTACCTTTACCATTCATCATGCAGGCAGAGATTTCAGGATTCTGAAGTTTGGCACCATCTGGAGGGCTGCATATTCCTTGCTGCAAATTTGACAGGAAGATAGTCCAAAAAATACCTTTCTCTTTTATCCTGGAAATAATTATATTTTACTAATTATTTCCAACAAAGAAAGGCACAAAATACAAATTTTAAAATATGGGGGTGAGAGACACGACAAATCTGAAACAAAGAATAACAAGAAGAGCCTATCACTTATAGTACCTTCTGCAATTCAATATTTATAGTGGTCAAAAAATTAACTAGTCATGTTGGTCTAACAAAATAAGAGACTATAATTGGTGCCCACCAATCTCCTTGTTTCATCTGATTTTTAAAAAAATCTCTCATTAAAAAAGGAATTAAAGGCTTCTGATGACCTCATGATGGAGCTCTGTTTTTTCCGATCTTGAAACCCTTACAGGGCACATTAATCTCAGAGGGATCGATGGATCAATAGAGAAATGTGTCAGGGGGCACCGAGGAAGAGACCAACCACCCGGCTGCAGTGAAGAGCAACTCTATACACCTGGACTGGAAAGAACACAGCCATCATATAATGGCTGACCAACAGTTGTGACAACTCAACCAGATAGAGGAAGGAAGACTTTAAACTAGAGACTGGAATGTTGACAATCTAAGAAATCCTGTATCATAAAAAGAAAGTGTGTATAGAGAAGTAAAATCTAGAAGAATTACTGGGGGAGAAGTGAGTCTCAGAGGAGAGAAGTAGATCCAGGGATGGCAGTGATTCAGCGGTGAGAGTGCAATCATAAAGAAGGAAACAGTTAATGAAGAAGGTGAGTGGAGGAACAACGGAAAGAGAGTAAGGTGGAGATTAGCGATGAAGAGACCTGTGCAAGAGAAAGAAAAGGGATAAAGGTAAAGAAAAGAACAAAATAGCATCAGACAGACTTCATATATAAGCTGCAGATGTTAACATTGGAGTTAGAGCTGTGGGTGATGGTTCCAGATTAAGATGATTGAAACCAGATGTGAGTGTGGCCATTTAAATGGACATTATCCAAAGGAGATAAATCCAGCAGGAAGCAGAAAGGTTGAAGATTGAAAGGATTGGAAAAATTAAAAGATAGAAATAGAAGTATAAGGTAGATTAATATAATATATTAAATAACAGAGTTTGAATATCTAAGGTAGTATTGTAATACAGTAAATAAATTAAAGTGATATTGATAAATTGCAGATGAAATAAACAGAGGGACTTCAAAGAACTGATTAAAAACTAGAGAGAAATATACAGTATATTATTGAAATATAATATCTATACTATATCTAAATAACTATTAATTATTAACTATTAAATAACTAATAAATATTAGTAATTAATGATATAGAGTCATGCTGTGTCAAATGGTCCCCATCTTACCATCTCAGATTTTGATGAAATTTGTCATATAGTTTCTTTATGATATAAAACTATACTGTGCAAAATTTTAGTTCAAAAGACTAAAAATTGGGAGGTCTAGGAGACCTCAAGTAAAGGGTTGCAAAATGCTGAGTCAGCAAAAATGACATTTTGGGGCAACTTCCAGAAGCTGTAAACGTGGCAGTTTCAGTAGTATGTTGGAGATATTTGGAGAACCTATACACCTTGTAAGCCTTTATAAACTGGCAAAACCCCATGTACCTAGTCCTCTTACTTTTTACATGGTTCAGGCTCAAACTTTGCAAAAAAAATATCCTATGTGGATTTCTACATGATTATGACAACAATGATTCTTTGAGCAGATGTAAATACACTGTACATGCAGTCACAACCAGTCCCTTCAGCTGCTTTTGGCAAGCTGTGTTGATTCTCAGTAATAACATTTTAAGTATGAGAAATGACAGAGCCCTTGAAGTTAATTTGCACAAAGGCATTTTGAACGTCAGCCAAAGTGCAAAAGGCTTGTCTAGAATTTCTGGGTGCAGATATCTAGTCTAGAAAGAGAAGGAGAGAATGCAGTGCTTCAAATGTAGTATCAGTGGTGAAAAGCAGCTACTTTTTCCAAAATCCTGAATAAAAGGTTTCTATTAATGCTGCTCAAATATTTCTTCTCTTTTAATTTGGTAGTTGTGTGATTGTTTAATTTTCTTTTTATACTTTACTATTTTGTAGCACAGAAAAAGAGGCAGGGCTATGGAATTTAGTATAACCATTCCATTAAAAAACCCCTCCACATCTCCTTGACTCTGGGAGTCAAGGGCTTTCGGCCTGCACTTGGATGGAAATGATTGGGGATAGCCTCCAGTTCAGATGTTAATTTGATTGGACCACCTGATGGACTGTGGGTGCAGGGGCTGGATCTTTTACTTTCTTTTTCCCCCCATTTTTTAAAATTTTTCTCCTCTACATCACATACAAATTAATATGCATATTATTTATATGCATATTAATTTGCATATTATATGCAAATTAATATGCATATTATTATTTTAAAATATTAAGATAAAATACAGTTATACATTTTTATCAATCATTCAAAAATCCATATCTTATTCTGCCCTTACATTAAAGTGACCAGATTTTAACATTGATAAAGGGGGTCACCATTAACTGGAGGTGGGGGTTGATTAAATTTTTGGTCTATATGGAGCAAAAAAAATTCTTTATTTCTCTCTGTGTGTGTGTGTGTGTGTGTGTGTGTGTCCCCTCCCACCCTCCTTCCCTCCCTCTTTCTTTCTCTCTCTTCCCCCCTTCCACTTTTTCTCTCTCCCTCTCTTCATCCCACTTTCTTTCTCTCTCTCTCTTCCTTCCTTCCTCTCTTTTTTCTCTCTTTCTCTCTCTCTCTTTCTTCCTTCCTCCCTCTCTTTCTTTCTCCCTTCTCCCCTCCCGCCTTTCTCTTTCTCCCTCCCTTTCTATTACTCTCTTTCTCTCTCCCCCCTTTCTTTCTTTCTCTTTCACTCTTCCTTCTTCTCTTTTTTCTCTCTTTCTCTCTCTCTTCCTCCCTCCCTCTCTTTCTTTTTTTCTCCCTCCTTCCCTCCTTCTCTCTTTCTCTCTCTCTCCCTCTTTCTTTCTTTCTCTTTCTCTCTCTTCCTTCCTCTTTTTTCTCTTTCTTTCTTCTTCCCTTTCTCTCTCTCTCCCTCCTTCCCTCCCTCTCTCTTTCTCTCTCTCCCTCCCTCCCTTTTTCTTTCTCTCTCTCTCTCTCATTCTCTCTCTTCCTACCTTCCTCTCTCTCTTTTTCTCTCTGTGGAGCTGGTCAAAGAAATTTAAAGGATAAGTTTTTTTAGAGTGAGTAATTGATTTTAAATATTTTATTATATTGTTAAATTAGATATAATGAAGTAGATTTTAAATTAAATAAAAGATATATTGAAGTTTTAAGGATAGTTTTGTATTAAGAAATTTAAAGGACAAGGGGTTTTTTTTTAGAGTAAGTAATTGATTTTAAATTTTTTAATATGGTTAAATTAGATATAATGAAGTAGATTTTAAATAAAACAAAAATACAAAACTAGAATGTTATATTGATATTTGAATTGATTGTAACTGTAATACTAAAATGGAAATTTTGATGTGGAATGTTGACAATTATTTTTCTGTATGGATTTGATTATGGTTAGATTTTTCTTTCTGTATTAGCTAGACTTCTATGACTAGTGGAGCAAATGTAGCTCCTTTAAATGTTAAATGTTGTTCATGTTGTCTGTTTGAAGAAAAACTCAATAATTTTTTTTAAAAATAAATAAAATAAAAACACTTCCCTCCTGAAACTTATTTAATCCTTTAACATATTTAAATGTTTTGATCATGTCCCCGGTTTCCCTTCTGTACTCCAGACTATACAGATTGAGTTCATTAAGTCTTTCCTGATATGTTTTATGCTTAAGACCTTCCACTATTTTTGTAGCCCGTCTTTGGACCCGTTCAATTTTTTCAGTATCTTTTTGTAGATGTGGTCTTCAGAACTGAACACAGTATTCCAAATGTGGACTTACCAGCGCTCTATACAGCAGGATCGTAATCTCTCTCTTCTTGCTTGTTATACCTCTAGCTATGCAGCCAAGAATTCTACTTGCTTTCCCTACTGCCTGACTGCACTGTTCACCCATTTTGAGACTGTCAGAAATCACTATCCCTAAATCCTTCTCTTCTGAAGTTTTTGCTAACACAGAACTGCCAATACAATACTCAGATTGAGGATTCCTTTTGCCCAAGTGCATTATTTTACATTTGGAAACATTAAACTGCAGTTTCCATTGCTTTGACCACTTATCTAGTGAAGCTAAATCATTTGCCATATTACAGATGCCTCCAGGAATATCAACCCTATTGCATTGCCGAGTCATCAGCAAATAATTCTTATTATTATAATATTATAATTCTTATAATAATTCTTATTATTCTTCACAAATAATTCTTATTATTGCGACAGTTACTTATATAAGACTCTTTATTCTAGGTATATGTCACCGGAAAAATGCTACCTCCAAAAAGAAAACATAATTTTTTCTTCTTTAGATTTAGATTCCATCAATTGAATCTAAATTTTAACTCCAACTTAACTACTGTTGGCTTAACTTTCCAAAATAATAATTATTTATTGTGCCTCTTAATTTTAGGCCTATTGCTTCCTCCCCTTCTTTAATCTCTTTCCTCATTGTTTATTTTTCTTGTCCCATCATTTGTCATAAATAAATGCCTCTAAAATACATTTTCACTTATAATTTATCATAATATATTATACTCATATTAATTATACATTTTAATTCTTCTTATTAATCATCAAAATTCATATATTGTTTCAGATCAATTAATTGTTCAGACTTCCACTTAAGTTATTTCAAAATTTCCATTTAACCCTGCTTTTAACTTCGAGTCTGCAAGTCCCGTTTTCAAACTTTGAGACCCTGTAAAAAGTTTTCCCTGCATATCTGAAACTTGAAATTTCATGAGTTTGGATCATTTCAGGGATTCTCTCTATGAGAATTTTTTTGGGGGGTGGGGTGCTTTTTTCTTGCTGGAAAAAAAGGTCATACTTGTACTCTTCCCGGGTAACCCTGACCGAAAATTCTTCATTTGAGGTGCTTATGTTTGCTGATAAAAGGCAGACCCCCTTTTTTGTGAACTTTTTTTTTCAAATTATAGATAGTTTAACCTGTAAAATGTGTTCAATTTTAGTAAAGTTGGTGTGGGATTGGTAGTTTGAACATTACTGAACATAAGAAAAATATAAATGAACTGAAAAAATTATGCTTATTTGTTTTTTAAATCAGAAATAAGGCCTCCCCACCCCCACCCCCCAGGCCATGTACAATCATTTACAATTTTCCTTTTTTTTTAGCCTGGCAGTCACAACTTTTTTGAAAACCTTTTGCATTGAATTAGTAGTTTGAACATTCCTGAACATATTGATATGAAAAGTGAACTGGAAAAATTGATGCTTATGGATTTATTATTATTTTTTCAACCCCCCTCCCTGGCCTTGTGCATTCATTTTCAGTTTACATTTTTTACCCTGCCATTTTTTTGAAAATCTTTTTCATTAAATTTATAGTTTGGACATTTCTGAACTTAATGATATGAGAATTGAACTGAAAAAAAAATGCTGCTTCTTAGTTTATTTTGATAAAAAACCCACCTCCCCCCCCCCATTTTTTATCAATTTGTGTCAGTTTATTTTTTTTTAGGCTACAAATCTCCAAGGGATTTTCCCCCAAAAGGTTTGATATACTAAATTGAACATTCCTGATCATAAGAAAAATATAAATGAACTGAAAAAATTGATGCTTATCAGTTTATTTTGATCAAAAAGGCCTCCCCCCCCATTTTTGAGCATTTCGTGTCAGTTTATATTTTAGGGGGGGGTACAAATCTCCAAGGGATTTCCCCCCCAAAAGGTTTGATATACTAAATTGAACATTCCTGATCATAAGAGAAATATAAGTGAACTGGAAAAAAATATGCTTATCGGTTTATTTTCGAATATAAAACCATAGGGTCTTATACTCGAGTATAAGCCTACTTGAGTATAAGCCTATTTGAGTATAAGCATGGGGGGCCATTTATGAGCAAAATAAACCAATAAGCATCATTTTTTTCAGTTCAATTTTCATATCATTATGTTCAGAAATGTTCAAGCTACCAATTCCACACCAACTTTAGTAAAATAGAATGCATTTTGCAGGCAAAACTATCTATAAATGGAAAAGAATTTCACAAAACGGGGGGGAGCGTTTTTATGTGCAAAATAAACCAATAAGCATTAATTTTTTTAGTTCAATTTTCATTTCATTGTGTGCAGAAATGTTCAAACTACTTTCCAAGTGAAAAAAGCTTTCAAAAAGACCAAATATTAGTATCTAAAATAAGCAATTTTTGGTCCAGGTCAAATAGACCAGGGAAGAGTACAAGTGTATAGAGTTTTTGAAGAGAACAGCAGGCTTAAACAGGTCTCGTATATAAGAGTAATTTCTACCTCAGTAGGTGTTGAATCAAAAATTAATCAAACACTATTGTCTATTCTTTCCTCTAATATATAATACAGTATTGTGTTATACAAAAGAAACAAAACACTTAACAAAGTAATAAATTTTTAATTTTTCCTTTAAACAAATCTCTTGCATAAAGATAACTTCTACCTCGGTATTTATTAAATCAAAAAAGAAAAAATACCCTAATATTATTATCTGTTCATTCTTCATACAGCGTTGTATTATACAAAAAACCCACAAAACTCTTGACCCAATAATTATATTAATTGTGTATATCAAATTCTAAACAATTCATATTCTTACCACCATTAAGTCTGATTTAATAATTATAATAAAAAGAAAAAGGAGTAATTCTATAATATTCCAACATCCATCATCCATTTCCTTTTCCTCTTTCTTTTTTATATATGTATTTTCTCCATTGCCATTCCTTAGTTTCTTTTCTTTTTTATCCTTTTACTTTCATATCGATATCTGCTCTTTCCCCCAACTCTTTTTCTCCTTCTTAAATATGTTATTTGGTCATTATTAATTTCCATATAATCATCAACCCAAAAATTTTTGATATCTTTTTCTCAGCAGATGACATGGCTTCCCAAATCAACACAGACTGTGGAAACATTACACTGGACCTCAAGCATCTTGCAGTGTGTGCCTCTCCATTCTTCCTCCATATTCTGGTTCCTTGGTTTCCGAATGAGATGCAAAAGTTTCCACAGTCTATGTTGACTTGGGGAGCCATGCCATCTGCTGGTATTCATCCACTGTGCTTCCTTTAGTCCAGGATCAACCCAGCCGTCTACCAGGAAATTTTGGAGTGCTTCATGCTTCCATCCACATACAAGCTTTATTGGGATGGTGACTTAAATTTTCCAGCATGACTTGTGACCTGCCCACACTGCCTAAAGCATCAAAACCTGCTTCAATGACCGTGGGATTACTGTCCTTGATTGGCTAGCAAACTCACCTGACCTGAACCCCATAGAGAATCTATGGAGCATTGCCATGAGAAAGATGAGAGACATGATATGGAACAATGCAAAAGAGCTACTGAAGCAGCCTGGTCTTCCATAACACCTCAGCAGTGCCACAAGCTAATAGCATCCATGCCATGCCACATTGAGGCAGTAATTGCTGCAAAAGGGGCCCAAAGGAAGTACTGAGTACATATGTATGCTTATACTTTTCAGAAGTCTGATGTTGTTCTATGCACAATCCTTTTTTTATTGATCACATGTAATATTCTAATTTTCTGAGATGGGGGATTTGGGGTTTTCATGAGCTATACCCCATAATCATCACTATTATGACCATATCAAAGCGAGGAAAAGGACCACATCAGTCGTCATAAAACTGTGACTGGTTAAAATACAATAAAATTGGCTAAAATAGAGGGAATTTGAATAAATAATAAGTTAAAATGCAGTATAATATGCTAAAATTGAGTAGTAAAACATGAAAATATAACTCGTGCAAAGGATTATATTAAACAAATCTAAGATACTGATATAAAATATTCTTAAGTGAGTTCATCTCCTTTGCATGCCACCCCAGTATGTTCTATAAAACGTATTCTCATCTGAACAGCCCTGACTATAAACTTAGCGGTTCTAGAAACTACATATATATTTGTACCCTGAAGAAAATATGATAATTGTTTATTACAGTCCCAGTATATGATTTTGTCAAGTAGGGGCTGTAAATACTGAGGTCTTACTGAGGAGTATAGTTTACAATTGAGTAGCACATGTGCAATTTCTTCTATTTCTGGTGCACCGCAAATGCATGTTCTCTCAAAATATGGTACTTGGTGGAATCGTCCATATTTGACCGTAGAATCTAACTGCTCAAATCTTGCTCTAGTGAGTGCTGTTCTATGGTATTGGGTCAGACCCATTGTCAGGTATTTTTCTAGTTGAAGGGCTGTTTTGTTCTTGGCTAACCATTTCAGTGACCAGCACTTAGAAAGTGCCATCAATATCAGTTTCTGCATTAACATCTAAAACTCTTTGTTTAAATATTGCCTTGGCCTGATGTCCAGCTGAAAGCAGGTGTTGCATTGAGAAACTGAAATATAGGGTGGTTTGAGAAAGTTGGTTGACAAATCACAGCTTGAACTATCTTGCCTTATATGTTATAATTATCTCCCATATATTAAGTTTCACCTTTTAAGTTACATTACTGAAATAAATGAACGTTTGCATGATATTCTAATTTTTCAAGTTTCACCTGTAAACTCCCCAACTTATTCTGAAACATCACCTTGAAAAATATTCAAACTATTGCAGCTTCAAGAGAAATTAACATTTCCTCATTCTATTCTGCACAGAAATAGCACCCATGTGTGCATGCACAGAAGGCCACATTACTTCATGTTGTGTGCATTCAATTGGCAAAAAACCCCACCAATTCCTTAAAGGAAGGACTAAAAAAAGTGCCAGACAGAAATTATTCCACTTGAAACACTGAAGTTCAAGAACTAGAGGGTTAAGTAAGAATTTCTACAACTAAAAAAACCCCAATACCCAGCCACTATACTGCAATCAAAGAAAAAATGAAATCTACAGTATTGCAATAAAAAAGCCAGGGTTGTAGCTCAGCCAGAAACAATTCCGCTCAGGTCTTGAGCACCTGGCATGTGGAATCACAGAGCTTTGTAGGGTCCTTTGGAGGAAGTGGTGATAATCCATTCTGGGAAATTATGGGCTTTGATTTCAGTTTCCATTTGCCAATATTTCGAGTGAGCAGAAATGTCATTCTAAATACTTCCTCCTATATCGTCCTCTCTTTTATTGAAAAATTAACCATTTCAGTAACTTCATGATAGGATGTACGCAACTCACACAGGTGCTTCCTCCTGTCCTTAACAATCAAAACTGTAGTTGGACATTTTGCCCCCTTAAAAGACTCTGGGAATGCACTCCACTACAGTTGTTTTCTTGCTTAAATATATATTTGGGGACAATTTTTTCACACAAACTAAGCTCTTTGGCTGCACTGTCATGTCTACAACAAGCAGAAACATGCATTGAAAAACTGTTCTGTTGGGGGCACACAGACACATACACACACCCTCAGTGATGCTTTCCCCATTTTTTCCTATTTGGATAAATAAAATTCAAATGTGATACATATTTGCTCAATCCCTTTCAGTAATACTTCTGAAAGAGAAAAAAATCAATAAAAAGTTCCAAAACAAATACGATGGTAACCTGTCAAATAGCCCACATGCTGAGCAAGCAGTGGACGAAGGGAATGAATTCTGCTTTGCTGGAGGTCTTCTTGGCCCCACAACCAGCTCTTTTCTTTGCTACATTTTTCCTTAGCTTAGGGAATATTCTGCTTCCCCATAGAAACACTATTCAAGGGTCTGTTAAAACACTCAGGCTTGAAATGTCCTCCTCAACAATAAATATATAAATGGAAGAATGTCATGTCTCTTTCTTAGGCATGGAAAAGAGGAGGGGGAACTTTTCTTGCATGGGCTCCTTGGATCGACAGAGCACAAGGTGAAAAGTCATGGGAAGGACAAGCTGACTGATTGGGTTTAGGTTGAAGGGTCAGCACGAGGCGTCACGCTGGGGGCTCAGACAGAGCCATTTCCTCTGTGATTTTTATCTTTTGTCTGTTCACACATCAGGCCACCTGGATTTCATTCCCAAAGAGATGAACCTTTTCCACTACCACCAGCCCAGTACATTTTAACCCTTCCCCTGCCTTGCTATGCAGTGTCTCTGTAGCAGAGCCCTTGCCTGCCCATCAGGCAACCAGAGGCTTGCCTTTATGAGATGGCTTGTTACAAAAGATGACTTGTTACATTATTTACACTGTAAATAATGTAACAAGTCATCTTTTTTATCACCTCAGACAAGTACAAGTAGCAACTTTCCTGGCTCTGCCTTTGGCCTGAGTTATGATTTACCTCTAACATTCTCATTTTAACTAGTAGTGAAAGTAGCCACTGGACGTTTATGGCATTCTGGAATTTTATGCTTCCTTGTTGCTGTGAGACTTTTCTCATAATTCTAGGTGTTTGGGCTAAATGGCAGGATGTAGGCAAGTTGGCTGCCCTGTTTGCTTCCCTAAATTTAATCCCTTTTTAAAAATTTGGCATGAAAAGTCATCCAATTTCATAGATGTAGAAAAAAGGTATCTTCTATTTTCCACTTAGATCCTGAAGAAAATGTTGGAACTGCTTCCCACAAGACCATTGCTTTTGCAGAAAAATCAGCCACTGCCTGTTTGCATTTTGATATTCTTGGTTTCCTCTTACTTATGTCATTCTGCAAGAATGACATGAATAGTAATCATTTAATCATTTATCCTTAAATAAATGAACTATTAATGCAAATACAGAAGAACAAAAATATATTTTTTCACCATTTGTACAGTATGTTTATTGTTTCAGCCAACAGAAAATATAATTGAATTTAAAAGAGAACCAGAAAGGAATCATACTATCTATAAGATTGGATTCATCACATTGTTCAAAAGTATTGAAATATCTTAAAGGTGGCAAATGTCAGTGCTGAATTTTAAAAGATAGATAATATATAATTTGTGGTGTTAAATTATTCTGAATTACAATAACTCATGACTGTTAGGTAGTGTTGGACGAACCCGAACTGTGCAGGTTCGGTTCGCCCAACACTACTGTTAGGTAGAAAATTCTCCCTTTTCCTCCTTATCTATCACTATAAATTCTGATGTTTCTCAAATGTATTATGCTTCAAATTTATATATATATTTCTACTAAGTCAATGAAACAGAGGCTTTCTTTTCCCTCTTCTTATAGGTAAATCTTCTATTTTGTAAAAAAAAAAGTATCAATTCTTTATAAATATTTTTAATATATTTCAGATAAAGGTTGCTACACTTCCCAGAAGAATGATTTCCAGACAGTGAGAAAGAGGCTACTTTATGTCATGGTTGCCAAGATTTTGAATCAAGATCTAAAATTGACTCTGTTCAAAACGTATAAATATACTGACTATATATTGCTGCATCTGAACCTATGTTTTCTACCTCCAGTGCAAAGAATGAAGTGGTGTACAGTACTGTATGGACCTTTAGAGCTGAAATGAAAGAATTTACAATAATAATAATTGGAATATCCTATGACAATACCTTTAATATTTTCAAACAACATCTGTACATCCTAGGTCCTTGGGAAGAACTCATAGTTGGATAAAAATGCCAAATCCATTATAAACATCTGGCTGACTATGTCACCAACCATAATAATTTTTATTGTTTGCACTATTCAGGCTGATTTACTGAGATGCTCTTAATAAACATAATGATTTCAAGGGAAAGCTGCCTGCAACCATTATTGAGGGGGATTGGCCTACACTGCCCAGAGTGGAATGGCTACCACCATTCAGAATTGGCATCACCGGATTCAACCTGACGAAGAGGAATGAATTGGACTATCTGCTGTTGGACTTCCAGGGTGTTTTCAATGGGAGTTTAAATATATGAGCAAGCCTATTTCATTCAGTCTAGACCCCAGCATCACCTACATTAGGCTTAAGCCCCAATGAGTCCCCTTGGCACTGCATTCCAAGGTGGATGAACAATTGGATAAGCTCATTTCCCAAGGGATTCTAGAACCTGTCAACCATGCCACATGGGAGATCCCCCATTTTATGTCCAATGAAGATGGATGGGTCTATTCATGTCTGCACAGATTATAAATGTACCATCAAAAAGGCACTACAACAAAACTCATACCCAGTGCCTGTGGTACAGCATCTGCTGCATACATTAGGCAATGGACAAATCTTTGCAAAGTTAGATTGCAAAGTTAGATTTAGCCCAAGTCTACCAGAAGTTGCCAGTGGACACAGCCATTGCAGAAGCACAGACAATAGTCCCCCCCCCAAAGGGACATTCAAATGCAACCTCCTGCAGTTTGGAGTAAGCATTGCCCCAGGGCTTTTCCAAAGCATGATGTAGCACTTAGTATAAGGCATTCTAAAGGTTGTCCCTTATTTTGATGACATCCTTATATCAGGGAAAAATAAGGAACAACTCGTCACCAGACTTAGGACCACCCAGCAACGTTTCCAGGAAAGTTAAAAACGAGAAGTGCAACATTGGAGTAAAGCAAGTGGAATTCTTGGGTTCCCTAATAGATGGGTCTGACATTTGCCCTACAAAGGCAAATTGAGAGCCATCAAACAATCCCCCACCCTGGCCAACAAAACAGAGCTACAACCTTGCCTTGAACTTTTAAACTTCTATGCATTTTTTCTCAAATAGAAGGTGATCGTTGCTGAGCCACTCCACTGACTCCTGGGGAAGATGGGCACCTGGACATGAAGGCAAAGAAAGGCAACTATATTCCAGGCCATAAAGAACCTATTCTCATCAGATAGCATCCTCATTCAGTATAATGCCCCAATTGCTCTGCTGATCACTGAACTGCTAAAAATGAGTGGAGAGGGAGTAAAGCCCAAGCCTAGTCAGTCACTGAACTGGACCATGGAGTGGCAATCAGTCTTCAAGTAGCTCAACTGGTTGTTTGCAGCCAACCCAGTCCTTAAACACCTGAACCCAGACAAATCATTCATCATGCAAGCCATCATCTATTCTTTTAATAACCTATCCCAATCTGCTCTTTTTATTCTTTTGCAAACTTCCCTCCTTCTTTCTTTATCTCCTCCTCTTACCTACTTCCTCATTCATCCCTCCTCTACCTCTCTCTCCTTCTCTTCCTACCTTTCTATTGTGGGGCTAACTTTAGGAGTTAAATTGTTGGATTAATTTGACAGTGAATCCAGAATATAAAACTAGATATATTTTTTTTACTGTAGGTAGTTTTCTTCTTGGCCATTATATACTTAGTATAATAGATTTATTTTAAGTTTCATAACTGAAATTTTATAAATGTTATAAACAACAATATTTCTCTTTTTTGGGGGTGGGGAGAGTTAGGGATATGCCTTAAATTTGATTATATAAGACTAGTCTGCAAATATGAGATGGGAGACATTCTGGAAAGGTTAAGGAGGGTGGAAGAGAAAATAGAAAGAAAAAAGGAGGGGATGAAGAAAGAAGAAGGGGAATCTGAGAAAGAATAAAAAGATGAAGATGGGGATTCTTGAATAATGGATAAGAATGTGTATATATGTGTAAGTTGTTTTGTGAAGATGGAGAAAAATAAAAAATCTTTTGCTAAAAAAAAGAGTACCAAAATCACCACCATCACAGTTAGACATATACTTAGAAAACAATTTTAAAATGAACAGCTTTAAAATGGTAATCATCTGGGGGAATGATGTTCCAAAGGGTGGGTATGATGATAGAAAAGGCTCTTGCCTCAAATCCCATCATGTTGTTACTTTATCCAAAATTAAATGAAGATGATCACAATGAAAACCTATTTTGTTATTGTCTTAGGTCATATCTGTGAAAAAAATTCAGGTGCTCAGGCATGAAAATGTGCCACTCAAACACTATACTTTTCTGCCCACACCGAAAAAAAATTAGAGGAAACATTGCCTCCTAGGTGCCTGATGAGGAATTGACTTGTCAACTGAGAGAAGTCCCACAAGAGAATGAGTGACTTTAAGCCCATTGGAAGGAGATGACAATGAAGGAGAACCTGACCTGGAAGGGAGGCAAACTAATCCTACCTAGTCTGAAAACCCAGATCCTATGCCAAAGCCATGATATTAAATCAACTGGCCACTTTGGTTTCATAAAGGCTCTCCACCTAGCCAGAAGACCATTTGGATGACCTAAGATGAAAACGCACATTTCACATCTGTGAAATGAATGCCAGGGAAGACTCCTGGGCTGCTACAGCAGGTGATTGATCCTAGTCAACCTTAAGAAGAGATCACTATAGAGGTTACTGTAGAATTACTGGAGAGCTGGGGAAGCAAGATGATTTGGATCATAGCCAACTTATTATTATAGCAAGCCCATTTCATCGCATGCCCCAAGCTTCCGTCAGCTCAGAAGTTAGCCAAGCTGCTTGTACAATGTATCTATTGACTACATGCAGTTCCAAAATGCCTCATCTCATACTAAGGGGTACAGTTCACTGCAAATTTCTGGTGGGATTTTTGGGGGTTGGTAGGTTCCTCCCAAGGGCTTAGTTCTGGCTTCCGTACAAGCACTAACAGAGTGGTAGAATTGGTCAATGTGATAGTTGAGCAATATTTACCTTACTTTTCAAATTAGAAGATACACTTTTTTCCTTCCTAAAAGAGGGTGGAATTTTGGGTGTGCATCAAATGTTGCATCAGCCATATTGGGGGGGGGGGGGAGAGTTGGTGTGGCAACAGCAATGGCAACAGGCAGCTGATTGGCATATTCTGGGAGGCTGGTCCAACCACCAATCAGAGAGGTGGAATCAGCCAAACTGTTTGTTAAAGTGAGGAGAATCAGCTGATCCCACCACTGCCTGCCCTATTCATCAAGCACCCCCTGCCGCACTGCCACCCCACCACTGGCTACTGCATTGCCACTGACACCTGACACCTGCTGCCCCATCACACTGATGGATTATGTGGACTGTGAGCCCAGTGACATAGAGAGAGATATGGCTTGGCTTCCAGCACTGGAAAGGGTGGGCAAAGCTTAGACTTAGGGTCATTGTCATTGGACACACATGGTGAGACAAGACTCCTCTTACCATCTATTTCTCCCCGAGTGCTGGGCATGGCATGGCTTCCTGTTACACTGCAACCATCAATGAAATTTGGAGGTTGCAGACTGTTTTATTAGCACAGGCATGCATGCTAGAACCTGCCTGTTTGTCTTTGTAAAGATAACATGACTAGATGTGTTATTTTTCAGGAGGAAAAGAATCACCAACGTCCTAAAATTTTGAGCTTGCTATTGCTACAGTAGTTTAGGGTGGGGTCGTAATTAGCTAGTGTGGCATGTACTGTATACGGTACACCAGTATCTTGCGTATGAATGTATGAACATAGTTTCAGCTACCTTACTGTTCTTTCTTGCAGAAAAATACTACAGTATCGCATGATGCTACATACCAGTGTAAGGATGTCAAAGCAGAAAAGACAAGCATATAAAATTTCTTTTAAACTGGAAATAATGAAATATGCTGAGAAACATGTAAACATAGCAACAGCAAAACATTTTGGGCCACCTCCAACTGAAAAAATGATAAGAGAGTAGAGGAAACAGGTGGATCAGCTGCAAAAAGTAAACGATAAAAGCAAGCACAATTTTTGTAGGCTTCCGGCAGAGTGGCTACAGGTAGAGATGGATGTGAAAGAATAAATTACACATCACTGGAATAATGGCTTCTCAATTTCCACAAAAATGGTAATATATGAAGCCAAAGACATTGCTGTATAGAAAGGCATTCAGGATTTTACTGGATCACCATCGTGGTGCTTCAAATTTATGAGGCAATATGGCCTTGCTATGTGCACCAAAACTAGAATTGTGCCAAAAATGCCAAAAGAGTATGAATCTAAGATTCTGTCTTTTCATACATTTGTGAAAGATGCTAGGAAGAAAAATAATTTTGAAATTGGTCAGTTTGGGAATATGGATGAAGTCCTGCTAACCTTTGATGTGCCATCTAATAAGACCTGAAAGGTGCCAAAAGTATAACAGTGAAAACCTCGTGACATGAGAAAACACATTACACAATTCTATTGTCCTGCTGTGAAGATGGCACAAAATTGCCACTGATGTTAATAGTCAAAAGGAAAACCTTCCTCAAAAAAGTAATTATAAAAGGTGGTGTTGTGCATGGCAATGAGAAAGAATGGATGGACAAAAATGGAATGAGAGTATGGTTGGAAAAGTATGGTACAAATGTCCTGTAGGGTTTCTGAAAATACCTAATTTTCGCTAATATGTGCTCTAAACTGGTCTAGCACTGTTTTATTAGCAAAACCACAAAGAAAATATTTAAAGAAGTGAAGACTCATCTAGCTGTAATTCCTGGGGGCCTTACCAGCCATTTGCAATCTTTTGACGTTTCCATCAACAAACCATTCAAAGTCTACATGCAAGATGAGTGGAATAAATGGATGGCTGCTGGTAATCATGATCTGACACCTACTGGATGAATGAGGAGGCCTACTGTCACTCAAGTTTGTGAATGTGTGAAAGCATCATGGCACTCAGTGAAGAATGAAATCGTTACACGGTCATTCAAAAAATGTAACATTAGCAATGCCTTAGTTGGAACTGAAGATGATGGTATATATGAAGGTAGTGAAGAAATTCTGACACTAGTGATGATGAGTTCTTGGGGTTTCTAGAAAATTAGAAGAGTGCTTGAACCTTAAAGTGTCTCCTCATTTGTTAATGACAGTGATGATGGTTCTTAATACCACTGTTGACTTCACATGATTGAAATATTATTCTGCTATATTTTATTAAATACAGTATATTACTATACCATTTGATTTAGATTTTTTTTTCTTGTTTTCCCCCTCTAAAAACTAGGTGTATCATATAGTCAGGTGTGTCTAATAGCCTGAAAAATATAGTATGTTTTTATGTGAACCATCAGCAAATGAACTATGTGGAATTTCTGCCATTTGCAGAGATAGTCTATAATAATTCAGTCCATGGCTGCACCGGGTTCACTCCATTCAAAGTGGCCACAGGGCTTGAATTGTACCCATGCCTGAGTTCCCAAGGCAGCTTCCTTCCTCAATAATGCTAATGGAGTGGATGGACACCCTTAGAGAAGTTTGAGGAAATGTGCAAAGGTGGGAGAATTACAGAAAAACAAACAAATCAGAAGAGGGTCCCACAGAGGGAGTTTAAGATTATGGATAGAATATATTTATCCCAATGTATTTAAAAGCAAGGCAACCCTGTAGAAAACTGGATCTTAAATGCATAGGTCCTTCCCCAGTTGTACATATCATTAACTTGGTTACAGTGGAGTTAAAATTGCCAAAATTACAAATTACAGTGTTCCACTGTAGTTTGTTGAAACCTGTTAAAGGCTCCAATCTGAGACTTGTTGATCAAAAACCACCACTTAATGTTTGGGTGGAAGGGGAGGAGTACCATAAAATTAGCAATCTTAGATTAAAGGTACTATAGGGGGAAATTGCAGTACCTGATATAATGGAAAGGGTACCTGATGTAAGAAGCAAAATGAGTGAAAAAGCATGACCGTCAAGAACCCACCCACCAGATTGCAGGTGTCTGACAGGAAAGTTCTCAAAACAAAAGGATGATTCATAATTGGACAATGTGACCAGCCAAGGCTGAGGAAGAAAGAAACTAGTGTTGAACTAGGGTTGCATTGTACAGGAAAAAACAGAGTTGGTTTTGATTCTTCAGTATCAACATGCTGTATCCAATAAGGTTTTGCTTTTGAGATTTCAACGTTTCTGAGAGTGCCTACTTTTCTTGGGTTCACTAGTCGGATGGTTGACAATGATATTGTGTTGGACTGGGCTTTTATGATCATATTTTTCAGTATTTCCTATGCTTTTTATCCACGAAAGCTTGCTTAGGCTCTCTCTGAGTTTGTTAAAATCAGGCCTTTTAAAGTTTAATACGCTGGTTGGATTATATTCTATTGTTTGTGTTTCCATTATATTGAATTCCAGTATGACATGGTCACACTCATCCAAAGTTCTGGCAACTTCAGCTCTATCACTTCTTCTCTATTAGTAAGAATTAGGTCCAGTATAGTTTTTCCTCTAGTTCCTGCCTCTATCTTTTGGGTGACAAAGTTATTTATTTATTTATTTATTTATTTATTTATTACTTAGATTTGTATGCCGCCCCTCTCCGAAGACTCGGGGCGGCTCACAACACGTGGAAACAAACAATAAATAATCTAAATATAAAATTTTAAAGATTTAAAAAGACCCCATATACTAACAGACATAGACACAAGCATACCATATATAAATTAAACATGCCCAGGGGAAGATGTTTCAGTTCCCCCATGCCTGACGGCAAAGGTGGGTTTTAAGGAGTTTACGGAAGGCAGGAAGAGTAGGGGCAGTTCTAATCTCCGGGGGGAGTTGGTTCCAGAGGGCCGGTGCCACCACAGAGAAGGCTCTTCCCCTGGGGCCCGCCAACTGACATTGTTTGGTTGACGGGACCCGGAGAAGGCCCACTCTGTGGGACCTAATCGGTCGCTGGGATTCATGCGGCAGGAGGCGGTCTCGGAGATATTCTGGTCCAATGCCATGAAGGGCTTTAAAGGTCATAACCAACACTTTGAATTGTGACCGGAAACTGATCGGCAGCCAATGCAGACTGCGGAGTGATGGTGAAACATGGGCATACCTAGGTAAGCCCATGACTGCTCTCGCAGCTGCATTCTGCACGATCTGAAGTTTCCGAACACTTTTCAAAGGTAGCCCCATGTAGAGAGCATTACAGTAGTCGAACCTCGAGGTGATGAGGGCATGAGTGACTGTGAGCAATGAGTCCCGGTCCAGATAGGGCCGCAACTGGTGCACCAGGCGAACCTGGGCAAACGCCCCCCCTTGCCACAGCTGAGAGATGTTTTTCTAATGTGAGCTGTGGATCGAGGAGGACGCCCAAGTTGCGGACCCTCTCTGAGGGGGTCAATAATTCCCCCTCCATGGTAATGGACGGACAGATGGGGTTGTCCTTGGGAGGCAAAACCCACAGCCACTCTGTCTTATCCGGGTTGAGCTTGAGTCTGTTGACACCCATCCAGGCCCCAACAGCCTCCAGGCACCGGCACATCACTTCCACCACTTCGTTGACTGGGCATGGGGTGGAGATGTAAAGCTGGGTATCATCTGCATATTGATGCTACCTCACCCCATGTCCTTGCCCAGTGGTTTCATGTAGATGTTGAATAGCAGGGGGGAGAGGACCGACCCCTGAGGCACCCCACAAGGGAGAAACCTAGGAGTCAACCTCTGACCCCCCACTAACACCGACTGTGACCGGCCAGAAAGGTAGGAGGAGAACCACTGAAAAACAGTGCCTCCCACCCCCAACCCCTCCAGCCGGTGCAGAAGGATACCATGGTCGATGGTATCGAAAGCCGCTGAGAGGTCAAGGAGCACCAGGACAGAGGATAAACCCCTGTCCCGGGCCCCCCAGAGATCATCCATCAACGCGACCAAAGCGGTTTCCGTGCTGTAACCGGGCCTGAAACCCGACTGCTGGGGACCTAGATAATCGGCTTCTTCCAAGGACCGCTGGAGCTGGAGTGCCACCACCTTCTCGACAACCTTCCCCATAAAGGGAAGGTTGGAGACTGGACGATAGTTGTTAAGGACAGCTGGGTCCAGGGAGGGCTTCTTGAGGAGGGGGCGCACGAGCGCTTCTTTATAGAGTGATGGAAAAACTCCCCTCCCCAAGGAAGCGTTGGTAATCTCCTGGGCCCAGCTCCGTGTCACGTCCCTGCTGGCCGAAACCAACCAGGAGGGACACGGATCCAGTAGACAGGTGGCGGAACTCACAGCTCCAATGGCCTTGTCCACTTCATCAGGTGTCACCAGATCAAACTCTTCCCAGACAGGTGGACAAGTACGTGCCCCAGTCACCTCGACTGACTCATTGTCAGTCAACTCTGTTTTACAATTGGAGTCGAGGTCGGCCCGGATCTGAGTGACTTTATCAGCGAAAAACGTGTTAAACTCCTCAGCACTACTCTGCAAGGGCTCCCCAACTCCCCTATGGTTAAGAAGGGAGCGGGTCACCCTAAACAGAGCGGCCGGGCGGGATTCCGCTGATGCAATCAAGGCGGCATGGCACACGCATCTTGCCGCCTTGAGCGCCACTTTGTAAGTCTTAATAAAAGCTCTTACAAGTGTTCGATCAGATTCAGACCTACTCTTCCTCCATCGCTTCTCTAGACGTCTCTTTTGGCGTTTCAACTCCCGGAGCTCCTCGTTGAACCATGGGGCTCTACGGGGTCTAGCGCCACGGAGAGGTCGCAAAGGCGCAATCCGGTCGAGAGCCTCCGCAGCCGCCGTATTCCAGGCCTCCGCAAGAGACTCCGCCGAACTGTGGATGAGTGCCTCTGGAATAACCCCAAGCGCCGTCTGAAAGCCCTCTGGGTCCATCAGGCGTCTGGGGCGGAACATCTTCATTGGTTCCACCTCCCTGCGGGGAAGGATAGGAGCCAGGAAGTCAAGCCGTAGTAGAAAATGGTCTGACCATGACAAAGGCATTCTAAGCCCCTTAGTCTCAGACCATTTCTCAATTGCTCGGAAAGGAATACCATGTCAGGTGCATGCCCTCCCTCGTGAGTCGGACCCTGTACTACTTGAGTCAGGTCCATGGCTGTCATGGTGGCCATGAACTCCTGTGCCAACCCAGAGGTTTCGCCGAGCGACGGCAGATTGAAGTCCCCCAGGACAATGAGTCCGGGGAACTCCACCGCCAACCCGGCTACCTCCTTGAGTAGCACAGGCAGGGCTTTTGACACGCAGCTGGGAGGCAGGTATGTGAGAAATAAGCCCACCTGGACCCCTAAGTCCAACTTCAACAAGAGAGACTCGCAACCCGCAATTTCCGGAGCAATGAGTCTACGCAGGCAAAGGCTCTCCCTGGCTATAATAGCCACTCCTCCCCCCCTTCCCTGGGGTCGAGGTTGATGCCATATCTGAAACCCGGCTGGGCAAATTTCAGAGAGAGGAACACCTCCCTCCGGGCCCAGCAAGGTTTCAGTAATACACGCCAAGTCGGCCTCCTCATCCAGGATCAGATCCCGGATGAGGAGAGCTTTATTTACCACCGACCTGGCGTTAAGCAGCAGCAACCTGAGCCCAGGGCCAGAGTTACACTCATCACCAGTACCCAAGATTGGGCTCATGGAGCCAGAACAAGGGACCGTTATTAAGCAACGGTCCCTCGTTCCCCTGGAACGGCTAGCTCTGTGGCCCCCCTTATCAGCTAAGTTGGTTAGGAATCTGTCTGATCTCCCACTTACTGCACAGTTTGTCTCCCAGTTGATATCAGGGTAGTTAAAGTCTCCCATTACTACAGTGGTATGTTTCCTACCTACATTATATGTTGTAAGCTGCCCCGAGTCCTCAGAGAGGGGCGGCATATAAATCCAATAAATAAATAAATACAATTTGTTAATTGATTAGCAAAGAGTTCATCTATTTCTTCTGCTTGATTGGGTGGCCTGTAATATATGCCCAAAGTAATGTCATTTCCCCCCTTTTATATTGACCCATATGGATTCTAGGAGTTTCTCACCCTGTGTTTCTGTAGAGGTGTAGTCAGTGATGGGCCACCAAAATTTTTGTGGGTGTGGCTTGATAGTCATGTGACAGGGCGGGAGTGGCTTGCCAGCCATGTGACCAGGTGGGAGTGGCTTGATGATCATGTGATTGGAGGGGGTGGCTTAATAGTCTTGTGACTGGCTTAAATGTGGCCAACTTGACATCAAGGGTTTGGATTAGGGTGCCTGGCCTCTCCTCGCCTCAAAGAAATACAAGATATTTACTATTACTGAACATCCAAAATATATTATTTAATCCTATATGTATATATGCCATATGATATGTGTATATACATATTATACAAAGGCACTCAAAAATATACATTATCTACTATATGTACACACACAAATTATACACATTCAACCTCATTTACTGCAATAGGAAAAATATACCAAGAGCCCATTTTCTGCCACTCATTTAACTATTACCTCTGTGTATTAGGCCATTACACATGCCTTCATATGTACTTCCCTAGCTTGCACATCACTGTTAGAGCTAGGAAATGTCATGGATTGAGTAAAATATGGTGAATCTCACTCTTGCTAAGCAAGAGCAAGAATGCTCTTGCTTAGCAACCAAATTTTGGGCTCGATTGTGGTTATATGCTTTTCTTTCTTCTTTCTTTCTTTCTCTCTCTCTCTCTCTTCCTTCCTTTCCTCCCTTTTCCTTTCCTTTGTTCCATTCCTTTCCTCCTTTCCTTTCCTTTCCTTCCTTTCTCCTCCTTTCCTTTCCTTCCTTTCTCCCCATTTCCTTTCCTTTTCTCCACTCCCTTCTCCTCTCCTTTCCTTTCCTTTCATTTCCTGTTCCATTCCTTTCCTCTTTCCTTCCATTTCTTTCCTTCCTTTCTCCTCCCCCTTCCTTCTCTTTCCTCTGTTCCATTCCTTTCCTCCTTTCCTTTCCTTTCCTTTCCTTCCATTTCTTTCCTTTCCTTTCTCATTCCCTTTCCTTTCCTTACTATTACCTGCTCCATTCCTTTCCTCCTTCCCTTTCCTTCCCTTTCCTCTCTTCCTTTCTCCTCCCCTCCCCTTTCCTTTCCTTCTTTCTTTTCCCGTTCCATTCCTTCCCTCCTTCCCTTCCCTTCCCTTCCCTCCTGGGCCAAGGTCACTTGGCACACAGCAAAGGCAGCTCCCTTCTCCTCAGCTGCTTGGACTACCCATCCAAAGCCCCATGCGATAGATCACAGCCAGCAAAAGACGGCAGGAAGTGAGGCTCGTTCATCATACAAGCAGAAACACACACACACACACACACACACACACACACACACACACTGCACTGCACTGCTTTCTCCCGCCTCTCGCCCCTCTGGCATTTGCAACTCCCTCAAAACTTTGCTGAAGTGGATCCTCCCACCCTGGGAATGGAGTGAGCCTGTTTGTCATATAGAAAAGTGAAACAGCAAAGGTGCCGCCGCTGCGACATGGCAACTGCAAAAAAGAGCTCCCTTTGTTTTTTCCTTTCTCTATCCCTTTCTCTTTCTGTTTTGTCTTCTTTTTTCCTTCCTTCCTTTCCCCCCCCCTCCTCCTTCCTTCTTTTCTTTCCTTTCCTTTCCCCTGTTCCATTCCTTCCCTCCTTTCCTTTCCTTCCATTTCCTTCCTTCCTTCCTTTCTCTGGGTGGTGGGAGAAGCTCCTCTCTCACCGCCAAAAGAAAGGATTTTATTCGCTAGATGCTGAGAGCGAGACTCAAGGCAGACAGCAGCACAGAAGACCAGATGGGGCTCTCTGCCTCTCGCTCTTTGCATCAGGCCAGTCCAGTAGTCTGGGACATGGGGCACGTGGCTGCTTGGCCATCTTTTTTTTAAAAAAAGAACAAACCTCTAATAGCGTTTAATTTTGACACACATCATTCTGTATCTCTGTCCCACAGCAACTCTTTAATACTTCAGTGAGAAAGACTGTGAAAGGTTTTGCCTAAAACCAGATCTAGAGATAAAGTGTGATCATCCCTCATCCCTTTTTTTCCTAACTGATCCAAAGAGCTCAGGTTTTGGAGGTGGGGAAGGAAAGAGGGGAAGAAGCGCGAAGAGCCCGGAGCAAAGTCTGGACCTCCACCAGCAGGAATCCTGCAACCAACCCCTTCCCAAAGCCCCTTCCTACCTTCCCCAAGCAGTGCTGGTGCCGCTGCCCCATGCCCCTCCGGGTGATGCACCCTGAGAAGAGCGCTCAACTTCTCTGGCATGCATGGCTGGGGGCCAGAGCCCAGAGTCTCCACCTCTTTTGGTGCTTGAAAGCTGCTGATGGCGAGTTGGGCTCATGAAGCTGAAGAGAGGAGGCTGTGATGGATAGATGGGTTCCTTTTTCACCTTCCCCCCTGCGATTGTTTCCATTGGCTCCGAAATAGGAAGGGTGCACTGAGGGGAAGGGTTGGCAAAGATGGGTTTCATGCTGCAAACCGGGGAGACCCACTAGCTTTACAGATTGCGACACAGCCGGGCTGGCCGGAGGAAGCTCACGAGAAACTTGTTGCGATCCCTCTGTGAGTTATTATTATTATTAAGTGAATACAACACAGCAAACTAGATCACTATGCTGGACTTTGTATTTCATCACCAGTCAGGTGCTTCCCAAGCACCTAAGACTGAGTGATGTAGCGGCGAATTATGTTTGCCGATCCCAGTAAAGCGGCCTTTTTCAGTTGACAGATGGAGATTTTGTCAATTCTGATGGTTTTCAAATGTCCGCTGATATCCTTTGGCACTGCGCCCAGCGTGCCAAGTACCACTGGGACCACTTTCACTGGCTTATGCCAGAGTCATTGCAGCTCGATTTTTAGATCTTCATATTTCACTAACTTCTCTAGCTGCTTCTCCTCAATTCTGCTGTCCCCTGGGATTGCGATATCGATGATCCATACTTTCTTTTTCTCCACAATCAAGATGTCTGGTGTGTTATGCTTCAGAATTCGGTCAGTCTGAAGTCAGAAATCCCACAGTTGCTTTACTTGCTCATTTTCGACCACTTTTTCGGGCTTATGATCCCACCAATTCTTTGCCACTGGGAAATGGTAGTTCCAGCACAAGTTCCAGTGGATCATCTGTGCCACAGCATCATGTCTATGCTTGTAGTCAGTCTGTGTGATCTTTTTGCAGCAGCTGAGTATATGATCGATTGTTTCATCTGTTTCTTTACAGAGTCTGCACTTTGGATCGTCTGTTGATTTTTCAATTCTGGCTTTGATAGTATTTGTTCTAATGGCCTGTTCTTGTGCCGCCAGTATCAGTCCTTCTGTCTCTTTTTGAGTGTTCCACTTGTAAGCCATGACCAGGTCTTTTCTTTATCCACTTTGCCTTAAATCTTCTCACAGAACTGGTCATGCAATGCTTTGTTCCACCAACTGTCCATACGACACTGAGTTACAGTTTTTCTGTACTGGTCCTTAGTTTGCTTCACCTTGAGAAGCTTCCTATTGTTGACCTCCATCAACGCTGACTCTTTGCTCTCCTTCACATAGCTAATGCATGCTTCTCTTCTTCCACTGTCTGCTTCACTTGCAAAAGTCCTCTGCCGCCTATTTTCCTTGGTAAATACAGCCTGTCAACATCACTGCGGGGGGTGTAGTGCATGATGGATTGTCATTAATTTTCTGGTTTTCCTGTCCAGGTTGTCCAGCTCTGCTTGAGTCCAGTTCATTATGCCAGCTGTGTATCTAATGATAGGTATGGCCCAAGTATTTATAGCCTTGATGGTGTTCCCACCATTCAGTTTGCTCTTCAAAATTTTTCTGGTCCTCTGGATGTACTCTTTGCTGATCACAGTTTTCATATGGCCATGCTTGATATTATCCAGTTGCATGATGCCCAAGTATCTGTACGATTCTGGCTGGTGGCACTTGATGGTTTGACCATTTGGCATTTCAATGCCCTCACTTTCAGTGATTTTCCCCTTTTTCAGTGCCGCTGTGGCACATTTAGATCCAGGCCAAACTCCATGCTGATGTTCTTGCTGAAGATTCGCAGAGTGTTGGTTAGTGACTGTATCTCAGTTTCTGATTTTCTGTACAAATTCAGGTCATCTATATACAGTAGGTATGAAATTTTTGGTGAATTCCTAGCAGTTTGGTAGCCTAGGTTTGTTTTCTGTAGGATGAGTGACAGCGGGATTATAGCGATGATGAATAGCAATGGGGACAAAGAGTCCCCCTGGAAGATGCCCCTTCGGATGTTGATCAGTCCATAGCTTTCATTCCCAACAAAAAGCTCAGTCTTCCAATATTTCATCGCCTTTTCTATGAATTTCCTGATGTTTTCATTGACTCCAATGACTTCCAGGGATTTTATGATCCAGCTGTGTGGCAATGAGTCAAAGGCTTTCTTGTAGTCAATCCAGGTCATGTATAGGTTTGTCTTCCTTACAGTTCTCCGAAATCATTTTATCAATTAGAAGCTGGTCTTTCTTATCTCTACTTTGTCTTTTATTGCCCTTTTGCTCCACTGGCATGATGTCATTTTCTTCTAGGTAGTCCTGAATTCTGTCAGCTATGATACCTGTCAGCAGTTTGAGCATGGTCGGTAAACAGGTTATTGGCCTGTAGTTTCCTTGTATGGCTCCTTTCGCTGCGTCTTTCTGTATTAAATATGTTCTGCCAGTTGTAAGCCATTCACTGATATTTCCTGTCTGCAGCATTTTGTTGAACAATTCGGCCATTTTTGCATGCAGGCTGGTCAGGTATTTCAGCCAAAAACCATGCACCTGATCAGTGCCAGGGGATGTCCAGTTCTTTACCCTCTTCACTCTTTCTGCAATCATTTCAGGTGTTATCTCCAGCTGCTGCATATTGCTCCCTGAGAATTCCTTCTCAAACTCCTTTATCCACTCAGCAGTCCTATTATATTCCTTTTCGACCTCCCAGCGATCTTTCCAGAACTTTGTTGTTATTTTCACCTCTGGCTTTTCAATTTTCTTATCTGTTTGCTGATGCGGGTTCTGGTAGAACTGCCTCTGGTTGGATTGAAACGTTCGATTCTGCCTGTACTGGGTGATCCTAGCTTCATATCGCTCAATTTTTCTGGCTGTTGCTGTTATCTGCTGCTTTACAATTTCCAGAGCTTCCTCAATCTTTCTTGTACTAAGCCAGTACTTTTTTGTCAAATAGTCTTTGATCTTCTGATTGTTCAGTTTCTGCTCCTTAATGTTCTTCAAGTTACTTGCATCTGATCTCAAGCTTATGATTTTCAGTTCTAGTAGGATTTTCCATTTTGGTTTTCCAGTTGGTTTTCCGATTGGTTTCTGTTGCATTAATCCTAGTTCTTCAGTTACTATCACAGCTGTACTGTAGGCAAGCTGATTCAATTCTTCAATTGAAGTTACATTGACAGATGCAAGTGCAGAGTTAATATCTTCCATCAGTGGGACAAGTCGTTTCTTGCTTATGTTTTTTAAGGTGGGCAGTCTCTTTAGCTCTGCATTGGGCCCTGCATGAGCAAGTATTAGGTCCTTCAGTTCTTGCTGCCTTTGAGTCATAGTGCCAAGTGTCTCATCTGCAGCTTCTTGCTGTCTTCCCAAGTTTTCATCAGGTTCCAGCTGTGCAGTGACTACAGATCTTATTGGAACTTCTACTGGTGCCAGATCAGATTTTGGTGTTTCTATTTTGCAAATTTTCTGTATTTCTTCTAATTCAACTTCACTGAACATTTGGTTCCTGGTTATGAGTCGTCGCTGATCAGCCAGTCGAAGTTCCATTACTTTTGAGTCTGCATATTCTTGTTTCCATAATTGGTACATCCGTCTTTGATATCCACGTTTTTCAGGCTCCGATGTATAATAACACTTCATGATTGTGTGATTCTCTGTCATTGAGAATTTCTGCCGCTTTTTGATTTGTAAGCTTTTGTTTGTTTTGTTCCTGTAGCTCATTTGTCAATGACTGCCCAGGTTCCACAGCAGCCACCGCGGTCCTTTTATCCTTTTTATCCGAGCAAGTATGGACTTCTTTTTGTTTTGTCTCTCCATTAGTTTAAATGGGTTAGATACGTTTAGTCTGGCTCCTCTGCTTTGACCACTCCGGCAAGGTTAGACCTACCAGTAGTTTACACCAGTGATTTTCAACCTTTTTTGAGCTGCGGCACATTTTTTACATTTACGAAACCCTGGGGCACATTGAGCGGGGGGGTGGGTGTTAAAAAAAGTTTGGACCAAAAAATTCTCTCTCTCTCTCTTCCTCCCTTTCGCTCTATTTCTCTCTTCCTCTTTCTCTCCCTTCCTTCCTCTTTTTTTCTCTCTCTCTCAATCCCTCTTTATTTCTCTTCCTTCCTCTCTTTTTTGCTCTCTTTCACGCTCCCTCCCTCCCTCTATGTCTTTCTCTCTCTTGCTCTCTCTCTCTTGCTTACTTTCTCTTGCTTTCTCTCTCTTGCTCTCTCTCTCTTGCTTACTTTCTCTTGCTTTCTTTCTCTCTCTCTCTTGCTTTCTTTCTGGAACCAACTCCCCCCAGAGATCAGAATTGCCCCCACCCTCCTCACCTTTCGTAAGCTTCTTAAAACCAACCTCTGTCGTCAGGCATGGGGGAATTGAGATATTCAATACAATTTATGCATGGTATGTTTGTGTGTATGTTCGGTTTTTTAAATAAGGGTCTTTTAATTATTTTAAATATTAGATTTGTTTTATGTTGTTTCATTATTGTTGTTAGCCGCCCCGAGTCTTTGAAGAGAGGCGGCATACAAATCTAATAAATAAATAAATAAAATTCTCTCTCTGAGCTTCGCGGCACACCTGACCATGTCTCTGTCACGCTGTAGATTGACAGCCTCCAAAGACATTGAGAAACATCCAGTAGTTAAATAGTTAACTCTATTTATTAATGTATCTCCTCCTTTGTGATGTAACTGCTTTGCTCACATCCTCCTCCTTCAAGGAAGAGAAGTAATTAAGCCGACATTACGTTTTACATTCTCTAGCAATGTAGATGTCCATTTTATGTCTCTTAAGACAAACTTTATTTTTTCTACTTTTCTAATAAAAGTTTAGTTCATTCGAACATGCTTTGTTTGTACTTTAATAGCCATCTCCTCCGGAAGGTCCTGGCTCAGTCCTAGCGGGCTGGGCACCTTGCAAAGGTAAGGGCCCTCTGATCCAACAGTCTCATGGCACACTAGTGTGCCGTGGCACACTGGTTGAAAAACACTGGTTTACACTACCACCGGCACAGCTCTCAGCTTCATTGAAGCACACAAGCCCCACTACCACGACAAGGCATACCTATCAGTGGGGTTATTATTATATTATTATCAGTGGGGATTATTATTATTATTATTATTATTATTTATTAAATTTGTATGCCGCCCCTCTCCGAAGACTCGGGGTGGCTCACAACAACAAAAACAGTACAAATCCAACAATTAAAACAGTTTAAAACCCTTAATATAAAAAACAATCATACATCTCATACAAACCATACATAAAACGGAAACGGCCCAGGGGGATCAATTTCCCCATGCCTGACGACAAAGGTGGATTTTAAGGAGTTTACAAAAAGCAAGGAGGGTGGAAGCAATCCTAATCTCTGGGGGGAGTTGATTCCAGAAGGTCGGGGCCACCACAGAGAAGGCTCTTCCCCTGGGTCCCACCAAACGACATTGTTTCATCGACCGGACCCGGAGAAGGCCAACTCTGTGGGACCTAACCAGTCACTGGGATTCATGCGGCAGAAGGTGGTCCTGAAGATATTCTGGTCCAATGCCATGAAAGGCTTTAGAGGTCATAACCAACACTTTGAATTGTGACTGGAAACTGATCGGCAACCAATGCAGACTGCGGAGTGTTGGTGTAACATGGGCATACCTTGAGAAGCCCATGATTGCTCTCGCAGCTGCATTCTGCATGATCTGAAGTTTCTGAACACTCTTCAAAGGTAGCCCCATGTAGAGAGCATTACAGTAGTCGAACCTCGAGGTGACGAGGACATGAGTGACTGTGAGCAGTGTCTCCCGGTCCAGGTAGGGCCTCAACTGGTGCACCAGGCGAACCTGGGCAAACGCCCCCCTCACCACAGCTGAAAGATGGTGCTCTAATGTAAGCTGTGGATCGAAGAGGACCCCAAGTTGCAGACCCTCTCTGAGGGGGTCAATATTTCCCCCCCTGGAAATGGACGGGCAGATGGAATTGCCCTTGGGAGGCAAGACCCAGAGCCACTCCGTCTTATCAGGGTTGAATTTGAGTCTGTTGACACCCAAACAGACCCTACCAGCCTCCAGGCACCGGCACATCACTTCCACTGCTTCGTTGACTGGACATGGGGTGGAGATGTAAAACTGGGTATCATCAGTGTACTGATGATACCTCAGCCCATGCCCCTGGATGATCTCACCCAGCAGTTTCATGTAGATATTAAATAGTAGGGGTGAGAGGACTGATCCCTGAGGTGCCCCGCAGGGGAGAAACCTAGAGGCCCCACTAACACCAACTGCGACCGACCGGAGAGGTAGGAGGAGAACCACTGAAGGACACCAACCCCTCCAGCCGGTGCAGAAGGATACCATGGTCGATGGTATTGAAAACCGCTGAGAGGTCAAGAAGCACCAGGACAGAGGATAAATCCATGTCCCGGGCCCACCAGAGATCATCCATCAATGAGACCAAAGCAGTTTCCATACTGTAGCCGGGCCTGAAACCTGACTGTTGAGGGCCTAGATAATTGGCTTCTTCCAAGGACCGCTGGAGCTGTAGCGCTACCACCTTCTCAACAACCTTCCCCATAAAGGGAAGGTTGGAGACTGGATGATAGTTGTTGAGAATGGCTGGTCCAGGTAAGGCTTCTTGAGGAGGGGGCACACAAGTGCCTCCTTGTAGGGAGCCGGAAATGACCCCCTCCCCAGAGAAGCGTTATCCAATCGGAGTCGAGTTCCACCCGGATCCAAGTGACTTTATCAGCAAAAAATGTGTTAAAATCCTTGGCACTGCTCTCAAGGGCTCCCCAACTCCCCCCTGGTTAAGAAGGGAGTGGGTCACCCTAAACAGAGCAGCCGGGCGAGATTCCGCTGATGCAATGAAGGCAGCATGATACATGCATCTTGCCGCCTTGAGCGCCACTTTGTAAGACGTAATATGAGCTCTTACAAGTGTTCGGTCGGATTCAGACTTACTCTTTCTCCATCGCTTTTCTAGACATCTCTTCTGGCGTTCCACCTTCTGCCGTATGAATCCCGGTAAAACAAGGAGCTCTCGGGGTCTAGTGCCACACAGAGGTCCCAACGGCGCAATCCGGTCAAGAGCCTCTGTTGCAGCCTCTGGAATAACCCCAAGTGCCCTTTGAAAGCCCTCTGGGTCCATCAGTCATCTGGGGCGGAACTGTCTAATCGGTTCCGCCTCCCTGCGGGGGAGGATTGGAGCCAGGAAGTCAAGCTGCAGTAGAAAATGGTCTGACCATGACAAAGGCAACACTTCTAAGCCCCTTAGTCTCAGACCATTACTCAATTGCTCAGAGAGGAATATCATGTCGGGTGCATGCCCCCCCTCATGAGTTGGACCCTGTACTACTTGAGTCAGGTCCATGGCTGTCATAGTGGCCGTGAACTCCTGCACTAGCCCAGAGGTTTCACCAAGCGACAGTAGGTTAAAGTCCCCCAAGACAATAAATCTGGGGAACCCTACCGCAAGCCTGGCTACCTCCTTGAGCAGACAGGCAGGGCTGTTGACACACAGCTGGGAGGCAGGTACATGAGCAACAAGCCCACCTGAACCCCTAAGTCCAACTTCACCAGGAGGGACTCACAACCCACAATCACTGTAGCAACGAGTGTACGCAGGCAAAAGCTCTCCCTGGCTATGATAGCCACTCCTCCCCCCCTTCCCTGGGGTCAAGGCTGATGTCATACCTGAAACCCGGCTGGGCAGATTTCAGAGAGAGGAACTCCTCCCTCCGGGCCCAGCCAGGTATCAGTCACACATGCCAGGTCAGCCTTCTCCTCCAGGATCAAATCCCAGATGAGTAGAGCTTTATTTACCACCTACCTGGAATTGAGTAGCAGCAGCCTGGGTCAGGATTACACTCATCACCAGTACCCAGGGTTGAGCTCATGGAGCCAGAACAAGGGATCGTTGTTAAGCAGTGATCCCTCATTCCCCTGGAATGGCTAGATCTGTGACTCCTGTCTTATCTGCATCTCCCCAGCAGCACCAGGATATTCTGACCCTCTGCCACCCCAGAGATAGGTTCCCCCTCCCGTCCTGCCTCTCCAACATCAGGTGGGCCAAATATGTCATTCATACCATTCCCATCTACCTCAACCATACCATAATCCCAATCCCAATCATTCATTCCATATTACATATTATTCACCTAGATATCATACATTTAGCTGCATAGACTATATATTAATGAATGGGGGGAGGGCAATATACAAGTTAAAAAAGTAGATATTAAAAGTATTTGGTTATCAGATCATGCCACACAGAATTGGAAATAGGTCAGGAACGCAATCAAAGAATTTGGAGATATAATGTAACTGCTAGTGAACAAGATAAAGAGAAATTGCAAACAGAGTTATCTGAATATTTTAGAATTAATGATGTGGGTGGTATTAAACAATCAATTGTGTGGGATGCATGTAAGGCTTTTACGAGGGGACAATGTATATGTATGGAAGCAGATATTAGGAAAAGGTAGGGTTAGATAGAGGGAAAGGAAGATAAGGGAAATAGATTTGATACAAGAGCAGTTAAGATTAACTAAAAGTAAAGATTGGAATAGTTTATTGAAATTGAAAAAGAAACAATTGATGGTGTATGATGAGATCAAATGGAACAAGATGAGAATGATGATGCGACAAAAACACAGAGCTGGGGGACAAAATCAATGCAGCAAATGGTGAGATATCTGAAGAAGAGGAAAGAAAAATCATGTATTTTATCATTGAGGGACTCTAGTGGAGTGGTTAGATATGGTAATGAGCAGTTAGAGAAGATAATGGGGAAATATGAAGATTTGTATAAAGAGGAGCAAGTAAAGATAGGAGTCCTCAAGGTTGGGAAAATAGTAAGTGAAGAAGATAAACAAGATGAAATTGCTAGAGTAATTAAAGGGTTAAAACAACCCAAAGCACCGGGCCCGGATGGGTTTACAGGGAATTTTATAAAACTTATGTGAATGTATTGTTGCCGCATTTGGGGAAACTGTTCAATAATATATTGTTAAATCATGATATCCCGCAGACATGGAAGCTTTCAGAAATTGTTACTATTCCAAAGATGGGTCGAGATTTAAGAGAGCCTGGGTCCTACCATCCGATCAGTTTGGCAAATCAAGATTATAAAATATTTATGAAAATATTGGCAAATAGATTAGAAAATATTTTATCAAAAATAATTGAAGAGGATCAATACGGATTTGTGAAGGGAAGGAAAATAAGCGAACCGATTAGAAATGTAATAAATGTGATGCACCACATTTACTAAATTTACTAAAAGGAAATTGGGAATTTTGAAATTAGATGTGTATAAAGCCTTTGATAAAATTAACCATAGCTATTTATATAAATTATGTAAGGAACTAAATATGGGGGGAATTTTTTGTGAAATTATAAAAGAGATTTATAAAGGGAATGAAGCGTATATAAGAGTGAATGGACAAAGAACGCAGAATATTAAAATATTAAACGGCACCAAGAAGGGATGTCCTTTATCTCCAAAATTATTTGTAATAGCAATAGAGATCTTAGCTAATAAGATAAGATAAGACAAGATAACACCTGGGCAGGATATAGAATAGGGGAATTAGAAATGAAAATAAATTTATTTGCAGATGATGCAATTATATTGACCCAGACCCCGATGGAGATGATTAAAGGTATAACAAATATTTTACATGTTTCTATAGGGTCGTCCAATATGAATACTAGATCGTCCGCATAAGCCTGTACCTTAAATTCCTTTTTCCTAACCTTCAAGCCTGTAATCTTTACATTTGTTCTTATTTGGTTAAGCAATGTTTCCACCACTGGAATGTATAAAAGCGGGGATAGCGGACATCCTTGGCGTACCCCTTTCCAAATTTGGAATGAGTTTGTTAATTCACCGTTAATTATAATTTTTGCAGATTGAGTATGGTATATTGTTTGTATCATTTTAATAATTTTTGGTCCGAATTTCATTTTTTTAATTACTTCCAGTATGAATTCCCATCTCAAGTTGTCAAAGGCTTTTTGAGCATCTAGAAACATAAGGGCTAGTTGTCTTTCCGAATGTACCTCGTAATATTCTAAAACATTCAATATCGTTCTTGTGTTATTTCGTATATATCTTCCTGGCAGAAATCCGTTTTGATCATCATTTATTCTTTTGTTCAAAATTGGTTTCAGTCTCTCTGCCATAATTGACATAAAAATTTTGTAATCAACATTAAGAAGCGATATTGGTCTATAGTTTTGTATATTTTGTTTTTTAGAGGGGTCTTTTGGTATCATACTTACTAGCACCTGTGTCCAAGTTGTAGGTAATGCTTCTTTTTCTAACACCTCATTAAATATAATTAATAATATTTCCCCTAATATTTCCTTTAATTCTTTATAAAATTCAGCCGGTATCCCGTCTGGGCATGGTGTTTTATTATTTTTTTGTTTGGATATCGCGTTTTCCAATTCTATTAAGGTTATTTCTTTGTTTAGTATAGCTTTATCTAATTCTCATATTTCTTCTACTTTTACATCATCTAGATATTTATTTAATTGTTATTTATTTATTTATTTATTAATAGAGTTGAAAGGGACCGTTAGGTCATCAAGTCCAACCCCCTGCCTGAGCAGGAAACCCTACAGCACCCCAGCCAAATGGAAGTCCAATCTCCTCTTGAAGGTGTCCAGAGTTGGGGAGTTCACCACCTCCCCTGGCAGGCAGTTCCATTAGTTGATCGCTCTGACCGTCAGGAAGTTCTTCCTTATTTCCAGGTTGAATCTCTCCTTGGTCAGCTTTCAATCATTGTTCCTCGTCTGGCCCTCTGGTGCCCTGGGGAATAAAGAGACCCCCTCCTCACCGTGGCAACCCCTCAAGTATCTGCAAACTGCTATCATGTCCCCTCTAGACCTTCTTTTTTCTAGGCTGTCCATGCCCAGTTCTCTCAATCTCTCTTCGTAAGTCTTGGTTTCGAGTCCCCTAATCATTTTGGTTGCTCTTTTTTGCACCTTCTCCAGAGTTTCGATGTCTTTTTTGTAGTGAGGTGACCAAAATTGGATGCAGTACTCCAGGTGGGGTCTGACCAGGGCATAGTAGAGTGGTATTAGTACCTCCCTGGTCTTGGAGCGTATTCCTCTGTTGATGCAGCTTAGGATTGAGTTGGCTTTTTTGGCTGCTGCTGCACATTGCTGACTCATGTTTAGTTGATTGTCCACCAAGACTCCAAGATCTCTTTCGCAGTCACTACTGCTGAGTGGGGTATCTCCCAGGCTGTATGTATGTCTAGGGTTCTTTTTGCCGAGGTGGAGGACTCTGCATTTGTCAGTGTTGAACCTCATTTTGTTGGTATGGGCCCACTGTGATAGTCTGTCTAGGTCTTCTTGTACTCTGAGCCTGTCCTCAAGGGTGTTGGCTACCCCCGCCAGCTTGGTGTTATGTGCAAATTTTATTAGTTCCCCTTTTATTCCCTCGTCCAGGTCGTTGATGAAGATGTTAAAGAGTACAGGACCCAGGACAGAGCCCTGTGGTACTCCACTGTCTACTTTTTTCCATGTGGATTTGGTGCCGTTGAGGACAACTTGTTGGCTGCGGTTGGTCAGCCAACTGTTTATCCATCTACATGTGTAGTAGTCTACTCCATTTTTTTCTAGTTTGTGGATTAGGAGATTGTGGTCGACTTTATCGAAAGCCTTACTGAAGTCCAAGTATATGAGGTCCACTGAGTTGCGTTGGTCAACTGACTTGGTTATGGTGTTGAAAAATGATATGAGATTGGTTTGGCATGATTTGTTTCTGATGAATCCGTGCTGGCTATTGGATATGATCTTGTTTGTTTCTAGGAAGTGGGTAAGTTGTTTTTTGATTATTTTCTCCAGTATTTTTCCAGGTATAGAGGTCAGACTGATTGGTCTGTAGTTACCTGGGTCGGTCTTTTTGCCTTTTTTGTGGATGGGGACTACGTCAGCTCGCTTCCAGTCTTCCGGTAGGTCTCCAGTGATCCAGGATATTTGGTAGATGAGGAGGAGTGGTTCCGCTATGGTGTCTGCCAATTCTTTTAGGACTTTGGGGTGAAGTCCGTCTGGCCCTGGTGATTTGTATTCGTTGAGTTCCCTCAGGTAGTCCCTCACTGTGCTTTTGTCTATGTTGAGTTTGGTTCTGGGGCAGTTTGTTGCAGTTAAATTGCAGATTGGTTGGAGGGAGGTTCCCTTTTGTGTGAAGACTGTTGCAAAGTAGGCGTTGAGTAGCTGTGCTTGGTTATTGCTGTCTGTGATTTCTCTACCCTCTTCGTTTTTTAGTGTGACGATTGTTTCTTTGATTTTCTTCTTATTGTTGATGTGTTGGAAGAATCTTTTTTTGTTGTCTTTGACTTCCGCTGCAAGGTGTTGTTCATATTGTGCCTTTGCTGCTTTTATTTTTTGTTTGCAGGAACTGGCTGTTTGCTGATATTCCGCTTTGGTTATGAGTCCTTCTTTCCATTGTTTGTACTTAGCTTTTTTTCCTTTTATGTCATCTGCAAGGGCTTTGTTTAGCCATGCAGGTTTAGTTTTGGTTTTCCTGTTTTTCCTTTTCATGGGGATTGCGTTGTTTTGGGCGTCTATGATGCTGTTTTTTAGGATCACCCAGGCTTCCTGAGTGGTTTTTCCTTCTAAGAGTTCGTTCCAGGGGCATTGTTCAAGGTTCGCTCTGAGCTTGTTAAAGTCCGCTTTTCTGAAGTCTGGGACTGTAGTGGTGTTAGGTATAGTAGCTAGTGATTGCACTATGTTGAATTTGAGGATGACGTGGTCGCTCTCTCCCAGTTTCCCTTCTTCTTCTGTTCCCTCTATTGTTTCTTCCCTGTTTGTTAGTATTAGGTCTAATATAGCATTCCCTCTGGTTCCTGTTTCAACTTTTTGGGTTAGAAATTTGTCAGCTAGACTGGAAAGAAATTTGGCAGACTTTCCGCTTGGTGCTGAGTTACTTTTCCAGTTGATGTCTGGGTAGTTGAAGTCCCCCATTATTGTCGTGCTGTGTTTGTTGCATATGTCTGTTAGTTGGCATGTGAAGAGGTCGTCCATTGTGTCTGTTTGATTGGGTGGTCTGTAGTATACTCCAATTGTGGTGTTGCTCTTTCTTTCTTTTATGTTGACCCATATGATTTCTAGGGGGTTATCATCTTTGGTTGGATGTAGTTCTGTGGCAGTGTAGTGGTCTTTGATGTATAGTGCAACACCTCCTCCTTTCTTGTTTGGCCTGTTCTTCTTGAAGAGGTTGTAACCCATTATCTGTGTGTTCCAGGCGTGTGTTTCGTCCCACCAGGTTTCTGTGATTCCAATTAGATCATATTGGCCCTCGTGTATTAATAATTCCAGTTCGTCCTGTTTGTTTCCCAAGCTTTGTGCGTTCATGTACAGGCATTTTAGATGTTTGTGTTTGTTTGCAGGTAGAAATTTTTTAATCTCAGGTTTGTTTGTAGGCTTGTCCCGTTCCCCTTCCTTGTTTTGTTCAGTGTTTTGTCGTATAGTTTGGTCACCCTCCCCTCTCAGAGCTAGTTTAAAGCCCTCCTGATGAGTTGGGCTAGTCGGTTGCCTAGGAGGTTCTTCCTCGCTCTAGTGAGGTGTAGCCCGTCGCTTGCTAGAAGCCCTTCTTGGAGATAGTGCAGGCCATGGTCGAGGAAGCCGAAGTTCTTATGGCGACACCATCCTTTAAGCCAGTGATTTATCTGCGGGATTTTGCGTTCTCTAGCGGGGTGTCGTCCTCTAGTGGGGAGGATGGAGGAAAAAACAACCCGAGCACCTGTTTTTCTGATTGTGTTGCCCAAGTGGTCATAGTCTTTCATAATTTGGTTCATGTCTTTCCCTGTGTCGTTGATTCCCGCATGAATCACCAATAGTGGGTAGTAGTCCGTGGGTTTGAGTATTTTGGTGAGGTTTTCAGTTATGTCAGAGATTTTAGCTCCAGGGAGGCAGCACACCTCTCTAGATTGGTTGTCTGGTCTGCAGATGGGAGGCTCAGTTCCCCTGAGGATTGAGTCTCCAATTACCAGTACTCTCCTTTTCTTTTTGGCTGGCTTGGGGTGAGGGAGGTTAGCTTCTGTTGTTGAGGCTTTTGGTGGAGTTGTGTTGTGATTGGTTCTTGGTGGTTCTTTGTCAGATGTTTGCAGGTTTTCTTGTTCCGAGAGTATTGAATATTTGTTGCTTGTAGGCAGTGGGGTTGGGAGGAGGAGGGTTGGAGTTGGTGGAGGCTTGTTTTTTCGTCTTAGGGTGATGTGTGTCCAGCTATTTACTGCTTCTGGGGCGTGGATTCGGCTTAGCTCCTCTGGGGTGTTGGTTTTGTTGGGAGTCTGATGGATTTTCTCGTTGTGATGTTGGTGCTTCAGGGTTGTTAGGTTTTTCTCTAGGTTTTCGATTTTTTCCTCAAGTAGCTGGATGAGTTTGCATTTGTTGCAGGTAAAGTTTTGGAGGTTCGAGGGGAGGAGTGAGTACATGGAGCACAAACTGCAGCACACCATGGATTCAGTTCCGTCTTCATCTATGCTTGTTCGGGGAGTGACTTCTGTGTGCATGGTCGGTGTATCTTCTCTCTCACTCTCTGTGTTGTTCTTTATGTGTGTGGTAGGTTGCAGGGTGGGTGCGGGAGAGTGCAGAGGTGACATGTCTGCTCTTGTTGCTGGGTTGGTGATTTCCTCTGCGTCCCTGGTCAGCAAACCCGGTGTTGTTTTGCCTCGCGGTGAGCTTTTAGCTTCTTCCCAGCATGCACCAGGAGTATGCAAATTACCCCCTGAAGCTCAGATTCCTGATCTTTTTTTGTTTCTTCTCTTTGATATAGTTCAGTGTAATATTTAACCGCGATATTCTTTTTTTTGTCCATTGTGTATTGGGTTTCTCCATTTTCATCCTCTTATACTTGTATATATCGTTCTTCTTCTTTTTTAAATTTATATGCTAACCATCTACCTGTTTTATTTTTGTTTTCAAATTGGTATTGTTTAGTCATCTTTAGTTTTGTGACAATTTCGTCTTGTATTGTTAACTTAATGTTATGTTTTGTTCTATCCCTTTCTTCTCTTATTTTTTCATTTTGGAAATCTTTTTGAATTTCTGTTTCTAGATATTTTAATTTATTTTTATATTCATTTAATTTTTTATCTTTAGACTTCTTAATTTTCGCTGAATATGCTATTGTTAACCCTCTCATAAATGCTTTTGTTGTGTCCCAAATATTCTGAATTGTGGTATCATTATTCCAATTGTTTTGAAAAATAATTTAAGTTCTTGTTTAATATGGTTAATGTAATTTTGATCTTGAAATAAGGCTTGGTTTATAGACCAACGATGATGTCCTTTGCTCGGATTTCTGATTTTTATCAATATTGGATGGTGGTCTGCCCACAGATTTGGGCCTATTTCGATCTCTTGAATTAATTTTCCAATTTCTTTATCTGCCCAAATCATGTCTATCCTGGACCAAGATTTCTGAGGTGGTGAGTAGAAAGTATATTCTAGATTTTGAGGGTATCTCTCTCTCCATATATCTGCCAATCTGTGTTCTCTCACCATCTCATGAAATTCTACTGGTAGGGTTTTCTTCTCTCTCGATTATTTTCTCATTGTTTTGTAGTCTTTTTTAATGCCATACACCACATTATAGTCTCCAATAATACAAATGTTTCCCTTTTCTATCTGTCCTACATGTTCTGCTAGTTTTTTATAAAATTGTTTCTGTTTTGAATTTGTGGCATAAATTGCTATTATAACTATTTCTTTATTTCCTATTTTGATCTTTACACTTAATATTCTTCCTTCTTTGTCTGAATAGATTTTTTCCGGTTGCAGTGTATCCCTAATATATAAAGCTATCCCCCTTTTTTTAGAATCTGTTAATGCTGTAAATAATTTACCTAATTTTTTATTTTCTAATAGTTTGCGGTCCCGGTTTCTTATATGGACTTCTTGTAGGCATAATATATCTGAGTTTTGTTTTATTAATTTCATCATTATCTGTTTCCTTTTAATAGGTGAATTCAATCCGTTGATATTTACTGAAAATAGATTAAGTGTTTTCATAATATTTTTCTTCTTTCCTTTTTCCGGTTCCTCTCTTCCCCTCTACTGATGCTTTGCCGCTGCTCTTGTTGTGACTCTGTCCTCCTTTTGTTGTTTTCCCTTGTCCTGGTCCTCCTCTCCTCTCTTCTCCTCCAGTCTTTCCTCTCGCACTCGATCTTCTATACCTTGGCGGTTATCTTCCTCTTTTTCTAGATGCTGTTTGATAAAATAATCAGCTTTTTCAAACGAGTCAATTTTAATTTTCCTCCCATTCCATTTTATTAAAAGTCCATCTGGGATTAACCATCGAAATGGTATTTCCCTTCTCATCAACTTGGCTGTGACATAATGATATTATCTCCTTTTCTCCCTTATCCTTTTGGGTATCTGTTTGAGGACCGTTATTTCTTTTTCTTGATAGATGATTTTCTCATTTATTGTTGTTTTATATATTTCATCTCTTATAGATTTTTTTGGTGAATCTTACGTGAACTTCTCTCGGTAGTCTGTGATTTTTCGCATAGTTTGTCTGAATTCTATATATTTCATCAATGTGATTTTTCATCTCCTCGACTTCAATTTGTGTATTTTCACTTATTAATTCTGCTAATTTGTTGAATAGATCTTCATCTGCGTTTTCAGAGATGTTTTGGAAGCGGAGGAAATGTGCCAATTTTTCCATTTCCAATATTGCAATCGAGGCCTCGAGATCTTTATTGGCCGCCTTTAATCTTCCTTCCGCTTCACCTCTTTTCTCATCTATTCTCCTTGTGTCTGTTTCTAGTTTTTGAATCCTTTGTTCGTGATTAATTATGATCTCCTGTATATTCTCCATTTGATTTTCTAAACCTTCGATTTTGTCAGACATTTTTTCAAAGTTCTTATTTGTTTCCTCTTGATTCTGTCTTATAGTTTCTTGAGTTGCTGTCGCAGACTCCTGACTCCGTACCATGAATTCCTGGATTAAATTCAGAGAAGCTTGTATTGATTGGAGAGATGTTTTATTCGTTGTCGCCATTTCTATATTAGATTTTGTATTTTGAATGGTTGGGGTTCCTGGTGTAGTTTTTTTCTGGTATTTTGAGAAATTGGTTGACATAATATCTTTCTAATTAGATGTTCCTGAAATGTCCTCAGATTTTTTTAAAAAAAGAAAATTAGTCTATAGGAGATATATTCCATGGCTTCAATTAATTGTGGGGGAGAAGTTGTAGTTTAGATCAAAAATTCAATTAATCCCACTTGTCAGATTTTGCTAATTAACATAGTTCTAACTTATCTAACTTCTCAAAACTCAACGGTTGAAAAAAAAATCAACTTTAAAATTTCTAGTTACTGATTATCTGTCTGTATATATATTTCTTAATTAATCAATAGATATCAGTAAATAATTAGTAAATATTAATAAGTATATAAATAGAATATAAATAGTCAATTATGATGAATAATTAATAGTAAATAGTTAATGGTTAATAACAGCAAACAGTAATAAATAGATTAATATAGTTATAAATTAAATTTTATCTAAAAGTTTAATATCTTTGCTCTTTAATACAATAACCCTAAAATCACCCTATAATCACTCTATAAACACTCTATAATCACTATGGTTAATATCAGTTAATATCAGTTATCAATTAGAACCTTACCAATTTAATAATTTAATCTAACAGTTAATCTAACCATTAATCACTTTTAGTCACAAGAAGGAAAAGGGAAATAGAAAGAAAGGAGGCAGAGGAAAGGATTTGGGGGAAATTTCTAAGTCACAATTGGAAGGAAAAAGAAGGAGAAGGAGAAAAGGGGGTCAGATAGAATAGGAAAGATAGAAATAAAGAAATCAAGAATTTTTAATTAATTAAGTTACAAGAATCAAGTTTTAAATTTCAACCCACATGTAATTAGTAAATAAGAAATTAACCAAAAAATTAAACGTTTTGTTATTAATACACGTTTGTAGTGAGTTCAAAATTCTTGGGCAGTTGTTTTAAGTAGTATTTAGCAGTTCAGTCAATGTCTCTGATCAACAATAGTAGTATCCTGGGTTACCGTAAATGTTAATTTCGGCCTCTAGGTTTTTCCCAACAGACAAAAAATGGTGTCTCCTCTCCTTCAATCACGTGTCTTCTTTCTTCCCAACACACTAAGTTATCAACTCCAGCTGACGTCTCCAATGCCACCAAGCCTTTAAACCTCCGTTTTCCTCCCGACTCTCAGTTGATCCCCACTCTCTCACCACAACCACGCCACGTTATTCCAGGTTATTCCAAGGCTCAAGGGAAGGAAACTCAGTAGAAAAGAAAAGAAAAAGAACGGCGGTTGTCTCAAGATTTCAACTCCTTCTCCGCTGGTTCCACCTTTAACTCTGTCAGGACACTCACTCACCGCCGCTGTCACCGCCACGTTATTTGCTCTTTCCTCCGCTCCACTCTCTGGTCTCCGTTCCAATCGTTCCTCTATGATCTTTCATCTCTGTACTCTGTCAAATATTTTACAAGAGTTTAAACAGAAATCGGGACTGTTGGTTAATATGGAAAAATCAGAGATTATGTGTTTAAATATAGGTCTGAGAGAGCAGATAGAAATTAGGAAAGAATCAGGGTTGAAAATAGGACTAAAAAAAATTAAATATTTGGGAATTTGGTTATTGAGAAACCCAGTGAAAATTGAGGAGGTGAATTATAGAGTGAAATGTTGAAACAGATGAGGAGCTGGAAAGAGAAAAGGCTAAGGAGACTCTCTAAAATAAGAGCTTTAAAAATGATGATAGCTCCCAAAATGATGTACCTATTTCAGGTGCTGTCAGGGGGGGGGGCTATCAGCATTTAAGTTTAAAGAGTGGGACAAACAACTTAATTATTGGATTGAAGAAGATAAGAGACCAAGAATAAGGAAAAAGTGGTTAATTGCGAACGAAAAAGAGGAGGGATGGAGAGTTCCTTGTTTGGAGCTGTATAGGGAGGCTTTTCAAATGGAAAGGTTAATGGAGTTGCAATTATGTGAAAACAAATGGGTGAAATTGGAAAAATGGATAAACGGGATGAAGAATAGATAATTAATTTTTACAAAGTGGAACAGGAACGACTTAGGTAAATTAATAGGTCCCATGAAAGGGACTATGGAAATTTGGAAAAAATGGCAGGGGAAAATAGGATTATATAAATCTAAACTGTCATCGCTTTATGTAATAAATAGAGATAATGAAACGAATTTAAATAGGGTTATAGGAGAGTTGAAGGGAAGAGGGATAACTAAGATAGAACAGTTATATGAGAAGGATGGCAGCCCAAGTAGAAACTGTATAGAATGGTGGTTAGGTAAGGGAAGATGGCTACAAATAAATGCAATATGTAAATATCTTAATGAAAGGGAGAATAAAGAAGTACTATTGAGGGAGGAGACAGGGTTAGAGAAAATAATAAGAGAAAAAAGTGAGGGTATAAAGACGCAAGCAACCAATATATATAAGTTGCTAGTGCAGTCAGATGGGGACACGATGGAAGGATTGACTAAATGGTGGCAAAGTGAGATAAAAGTAGAGGTACAAAAGATGGAAAATATAGTAGAAAATATAAGGAAAATTAAAAATACAAGGATCAGGGAAATGAGAAGGAAAATATTACATAAGTGGTATTTGACTTCCATTCAACTCGCACACTTTCAGCAGAATGTCAGGGGTATTTGTTGGCATGGGTGTCAAGATAAAGGAGTGTTTGTGCATATGTTTTGGGAATTTTGGCAAAAAGTACAAGAGGACACTAATAAAATGCTAAATATACAATGGACAATCACTAAGGAAATGGCAGTACTAGTTAAAAGAAATGTGATGGGAGAATTTAGAGAACATAAAACAAACAGCAACTTAATCTTTATATAGCCAACGGATCCTGGGCTGGAGATTATCCTGGCGAGATCACCTTTATGGCAGGGTCCAAAACCAGCACTATTGATTATATTCTAATCTCTATGGACTTATTACATTATGTAAAAAAAATTGAAGTCCTTCCTTACTTGGAAAGCGATCATCTACCTTTATGTATATACATGAAGTCTCTCATCAGGCAGATGCCCCTTGCAGACCAATTTATCCCTGCAATTTCTCCAGCAGGTCCAACAAGATGTAGAGTCAAATGGTCCCAATAATTTGACCAAAAGGTGAAAAAGGCTCTATCAGAGGATAATCTTCAAAAACTTCGCTCAGCCTTTATCACAGCCAACCCTTCCCAAAACTTACTAGAATCATATACAAGTATAATCCATAAGGTTCAACCAATTCTAGTATATGATTGAAACTTTTCAGCTAAGAGGTCCTATACTACCTCGAAACAATGGTTTGACAAGGACTGTGTGGAAGCTCTCACCTTGGCTTATAAGCGGTACAAAGGTAAGACTGGGAACGGCAACAAAACAAGCCTAAACCATCTTGTTACCCTCAAAAAACAGGATAAGCAACTAATTGCCCTTAAGAAGAGACAAGATGAAAGATCCTCCTGTGAACAGCTTATTGGGGCTGCAAAGCAAAAGAACTCCTCTCTATTCTGGCATTTAATAGCCAGACACCCAGGTAAAATACATACTCCATTAGACATTCCTATACCTACTAACACCTGGGAACTTCACTAATTCTGTTATTTCTAAATTGATACCCTCCATTTTAATATCTTTATCTTATCTTGATTGCACTTGCATTATCATATACCAGTCCATCTTTATTCTGTTTCTCCAATTCATGAGTAGATTTCAGTTGCCCCTTATCTGTTAAAATATTTTTATATCGTACAATATTTTCCAAATTAAATCTATTTGGGTACATTAGTGCTTCTATTGTTGATAACCAATATGGTATTTTCAAATAATGTTTTTCTTTTATCTTTTCCCACACTCTACTCTACTCTAATCTACTCTCTATCTACATCCTACTTTAGAATTACTTTAAGACTAAGGAAAAGAGTTTATAATGAGCAGCCTCCTTTCTCTCTCAGACTGACATAGATTTTCTCCCTTGGGTCTGACTGATGGACTGTATTATCTTCTGCAAGAGATTATTTGCAAAGCATAAACAAAATGGTACATTCTTCAGCAATCTTCTCCAAAACTGCCCTTTTGGAGTACAGGGCACATGAGCCTTCAATAGTATGGGTGAGCTATTCCTGGAGGTTTTCAAGAAAAGATCTTCCCCCTTCTATTTAATATCTACATGAAACCGCTGGGTGAGATCATCCAAGAGTATGGGGTGAGGTATCATCAGTATGCCGATGATACCCAGTTATACATCTCCACCCCATGTCCAGTCAACGAAGCAGTGGAAGTGATGTGCCGGTGCCTGGAGGCTGTTAGGATCTGGATGGGTGTCAACAGGCTCAAACTCAACCCTGACAAAACGGAGTGGCTGTGGGTTCTGCCTCCCAAGGACAATTCCATCTGTCCATCCATTACCCTGGGGGGGATTACTGACCCCCTCAGAGAGGGTTCGCAACTTGGGCATCCTCCTCGATCCACCGGTGACATTGGAACATCATCTTTCGGCTGTGGCGAGGAGGGCGTTTGCTCAGGTTCACCTGGTGCATCAGTTGCGGACCTATTTGGACAGGGAGTCACTGCTCAAAGTCACTCATGCGCTCATCACCTCAAGGTTCGACTACTGCAATGTTGTCTTCATGGGGCTACCTCTGAAAAGTGTTCGGAAACTTCAGATCATGCAGAATGCGGCCGCGAGAGCAATCATGGGCTTCCTTAAGTATGCCCATGTCTCATCAACATTCCGCAGCCTGCACTGGTTGCCAATCAGTTTCCGGTCACAATTCAAAGTGTTGTTTATGACTTATGAAGCCCTACATGGCATCAGACCAAAATATCTCCGGGACCGTCTTCTGCCACACAAATCCCAGCGACTGATTAGGTCCCACAGAGTTGGCCTTCTCTGGGTCCCGTCGACTAAACAATGTCGGCTTGCGGGACCCAGGGGAAGAGCCTTCTCTGTGGTGGCCCTGGCCATCTGGAATCAACACCCTCCAGAGATTCGAACAGGCCCCACCCTCCTTGCCTTCCATAGAATGTTGAAGACCCACCTTTGTCACCAGATGTGGGGATAATTACCACCCTCTCCCCCTTTTTTGTTACGTTTTCAGCCTTTCTGTATGATGGATTAGGTTGAATGTGTATGATTGTATAGTTAGGGATTTTACTATGTTATTAATGTTTTTTGAATTGCTTTTATTTTTCTACTATTGGATTTGTAATGCATTGTATCACTGTTATGTTGTGAGCCACCCCGAGTCTTCGGAGAGGGGTGGCATACAAATCTAATAAATTATTATTATTATTATTATTATTATTATTATTATTATTATTATTATTTGTTTGTCCAGTACGGTAGAGGAACTCTAGGGTTGGACTTAGAAGACCTCCATGGGTCCAGCTATAACTCCAGCTATAACTCTATTATAACACAAGCCAATCAGATTTCGTTCTATCAGACAGGATTACTGTGTACTAAAGCATTTGAGGTATGAGGGTGAAAATGGTGGTGAGGTGTGAAGTGCCCATTCTTTTCTGGCTTGATCTTCATCATTATCTATAAGTAGACTCATAGGAAGAAATAACCATTCATGATTATTAATTGTGAAGGTTTATGTAAGAGGCAGAAAAATTGCCTTGGCAGAGATTTGTAAGCTCTATTACTAATGCAACAAGGAAGAAACAATTTTTAATCTATAATAGATGGAAAATTGGTACAAGAAGCTCAGACATGTCCCTAATTCACAGAAGAGAATTATATATAGCTGTTATTTTAGCTATTCTCACTAAAAATAATTTTAATTTTCCTGCTGAGTTGATTTCCCTGTTGGATCTATCTGGTAGGGCTGACAGTACTCCTGGACCAGCAATGGAATGACTTTCAATATTAACTCCAATCCCCAGGAATTTAATTGACAATTGAGGAACAGAACAATATTTTCTCCAGGCAGAAGACAATTGGAAACCTGAATCAAAAATGTTACTGTATTTTTTGGAGTATAAGATGCACCTTCCCCCCCCCCACCAAAGAGGGTGAAAACTTGGGTGCATCTTACACACCAAATGTAGCCCTACCCACTCACGTACCCCCACCCTTTGTCCTCTGCCTCCCAGCAATTTGCTTCCTTGCAGCAAACAGGGAAGAGCCTACTAAGCCAAGCAACTCATTATCAGTTTCCCGACCCTCAGCTGATTTGAGGCCACATGCTAAACTGAAAATAGCTGCAAGTAGGCAAATTGGGAGAGAGAGGCAGAGGCAGAATTTTATTTTCTCGTGCTAATCAGTTGCTGAATCTGGATGCAAGGAGGTAAGTCAATAACTATAAATGTCCGTTGAATGTTCAAATTATTAGAGTTATTAGCCTTCCATTGAGGACCTGTATACTGCACGAGTCAAAAAGAGGGCGGGGAAAATATTTACTGACCCCTCACATCCTGGACATAAACTGTTCCAACTCCTACCCTCAAAACGTCGCTACAGAGCACTGCACACCAAGACAACTAGACACAAGAACAGTTTTTTTCCGAACGCCATCACTCTACTAAACAAATAATTCCCTCAATACTGTCAGACTTTCTACTAAATCTGCACTTCTATTCTACTAGTTTTTCTCATCATTTCTATCACCCATTTCCTCCCATGTTGACTATATGACTGTAACTTGTTGTTTATATCCTAAGATTTTTATTAATATTGCTTCTTCATTGCTTATTTGACCCCTATGACAATCATTAAGTGCCGTACCACATGATTCTTGACAAATGTATATTTTATTTTATGTACGCTGAGAGCATATGCACCAAGAAAAATTCCTTGTGTGTCCAATCACACTTGGCCAATAAAATTCTATTCTATTCTATTCTATTCTATTTTTTAAAGACTGCTTTATTGTTGTTCTAGACAACTTAACAAAATGAAGAAGCTTTTTAAAATAAATGCTTGATCTGAAGAGGCCCAGTGCTATTGTATCTTCTTTTAAATAATAGAGAATAATGTATACTTCCAGAAAGCCACATCAGTTTTAGCATCTCTATACAAATATAGTCTGAAATGTAACAGTGTCCTGTTTAGGTAAGATAAAGCAGTTGATTTAAATCCTGATCTAGTCATGTTTGGAGTATATATATTTAAATAATTGAGAGGAGTTATTGTGATTACATTTAAGAAAACTTTCTGGCATTAATATACTGCTATAATGTAACTTTCTCCTATTCTTTGGTATTTCTATCGGTCAGGCACACATGCACAGAAATGCACAGCAAACAAATCATCTGTGCCAATGTTCTCTCTAATTTTTTTTCGGTGTGGGCAGAAGAATATATGTCTGAGCAGCAGTCCCTTTGGGACTGGGCAGCATAGAAGTATAAATAAATAAATAAATAAATAAATAAATAAATGAATGAATGAATGAATGAATGAATGAATAAATAAATAAGGAAAAAATCCCTACTTTTTTATTAAAAGAAATTAATAATGAAACAAAACCAAAATCTATTATTATTAAAACTAAAACAACCAGCAAAAACAAAAACATAACTATTAATAAAAACAGGTGAGGGCTGGGTTTTTTTCACTCTATTATTATTTAAGTGCTTTTACCATATGTTTTAAATCAAGTGTCTTCCTCTCTCTCACTCTCTCTCACTCTCTTCCTTCCTCTCTCCTCTCTCTCTTTCTTTCTTGGTCTCTCTCACTTTCTCTCTCTTCCGTCCTCTCTTCTCTCTCTCTCTTTCTTTCTCTCTTTCTTTCTTTCTCTCTTTCTTTCTTTCTCTCTCTCTCTCTCCCCCCTCTTGCTTTCTCTCTCTTTTTCTCACTTTCTCTCTCCCTCTCCTTTCTCTCTCGCTTTGTCTATTGCTCTCTCTTTCTCTCTCTCTCTTGTTCTCTTTCTCTCTCTTTTCTTTCTCTCTCTTTTGCTTTCTCTCTCACACTCTTTCTCTCTTGTTTTCTTTCTCTCTCTCACACACTCTTTCTCTCTTGTTTTTTCTCTCTCTCTTGCTTTCTTTCTCTCTCACACACACTTTCTCTCTCTTGCTCTCTCTCTCTCTTGCTATCTCTCCCTCTCTCCCCCTCTTTCTCTCTCTCTCTCTCTTTCTCACTTTCTCTCTATTTTGCTCTGTCTGTTGCTCTCTCTCTCTCTCTCTCTCTCTCTCTGGTTCTCTCTTTCTCTCTCTTCCTTTCTTCTCTGCGGAGGCCGGTGAAGGTTTTTCTTATTTTAAATGTTCTGGGCAGGCTGGCAGGGGGAGGGGGAGTGCGCAAGCACGCACGCCCAACATTCCAAATCCTGCCTCTGCTATGAGAGGAACGCCTGCCCCGCCTCTCCTGTAGCTCTTTCGCTGACAGCCTGAGACAAAAGCGCTCTCAGCGAAGGGACTGCAAGAGGGGCTGGGCGGGCGTTCCCAAAGTGCACAGAGTGGCTAGCAGCCGGATGAGGAGGACAAGAAGCCACTGCAGCCACCCCTAATCCCCCCCTCCCTGGGCGCCTTCAAAAGGTCCCTGGAAAAAGGCAGGAGGTAGCAACAAGGTGCAAGGACAAGCAGGCAGCTTGGTGGAGGGGAAGCGCTGAGGGGCTCTCCTCCTTCCCCACCCCTGCACTTCTCTCCCGCCCTGGCTTTTGCTTCGCCCTGCGATTTCCCCACAGTTCAAAAGGAGGCAAGAGGCGGCCTGGATGAAATTGTGGGGAAATCGTGGGGCGAAGCGAAAGCCAGGGCGGACTCGCAAAGGCGGGCTCGGGCTGCATGAGGAGAAAGAGGTGGAGGGAAAGAAGGTGACGGCGGTGTCTACCGCCAGCGCCTCCTTCCTCGGGCTAGAGCTGCCGCTTCCCTCCAGGCAGCCCAGCCACATGGCCATAGAAAGTGCAGAGGGTATTGCCACTGCCTCTGCCTTCACGTGGTTGAGCTGAGCGAGAGGAAAAGGCGCGGTGATCATGGTGGCTCCCTGAGTGGAGGCAGAAGCGGTGCCAATAACCTCTGCACTTTCTTTGGCAGCATGGCTGGGCTGGCCGGAGGGAAACGGCAGCTCCCACTCAAGGAACCCACGGCAACAGCCGCCAGCTTGGTGGGAGGCGACGATGGCAGACACAGGCGGTGGGAGGAGAGGGAACCAGGAAGTGACTGTGAATCCCAAGACAAGCCACAGGACGACACTCAGGCAGGGGCACCGGGACACAGGCGATGGAACAAAAAGCTGAAGCCGCACAAGACCTGCTCGGCCGAGAAGCACAGCAGGATGGTGGCCGGAGGAGGAGGAGGAATAGGAGAAGCCGCAGCCTCTGCCACAGTTGCAGCCACCGCTGCGGTAGGAGCCAAGCCAGGCTCCAATGTTTGTAAAAGTTTCCATGCCTCCTCTGCGGCCGTGATGCTTAGCAGGGAAGGAGACCATGTTCTGCCTTCTTCTGAGGTTGCGGGGGGCGCACACGACTGCAGCCTACCAGAGCCAGAGAAGCTGGGGGTTTCTCCCCTGCCCACAGCTTGGGAGGGGCGGATCAGCTGTCAGGCAGGGAGAAACAGCATGGGCTCCTGTGAACTAGCTTGAAAAAGGGTGCACCGTCCTTGGAATTTGTCCGCGCCCCAGCTCATTGTGCAGCTTAGAGGGAACTATGATCTGTGCTGTTTGCTGTTTGTCAAATTGCTGGGATACAGAGGCTTTTCCCCTTGTTTCCTCCCCCAAAACTAAGGTGTGTCTTATCTTCTGGTGTGTCTTATATTCTGAAAAATATGGTATATAATAGTTTGTACTTACCTGCTCACTGGTAGGGAATGATAAGAGTATTAAAAATGCAATTCAACATTATTTTATCTCCTGTAGGAGGTTTTTTTAAGTGTGAAGGAGATAACAAGTACATGTTATTTTTAAAATAATATTGCTTTAGTAAGAGAATCACCTGTATTGGTATCTACTATCTCTCTCACATGCTTTCATAACATTTAGGTGCCCTTGCTCTCTGGTCTTTCCATTCAAATCATGTTTATTGCTGTCCATTCCCATCAGTGGCACAGATTCATGTGAATATCATTAAAAAGACACATGGTTTATTTACTCATTAGCATAACCAGCTGTTAGGTTTTTTTCTCCCAATATTTCAGACTAAGTAGCCATTTGTCAAGAATAACCCCCATTCAATAGAGGTTGAAGGATATTATAAAAACAAAGCTTTTTCTTTAAATATTCTGTGCAGTAACTGGTTGGAGGAGGGGGAGGAGTCTAACAATAGGATGGGCAGGAAGATTCAAAGCTTTTACTTAAATATATATATTAAAGTGAGTGAAATATTACATTATTAAATAGATGATATTACATGGAACAATGAATCAGAAAGTTTCTTCTCAACATTTTAAACCAATCCAACATTTACAACTTTAATTATTCATGTCCTATTCTTAACAGCTATCAGGTGCCCAGACTCTGTGGCTGATTGAATTAAAATAAGCCAGCTGGGGAATGATTGGCTCATTTTCCCTGGAGGCTCAAGAGAGGTCAAGAAGAGGTAATATAAGTGCCCAGTAAGAGTGGTCACTCAAGTGATTTGGCTCTATTTAGTTTAATCAGATTAGTTTAGTTTAATCAGATTTGTATGCCGCCCCTCTCCGCAGACTCGGGGCGGCTCACAGCAACAGCAATACAAGACAAATCCAATATTAAATTAATTTTAAGAACACCACAAGTTAAAAACCAATCATACACACTAGCATACCATACACAAATTTTATAAGCCTAGGGGGAAGGAACATGTCAATTCCCCCATGCCTGACGACAGAGGTGGGTTTTAAGGAGCTTACGAAAGGCTAGGAGGGTGGGGGCAACTCTGATATCTGGGGGGAGTTGATTCCAAAGGGTCGGGGCCGCCACAGAGAAGGCTCTTCCCCTGGGTCCCGCCAAACGACATTGTTTAGTTGACGGGACCCGGAGAAGGCCAACTCTGTGGAACCTAACTGGTCGCTGGGATCGTTGCGGCAGAAGGCGGTCCCGGAGATATTCTGGTCCGGTGCCATGAAGGGCTTTATAGGTCATAACCAACACTTTGAATTGTGACCGGAAACTGATCGGCAACCAATGCAGACTGCGGAGTGTTGGTGTGACATGGGCAAATTTAGGAAAGCCCATGATAGCTCTCGCAGCTGCATTCTGCACGATCTGAAGTTTCCGAACACTTTTCAAAGGTAGCATTCCATAGGCTAGGCTTTCTAGCAGTAACAGATTAACAGTTTTATACATACATACATATATACATACATACATACATACATACATACATACATACATACATACATACGTGTGTAACATATTTTTGCTGATAATGAAAAGGAAGGGATACTAGTATAGATCTATTTCAAGCTTATTTGCTCTTGTCAGTCAGCCATACCCTTATTGGGATTTGAACCTGCAGCCCCTGCCCCATAAGGCAATGGCCTTAGCCTCTAGACTACAGACTCTCCTCCTTATCAGCTTGTACCAGGGAAGGGTTATATGTGATTTTTTTTTTGTTGAGTCATCCTGGTATATCCAAATATGGGAGGGAATATACTGTTTCCTTTTTGTCTCTCACCCCTCCCCAGGGGCCATATCCAAGGCATCCTGAGCATGAAGAGGAAAGTCATTCCTCTATAATTTTTTTGTTTTCCTTTTCTTAATTTGTATTAGTATTTATCTTTGTTTCTTAAACTTTCAGTAGAAGGTATTTTTTTAAAACAGTGCAAAACTGAGATATAAGGCCTGACAATTAACCAGTGGAACAGCTTGCCTTCAGAAGTTCTGAGTGCTTAGGAGAGGTGGGGCTGATTTCACAGCAATGCAATATATCTCCACGGGGCTCTGTAGAATCACACCAGATTCAACTTGCCAGGAAGTTCTGAGGTACCCAAATCACCCTGGAAGGGTGATGAAGACAGAGAAAAGACTCCACTGATCACAAGGAGACTGCATACTCCTTGTTTGACATGGAGAAGCTCTCAATCTGGTGGGAAGAAAAAGATGGCCGTTGTATGCCTGACCAAAGCTGTGACAGCTGACTGATGCAGCAAGTATAACAGTTGAGGTATAATGTGATTGATCTGGATGAGTTTCTTCCTACTCCTGTTGTGGAATTTACCCTCTAAAAAAAAGCCAGGGAGAAAGTGGGACTCAAAGCAGAGGTGGAGAATACCGTGGAGCAAACTTATGAGCTATTTATGGAACTGGAGGTAGAGAAAATAGATTTTTTTAAAAAAAAAAAGGAGAAGAAACTGAAAAGCTAGAAAGTCAGCCTGAGAATTTAAAATACAAAATAGACTAAGCTGAAACTTTTTAAGAATATGACATTAGGATCCCTGGGACTTTTAAAAGGTTTGGAGCAGATGATACAATTTAAGCTAACAAAAGAGAAAGGAGAGAAATAGACCACCAGTAGCATCTACTGGAGAAAATTGCAGAGATGCGAAATTAATGAAAGTGCAGTACTTGAATATTAGAAGATAAGCATGTTAGCCACAATAATACCTGCTCTAGCAAATTGTTTATACCAGAAAACAGAGACAGAGAGTGAGACACTGTAACATTTTAAACTGTGTAACTCTTTTGACTTAGATGAAAACCAAACAGATAAAGTAAATAGAAGCAGGGAAATAGTAAAGAACTTTCTTTTTTCTTTTATGTTTGAATTTTTTTTCTTTTAGGTGATATATGAATCTGAGTGGTTGAGCTTTGGGACTTGGTGGACCTAAATGGATTATAAATTTATTAAATTTATTAAATCTATCAAGAGAAGAAAGGATTAGAGTTTGAAGAACCTGAAGATTAATAAGGAAGTTTATTTTTTATTTTTTCTTCGACTTGTCTCTTTTTTGGACCACAATAACAGGAAATTTGAACCTATTTGGAGACTTTGATGGTGGTTTCATTTGTGAAATGAACCTTCCACTTTTTAAAGTGAACGTTGGTGGGGGATTGAGGAAATACTAGAAGATTGTTGTATTATTGCTGTTCTTTTAAAATGTTTTGAAGATTTTAAACTTACTCAAAATGACTAACACTTCAAATTTAAATTTAAGCAAAGCAGGGAGAAAAAAATACACCTGCAACTTCATCAGCAGCATCAGCAGCTGCATTCAATTCAGCAGGTCAAAGATCTTTGGATATCATGTTGCAGCAGGAAAAATGAACACAATGAATATGATGCTCCAGACATTTCAAAAAGCCACAAGTAGAAAAATATTAGAATGTGCACAAATGGATAAGCTAATACAATTAAGGAAAAGAAAGAAACTGAATATTTTTTGACTTGGGACTTTTTTTTTAAATCAATGGCTACCTCCACAAAACAGGAGCTAGAAACAGGGAAGAATCAATGATACAAGGAAGATATTTATTTATTTATTTATTTATTCATTCATTCATTCATTCATTCATTTGTATGCCACCCCTCTCTGTACACTCGGGGCAGCTCACAACAATAATAAAACAATGTATGACAAATCTAATATTTAAGTAACTAAAAAACCCTTATTAAAAAGCAAAACATACACACAAACATACCACACATAAATTGTATAGACCTGGGGGGAGGGGATATCTCAATTTCCCCATGCCTGATGACAGAGGTGGATTTTAAGAAGTTTACAAAAGGCAAGGAGGGTGGGGGCAATTTTGATCTCCGGGGGGAGCTGGTTCCAGAGGGTCGGGGCTGCCACAGAGAAGGCTCTTTCCCTGGGCCTCGCCAAACGACATTGTTTAGTCGATGGGACCCGGAGAAGGCCAACTCTGTGGGACCTAACTGGTCGCTGGGGATTTGTGTGGCAGAAGGCGGTCCCGGAGATATTTTGGTCCAATGCCATGTAGGGCTTTATAGGTCATAACCAACACTTTGAATTGTGATCAGAAACTGATTGGCAACCAGTGCAGGCCGCGGAATGTTGATGAGACATGGGCATACCTAGGGAAGCCCATGATTGCTTTCGTGGCTGCATTCTGCATGATCTGAAGTTTCCAAACACTTTTCAGAGGTAGCCCCATGAAGAGAACATTGCAGTAGTCGAACCTTGAGGTGATGAGCACATGAGTGACTTTGAGCAGAGACTCCCTGCCCAAATAGGGCCGCAACTGGTGCACCAGGCAAACCTGGGCAAACGCCCCCCTCACCACAGCTGAAAGATGTTTCTCTAATGTGAGCTATGGATCGAGGAGGACGCCCAAGTTGCGGACATTCTCTGAGGGGGTCAGTAACTCCCCCCCAGGGTAATGGACTGACAGATGGAATTGTCCTTTGGAGGCAAAACCCACAGCCACTCCATCTTATCACGATTGAGTTTGAGTCTGTTGACACCCATCCAGACCCCAAAAGCCTCCAGGCACCAGCACATCACATCCACTGCTTCGTTGACTGGACATGGGGTGGAGATGTACAACTGGGTATCATCCGCGTACTGATGATAACTTGCCCCATGCCCTTGAATGATCTCGCCCATCAGTTTCATGTAGATATTAAATAGCAGGGGGGAGAGGAACAACCCCTAAGGCACCCCACAAGGGAGAAGCCTAGGGGTTGACCTCTGACCCCCCACTAACACTGATTGGGACCAACTGGAGAGGTAGGAGGAGAACCTCTGAAGAACAGTGCCTCCCACTCCCAACCCTTCCAGCCGGCGCAGAAGGATACCATGGTCGATGGTATCGAAAGCCATTGAGAGGTTGAGAAGCACCAGGACAGAAGATAAACCCCTGTCCCGGGCCCGCCAGAGATCATCCATCAATGCGACCAAAGCAGTTTCCGTGCTGTAGCCGGGCCTGAATCTTGACTGCTGAGGGCCTAGATAATCGGCTTCTTCCAAGGACCGTTGGAGCTGGAGCGCCACTACCTTCTCAACAACCTTCCCCATAAAGGCAAGTTTGGAGACTGGATGATAGTTGTTAAAAATGGCTGGGTCCAGGGAAGGCTTCTTGAGGAGGGGGCGCACAAATGCCTCCTTGTATGGAGCCGGAAAGGACCCCCTCTCCAAAGAAGTGTTGACAATCTCCTGGACCCAGCTCTGTGTCACCTCCCGACTGGCTGAGACCAGCCAGGAGGGACACGGATCCAGTAAGTAGGTGGCGGAACTCACAACTCCAATGGCCTTGTCCACTTCATCAGGTGTCACCAGATCAAACTCTTCCCAGACAGATATAAATGTTCTATAGATGGCATATTACTCCTGTAAAACTAGCTAAGTTAAACAAAAAATTGTCCTCCACCTGCTGGAAATGTAAAAAAGAACAAGATACATATTTCCACCTATGGTGGCACTGTGAAAAATCACAGTCTTACTGGAAAAAAATAGGAATCTAGCTTGACGAAATCCTAGATCTTAAATTACACAAAACCCCAGAATGCTTCCTTTTTGGTATTCTAAGGCAAAATTAAAAAAAAACCATATATACTTAGTTATCCACTTTACTACAGTGGCCAGATTAGCATTTGCACAATGGTGGAAAAATGAAGACATTCCTCAAGATGGTTCAATACTAGAAAAAATCATACACTGTGCAGAAATTACCAAATTAACTCTGGAATGTAGAAATAACAATGAATCTTTATTTTATAACTGCTGGGACTCCTTTTACCGCTAGTTAGAATAAAAGAAGAATCCACCCAACAACTGTTAAAAAATTTCTTATATATAAAAATAATCAACAGGTGCCTAAGTTAATTCAATTAATGGGATATAGATATGTTCTGCCGGCATGTTTCAACCGCCCGTAATTACAGGGTAATTAGTCCAGAAAGACACACACCACCGGATAGAAGGAAAACCCCAAAGTCTTTATCAACAGAAAAACAGAAACAGCTCCCTTTTTAAATGTCAAAGGGATTTTCTGGTACACATAAGGCACAGGTTAAATGCAAACCGAATTCTCACCCAATAACTGGAAAATTGAGTCCAATTCTAAAGTCCATAAAGTCCACATACAATCTTGAACAGCAAAAACCACGATCTTGACGAAACTATGAATCAGATAAACTGCCATGAGGCTAAAACAGCAGGCTGCTCTTTTATCTGTAGCACTAATTACAGCAGCCCCACCCAACCACAGGTGGCCTCATTTATCTCCTGTAATAATCCTTCAGTTGTTGTCTCCTATGCATCACTCTACGCATGCGTGGATGTGTCATACATTCTTGTTCAGAATCTAGGCATGATAAGGATGATTGATCTCCTCCTGGGCTGTCTGCCAAACTCCCCTCTTCCAAGTCACCCCCACCTTCTTCTTCCGAGGAAACTTCACTACCTGCCTCTGTCGGCAATAAAACAGGCCTATGACATGTTGATGTTTCCCCTGCACCCACCTCCACATTCCTTGGGGCAGGAGCTGGGCCAGAGCCAACCACAACATAGATATATGTAAAAATTAAGCTTATTTATTCAAAACCTTTCTTGTCTTTCATATTCAATTCTCCTCCTCATTTATTTATAATTCAGATTATTAAATTATAGTGTAACGGGCTACAGAGAATATTCATAGTTCATATTATCAATACAGATCTTCCGTGCACCTGCCCGCTTTTTACTGTTTATTGTATACTGTACATTGTTTATTGTATATTTTTTGTTTCTTCCTTTAGTGTTTCTTTTTTTTCCTTTTTCTACATGTTCGTATTGTCACTTGTATTGTTAATGTATTTACTGTATCTATTTTTGTAAATAAAATTATAAAAATAAAATAAACAGTTTGGATTTTCCTAATGGGTTTGCACACATTATTTGCTTTTACATTGATTCCTATGGGAAAAATTGCTTCTACTTACGAACTTTTCTACTTATGAACCTGGTCATGGAACGAATTAAGTTCGTAAGTACTGATTAGAAGTGTTATCCAAGCAGAACTAAATGAAATTCAAAAGAAGTTAAAAATAGAAGAGGAGACCACAGAACAGGAGTTGATGGAAGGAACTACTGAGATATATGAGAAAGAAGAAGAAATTTGGAATAATTTGATAATAGTAATGAGTAAGGTAAAATATGTTTATTATGTGAAAACACAAATGGCTAAGTGACCTAAAAATAAGACAATAAATATAATAATGTAATACTAGAAGTAACTTTGAAATTTGAAGTATATGCTAATTATGTGAATATTTTGAAATTATGTTAAGAATTCTGTTCTTCTTTTATTTATGAAAGATACTGTCTAGTGAGGATTTAATTTGTGAAGGGACATCTGTGGAAAGGGAAATTGAATTAGATTATTATTATTTTGCTACATATAAAACTTAAAGATGGGATGTAGGATAAGTATATGCAATCTTTGAAGATTAACTAGAAATAATTATTATTAACACAAGAAAGCACATTTTAATTATATTAAAATATTGCAGAGGCATTTAGGAGGGAAGAGGCAAAGAAAGGGGAGGGTACAATAGTCCTAGAAATTAGTAAGGATATGATATTATAAATTCTGTGGAAAATTAAGATGATAGCTATTAAACAGTTTTGGCCAAAATTTGGTATTAATTAGATGAAGAACCCAGATGACAAAATGAGGCTTTTAAAGGAGGTTAGGTGTTATATACCTCAAATAAAGCTGTATTGTTTTTCTTTTTAAGATTATGAGTGAAGGTAATGAAACAATGGATAAAAATTTGGAAAAATATGTATGTAATATTGGAAGATATATATATGTCAAAAATTGATAAATTTGTATGTGAATGTGGAGAAAAAATGGGGGGGAAATGAAGAATACTGGGTGGCCACATGTGATCTATGCCAAGAGTCATGGGCAGCACCACGCAGAACCACACCGTTAGAATGGGACACCCCAAGGGGATTGTGGTCCAGAATACGCATAGACTTTGCAGGGCCAATGCAGGCTCAGACATTTTTAATAGTTGTGGACATGTACTCGAGATGGTTGGAGGTGGTACCCATGGCATCAACCACAACAAGCCCCGCCATTAGAGCCCTTAGGAAATTATTTGCCACTCACAATATTCCGTACACACTGGTATCAGATAATGGCCCCCAAGTAACAGCTGGCCAAATGGAAACGTTTCTAGTGGGTTTGGGCACCAGGCATTCATTAGTGTCACTCTTCGACCAGCAACAGAAGAACAGAGAGAATGGTAAGGATGACTAAGGAATCGCTAGGTAGACCAGACCTGGGAGAGTGGCAGGAGAGAGTTCCTACTCACCCAAATATAATGCCATGTTCATCAATCAGCAAAAGCCCTGCCAAATTATTAATGCGCTGCAAACTCCAGTCACAGTTGGACAGATTAAACCAATCCTATGCCCCCGATATATAAAACAGAAACACATGTGAACCAGAACAAGCTCTGGGGGTGGGGGATAAAGTATTTGCCAGGAGCTATGATGGTGAGTCCCAATGGAAGAAAGCAACTATCAGAGAAATCACTGGGCCAAAATCATAAAAACTCCAACTGGAAGAAGGCCAGGAATGGAGGAGGCATATTGACCAACACCGAAGGTGACAGGACATTGCCTGGTGTGGTTCTGCAACTAAGACGCCAGGAGGCCATTTCCAGATCCTTCCAGGGGCCTCCAGCAGAGCCGCCCCCACAGGCTGAGGACAATGCAGGAACTGAACTGTGCAGGTCCAGTCAGACTACATGTCAACCAATCATCTTGCGGAACTACATCACATGGATTAATAATTGATAGATAACTGGGGGAGGAGTGTTATGTATGTAAGAAGGTGAACCAAATTTACATGTCGGGCGCTGATTGGACAAAGCGCGCCCAGCAAATTCAAGCGGGTGTCAGATCTGCCTGCCTCAGAGAAATCTCTTTAAAAGCAGCTGCTGGGAGCTGCTTTCCCCTATTCTGCCTGCACTTCAACTAGAATCAATAAACAGTTACTAGTTTAGGAATGAGCTCATCCTCCCTTGACCTCCAAGGTAGACTCCAAGAAGTCATCCAGGGGAGACATTGGAAATTAGACTTTAGTATTAATTTTTAGAATCCTTCCTGTGGGAAATTATTTTTTGGTTTATTTTTTTTTTTTTTATTATTAAAATATAGACATATACATCATTATGTACAACATATGATACAAGATACAATGCGGGGCATATCACATATAAAGGGAAAAGACAACAACAAAAAAAAACAAAAAACAAAAAACAAACAAACAAACAAAAACAAAACTAATAACAATATCGGCGAATAAGCAGGGGAGTTGGATTGAAAGCGAGAATTAGATCTAGATATTTTTGCTCAGTTAACATATTTCAAATAGGTTATCATGAGTGTTAGAAGCCAGCGTTGCGTTTACATATATTGTTAGGATGTTCGCAAAAAATAATGATAGGTTTAGGTAGTTAAATATATATACAGTCTCATGTAATAATATTAGATAATGAAATACTTTATACCGGATTTGTAACAGTTCATGGTTTATTTTTATTTTTTTGGTTTTTAACCTTCTTAAAGCCTATTGGTCTCTCTGTTGCTTTCTAGCCATTTATAAAGAGGGTCCCAACAACTGTTAAACGTATCTGATGGTTCGTTCCTGACTAATAGGGTCAGTTTCGACATTTCTGCGCAGTACATTATTTTCCTAAGTATTGCATCTTTTGAGGGAAGATCTTCGTTTTTCCACCACTGCGCGTATGTAAGTCTTGCTGCAGTAGTTAAGTGGATGATAAGATGAGCTTGGGGTTTTAACAGATTTTGCCTAATTATACCTAGTAAAAAACATTCAGGGGTTTTGTCCAACGTCAAATTTAATATTTCTTCAATCCAATTTCCAATCATCACCCAATAGGTTTTGGCTTTACTGCATTCCCACCATAGATGAAAGTAGGTACCCACTTCTTGTTGACATTTCCAGCAGATTGGTGAAAGTTTGTTGTTCACTTTGGTTAATTTAATTGGGGTAATATGCCAACGGTAAAACATTTTGACCAGGTTTTCTTTATAGGAGGTGGCAATGGTCAGTTTATAGTTCTTTGTCCAAAGTGTTTGCCATTCCTCCTCTTTTATCTCTTTTTTAAGGTCAAGGTGCCATTTCTTAACATTGGATTTTTGGTTGAAAGAGTCCAAGTCATTGTAATTTAAGTAGCCATAGAAGTTTTTAATTATCTTATCTTGTGGGCCTATACATAGCTTATCTAACAAAGCATTTTTGGTAATCCCGGAATTTTTGGTGTCTTTGTTAAATTTGGTCTGAATCTGAAGGTATTCCCACCATTCCACTTTTTGGCCCAAATTTTCAAGTTCTAATCTTGTTTTAATTGTCCCATTTGGGTTTAAAATGTCTTTATATCTTAATATATTATTTCTCTTATGTAAATTAGGATGTACGTAGGCTTCTAAAGGAGCATACCACATGGGAATTCCTTTGTATAATTTAGTTTTAGTTTTTTTCCAGGTGCCAATTAACGATTTTCTAATCAGGTGGTTGGAGAAGTATTTGTGGGTTGACGACTTTTCGTCCCAGAGATAGTAATGCCACCCTGCATGGAGGTCATGGCCTTCTAATTTAAGAAGTCTAGTGTTTACTAAACTCATCCAATCTCTTGTCCAGTCTAGCGATGCAGCAGTATAGTAGTTCTTCCAATTTGGAAGAGCCAGACCGCCCTCTTCTTTTTTCCCTTGTAGGTATTTTAGTCGAATTCGGGGCCGTTTGTTTTGCCAGATAAAATTGTTGGTTATTTTAGTCAAATTGGTAAAAAAATCCTGTTTTACTTGTATGGGGATAGTTTGAAATAAAAACAATATTTTAGGCAGAGTGTTCATTTTAATGGCTGCGATTCTCCCAAGGAGAGATAGTTGTAAATTCCTCCATTTTGACAAGTCTTTATTTATCTTGTCCAGTAATATATCATAATTATTTGATTTCAAGCTTGACACTCTATTTGTCAAATTGATGCCAAGGTATTTGGTTTTTGTGACAATTTGAATATCCAACTTAGCAGATAAGATATCTTTTTGTGCTTGTTGCATGTTTTTTGTTAAAATTTGGGTTTTAGTTTTGTTTATTTTGAGGCCTGCCACTGTACCATATTCTTCCAGAACTTCTAATAATTTAGGACCTGATTTTAAAGGATCTTCTAAGATAAATACCAAATCGTCTGCGAAAGCTTGGAGCTTATAAATTTCTTTCTTACAGTTTAGACCCCGTATGTCTTCCTTGTCTCTAATTATTCTTGTTAGTACTTCAAGAGTTAAGATGAATAGTAGAGGGGACAGTGGACAACCTTGTCTTGTGCCTTTGTGTAAAGAGATTTTGGATGATGCATCTCCGTTGAGGATTATATAGGCCGATTGGACAGAGTAGATAGCTTTTATTGCGTTAATAAATTTGGGGCCAAATTCCATATACTCAAGCTGTTTTATCATAAATTTCCACGACACATTGTCGAAGGCCTTCTGGGCGTCGAGAAATACTAACGCCACTTGTTTCTCATTATGGGCTTCATAGTATTCGAGCGTGTCTAGTACTATTCTAATATTATTCTTTAGCTGTCTCCCGGGGAGAAAGCCGTTCTGATCTGGATGTATAAAATAATTTAAAAAACTTTTGATTCTATTCGCTAAGATAGAGGTGAATATCTTGTAATCGGCATTTAAGAGAGAGATCGGGCGATAATTAGCTATATCTGTATGGTCTGTATCTTTTTTTGGAATTAACGCTAGGTTTGCTTCTGTCCATGAATTTGGGATTTTGCCTCTATCTAGAGCTTCATTTAACGTCTCTAAAAAGGCTTTTTCCATTTCTTTAGGAAGGTCTTTATAAAGTTCTGTAGGGAGTCCATCCGGACCTGGTGCTTTGTTGTTTTTTTGATTTTTAATTACTTCCTTTAGTTCTGTTTCAGTAATCGGTTTATTGATTATATTAACCATTTCTTGGGGTACTTTAGGGAGTTTAGCCTGTTCTAGGGTTTCTTGAATTTTTGCGTCTTGGGTATTATTTTGTGTAGTTTCAGAATATTCATAAAGTTTACTATAGAAATCGCTAGCAATCGTTTTTTTCCTTTCCAAGTCATGACATGGTTCCCCGTTTTTGTTTTTTAAACAGTTTATCAGTTTCTTTTCCTTTTGCTTCCTGAGCTTGTTAGCTAGCCATTTGCTAGGTTTGTTGGCATTCTCAAAATTGTATTGGTTAGTTCTTTTTATTTGTTGTGCCCAGTTTTGTTGGTCAATTAAGTTTAGTTGGTGTTTAATATGTAGCATACTTTGTTTGATTTCTTTTTTAGTGGGGAAGTTCTGAAGTTCTTCTTCTAAAGCCCTATACTCTTCTTCTAAATTAGCTAACTTCTGTTTTTTTTGTCTAAATTCTCTAGCCATGAATGATATAGCTATCCCTCTAATAACAGCTTTGGCTGTATCCCAAACATTTTGAAGACTAGTGTCCTCTTTTGAATTTTCTTGGAAGAAATAGTTCATTTCAGTTTTAAGTTTTTGCTTAAAATCTTCCTGACTTAAAATAGATTTCTGGAACGACCATCTACAACTCTGTTTATTCCCTTTCCAACAAATTTTGAGCGCACTATGATCTGAAATATAATTAGGTTCTATATCTATCGAGTGGATTTTGGTGTTGATTTCTATTGTCGTCCAGACCATATCCAATCTTGACCAAGATTGATGCCTATCAGAATAAAAGGTAAATTTTTTAAGTTTGGGATTTCTGTCCCTCCAGCTATCTTTCAATTTTAGTTCTTTAATTAGATCGAAAAAGGTTTTAGGTAGTATTCTTTTCTTTTGTTTAGTCTTTTTGTCATTCTTATAGTCCATTTCGTTGTTAGTTATGCCATTAAAGTCACCTAATAAGCAGATGTTCTCAGTGGAATGTTCTCTGATGATGGTTAATAGTTTTTTGTAAAAATTTTCTTGGCCTTCATTCGGGGCATAAATATTTATTAAAGTTATTTTGTCTTTTTCTATAGTAAGTTCTAGAATTAAAATTCTACCTTCTCTATCTTTATATTTCAATTCCGCTTGAATATTAGGATTGATATAACATATTACACCTCTCTTTTTTTCCCCCGCAAGCGACGTAAACAGATTTCCAAGTTTATTTCTTTTAAGTAGGTGCTCAAATTTTTTTTTGATGTGCACTTCTTGCAATGCAATAATGTCGAAGTTTAATTTAGCTAAATTATTTAAAGTTTGGCTTCTTTTTTTTGGTGCATTTAGGCCATTTATGTTAATTGAGTAAAGTTCAATTCCTTTGTTTAATTTTTCTTGTGACAAGTTTAAGTTATCTGTACTTGGGTCTTGTTGCCCTAGTGCTTCTAGTTTCTTTTGGATATCCTGTATAGCCATTGTTGCCTAAAGTTAGTTTATCAGTAGCCTGAGTTCTTTCTAAACTTGTTGGGCTCTGTTCTATAGGTTGTACGCTAGTGGAAGGGAGAGTCGTTGTTCCGGTATCGTCTTGGTTTTCAGGGGTTCGGTCGGTAGAGAAATTTTTATCGAAAAATTCCTCAGCTTTTTCGATAGAGTCTATTTTTATTTTCCTATCTTGCCAGGTCACCAGCATACCCTCTGGGACCAGCCATCTGAAATTTATATTGTGTCTGGTCAGTTTCGCTGACAGAAAGGTGTATGGCCTACGAAGGTCTCTGACGTGTTTTGGGACCTGTTTTAATATTACCAATTGTCTCCCTTTATGTTCTATAGGGTCTTCCCGGGCTCTGTGAAGGATTTCGTCCCTGACTGATTTTTTGATAAATTTGATGTGGACTTCTTTGGGGAGGTTGTGGCGTCTAGCGTAATTAGTGTTTATGCGATAGGCTTCATCGATTTCGTTTAGCATTGTATCCTTTTCAATGCCCAGAGCCTTTGAAAGGATATCCGCCATAACATCTGGTAGATCTTCACTTTTTTCCTCCCTAAGATTTTGAAATCTGAGATATTGGTTAGCTTTTTCGCTCTCTAATTGAATTACTGTGTTCTCTAAATCTTTGTTGGCGTGGATTAATTTATCTGTCAGGTCTTCCATTTGTTTGTGCTCTTGGTCAATTTTGTCTTCTAAGACCTGTATCCTCTGTTCTTGTTTAGTCATTTGTTGTTGAAAAGCCTCGTGCTTTTTGTCCATGTTCTGCATCCACTCTTTTAATTCGGATGTGTCACTCCTCACCTCACCTAGTTCTTTTTTAATATCCTGATGATTTTTCAACATTAGCTCCTGCATTTGAAGCAGTGTAGCTTGGAGATCTTTATAAGAATTGGACCTCTCTCTAGGTATCATATCGTCGAGAGATCTCTGGGTAGAGGGGCTTGGTATAGCAGATGTAGAGTGGGTGATTGATTTTTTCCCTGATCCTAGCCTAGACAAATTAGAAAGGCTTGTCATTTTTATAGCTGACCACCAATTTGCCCACTGGTGCAGTTGTTTGATGGTCTGATCCAGAATTTGGTATCAATAAAGTAAAACAGTATATTTTAAATAATGTATAGTTAGGATATCAATTCCTGTTGGACTCAATGTTAAACCTTAGAAGTTTAGAAATATTTCTTCCCTCTAGAGATTGTAAATACGTAAGGGAAGATAGAAAAAATGAGTTCGAACAGGTTATGTACAAATTAATTAATAAGTAACTATATATATGTAGATTAACCAAGGTATATAACTATAACAATGAAAATACTACCTTATCTTAATTATAGTAAGCTTCTAATTAAGGTGTCATTTACTATTGACAGGTAACTAATTGACAAAAACGGAGTAATATATATAGATTAATTCAGAATATTATTGCCGGTATATCTTATCTTATATTTCTATTTCTATTGTTCTATTTCTATTAAATACCCAGTACAAGTTTTATAGTTTAGTGTTAGTACATACAAAGTTAATAATATATTCAAATATTCCTATAGCTAAGTTATTTTTACAGAGAAACAATAATTATCAATTAATATATACAAAAAATTAATAATAGCAGTTAATGTCTTGTTATGCTAAATATAATATACAATATATTAATTAGTAAAGTCAATAAGCTAATTCATATAAATTCATTAGGTTAGAGTTGATTTAGAGTTGAATTAGGCCTTAAGTTATTTGGTATAGATAATAACGATATAGAGTCGAGGGATACAATCTTGGTAAAGTACAGAAACCTTGTGTGGATCTTCAACTAATAATAGAGATTAGGAATTTGCGAGGCAATAGATCGTAAGAGTTACTTGTGCAGTTAAACAATTAAATGGGGTTTCAAACCCTTCAAACTTTACTTCCTGTAGATCATGGAGTTCGGGTAGGATCTCAATGATGTCGCACGCTGATGTTATTTTGAGTTCGTTATATCGCTGGGTCGGTTATTCAATAGGACCGATCTCTCAAATAGTCTCTGGGGTGTTCCAGCCGCTTAAGATCTCTCCTGCAGCCTACCCCTCCCGATATCAGATGAAAAGGGTGTCTCCGCTCGCCGTCTCTCATTTACCAAGAAAGTTGGAAATTGAAAAAGCCGACGCTTCCTCAACTCGCTCGCCTGTGACGCAGCAGCAATAACCAAGATCGAGGGGCCAGAGAGGAACCAGGAACCAGAAAGTGGATGAATCAGCTGTCTCGTTGAGTCCTCTTTAGAAGATTCCAGATTTAGCCATTTAAAAGTTCATTCGGTCTTATATATTTCCTCACGGGACGTCAGCTCTTCTTAGTACAAGTTATACGCTTCAGAAGATGTTATTGATTGCTTTCATAGATAGATATTGTGACTCAAAAACAAACGCTCGCCGCCAGCCGGAAGGGGGAAGCTGTCAATTCCTCCCTCCTCCTTCCCTTGTCGTTGCTTGTCAGATTTTTAACTCTAGTGACGCCAGCCCGTATGTGAGGAAAACGAAGCTAAATTCAAAGATCTCACGTTTAATCCAGCTCCGGTATGTTAATCGTCAACTCCTCTACCCCGGTCGCCGTTGCTAGCGTTAGTTTAGTCACCACCAGCTGGGAACACTCTAGGCCGCCATGACGCTCCTAGCTTGCAGACACTCAGTCGTAGGGGGAATATCCGCTCCGCCGATCGGGCTGCCGCCACAAATCGTGCTGATGGTATCCCCTTAACGCCAGACCCTTTTCCGCAGAGTCTGGGATCCCCTTGGGACCAAAGAGAATCTGGAAAACGGTGGTGTTTGGCGGAGCTCAGCTCCACACCGTCCGTTCTGTTCCCCAGTTGGCTCCGCCCCCCCCGGTTTATTTTTAAATTATAGGGTGTGACTTTGGTTAGACACCAGAGGGAAGTAGAAGGAGCTAAATGTCACAATTAAAAGAGAACAGCTAAATTTGACCTAATAATACAGAATGGAGTAAAATAAATTTTAAAATAAAATATTTTATATTTTATTTATATTTGTTGCAATGTAGGAAGAAGTATTTAAAATATTTTCTTTTTCTTCAGTGTTCTTTTCTTTATTCATCCGTTCTTTTCCATTTTTTCTGGATCTATTTTTTCTTTTTCTTTTTTTAAAGTTTGTATTAGTTTTCATCATTATAAGTGTAATTTTTAATTAAATTACTATTTTTTTAAAATCCCCACATAGGAGGTTTCTTCTGTCGCCTAGGGCAAGGGGGTTATAGGATAAGCTCTGAGTTATTGTTAACTTGATGCTTTGCTCAGCCAAGAGGCATGGTTCTTTATGAATGTCTGAGCAATTATGTTCACCATCATGCTTCCTTTTATATACCCTGGCAGATAGAGAACTCTGCTAAATTTTGGGATATTTGCAACATTCTCGTTTCCTAACTATTGCTTCTGTATGCAAACAAGCTGAGGTTAAGATGCAAAGCATCAGATTGCAAAGCATGTTTGGAGCATTTGCAGAAGAAGAAAAATTTACTTCCCAAAGGAAAAGTAATGCTATGTATGCTCATAATCAGTTTTTCAGTAGATTTTTAAAGCTTGTTTTCTCTTTGCAGAAAGGAACTCTACAGTCTTCAGAGGCATATATTTGCAAAAAGAAAGGGGTAGGCCTAATTTCTGGTTATATGTGCTATATTACAACAAAAGATTTTTGGAAACATAAACTTCCATTTTGTAATCCCAGTATAGCAGGCAGAGTTGAAACAATAAATCTCCTGCTGTATACTAGAAAACAATACACTAAGTTTTGGGAAGCAGATGGCCATCACCAGACTATAGCAAAACAAATGCCATAACCTGAAAATATAATCCCTGATGTTTCTTATCCTAACTATGAGGACTCTATAACAGCCCTCAGTAAAAACAGTAAAAGTTATCATAATAAATCCATGCTGTAAGAAATCATTTAGATACATATCCTTTTCTTATGGTCCTGGCCCATCTGCAGACATGCATGAAAAATATAGACCCACATCGAGCTTTATATCTGAAGTAGCTTGCTTACTCTGTGTGATAATTCGTTGTATAGGTTGTGAGATCTGCTTCCCTCTTCTCAAATCTTTTAGTGGATTTTGATTTCATTGAAAACAGTAGAATGGCTCAGTGATAAGGAACAGATTTTATTTATTTGTATTTGTATTTGTATTTGTATTTGTATTTGTATTTGTATTTGTATTTGTATTTGTATTTGTATTTGTATGTTGCCCCTCTCTGAGGACTCGGACCAGCTCACAGCATATACAAAAACAGAACAATAATATAAATCCAATTAATACTACATTAAAAACAACCATTAAATATGATTTTAAAAAAGTAAAACCTATTTATTTATTTATTTGTTTGTTTGTTTGTTTGTTTATTGGATTTGTATGCCGCCCCTCTCCGTGGACTCGCGGCGGCTAACAACAGTGATAAAAACAGCATGTAAAAATCCAATACTAAAACAGCTAAAAACCCTTGTTATAAAACCAATCATACATACAAACATACCATGCATAAATTGTAGAGGCCTAGGGGGAAAGAATATCTTAGTTCCCCCATGCCTGACGGCAGAGGTGGGTTTTGAGGAGCTTACAAAAGGCAAGGAGGGTGGGGGCTATTCTGATCTCTGGGGGGAGTTGGTTCCAGAGGGCAGGGGCTACCACAGAGAAGGCTCTTCCCCTGGGCCCCACCAAATGACATTGTTTAGTTGATGGGACCTGGAGAAGGCCCACTCTGTGGGACCTAACTGGTCGCTGGGATTCGTGCGGCAGAAGGCGGTCTCTGAGATAATCTGGCCCGGTGCCATGAAGGGCTTTATAGGTCATAACCAACACTTTGAATTGTGACTGGAAACTGACCGGCAATCAATGCAGACTGCGGAGTGTTGGTGTAACATGGGCATGCCTTGGGAAGCCCATGATTGCTCTCGCAGCTGCATTTTGCACGATCTGAAGTTTCCGAACACTTTTCAAAGGTAGCCCCATGTAGAGAGCAGAGTAGTCGAACCTCAAGGTGATGAGGGCATGAGTGACTGTGAGCAGTGACTCCCGATCCAAATAGGACCGCAACTGATGCAACAGGCGAACCTGGGCAAACGCCCCCCTCGCCACAGCTGAAAGATGTTTCTCTAATGTGAGCTGTGGATCGAGGAGGACACCCAAGTTGCGGACCCTCTCTGAGGGGGTCAATGACTCCACCCCCAGGGTAATAGATGGACAGATGGAATTGTCCTTGAGAGGCAAAACCCACAGCCACTCCGTCTTGAGTTTGAGTCTGTTGACACCCAAACAGACCCCAACAGCATCCAGGCACCAGCACATCACTTCCACTGCTTCACTGACTGGACAAGGGGTGGAGATGTAAAGCTGGGTATCATCTGCATATTGATGATACCTCACCCCATGCCCTTGGATGATCTCACCCAGCGGTTTCATGTAGATATTAAATAGTATCAAACACTCATACTTAAAACATTAATTGATCAGGGGGAAGATCTAAAAGTCCCAAGCTTTTAGTTTTGACTCCATTCAAAGAAAAAGATGGAGATTATAGTGAGCCAGTTTGGTGTAACACTAATACTGTTAGGCTAGAAATCAGGAGACTGTGAGGTCTAGGCCATTTTTGAGGCATAAAAGACAAGGAGGTGACTTTGGGCCAGTCACTCTCCACCCAACCCATTCTAAACGGTTGTTGCTGAGGAATACAAGTAGTCCTTGTTCACTGACCACTCACTGCATTTTATAAATACTGAATTAAGAACCACAACTTATGCAGAGAGATATATAGAAGATCATCTAGGACAGAATTAGGCCTGTCCAATCAAAATATCAACCACTGAATCAATGACTACCTGGTGCACCAAAACCCGAATCTTCAGGCTATGTCAAGGTATCAAATTTAATTTCATTGAGGGCCATATCAGGGTTGTGTTTGACCTAGGGGTGGGGTTAGGCATCGCCAGAGTGGGCATGGTGAGAGTGGGAGTGGCCAGCTTGATATCACTTCTGTGCGGGGAGTACCTGTGGTGGCCAAGTGGTAAGACAGGACTTCCCTCAGACTCTCCCTCCCTCTCATAATAACCTTCCTCCCTCCCTCCCTCCCTCCCTCCCTCCATTCATTCATTCATTCATTCATTCATTCATTCATTTTCCTTCCCTCTTCATTCTCCTTTCTTCTTCCTTCCCCTCTTTCCTTATTTTTCATTCATTGCTCTCCTCCCATCTTTCCTTCTTTTTCTTGTTGTTCCTCTTTCTCTTTCTCTTTTTCTGTCCCTTCTTGCATGCTCAAATGCAAAAGGGAAACATTTTCTTTTGTTTGTTTTGCTAGCCCTCTGCCAGTGAAATTGGAGCTCGGGGAGCCATGTGGAGCCTCCTTGGATCCTATTTTCAGCCAGGATGGCCTCCTGCAGCCCTCTGCCAATGAAAATAGAGCTCAGGAGGCCCCTGCTTTCAGCTGGGATAGACTGCAACCCTCAGCCAGTGAAAACAGAGCTCATGGGGCCACATTCAAACCCCCTCCCCAGCTCCATTTTTGCTATCAGATGACTGCAGGAGGCCATCCTGGCTGAAAATGAGACCCAACAGGTCCTTTTTCACTGGTGTACTGTATTTTTTAGTGTATAAGACGCTCCTAGGTTTTAGAGGAGGAAAACAAGGAAAAAGGAACCAAATGTTGTAGTATTAAATAGTAATAGTAGAATAGAGTAGACATACCGGTAGTTGTTCCACATTGAGAGATAGAATAGAATAGAATAGAATAGAAACAGAAGAATGACGGCAGAAAAAGACCTCATGATCCACCTAGTCTGCCCTTATACTATTTTCTGTATTTTATCTTAGGATGGATATATGTTTATCCCAGGCATGTTTAAATTCAGTTACTGTGGATTTACCAACCACGTCTTGCTGGAAGTTTGTTCCAAGGATCTACTACTCTTTCAGTAAAATAATATTTTCTCATGTTGCTTTTGATCTTTCCCCCAACTAACTTCAGATTGTGTCCCCTTGTTCTTGTGTTCACTTTCCTATTAAAAACACTTCCCTCCTGGACCTTATTTAACCCTTTAACATATTTAAATTTTTCGATCATGTCCCCTTTTCCTTCTGTCCTCCAGACTATACAGATTGAGTTCATTAAGTCTTTCCTGATATGTTTTATGCTTAAGACCTTCCACCATTCTTGTAGCCCATCTTTGGACCTGTTCAATTTTGTCAATATCTTTTTGTAGGTGAATAGAATAGAATAGAATAGAATTCTTTATTGGCCAAGTGTGATTGGACACACAAGGAATTTGTTTTGGTGCAGTATACATAAAATAAAAAGATACATTTGTCAAGAATCATGTGGTACAACACTAAATGATTGTTATAGGGTCAAATAAGCAATGAAGAAACAATCAATATTAATAAAAATCTTAGGATACAAGCAACAAGTTACAGTCATACAGTCCTAAGTGGAAGGAAATGGATGATAGGAATTGTTCTGCCGGGCTCTCTGGTAGAAGCCTCCCAAAAATTCACGGGTACAAATTTCAGACACACACATGTTTGAAAATTCAAAAGAAACAAAGCACCCTTTTTGTATTGCAATGAGCACTCTTCCCCAAAACAACCTTGTACAAGTCCCTTAATCAGTCCTTAAGTACTTAGCTAGTAGCTGTGAAGAAACGTCACAGACCTCCTTCTTTCCACGAAGTGAAACACACACACATTTTACTCTGCTTTGGTGTCAAAGGTGTGAAAAATCCACAAACAAAGTTCAGACACAGCGAGGCACGATCCTGAAGAACAACGATCAGATAATCTTCCACAATGGCCAAACTAGCACGCTGCTATTTATAGGAGCAGCTCTAATTACTGGAGCCCCACCCAAACACAGCTGGCCTCTCTTATCTCCTGTAATATTTGCTCAATTGGTCTCTGATGCATAAGTCTGCACCTGCGTGGGTCTAACACTTTGTCATCTGAATCGATCGAAGATAATGGTGATTGGCTTCCTGGGGTGTGTGCCAAGCCCCCTTCTTCCAAGTCACCCCCACCTTCTTCTTCATCCGAGGAAACTGCACTCCCTGACTCTGCCAGCAAAAAAACAGGCCTAGGACATGTTGACGTTTCCCCTGCCTCCACCTCCACATTCCCTGGGCCAGGAGCTGGGCCAGAGCCAACCACAACAGAAATAATGAGAAAAAACTAGTAGAAATAGAAGAGCAGACTTAGTAAAAGTTTTGACAGTGTTTAGGGAATTATCTGTTTAGTAGAGTGATGGCGTTCGGGGAAAAACTGTTCTTGTGTCTAGTTGTCCTGGTGTGCAGTGTAATAGTTGAAGTGGCTTGGTACAGATTCGGACCCGTAATTGCGGCTTTGCTTGAACTGCTTTATTCCAGCATAAACATAACGTTAATACAACAGTCAGTATTCAACTGTCAAACCTCCTCGGGTTTCCCCTATTTAACTGCCAGCTGGCTGAGGAACGAACCAATGGTAATCCCTTATTTTCCCCAGTTACTAGGTTACCGCCCCTCTCCCGGTGCCCTTTCCTGTTCTCATAACACTTCCTGTATGGAGCCTCTCTAGGCATCTCCTGTCGTTGGTCCTTCCATACATAACACTCCTCCCCCCTTACTCTGGAACATACATAATCCTTTAAGTAGGTTGGCTTCCGAACTATTCTACCCGAATGACGTAGTCCATCTTCCCCTGCTACCTGACCTCACGGAGGTTCATGGAATTCTGGCTCTGCACTTAAAGGAACGGTAAACTGGGATGGAAGGTGGGTATCTACGTTACTGTCCAAGACCCCTGGACCTGCCATTTCCGAATGTACTTCATTATCCTCTCGCGGAATGGAACTATTATCTTCCATGAGTTTCTCTGCTTTGCGGAGACGGACCTGATCTAAGTGTCTACGCCATACCCTGCCATCCTCTAATTCAACTTCATAAGAACGAGGACCCGACACTTTCACTATGGTGGCCGGAACCCAGGTTGGACCTTCCCCATAAGCTCGGGCAAAACCCCGAGATCCTACTTCCAAGTTTCTAGGAGGAGCCTCCGGCCACGGAGAATTGTTTCCGTACCATGGGTGTAACCTGTCTAAAATTATTCTTAATTTTCGACCCATTAGCAGCTCCGCTGGGGTTTTTTGAGTGGCCATACATGGAGTGGAATGCTGGGCCAATAACATCTCTGATAATTTCTTTGACCAAGACCCTTGTGGAAGTTTCTTAAGTGAATCTTTCACTGACCGTACCATTCGCTCCGCCTGTCCATTACTAGCCGGGTGCCATGGTGACATAAGGGCATGACGGATTCCCGCAGCCGCTAAGTAATTTTCAAATAGGACCGATGTGAACTGTGGTCCTTTATCCGACACCACAATATCTGGGTATCCGTGGGTTGCAAACAATGCATTCAACGCATTGATAACTGCAAATGATTGGGTAGAATGTAAATGCACCACTTCCAACCATTTTGAATGGGCGTCCACAACTATTAAAAATTTTTGACCCAGGAAAGGCCCAGCTAGATCAATATGGAGGTGAGCCCATGGGCCTGAAGGGGGTTCCCATGCTAGTGGTGGTGCTCTAGGAGGTGAGGGCCTGTTTTCTTGACACCTTAGACATGCCTCTACACACTCTTCTATCTCGTGATCTATTCCCGGCACCACATGTAGTCTCGGGCCAGGCCTTTCATCCTTACAATTCCAGGGTGCCCCTTGTGGAGAAGACTTAGCACTTGTCGCCTAAGAGAGGGTGGAATAATTACTCTGGACCCCGTTAATAAAGAGCCCTTTTCCACTGATAATTCCGAACGGCACCTCCAATAACAGGAATATTCAGGTGCTTGCTCCTTTTTAGGCCACCCCCGGAGCACCCACTGTCTTACTATAGCCAACGTTGGGTCACGGCTTGTCTGTTTTGCTACCTCCGATGCGACTAAAACTAATGGACTCTCCTCAATGGCTAACACACAGGACACTGGCGCCGGGTCTTCCAAGATATCTGGAAGAGGACATCTACTTAACGCATCGGCATGGGCAATGTGCTTTCCCGGCCGGTACACCAACCTGTAAGTATAGTTTGCTAAGAATATAATCCATCTCGCCATGCGGGGTGACAGAACTACAGGACTTTGGCGATTTCCTGCTAAAATTCCTAGTAAGGGTTGATGATCAGTTACAAGTTCAAATTTTCTTCCATACAAATAATCGTGAAACCTTCGCACCCCTGCCACTAAGGCCAATGCTTTTTGTCTATTTGCCCGAAGTTTCGCTCAGCCTTAGCAAGAGTTCTAGAAAAATACGCTAATGGGGCCTCCGACCCATTTGGAAGTCTATGACTTAACACAGCTCCTACTCCAAACTGGGAGGCATCACAAGTCAAAACCAATGGTAATGTTGGGGAATATTGAATCAATATAGTATTGGAGGTCAGAACATCTTTTACGGCCACAAAAGCGGCCTCTTCTCTGGGTCCCCAGTGCCAATGTGTCTTACTATCTAATAAACGTAACGGTTCCGCTATTGATGCTTTGTGTGGAATGAACACAGCGTAGAAATTTAGCAATCCTAAAAAAGCTTGTAATTCCACTTTAGACTGAGGAGTAGGGGCTTCCCTGATGGCTCTGATTTTCTCAGGCGTAGGATGGATACCTTGTCCATCCACTATAAACCCTAAGAATTCTACTTTAGTAACTCCCAACACACACTTACTCAATTTTAACTTCAACCCCTTCTCTTGAAATTTTGTTAAGACCGATTTAACTCTTGCTAATAATTCCGTCTCAGAGCAGGCGGATACTAGGACATCGTTGAAGTATGGCACGACCCCTTCCAATCCATAAAGAAGCCTCTCCTTCAATCCCTGGAAAATTCCCGGGGCTATTGATATCCCAAACTGTAACCTTCGGCAACGAAACACCCCTCTATGTGTGACTATAGCTTGTGCTTCTGCAGTTTCACGGTCCACCGTAAGCTGTTGGTAGGCCTGCGATAGGTCTAACTTCGCATACAAATTACCCTTCCCCAGTGAGTGCAGAAGATGCTGTACTACTGGAAGGGGATAAGAATGGTGAGCTAATGCCTTGTTTATGGTACATTTATAATCCCCACATATACGAATTCCTCCGTCCGCCTTTACTACAGTTATGACAGGAGTTTCCCATACAGCTTGATCTGTTGGCTCTAAAACTCCCTGGGCTATTAGCTTATCTAATTCCTCATCTACCTTTGGTCTGAGTGCCAAACGTACTCGGCGGGGCTTTAAGCGTAGTGCAGGCACTTTCGGATCCAAGCTGAAAGAAATAGGTGAACCGTTATAACAGCCTAGTTTCCCATCAAACACATCTGGAAATTCTTGGGCCAAAGTCATGAACGAAGAAGCCCCCCTTACCATATTTATTCCCGTTACTTCTAGGCCTAATGCTTGGAACCAATCCAACCCCAATAGATTAGAAAATGGCCCATCCACCACTAGTCTTCGGAGAGGGGCGGCATACAAATCTAAGTAATAAATAAATAATAAATAAATTAATGGTAATTGTCCCTTAAATTTTTTGAACTGAACAGCAAAACGTCCTTCTCCTATCACTGGAATAGCACGGCCTTGATAATCTCATAGATTCAATCGGCATGGTAACAACCTGTTTTTTGACACCGCTTAGCTGTAGACCACGACACCAGTGAGCAAGCCGAACCCGTGTCAACCTGCATGTTGCACGGCATGTGGCCCAGGCGAACAACCACTGTAATCTTTTCGGATGATGAGGAAGTTTCACTGACAACCGTAGACCTCTGCGATGGACGCGTGTATATTACGTTGCAATCTTGACGTCGTTAATTCAAGTCCTTGTAGTTCCCTCGTCCTCCGCTAAAGCTATTATACTTCTGGCTTGAGGCTGTTGAAGGTTGCTGTCGGCGGAATTGACAGGCTCTGGCTATATGGCCCCGTCCTCCGCATCTCCAACAATTAAAGTCTTTAAAGAGGCAATTTGATCTAAAGTGATCTCCTCCGCACCCTCTGCATGGAGATGGTGGTCGTCTAGCTCGCTCAACTGGCTGGACTTTGTTTCTTGCAACAGCTAATTTGCAGACCTCTTCTTCTTCTAACCCCAAAGACCTTTCAATGTCTTGTGGAATTTGTTTTGTATTAACATCAGGAAGTAATGTGGTGGCATTTACAGTGCTTTCCATCTCTGCTAATGACTGCATTGAGAGCTCGAAAGCCCTAGCCTCCACTAAAGCTGTCTTGAACGTTAAGTCTCTGATTGACAATAAACGGCGTTTTAAACGGCCGTCTCTTACACCAAATACAAGTCGGTCTAGTAAATAATCTTCTAAGTTGTCAAACTCGCAGTATAATGCTGCGCATCGGAGAGCCGCTACAAAATCATTTATTGATTCTCCTTCTGTTTGATTACGATGGTAGAATTTATATCTCCTGGCACACCGGGAAGGTGCTAGGGCATAATGTTCCTGGAGGGTATTTAAGAACTGCTGCCATGGAATGTCATGTATTGGGGTGGGGGCAAATAGGGCTCTTGCTGTTTCGAACATTTCGGCTCCACAGAACCCTAGAAAATATGCATGTTTCCTGTCGTCTGAGATTTCTGTGAACCCATTAGCAATAAGGAAACAGTCAAATCGGGCCACGTATGAATCCCATGTTTCACTCTTAGGGTTGAAAGGCGGAAAATTAAGTTGTGTAGACATCATTTCCTTTTATTTAACTTAATTTCTTGGATTGTATACTTGTGTGGAAATCCTCGTCGCCAATGAAGTGGCTTGGTACAGATTCGGACACATAATTGCGGCTTTGCTTGAACTGCTTTATTCCAACATAAACATAACGTTAATACAACAGTCAGCATTCAACTGTCAATCCTCCTCGGGTTTCCCCTATTTAACTGCCAGCTGGCTGAGGAACGAACCAGTGGTAATCCCTTATTTTCCCCGGTTGCTAGGTTACCGCCCCTCTCCCAGTGCCCTTTCCTGTTCTCATAACACTTCCTGTATGGAGCCTCTCTAGGCATCTCCTGTCGTTGGTCCTTCCATACATAACAATAGTAACCTCTCCAGCCACAAGGGAGTGGGTTTGTGGCTCCTGGTGTTTTCTGTGGGAAATGTCTCCCTTCCTTCCTTCCTTCCTTCCTTCCTTCCTTCCTTCCTTCCTTCCTTCCTCTCTTCCCCTCCCTCTCTCTTTCCCTTTTCTTTCTTTCTCTCCACTTCTCTCTCTCTTTTCCCTCTCTCCCCCTTTTGCACTCATTTGTTTCTCTCTCCCCCCATTTTGCTCTCATTTCTCTCACTTTCATTTTTGTTTTTCTCTCTCTTTTCTCTTCCTTTCCCTTTTTCCTTCTCTCCCCTTCTCTCTCTCACTCTTCTCCCTCTCTCCTCTCTCTCTTTCAATCTTTCCTTCATTTCTCTCTCATTTCTCATTTGTTATGAAATGTAACCATGATTACAAGATAATGGCAAAGACAACTTTTTGTATAGTTTAAGACATACTGCACTAATACGTAATTATATTTTTATGTTCCTACAGCCTTTTGACCTTATGGATCCCCCTTTCCCCTTTCCCTTTTTAACATTTGAAACTTAATAAACTATTTTTAAACTTAAAAAAAAGTGGGACTTTTTAAGAGCAACATGGGATGCCGGACAAATGGCAAAAAAAAGTGTGACTGTCCCTCTGAAAGCAGGACATCTGGTCACTTTACCTGTGGGCCAAATCTAAGTACCCCATGAGCCAGATATGGTCTGCAGGTCTTGAGTTTGACACTCCTAGTCTATATAATGCTGAAAGAACTAAAACTGAACATGCTACACAAATCTATAGATGGCAAGATATGCCAAATATCTCTGCCTGCCTTTGCCATCAAAGCAGGTACATGTATGGTTTGGAACTACCCTTAGAAGTGGCCTTCATGCCCTTTCTCAGTCTGATCTTTCCAATTAGGAGGTGGGTGGTAAAAACGCTTTCACTATGAATGCTAGAAAGGTTATTCTTTCCAGAAAATTGTTAAAAAAAAATTTCCATGGATTTTTCACTCAAAATATACAAACAATATCCATAAACTATACAGAGCTTTGTTTATAGCAAACAAAGTCCAGCTAGGATCTTTTCCAGGGAAGTGACAAGAAGAAACGGCAAGGAGGCTCTGTGGGAGAGTCTATAGACAAAGACCTATTCTGCAATCATTTAGGAAAATACTCCATTAATTTTCATAGCCCAGTTTTAATTGCACATACTTGCATATATATGCCTTCTTATTTTCTACACCTGTCATAACTGACACTTTGTTTTGTGTATTTGTCATTGCCAGGACTAATTAAAGGGATTTGAAGTTGGTGGGGAGGTTTTCTTCTGTGGCATTCCAAACTATTTAATTCTTCTCAAGTCCAGATGAACAGAGCAGTAAAGCTGAAAATTAGGACACAGTATTCAAAATAAGTTTATATGTATGGTGGTGGTGATGAGTTTATGATAGTATGTGTGTGTGCATGTATTTTGCAAGCAAATTTCAAAAGATTGAAGGGTCTATTTATTAATTAAATACACTAGAATATTTATAATATATACACAAATGTTCTAACAATTTCCTCCTCCTCCTCCTCCTCCTTCTTCTTCTTCTTTTGTCGAAGAGACGGAGTAACGACACGGACACAAGAGCTGGATTTAAAACTGGGTCATTTTTATTAACATAAATTAGCATAATTTAATTTAAATAAATTAGCATAACCACATAACTAACTATGACCCAAACAATGGACCTGCAGGGTCAAACAAATACTTCCGGGGCGGAAATGACGTAGCAATAAACATTCCTGGGCAACATATGGGTGTATCTCGATGCTAGGCCAGGTGAGGGACCACTCCCTCACCTGAGACCCTGCCATGCACTTGCATGAGGGGGGTCCCGCCGGCTAACCCCTACCCGGGGACTTCAAGGTGCGGGACCCAAAGACAGGTTCCCCCCAACTGCTCAGGTCGCTTCCACCACAAGCTTGGAGAGAACCTGTCAATCATCCCCAAAGATGCCCAAGGGAGAACGCGCAGTTGCTAAACCACCACCCAGTTTTCCGCCCCTAACCTGCCTACCCAAATGACCAAAGGTAAGCCAATCAGCCTAAAAGGTGCAAGCACCCCCTAACCGCACATCCATCTCCCCAGTGTGGAATGGGCGAAAAAACGGCCCGGCCTAAGGGGCAAAGCCGCAAAAAAATTCCCATTCGGCCCCCCTAGGGGCGACCCATAATAGCACACTGCAAAATAGGGAGGGCGGGTGGGTGTCTGCTCAGGCTGCGAGTCTGGGTGAACAGGCTTGGCCCAGGGCCTGCAAGCCCTTAAATCGGGCCAGCAAGCCCCGCCCGGACCACGCAGCATGTCAAGCCATGTCGGCCTGACTCTCGGCCGAAATCTCGTCTCGCGAGATTTTGGCCGAAAACAAAATGGCGGCCGCCATGGGGAGTCCAGTGTCTCCCCCGACCCTCCGACAAATGCTGCCGGCGGTAAGTCGCTGGCGCTATTGTCGAAGAGACGGAGTAACGACACGGACACAAGAGCTGGATTTAAAACTGGGTCATTTTTATTAACATAAATTAGCACAATTTAATTTAAATAAATTAGCATAACCACATAACTAACTATGACCCAAACAATGGACCTGCAGGGTCAAACAAATACTTCCGGGGCGGAAATGACGTAGCAATAAACATTCCTGGGCAACATATGGGCGTATCTCGATGCTAGTCCAGGTGAGGGACCACTCCCTCACCTGAGACCCTGCCATGCACTTGCATGAGGGGGGTCCCGCCGGCTAACCCCTACCCGGGGACTTCAAGGTGCGGGACCCAAAGACAGGTTCCCCCCAACTGCTCAGGTCGCTTCCACCACAAGCTTGGAGAGAACCTGTCAATCATCCCCAAAGATGCCCAAGGGAGAACGCGCAGTTGCTAAACCACCACCCAGTTTTCCGCCCCTAACCTGCCATGGAGCGGGGGTCAGATCTCTATCTTGGCCCCCCGACTCCCCCCTCTAACTGCGCCAGCTCACGCAGAGACCACTGCAGGTCCTGTAAGAAAAATGGTGTTCCTCTGTTCTGACAGAGGAAGACCAGCAGCCAGGTAAAGCCACAGCTGATCTATGGTGATGCGGGGATGGGCCACTACCACCCCGCCTAACCCTCTAACTACCGTACCCAGGGCCTTAATAACTAACCGGTGAAGGGCCCTAAGGGAAATGGCGTCCCACCAAGCGATCCCTGGGAGGATCTCGACCGCACCACTTGCGTGGAGGGCCGCACAGTGCGAAGCCACCGCAGGCTTCGCGAGCCTGGCAGATCTAAAGTAGACCCCCAGGCCCATACAGGTCCTTGCCACCGAGGTGCAAGACCCAAAACCTGGGTGCCGCAATGGGATGCAGCCCTCCCAGTACCAACTGGGCGCAGCAATGGGATGCCACCCTCCCAGCACCAACTGGGCGCAGCAATGGGATGCCGCCCTCCCAGCACACATCCAGGCACAGCAATGGGATGCCGCCCCCGGCACCAACTGGGCGCAGCAATGGGATGCCGCCCTCCCAGCACCAACTGGGCGCAGCAATGGGATGCCGCCCTCCCAGCACCAACTGGGCGCAGCAATGGGATGCCGCCCTCCCAGCACACATCCAGGCACAGCAATGGGATGCCGCCCCCGGCACCAACTGGGCGCAGCAATGGGATGCCGCCCTCCCAGCACCAACTGGGCGCAGCAATGGGATGCCGCCCTCCCAGCACCAACTGGGCGCAGCAATGGGATGCCGCCCTCCCAGCACACATCCAGGTGCAGCAATGGGATGCCGCCCCCGGCACCAGCTGGGTGCAGCAATGGGATGCCGCCCTCCCAGCACACATCCAGGCGCAGCAATGGGATGCCGCCCCCGGCACCAGCTGGGTGCAGCAATGGGATGCAGCCCTCCCAGCACCAACTGGGCGCAGCAATGGGATGCCGCCCTCCCAGCACACATCCCGGCGCAGCAATGGGATGCCGCCCCTGGCACCGACTGGGCGCAGCAATGGGATGCCGCCCTCCCAGCCCCAACTGGGCACAGCAATGGGATGCCGCCCTCCCAGCACACCTCTGAGCGCAGCAATGGGGTGCCGCCCCTGGCACCGACTGGGCGCAGCAATGGGATGCCGCCCTCCCAGCACCGCCTGGGCGCAGCAATGGGATGCCGCCCTCCCCGGACCACCTGGGCGCAGCAATGGGATGCCGCCCTCCCCGGGCCAACTGGGCGCAGCAATGGGATGCCGCCCTCCCAGCAATAGCGGTAGAAACGCCCGTCCCACCGCACACCCCGTCTCCCCCGCCAGACAACAAGGACCCAGCCGCCACGACGGCAGGGTCCCCACCCCCGACGGTACCTTGTTGCTGAGTGGTCTCGGAGCGCTCATGACCCAAAGCAACACCCTTGGTCGCGTCCTGGCGGGGTTGAATAGAAGGGGACCAAAGGGGAACCTGGCCTAAGATCTTACCCCGGACCCTCAAGAGGCCGTTCATACCCTAAAACAGGCCGTTGACCGCCAGTGGTCGACTTCCCCGAATCCTCCGTATCGAGAACGCCGTTACCGCACTAGTGGCAGCGCCTCTCGAGAACGAGTGTTCCCTAATGGCGGGATCCATACTTGGCCTGGCCAAACCCTACATACTAGCACCCACCTAACTGAGGTAATGAGGTGGAAGGCACAAAATGACCTGACGGCCTGCGATAAGGCCCTGGCCCAACCTTCCGGCACTGTCACAATGCGTAAGTCACCGTAAATCAATAACCCCGCCCCCGCCTTAGACAAAAGGCGAAGCCGGCCAACCTGGACCTAATAGTCCTAACTGAAAGGCCACACTGCCTAAGCTGGACGCAAATATGGCCAGGTACACAACTGGGGCAGACCAGCTATAGGGGTAACCCGTATACTGCCTGCAGTCCCCAAACTCTTCACCTGCCTGCTGCTAAGCCCCCCAGAGTGCCAGACACTCAGAGAGTGCCGTAGCCCAGCAAGCCTCTACTCTCCACTGCCCAGGAGCCCACCCAGGCTCCAAAGGTGGACAGGAAAAAACCTCTGGCGACACACGTGCCCACGGGGCCAGGGTCCGGAACCGGGACAACTGACCACGGGACAAGGCGTCAGCAACCCCGTTATCTAACCCAGGGACATGCCTAGCCAAAAACAATGTGTTCAGGGACAAGGACCTGTGCATAAAATGGCGGACAAGCCGCATGACCCTGTCACTCTTAGAGGACAGGGCGTTCACAACGTGGACAACCACTAGGCTGTCACACCAAAATGCACAATCTTGCCCCTAAACTGCTCACCCCAAAGCTCTAGGGCCACTATCAAGGGGAAGAGCTCCCAAAAAGGTCAAATCCTTAACCAATGAAGAGGCCCTCCATTCTGGAGGCCACGCAGACCAGCACCACTGGTCACCTAACACAACCCCAAAGCCACAGGTCCCTGCAGCATCAGAACACAACTGCAATTCAGCTTCCAAAAGAAGCTCTTGCCTCCAAAAAGACAACCCATTAAAACTTTCTAAGAACTCCCGCCACACGCAGAGGTCAGCCCTGACCCCTGCACATAAGCGGGTACGATGATGGGGCAAACGGAGCCCCTTCATCGCAGCATATAACCTCCTAGAAAAAACCCTGCCCAGCACCTCGACCCGGCGGGCAAAATTAAGTATCCCAGCTAGTTCCTGGAGCTGCCGAAGAGTGACCTTCCTGCAGCCCAGAACCGTACCAAGGTTATCCCTAATTTTAGTCAACTTGTCCAGGGGCAATCTAGAAGATTGCACCACTGAGTCCAATTCAATACCGAGGAAGGTAATCTTGGTGGCGGGGCCCTTGGTCCCCTCAGAGGCCAAAGGCACCCCCAACAGAGCTCAAAGGGCTTCGAAGTCCCGCATTAGAGCAAAGCATTGCTCTGAACGCGCAGGCCCCATCATCAAGAATCCATCAAGGTAGTGAACGACCGAGCCCAGACCACTGCGCCTCCTGAGCGCCCACTCCAAGAAGGTGCTAAAGCTCTCCAAAAGAGAGCATGAGACAGAGCAACCCATAGGTAAAGCCCTGTCTACATAGAAACCGCCCTCAAAGAGGAAGCCCAAGAGCCCGGAGCCATCTGGGTAAATGGGGAGGAGCCGGAATGCAGACTTAATGTCGCATTTACCCATAAGTGCTCTGACCCCACACTCCCTAACTATGGCCACGGCCACATCAAAGGATGCCTACCGGACTGAACAAAGGTCGTCAGGAATGAAATCATTCACTGACTCCCTTTATGGAGAAGACAAGTGGTGAATCCACAACATTCACTACTCGCCCGTTCGTGCCTCCCTCTTTATTTTCTCCCTAACGATGCCGTCATGTCCCACAACCGAACTAAGGTTGCCAACACGAAGGTCTTCCTAACCCCCCTGTAAGGGATCCCAAACCCCTCAGGAAACCTAGCAGAAGAGCGTCCACTCTCTCGCGAGGGTGGTAGTTTTTTAACCAACCCTTAAGAACAAGATTAATTGAATTGGGGCCCATTACCCCCAGCAGGCGGGGGCTGCATCGCCTGACCCCCACCCGTCCGGTCCTTCCCCGTCCTAGACCCAGGCCAAACGAAAGTGGCATGGGAGCCCCAACTGGGGACTGCCCAAACCGTAAAGGCTCCTACACTAAACACCCCCAGGCCCGATGGGTAAGCCATCACTGGGGCCAGGGCCATAGCAGCCGAAGCTGGCAGGGTCCAGCAACCTGCCCTAGATACCCCAGGCCTCAACGGAAAAGCCGCCGCAGGAGCCCGAGGGAGGGCAGCTGTAACCGGTGGGGACCACACCTGATTACAGGTGCCCGCCGGAGACCCCAAACCATTGCACTCACCCCCGAAACCCGGCGGGACAAAGGCCTGCCCGGACCAAGGAAGGAGTGCAACGGAGGTTGAATGTGTTACGACCTCAACTGCCCCGAAAGGTATACAAGGCACCCAGGGTATACACAGTCCCACGGGGCCTGGCAAGGCCGCCACCTGCCGGGGCTGGACAACCACTAGGGGCCATACCCGCAGCGGGACTCGAACCTGCAACCCCCGCCCTGCAATGCAGAGCACCAACACCAGGCTGCAGCATCCAATCCCGCTTTGGGTTTATTTATTTATTTATTTTTCTTGAAAAATAACTAATTATTTATTCATTTATGTATGTATGTATGATTCAATTTCATTGCAGGTGTGTGCTTTTCTATTTTTTGAACCAGGGGCTAAGGCCCCGGCCCCAAAAGAAAACCGCTGCCTATGAAGGCAGGGGAGGAGTAGTAGGGCTGCCACCTATGAAAGGGAGCCCAAATTGACCCCCCAAGCTGAAGGAGAACTGCCTCTGGCAGCTAACCTCCGGCCTCCGATGAGGCAGAAGAGCCGACAATGCCACCGCGCCACGAGGCCGCCCAAAATGGCGGCCTCAAGCAGCCGTTACTGGCCTTGCCAAGGGGGGAAGCGCACTACCGATTACCCCCCCCCCCCCCACTCACACGCAAAGCACCCCCCGTGGCCCTTGCGATCCCCCCGACACGAGGGGATAAGTTAATAGGGGGCGAGGGGGGGGGCTCACACCGAACAATGGTTGCTGCCCGATAGCCTCGCAAACAGGGGCAGACCGCAGGCCTCGGCGCTGAAGAGGGCTCCCACGAGGAGCTCACAACGAGCCGCTGCCAAGCCTCCGACGAGGCTCCCGATTTGACTGCCGTCAAGGCTCCAGGAGCAGACAGTTGCATTCCATTGCACCATGCTTATGGAATGCAGCTACTAACGGACTTTCTTCTCACCTCTTCTCAAGGAGAAAAGAAACTCATTCTGACCTTTGCCAGAGAAACAAAACTTACCAGGGTCCCTCCAGAACCTTCCCCTCCCCAAACCCTCCCCCCCATTACTTATGACAGCCAAAGTGTAGTGGAAAGATGAAACATAGCGAGGCTGACAGTGCGGCTTATACTCTGAATGTAGCTTTTTTTCCCCACAGCCCTAATGATCTTCCCAGCTCTTACCTTGTAGGCTCTTTCATTGTTTCTCTCTGCAAAGAATGTTTTCTAATCCCTAAGTCTTTGCAGGTTTTTTTTAATTACTCTAACTTTCTCTGAGTAAGTTTCTTTCCAGCCCTAATCAGGTGCTGACGATGTTTCCAAGCTCTGTCATTGTTATTGTCTGTGAAGCATGTTTTCCAAACCCTGTCTTTGATTTTGTTTTTTTCACTCTGTTTATCCCAAATGTTTCTTTCCAGCCCTAACTAGGTGGTAACAATGTTCCCAGCTCTTACCAGCTTGCAAGCTCTTTCATTGTTACTCTCTGCCAAGAAGAATGTTTTCCAACATTGTTGGCTCATGTTTAGTTGATTATCCACCAAGACTCCGAGGTCTCTTTCGCAGTCGCTACTGCTAAGAGGGGTTTCTCCTCATTTCACTATTAATCAATATCTTAGCCAATTGTTTTTTATATATTGCCTCGATCACATGAAGAAATCTTGCACCAATTTACATTAGCAAATTTATTTATTTATTTATTTATTTGTTTGTTTGTTTGTTTGTTTGTTTGTTTGTTTGTTTGTTTGTTTATTTATTTATTTATTTATTTATTTATTTATTTATTTATTTATTTATTTATTTATTTATTTATTTATTTATTTATTTATTTATTTATTTATTTATTTATTTATTTATTTATTTATTTATTTATTTATTTATTTATTTATTTATTAGATTTGTATGCCGCCCCTCTCCGTAGACTCGGGGCGGCTCACAACAATAACAAGAACAATGTAAAAAACAAATCTAATAATTTAAAAAACACTAAAAACCCCATTATTAAAAGCAAACACACACACAAACATTCCATGTATAAACTGTATAGGCCCGGGGGAGATGTGTCAATTCCCCCATGCCTGACGGCAGAGATGGGTCTTAAGAACTTTACGAAAGGCAAGGAGGGTGGCGGCAGTTCTAATCTCCGGGGGGAGCTGGTTCCAGAGGGTCGGGGCTGCCACAGAGAAGGCTCTTCTCCTGGGTCCCGCTAAACGACATTGTTTAGTCGATGGGACCCGGAGAAGGCCAACTCTGTGGGATCTAACCAGTCGCTGGGATTCGTGCAGCAGAAGGCGGTCCCGGAGTCATTCTGGTCCGATGCCATGAAGGGCTTTATAGGTCATAACCAACACTTTGAATTGTGCCCGGAAATTGATCGGCAACCAATGCAGACTGCGGTGTGTTGGTGTGACATGGGCATATCTTGGAAAGCCCATGATTGCTCTTGCAGCTGCATTCTGCACGATCTGAAGTTTCTGAACACTTTTCAAGGGTAGCCCCATGTAGAGAGCATTACAGTAGTCGAACCTCGAGGTGATGAGGGCATGAGTGACTGTGAGCAGTGAGTCCCGGTCCAGATAGGGCCGCAACTGGTGCACCAAGCGAACCTGGGCAAACGCCCCCCTCGCCACAGCTGAAAGATGTTTCTCTAATGTGAGCTGTGGATCGAGGAGGATGCTCAAGTTGCAGACCCTCTCTGAGGGGGTCAATAATTCCCCCCCCCAGGGTTATGGATGGACAGATGGAATTGTCCCTGGGAGGCAGGACCCACAGCCACTCCGTCTTATCCGGGTTGAGTTTGAGTCTGTTGACACCCATCCAGACCCCAACAGCCTCCAGGCACCGGCACATCACTTCCACTGCTTCATTGACTGGGCATGGGGTGGAGATGTACAACTGGATATCATCCGCATACGGATGATACCTCACCCCATGCCCTTGGATGATCTCACCCAGTGGTTTCATGTAGATATTAAATAGCAGGGGGGAGAGGACCGACCCCTGAGGCACCCCACAAGGGAGAAACCTAGAGGTCGACCTCTGACCCCCCACTAACACCGACTGCGACCGACCAGAGAGGTAGGAGGAGAACCACTGGAGAACAGTGCCTCCCACTCCCAACCCCTCCAGCCGGCGCAGAAGGATACCATGGTCGATGGTATCGAAAGCCGCTCAGAGGTCAAGAAGCACCAGGACAGAGGACAAGCCCCTGTCCTGGGCCCGCCAGAGATCATCCATCAGCGCAACCAAATCCTGACTGTTGAGGGCCTAAATAATGGGTTTCTTCCAAGGACCACTGGAGCTGGAGCACCACCACCTTCTCAACAACCTTCCCCATAAAGGGAAGGTTGGAGACTGGTCGGTAGTTGTTGAGAATGGCTGGGTCCAGGGAATGCTTCTTGAGGAGGGGGCGCACAAGTGCCTCCTTGTAGGGATCCGGAAAGGACCCCCTCCCCAAAGAAGCATTGACAATCTCCTGGACCCAGCTCCAAGTCACTTCCCTGCTGGCCGAAACCAGCCAGGAGGGACACGGATCCAGTAAGCAGGTGGCGGAACTCACAGCTCCAATGGCCTTGTCCACTTCATCAGGTGTCACCAGATCAAACTCTTCCCAGACAGGTGGACAAGTACGTGCCCCAGTCACCTCGACTGACTCATTGTCAGTCGACTCTGTATTCCAATTGGAGTCGAGGTCCGCTCGGATCCGAGCGATTTTATCAGCGAAAAATGTGTTAAATTCCTCGGCACTACTCTGCAAGGGCTCCCCAACTCCCCCCTGGTTAAGAAGGGAGCGGGTCACCCTAAACAGAGCGGCCGGGCGGGATTCCCCTGATGCAATCAAGGCGACATGATACGCGCATCTTGCTGCCTTGAGCACCACTTTGTAAGTCTTAATAAAAGCTCTTACAAGTGTTCGATCGGATTCGGACTTACTCTTCCTCCATCGCTTCTCTAGACGTCTCTTCTGGCGTTTCAACTCCCGGAGCTCCTCGTTGTACCATGGAGCTCTACGGGGTCTAGTGCCGCGGAGAGGTCGCAACGGCGCAATCCGGTTGAGAGCCTCCACTGCAGCCTTGTTCCAGGCCTCAGCAAGAGACTCCACCGAACTGTGGATGAGTGCATCTGGAATAACCCCAAGCACCTTCTGACAACCTTCTGGATCCATCAGGCGCCTGGGGCGGAACATCTTAATCGGTTCCGCCTCCCTGAGGTGAAGGATTGGAGCCAGGAAGTCCAGCCGTAATAGAAAATGGTCTGACCATGACAAAGGCAACACATCTAAGCCCCTTAGTCTCAGACCATTACTCAATTGCTCAGAGAGGAATACCATGTCGGGTGCGTGTCCTCCCTCGTGAGTTGGATCCTGTACTACTTGGGTCAGGTCTATGGCTGTCATGGTGGCCATGAACTCCTGTGCTAATCCAGAGGTTTCGCCGAGCGACAGCAGGTTAAGACTTTAAGTTTGGGGAATCCCACCGCCAGACCGGCTACCTCCTCCAGCAGCACAGGCAGGGCTGTTGACACGCAGCTGGGAGGCAGGTACGCGAGTAACAAGCCCACCTGAACCCCTAAGTCCAACTTCACAAGGAGGGACTCACAACCCGCAATCTCTGGAGCAACGAGTCTACGCAGGCGCAGGCTCTCCCTGGCTATAATAGCCACTCCTCCCCCCCTTCCCTGGGGTCGTGGTTGATGCCATACCTGAAACCCAGCTGGGCAAATTTCAGAGAGAGGAACTCCTCCCTCTGGGCCCAGCCAAGTCTCAGTCACACATGCCAGGTCGGCCTCCTCATCCAGAATCAAATCCCGGATGAGGAGAGCTTTATTTACCACCGACCCGGCATTGAGTAGCAGCAACCTGAGCCCAGGGCCAGAATTACACTCATCACCAGTACCCTGGGTTGAGCTCACGGAACCGGAACAAGGGATCGCTGTTAAGCAGCAATCCCTCCTTCCCCTGGAATGGCTAGTTTCGTGGCTCCCGCCATATCTGCCTCTCCCCAGCAAGACCGGGATGTTCTGACCCTCTGCCACCCCAGAGAGAGAGGTGCCCCCTCCCCTCCTGCCTCTCCAGCGTCAGGTGGACCAAAAAATTCATGCATATCATTCCCATTCAATTCATACATTCCTTCCATCCAATCCCAACCATCCATCCCTAAAATTACCCCCAATAAATTAATTAAAAATATAAGATACAAAAATATAAAAGTATAAAATTAAAATTAAAATGGTTAACCGGTTAGCTGTTAAAATTAATCTGAGACAGTGATGTAATAGTCAGTTAGTCTAAAGTCAGTTCTATGAGAAGGGTCGTCAAACAATTTGCCACTCCAGATCAATAAATAATAATGTCCTCTGTAGGTCTTTCTTTTAACTCTTTGAATTCTGCTATGTATAAAATCGTCCACTAGGGGCACAGTTCTTCAATAGTCATCTTCAAAAAAGACTGAGCAGATGGAAGTGGGGGGGAGGGGGGGAGGGGGAAGATGACAGCAAGTTCTGATGTTAGCTGATATCCCCAGTCAATTGGCCTCAATAATAATAGGCAGTTCAGCACTTTGTTCATTTTGCCCCCCCAACATTGGTCGTTCTGTTCACTCCATTCTCTCACCAGTTCAACGTCCTCAGTCTGTGCGGTGGCCTCCAGTCAGCTTCGATCTCCTTCCTATCCCGGCCACCCATTTTCTTTGTTTGCCCCCCCCCCTTCGGCACCGGTGGCTCTCACCCACCATCACCATCAGGGGGATGGGCTATTTATTATTTATTATTATTTATTATTTATTTATTACTTAGATTTGTATGCCGCCCCTCTCCGAAGACTCGGGGCGGCTCACAACATGTTGTCCCTCACCCAGCAGGATTGGTAGTCTTTATCGGCCGGTATCTCTGGCTCCTCAACTCTCCTCAGCTCTCCTCGGTCGCCCTCCGACGCCGGCAGCAGGCCACTCCCACCGACCTGCTTCCTAGGCATCCCCGGCGTCCTCAGCCCCGCACAGCTCCGTTCCAAGTCTGTCCAGCCACCACTCCGGTCTCCACTCCTTCCTCTGCCTCGGCACCCATCCCTCCTATTCCATGGTGCCGTGCTAGGAGGCTCGGCTCGCGTCTTCGTCCTTCTCCCCTCAGCGTCTAGGAACGGCGCCATTTTCCGCACCCCAGCTGATCCCCAGCTGATCTTCCCAGCTGGTCTCTCCATGCTTGTTGTCCCGGGACCTACAGAACTGGCAGCATTCACCCTCTAGACCCCCAAACGAAGGGCTCAGTAACACGGAGGACAAAACGAAAAACTGGCCTAGAATGGGTCATCGTTTGGCGGTTTCCTTCATAATTCTCAGAAGAGCAGCAGCTCCACCATCCTCTTGCTGCTCAAACCGGAACCGGAATTAAAAAATAACCTTTCTTTTGCCATCACAAGTGTCAATACTTTTTGTGCATCTAAAAACATCAGCACCATTTGTTTATCAAGATGTTGTTCCTAATATTTGATAGTATTTAAGATTATCTTTCCTTATTTTGTAAGCCAACCATCTTCCATGCTTATTTGCCTGTTCAAAAAATTTTTTGTTTTACTAATTTCATCTTCCTGGCTACTTCTTCATCCTCTATTAACTTTAATTTGTGTTTAGTTAAGTCCAACATCCCTTGAATTTTTAAATCCTGAGGATTTATCTGTAACTGTTGTTCCAATTTTCTATGTTTTACTTCAAGCTCTTTCTTGTACAGAAATTTTGATCTATTCCTCTTATCCATATATGTAGTAACAAGACCTCTAAAATAAGCTTTGGATGTAACCCAAAGTATTTGCAAAGAAGTATGTTTTCTTTCGTTTTTGGAAGAAGAAGGCCATTTCTCTTTTAATAAATAGTTCGAACTCTTTCTCTTGTAGTATTTCTCGCCTTATTGTCCACCTAGGTTTTTTACTTTTGCCCTTCCATTTCAACATAATAGGATTATGATCTGTCCAAACATTAGACTCAATATCAACTTTTTGAACAAAATTAAGCAGATCAAATGTACTCCATACCATATCAATTCTTGTCCATGAAGCATGTCTCGCAGAGTAAAAAGTGTATTGCTTTTCTTTCAGGTGCCTATCTCTGCAGACATCCACCATATTCCATTCATCTACCATCTCAAAAAAAGATTTAGGCAAGCCCCCTTTTTAAGTCTGTTGCTCTTATTTGTTTTATGGTCCAGATCTGGTTGTACTATCGCATTGAAATCACCTAATACACAGATATTCTCATAGTTTAATTCATTAATTTCCTTGTGTAACTAAGTAAAAGGCTTCTTGATTGTCATTTGGGGCATATATTGCTACCAACAATATTTTTTGATTATTAAGTTTTAAATCAACCATCAGTATTCTGCCTTCTTGATCCGAATAAATAAGATTGGAGTCAATTTTCTTTTGTATATACAAAGCAAATCCTCTTTTAGCCTAATCTATTAATGAAGTATAAAGTTCTCCAAATGACTTATTTTCTAAAAATTTCTTATCTTGATTTTTAATATGAACTTCCTGAAGACCAATTATATCCCAAAAAAAATTTTTTTAAGTTTGTTAAAAATTCTATTTCTGTTATTTGATGAATTAAGTCCATTAATGTTTATTGAAATCCATGTAAGCTCTTCATCCATTTTCAATTTGTATTTGTTTTCCTATATTAAGGTTTTTGCCTCTCCTTTGCTGCTCTTGTCATTACCCTTTCTCTTTGTTCCTTACTATCAGTCAGAAAAATTGTTCTACACTTGTTATCACTTCTTGGTCTTGAGATGAGATATCTGCTCCTCCTACTGCCACACCTAGTAAATATTCTTCACTTAAGACTTTTAGTCCTTCTTCTATGGGAGCTGGTTCCTTTGCCCTCGCAACTACTTACATCTCCTTCACTCTTTCCTCAGTCTGTTCAAACTTCTGATGAAAAAACAGTTCCGTTTTATTAACTGAATCCAGTCTACATCTTTGACCCTGCCATACCAGAAATATGCCCTCTGGGATCAGCCATCTGAAATTGATTCCTCTTTGGTGAAGCTTTCTTGTTAAAAATTGGTGTTCTCTTCATAGATCTCTTATCTTCCTTGGGACCTGCTTTAAGACTGTAATTTCCTTCTCTCTGTATTTGATAGTTGCAGTTCTCAGCTTTTGAAGTATTTGTGTTCTACACCGGTTTTTAGTAAATCTAGCATGAACTTCTCTTAGTAAATTGTGTCTGGCCGCATATCTAGTGCTCACTCTGAAAGCTTCATCAATATCAATAATTATTTTTCTTTGTCTTCTTCCATTGTTTCTGCCAAAATATCACCTAATATCTCTTGAAGATTCTCACCTTTCTCTTCTGGAATGTTCTGAAAACACAGATAAAATTCTGCACAATCTGCTTCAAGAATTGCTGTTTTTATTCTTCTGTCATCAATTTCTCTATCTTTGTATCATGAGTCTGCACCTTTTCTTCAACCTTTTGTATTTGTTGCTCATTTTTAGCCATAATTTCTTACATTCCTTTCATTTCAACATTAACATAATTTAAATATTTAATCACTTGGTTCAGATTTTGTTTAACTAAATTGGATTCTTGATTAGCACTTTCTCTACTCAATTTTACTTCTTCTCCTAAAGCCTGAATTGCACTCTTAATTTCAGCAAATTCCAATTTCTCTGTGATGCTTGATGTCTGTGGAGGAGTGCTTGTACAATGAGATGGTTTCTTTGCTGCCATTTTATAATGCAATTAGGCTGAAGTATTCCAATCAGGCAATAATCCAAAGGGTGGGTATACAAACCCGGTGTTAAAAACACCTGATAAAATAAAAAAAATCCAGTGATCGAACAAACACAAGTAAAAGAAGAAGAGAGGAACTGCCAAAGAAGAAAAAAGAAAAAGAAGCCAAAAAAATAAAAATAAAATCCAGTAGTAGGTAAAAATACCTGGCGATCCTAGGAACGCCCGATAAAATTAAGTCCAATCGAAAAAATAATAAAAATGAAAGAAAAAAAATTCCCCCCAAAAAAATTAACTAGTCAGACCCAACACTTGAATAGGGGCCTGATAAAAGGAGGAATATAAAAGCCAATTCTCAAGAAGAAGCTATCAAAATCAAAATCTGATAAAAATAATAAGATAATAAAAAAATGGAAAAAAGTGAAGTATACTAAAAGTATAATAAAAAGGCCTAAGAAAAGAAAAATAAGGATTTAAAGATTTAAAAATAAAAAAATAAAAAATGAAATATAAATTTTTTTTTTAAAAGTTAAACTTCAATTATAAACAAAATAAAAATTAAGGTTCAAATAGAAAAAGTGGCTGGGTATAAAAATTATAGTGTCTAAAATATATATATGCAACATATATTGCTTATAGGATTATAAGTATAACCCTTAAAGGGTCTTTTAGCTGAATTATCATACGGAAGCCTCAAACCAAGAAGAAGACTTAATGTACTTTTTAAAAGAGAAGGGAAAAAACTGTTTATCACTTTGTGGCAATAACACACTGCACCTGGCTTTGTTATTAAATGTAACAAAATGTCAAGGCCACTTTCCCATGCTGCAGCCTGTACTTTTTCTATTAACTTCTTGCCACTAGATGGCAGTATAAGAAAAGCCTTTTTTGCCAAAAAATAGAACGAAAAAAAATATTTCGAAGTATTTTAAGTATCTTAAACATAAAAATATAAAAAGAAAGTAATAAAAGATGCTAAAAATCCAGTCCAAACAAGAGGAAATACTTTTCTCTTTAAAATATCAGCTTCTTTAGAGTTGTAGCACTTTACAAAAATGCTGTTAACACATCGTTCTGGCACTTTAAATGAAGCATTCAGGAGAGATGGCAATACACAAAGCTTTCCCCACAGCTGAGCGAGAAATCAAAGTTCTGGTGTTTTCATGTCTCTCCCTCACCAAAAAAACAGTTCCAAGTCAAATTTTAAGAAACCTCCAACATATCTCTTCTCTCCATAGTCCAGATTTTAAATTCCCCAAACAATTCTCTCACCAGATGACACCATGAATATTGATGAGCCTCTCAGCTCATCAGTCACCCTCGAAGCTATAGGTAACTGATTACTTCCAGCAGGCTGATGGTTAGGGGACTGGCTTCCTGCAGGATTTTGTGATATCCTGCAGTTCCCCAGATGTTCCCCTCTCTCACCTGACTCTCCAAGCCAGGACAGTCCACATCATGGGACCCCAATCAGCCATGGTTCAACAGGCTACTCCAGAGAATTGGGGAGTCTGTTGTGTCACTTCAGCTTCACTTAGCTCTGCCTGCCACCCCTCGCCTGATGGACTGAGTGTGGCATACAGCAATACAATAACTACAAAAATAAAAATATCCCAAAATACATATTATAAAAACAAATACAAAATATAAAACCCAATATAAACAAACATACATACTGTCCAGAGCAGTATACAATCGCTCAACAGACCCAGGCCTGCTGGCATGTGTGTTTTCAAAGCCTTTCAGAAGACCAGGAGGGTGGAGGTGGTATGAATCTCTAGGGGAATACATTCTAGAGTACCAGAGCCACAATAGAGAAGGCTCTTTCATATGGACACACCAGCTGGCTTTGCCTGGCCAATGGGACCTGGAGAAGGCCAACTCTGCTCAATCTAATTGGTCACTGGGACATGTGAGGCAGAAGATGGATGATGGAGAATGTGATTTTAAAAGGATTAGAAAAGTCAGACAATATGAATATATGTTGACTTAGAGTGGACTGTTGCATCAGAACAATTTGATGTTGAGACTGCTTATCTGAATGCTGATTTAAATGAAGAGATCTACGTGAAGGGTGCACCCGGTTTCCAAGATCGAGAAGGAGATGTCTGGTACCTGCAAAAGAGTCTCTATGGTCTGAAACAATCTGCTTTAATGTGGCACAGGTGTCTCATTGACAAGCTAAATTCAATGGGCTTTATTAAGTCCGACTCTGATGAATGTGTGTTTACAAAAGGGCAAGGTAATGTTTATGAAATTATACTTGTGTACGTTGATGACATTGTGTACATTGGTCCAAACAAACGTATGAGTGAAGTTTTTGCAAAAGGTTTAGAAAGACACTTTACATTGAAAAGCTTAGGACACATTCATGATTACCTAGGGGTTCAGATTGAAAAAACTCAGAAGGGCTTTAGCCTCTCACAAGAAAACAAAATTGATCAACTTTTGCAAAATTGTAACATGACTGATGCACATCCATGTCATTCTCCTATGCAAACAGATTTTTACAAGTTGACACAACAGAGTAGTCCTGAATTTAAAGATCAAACACTTTATCGTTCAGTCATTGGGTCACTGTTATACATTAGCAGTTGGACAAGACCCAACATTTCACTTTGTGTCAATCTTTTGTCATGGTACGTTGGCAAAGCAACTACATTTCATTGGACATGCATAAAGAGATTGCTGAGATCCATGAAGCACACAAAAGACATGAAGTTGTTCCTAGAACCAAAACACAACAAGTTTCCTGAGTTAGTTTGCTACACAGATTCTGATTGGGCAGGGGACAAAGAAACACGAAAAAGTACTTCTGGTTATATAATGTTTTTAAATGGTAGTCCAATTTATAGGAAAGTTAGAAAGCAGAACTTTATTTCTTGTTCTTCTACTGAGTCAGAATATGCCTATGTTTCTGACTGTTGCAATGCTTTAACCTGTGTTTCTGCTCTCGTTGATAGTATTTGGGGTGATCCTATGAAACCAATTGTTATTATAGGGGACAATGTTTCAGTTACTTTAATATCTGAAACTGAATATGTTGGAGCTCGTTCATGGCACATCGACATAAGATATAAGAATGCCAGACAATATGTGAAACAAGGATTTGTGAAACTACATTATGTGCCCACAACTGAAGAAATTGCTGATGTGCTGAATAAACCACTGCCAGCTGACCAACACGAATACCTATGCAAGAAAATGTACCTTATGTGAACAATGTCACTGATGACTGCCAAAGAAGGGGTGTCACGCTGAATATTTGCCAGCCCCTCAGAGACATTTAGTAATGAAAGAGTTAACTATGTGTGCCTTACTAAGATCCTCCTATTATGATGTAATATCCTGCCAGCTCACTTCCTTCTTCTTCAGTTCTCAACTCTCTTCTCTTTCTATCCTCCATCATGTAAAGACATATTTTTAAGTTGTCCATCGAGACATGTTTTATTTCTGTTTTTATAATAAAGATATCTTGTTTGAATAAATGAATAAGGCTTCTATCCATCGACTCCGCCGGGTTAAGGTCCTAACAGACTTTAATCAACTTTACCAAACCGCAACATGAATAACAGAAGGGAGGGAAGCATGAGTGAAACAGCTATAAGAGCAATCACAGAGACCAATAAAGGGGAATTCTATATCAGTGGCAGCTGATAGGTCAATTCAGTGATCTGCAGATAGCTGCTAATGTGGAACCAGTGGCAATTGGTTTTTTATTATAATGGGTTTTAATTGTTTTTAGTATTGGATTATTGTTATAAGCTGTCTTACTATTGCTGTCTCCGGAGAGGGGCAGCATACAAATCCAATAAATAAATAAATAAATGAATGAATGAATGAATGAATGAATGAATAAATAAATAAATAAATAATAAACAAACAAACAAACAAGTTGCTGGTTTTACCCTGGGGGTGAGGGTAATTAATTAATTAATTAATTAATTAATTAATTAATTAATTAATGGAAGTTGGTGCTGGATGAAGGAAAGTAATGCTCTGCATGTTGAAGATTATTAAATCACACAATGTTTCACTGAGTCAATGTGAGCAGCAATATTGTCAGAGTTTGAGGACAACATGCAAGGGGGAAAAGAGTGAGAGGCAAAACTTGAAAATCAAATATCTTCCCCCTGGGAATCATAGGAAGAGTCCACACCCACATGACTTGAGGGAGAATTGAGTCTTATAGAGAGTGAGGAAGCCTAGGAAGTTATAAGCACTGTTCCCTCTAAGCTGTGCGGGTGCACAACCATGCACAGTACAATGAACTGCCATGCAGCATTTTTAACTGCTGTGCAGAGAAGAGAACAGGAGCCTTGGGCTCCTGCAACTTCTCCGACAGAGAAGCTGCAGGAGCCCAAAGCTCTGCGAAGAGGACTCCCCTCTGGCTCCTGACAGAGCCCCCTTTTGTCTCCTCCATCTTCCTTGAGACACCCGAGCCACATTTAATGGTTGTTATCTCGATTGGAGCAAAAACTGCAGTGCTGCTCCACTCTTTCCAAAGGCAAAGAAGTTCCACCCCCGCCTGATTGGTGATTTTTCTCAAACTAAATATGGTAGAATTATGGTCAAAGAATTCCCATCATATTTTTCTTAACTTTTCACATGAATATTTGAGCACTGGTATGTTTTAGGCAAGGTTTAAAGGAGTAACCATTTTAGGATTTAACAAAAAGGCAATTCCCAGTTTTAAAATACAAAGCAAGCATTTTAAAAATAAATTTATTAAGAAATAATTTAAGGAAAACTCAGTACATCAAATTAAATGTGTATGGTACTAGTTTTAGATAATTCATTTGGGTATAAGAGGCATAAGGGGCACAATATATTGCAGCTTCTGCTTTATAGTGGCCAATTCGTAGATTGGGTCGGGGCATGCCAAGTCCACACAGTCTTTGAAACTGGTTAGCATTCTGGATGCAGACTGGAGGTACAGTCTAAATTCATACAACACGTGGACCCACAATGTAGCCAATCGCATTTGAAATGTAGCCAATTGGGGTTTGTGTGAAGGGCAACTCCACTTTCTCCCCGAGAAAACTCTGGTTTTACCCTGGGGGTGAGGGGTTCGAGAGAAGCAATTCCACCAAATCTGTCAGATCCGAGAGGGGAGGGTGACCAAACTATACGACAAAACACTGAACAAAACAAGGAAGGGGAACGGGACAAGCCTACAAACAAACCTGAGAATAAAAAATTTCTACCTGCAAACAAACACAAACATCTAAAATGCCTGTACACGAACGCATAAAGCTTGGGAAACAAACAGGATGAACTGGAATTATTAATACACGAGGGCCAATACGATCTAATTTGAATCACAGAAACCTGGTGGGACGAAACACATGCCTGGAACACACAGATAATGGGTTACAACCTCTTCAAGAAGAACAGGTCAAACAAGAAAGGAGGAGGTGTTGCACTATACATCAAAGACCACTACACTGCCACAGAACTACATCCAACCAAAGATGATAACCCCCTAGAAATCATATGGGTCAACATAAAAGAAAAAAAGAGCAACACCACAATTGGAGTATACTACAGACCACCCAATCAAACAGACAGAATGGACGACCTCTTCACATGCCAACTAACAGACATATGCAACAAACACAGCACGACAATAATGGGGAACTTCAACTACCCAGACATCAACTGGAAAACTAACTCAGCAGCAAGCGGAAAGTCTGCCAAATTTCTTTCCAGTCTAGCTGACAACTTTCTAACCCAAAAAGTTGAAACAGGAACCAGAGGGAATGCTATATTAGACCTAATACTAACAAACAGGGAGGAAACAATAGAGGGAACAGAATAAGAAGGGAAACTAGGAGAGAGCGACCACGTCATCCTCAAATTCAACATAGTGCAATCACTAGCTACTTTACCCAACACCACCACAGTCCCAGACTTCAGAAAAGCGGACTTTAACAAGCTCAGAGCGAACCTTGAACAATGCCCCTGGAACGAACTCTTAGAAGGAAAAACCACTCAGGAAGCCTGGGTGATCCTAAAAAACAGCATCATAGACGCCCAAAACAACTCAATCCCCATGAAAAGGAAAAACAGGAAAACCAAAACTAAACCTGCATGGCTAAACAAAGCCCTCGCAGATGACATAAAAGGAAAAAAAGCTAAGTACAAACAATGGAAAGAAGGACTCATAACCAAAGCGGAATATCAGCAAACAGCCAGTTCCTGCAAACAAAAAATAAAAACAGCAAAGGCACAATATGAACAACACCTTGCAGCGGAAGTCAAAGACAACAAAAAAAGATTCTTCCAACACATCAACAATAAGAAGAAAATCAAAGAAACAATCGTCACACTAAAAAACAAAGAGGGTAGAGAAATCACAGACAGCAATGACCAAGCACAGCTACTCAACGCCTACTTCGCATCAGTCTTCACACAAAAGGGAACCTCCCTCCAACCAATCTGCAATTTAACTGCAACAAACTGCCCCAGAACCGAACTCAACATAGACAAAAGAGGGAACTCAACGAATACAAATCACCAGGGCCAGACGGACTTCACCCCAAAGTCCTAAAAGAATTGGCAGACACCATAGCGGAACCACTCCTCCTCATCTACCAAATATCCTGGATCACTGGAGACCTACCGGAAGACTGGAAGCGAGCTGACGTAGTCCCCATCCACAAAAAAGGCAAAAAGACCGACCCAGGTAACTACAGACCAATCAGTCTGACCTCTATACCTGGAAAAATACTGGAGAAAATAATCAAAAAACAACTTACCCACTTCCTAGAAACAAACAAGATCATATCCAATAGAAAGCATGGATTCATCAGAAACAAATCATGCCAAACCAATCTCATATCATTTTTCAACACCATAACCAAGTCAGTTGACCAACGCAACTCAGTGGACCTCATATACTTGGACTTCAGTAAGGCTTTCGATAAAGTCGACCACAATCTCCTAATCCACAAACTAGAAAAAAATGGAGTAGATTACTACACATGTAGATGGATAAACAGTTGGCTGACCAACCGCACCCAACGAGTTGTCCTCAACGGCACCAAATCCACATGGAAAAAAGTAGACAGTGGAGTACCACAGGGCTCTGTCCTGGGTCCTGTACTCTTTAACATCTTCATCAACGACCTGGACGAGGGAATAAAAGGGGAACTAATAAAATTTGCAGATGACACCAAGCTGGCGGGGGTAGCCAACACCCTTGAGGACAGGCTCAGAGTACAAGAAGACCTAGACAAACTATCACAGTGGGCCCATACCAACAAAATGAGATTCAACACCGACAAATGCAGAGTCCTCCACCTCGGCAAAAAGAACCCTAGACATACATACAGCCTGGGAGATACCCCACTCAGCAGTAGTGACTGCGAAAGAGATCTTGGAGTCTTGGTGGACAATCAACTAAACATGAGTCAGCAATATGCAGCAGCAGCCAAAAAAGCCAACTCAATCCTAAGCTGCATCAACAGAGGAATACGCTCCAAGACCAGGGAAGTACTAATACCACTCTACTATGCCCTGGTCAGACCCCACCTGGAGTACTGCATCCAATTTTGGTCACCTCACTACAAAAAAGACATCGAAACTCTGGAGAAGGTGCAAAAAAGAGCAACCGAAATGATTAGGGGACTCGAAACCAAGACTTACGAAGAGAGATTGAGAGAACTGGGCATGGACAGCCTAGAAAAAAGAAGGTCTAGAGGGGACATGATAGCAGTTTACAGATACTTGAGGGGTTGCCACGGTGAGGAGGGGGTCTCTTTATTCCCCAGGGCACCAGAGGGCCGGACGAGGAACAATGGTTGGAAGCTGACCAAGGAGAGATTCAACCTGGAAATAAGGAAGAACTTCCTGACGGTCAGAGCGATCAACCAATGGAACTGCCTGCCAGGGGAGGTGGTGAATTCCCCAACTCTGGACACCTTCAAGAGGAGATTGGACTTCCATTTGGCTGGGGTGCTGTAGGGTTTCCTGCTCAGGCAGGGGGTTGGACTCGATGACCTAACGGTCCCTTTCAACTCTATTAATAAAATAAAAAATAAAATTTTAAAAAATCGTTTTGGGGTGGAGAAAGAAAACAAAAAGAATTCAGGAAAGTATGCAGGCATTTGCAAAGTTGAATGCAAGATGTCGTTTTGCAAAACCTAATGCTGAGGTAAAGTTCTATAGAAATTTTTTAGTCGTCCGTCCCCCCGCCCGGTGACGCTTTACCAAATTTATAGTCTGGTCACTTTACTCTAACTATGATTTATTATTGGCAGATCTGACATATGTTACTGAGGCCTGGATTGACGTACAGGTAGGGAATCTCACAGAGAGAGAAATGTCTACTAATTTTTCAGATCTTATATCAAACAACTCCATGGTAGAGAACATGAGGACATAGGGTGGCAAACGTCACACAACACTTTTCAGGTTACTAGTCACACTATTCTGCAGATAAATGTTGCTATTTACTATTTGTCAAGTTAGGTCTCAGAGACAAGTTATGAGTATTGTAGTATGAACCTCCTTATTCCATAGCCTCCATCTCTAGTTTTCCAACATCTATTAGATTGTTGGTTGTGAAATACTTCAACTTACCTACTCTGGGGATGGACAAAATATATAATTATTTTGTGGCCAGTATGACAACGATGGTCTGTCTCAAGTGATTTCAGGTCCAACCCACCTTTATAATTAGCTTGTCTCAGAGTAATTGAGACACAATTTGTGGCAGCATTTCTATGAGTCCTTTGTCAAGGTCAAACCACTCTCTACTTCTTTCAGGAAACTCTTGCATTCTTTTCTGCTCGATCTTTTATAAGAGCTCAACTACAACTCCCGAGTGTCCCTGTCTGCCAATCATAGGGAGCTATATGGATTACTGAGGAGCTCTGAGAAAAAAAAGCAACATAATTATATTGGTATAAAATCAAGACTCAACATGGGTAAAAGCTCAAATCCATGCCCATATCTTTTATTGCAATGGCATGACCATTTTTTGGCAGCCCACTACTTCCCAAAGCAGCCTGCCATTGATGAATGTTGTTGGGAAACCATTCAACCAAACCAACCAAAATCAACAACTATGTAACTTAAAAGCCATTGTGTTAACTTTCAGAAACTTCACACATTGTTTCCTGTTCTGGCTTCCTTCTCACCACAGCTGTTATTGCCAACATTCCAATGTGGCATATTCCATTGATCTACCTATCCCCAATTTTTCGCTTGTATCCTTCAACTGACACTGCTGCTACTGTCACCTATTCCCCATCACAGCATATCCCACAAGCCTATCCCCCACCCTTCCAATTTCCTGCATCTTCCTCTCCTTTCCTCATTCTGCTGCCAAATCTGACTCATGTCACTTTGGCATCATCTATTTTTAAGGTGCTTCTTCTGGCCCATTGCATTGCCTTCCTATATTTGCATCATCCACTGTGACCATTGGAGAGAAGAAGATAATCACAAAAGCCTATCACATGAATAATGACACTAACTGCAGACAGGGAATGGATGAAGGTCCTCTCCACCTCCCACCTCACCCATCCCATTGCAATCATTGATTCTTCTTCTCTCTTTCCTTTTCCAATTCTCTTTGTCCCTTCCTTCATGTCTGGTGCTTTTTCCATTCTTGCCTCCTCCTAATTTTTAGCACTAAACCTGTCATATCTTGCCATTCCCAAGGAATTTTCAGCCTCTCTCCCTCAATTTCTCCAGCCTCATTCTCTCAGATTTCATAACACTCATCCAACATTTTAAATTTTCCACCTAAATAACTATGCATATATATTTTGTTCTAAATTAAATTTATGGAGATGATGGTGATGGATAAATGGAGTAAGTAATTAAAGAGGAAATGTCGGAGCAGGTTAGAAATTGGGAAGTTAATTGCAAATAACCTGCTGCTCAACCACTAAATGTAATGCTAATGAAACAACTTGCTTGCTTTTTTATTTAGTCACATAGATTCAAAGGAATCTGTGATTTTTGTGATGATTTAGAAATGGAGTATACATTATTTGCAGCATTTCTATTTATTTATGGCAATTTGGGTGGAGGGTTTTTGCCTGGCTTTACCTTTGCTGGAATGTAAATAAAATCTAGTAATTGTAATTTTGCAGATAGATATAAATTTAGTATGAGCATATTTTATGTGTACTTTCTTCCTAGACTTTTCATATGCCCTTGAATACAACAATGACTATTTGATGTTTCTGTATTCCAAAGGATGGATCTGATTTCTGAACACTATAATCTCACAGTATGTTCTTAAGAGTTTAATAACAACCATGCCATTATCCCTTCATCTGCCAATTCTGCTTGACCCCAACTATGAGACCCTGCAAAAGCCATTTTTCAACAATTTTCTTTACTTTGACTGGACCAGTTTTATTGTATTTTATAAACACCCCAGGTATATAGAGGCTATATCTAAATTCCAGACCAGACTAGTCCTGTCAATTGTTTTTTTTTTAATCTTATTCTGAAAACAAGAACATGGAAATCAATTTTCCTTATTTCTGTTATGGCGAGGAACCCATCACTTTCAGCTCAGCTACAGGATTAATCTATTGAAGAGTTTGCAGGAGTTTTGCTGACATGTAAGCATTTTCAGAATATATTACATTGCTTCCCTCCAAGCAGCACTACTTTATAAAAACAGCTCTGCCTTTGTCTCCTGACACTCAACAAGAAGGAGAGGAGGAGTTGATGATTGATGATGATGGTAACAATGATAATGGTGATCTTGAAGATCTTCTTGTCTAACTACCTACCCAAACTGGAGTCTTTGTACCATTCCATAGAAATGTCCAATCTCTTCTTGAAAAGCTCCAGAAATTAAACACCCACAACTCTCAAGGGCAAACTATTTTATAAGAAGACCACAAGCACAAACATAATCAAACAGAGTATTTTCTCTCTGCAAGTGGTATACATTATGGGCATCTTGATACCAGTCACAGTCAGTTTAGGTCCAGTATATTCTTCAGAAAAGAGTCTGTAGACCCTATCAATCTTAGGGCTCAGGTTTAAAATGAGATTTTATCTGGGTAAACAGGAAACAACTGGAATTTGAAAAATATTCTATTGAGCAAGTACAACTGACCATTCTGGAAGAATGATGAATGCTAGTTTTCAAGTGTCTCTTGCAGCTTTAGATTCAAGCTCCTTCCATTTTTACTTTTAAAAAAAGCATGTTCATAAAAGTATATTGATTTTGACAAGGATTTGATGTTATAGACATACCAGTAGTTGTTCCGCACTGAGAGATAGAATAGAATAGAATAGAATAGAATAGAATAGAATAGAATTTTATTGGCCAAGTGTGATTGGACACACAAGGAATTTGTCTTGATGCATATGCTCTCAGCGTACATAAAAGAAAAAGATACATTTGTCCAGAATCATGTGGTACAACACTTAATGATTTTCATAGAGTCAAATAAGCAATGAAGAAACAATCAATATTAATAAAAATCTTAGGATACAAGCAACAAGTTACAGTCATACAGTCCTAAGTGGGAGGAAAAGAATGATAGGAATGATGAGAAAAACTGGTAGAAATAGAAGTGCAGATTTAGTAAAAAGTCTGACAGTTTTGAGGGAATTATTTGTTTAGTAGAGTTATGGCGTTCGAAAAACTGTTCTTGTGTCTAGTTGTCTTGTTGTGCAGTGCTCTGTAACGACATTTTGAGGGTAGGAGTTGAAACAGATAAAAAGGAAAAGACACTCTAAGATAGACTCTTAGAGTAATTTCTTCTGATAGTTAAGGATCCAAAACTGAGGGAGAACACATGGATCATTCATGTTAACCACTGTATTATCGCATCATTTGAACTGCCCCCTTCATTAATTTATGGATCATCTGGAATGATGTTACCCTGAAATCAGAGAGCAGTGTACGGCAGCAGCCAAAAAGGTTAATATAATCCTTGGTTGTATAAACAGAGGTGAGGAAGCTGGGCTTTGCTTTGATATCATTTTATATTGCATCTCTTGCTGAATTCTGTTTTTTTCTGATATATGACCTTTGTCCTACATATCTGCTGTACTCTTAGCATTCTTAAAGTGCTGAGAGCTGGGCAAAAGGATCTTTCCGTTTTCACACCTCTGTTTCCTCTGTGCCCGGGTGGGGTGCATCTCCTGCTTGAACGCGTAACCACGAAATGTACTCAGGAAGGAGCCACCTGCTCTCAAGGCATATAGCTCCATGCAGGAACCCACAATCTAACCGCAAGTGCCTCTTTGCTGTACATTCTGTACATTCTGTATCTGCTACATTGTATAACCTCTTTTTACTTTCTGTATAAGGAAACGTTGACAACTAGTATCTGATTGGCTGATACTGTGTGTTTTTTGTACTCCTTTGGAAATGTATAAAGAGCCCTGAAAAGCAATCCACGTCGTTCAGACATTGCTTTTATATCTTCTGAACCTGATGCATGCACCAAATAAACCTGTATCCTGTATCCTGTATCCTCCTGTGGTCTCTGGTCCCTTATTGGCATCAAACATCTGTGTTTCTGCAACATTTTCTGGCGACCACGAAGGGACTAGACGGGACTTTGGATCCCTCTGGACGCCCACCTCAGTGGCGTCTGCCCCAGGTGTGAAAGAGGAACAGTCCAGGCGCCATCGGAAATCTTTCTCCGAGGACCTTCCTGTTGACACCGGGGCAGCCACGCTGACGGTTTGCGATCCAAGAACCACTCAAGAGAGGAAACCAGAGATCAGGACATCTGTACGCCGGCCTGGAAGAGTAACCGAGTCTCCAAGATAAAAGGCAAGTTCTAAGGCGAGGCCTCTGTAGTAGACACTTTTTAGAGACTGGTACGAGTCTATCTTCTCCCTATGTAGAGGGACAGAGGCGAGGACTGATCACCCTCGTTTTGGCTCGTTCTTCACTGAGGGACCCCCAAGGTGGGTGGCCTGTGTTTTCTGAGAGAAAACGTTGTGTGTGTGATTGCCTACCGCGGTTCCCACAGGTGGCTGTGAGCTCCAGGACCTTGGGCCGGTAGAGATTGTGTGAAGTGAATAAAATTCCTTTTGTGTCTCAAGGGAAGGACCCCTTACCTCCCTTGTATACTCCCTCCCCTTTTCTGTCTGGTGCCCCGGGTGGAATATGGGAGGGAAACCAAGTGTGCCCAAGACCCCCCTTGAGTGTGTAATGAAACATTTCAACCAGGTCTATAATAATCAAACTAGAGAGTATAGTATAAAATGACCTGTGTACGTCAGAATGGCCCTCTTTTAACTTGGGATGGCCTGATATAGGAACCTTCGATATTCCCACTAGACTTGTATTTGATCCTGCCTTGGGCCATCCTGACCAAGAGCCATACATTGATATTTGGTTGAAACTAGCTCAAAATCCACCTCCATGGGTCACCAAATGTAGGACCCAACAGTGTAAAGTCCTGGCCATGGTCCCCATTCCTTCAGGGGCCACGCTCAGGAGAAGGACCCCTAGGAGAGGGGGAGGTAACTCATCCCCTCCCTGGCGGCCCCAGAGAAGTTCACATTGTTCCATCTCCCACACCAAAAGGGGCAAAGGACTCAGTCAGCCCCCCACACGGAGATGGAAAAAATAAAAAAAACCCGTACTCTTTAGTTGCTCGGAGGAGGTGCCCCAGCCCCCACCATATGTTCTTGTGCCCTATGGCCAGATACAGGCACAATCATCCCTACAGGATTCCCTTACCTTAGGGACTGGGAGGATAACCCCACTGGATGCCCCCCCTCTACGTGAGGGAGCCCCCGCTCCTTCACCCGCTTCGGGGGGGGGGGGGACTGGGATCCCCGGTCTCCCAAATAGACCCTAATGAAACCAACGCTGACAGGTTTGCCCGTTATGACACCCTCCTCCAGCAATACCCGGATACAAAGAGATCTCCTGGGCCTCTCACAACCATTCAATCCCCATCTGCACCTGAAGCCCCCTCCTCAGGGTCCACTCCTCAACTGGAGACCCCACCAGGCCCCAGTGGACGAATGGCCAACCTGTCTTTGCCAGATCCAGTAAGTGAAGGACCCATTGCAGAACGCACCAGAGCAAAAACCACATCAGTGTCCTTCACAGCCCCACTTCGCAGAGTGGATCAAATTGTCATTGATCCAGATGATTTCACAAAAACCTCAAGAATGCCCCTATTCCAACATGTTCCTTTCACCACCTCCGATCTTTTGAATTGGAAATTGCACTATGGCCCATATAGTGAAAAACCCTTAGAAGTTGCAAGCCTCTTGAAAACCATTATGGATGCCTAAAATCTCAATTGGATGGACTTGCAACACCTAATGGGAACCCTGTTTAAATCGGAGGAAAGAGGGGGAAAAAAAAAATCCTAAAACCAGATGCCCCCCCCCCCAGGTTTAGACCTAGAGACATGTGGGTCAGAAGTTCCCTGCAGAGGACCCCCAGTGGGACCCCTATGTAGAGGGTAACCTTGACAAGATCAAGGACTACCAAATCCTTTTGATGAAAGCAGTGTGACAAGCAGGGAAACCCACCATTAACATGTCTAAGCCATCCCTTATTCTCCAAACCCCGATGGAAGTCACCCGGGCCCTACTAAACCTCATCATTCCGAGGTATGGGCAGCCTTCAAGAATTTCCTCAGACAACGGTCCAGAATTTATCCATAAGGGCACCCAGAAAATTGCTTCGATGCTTGGCATCACTTGGAAGCTTCACGTAGTTTTCATGCACCCCCCAGTGGTCGCGTGGAGAGAGTTAACAGGACTGTTAAAGATACATTAGCCAAAATATGTCAGAAAACTCAGCTTCCAGTGGCCCTTTTTGCTGTGACATGTGCCCCTCAAAAGAACATACATGTTTCCCCTTATGAATTACTGTATGGGAGGGTACCCAATCTTTTACCCCCCCCCCCACGATCCAATATTCCACTCATGTGGCAGATTCCCTTAAATTTAAACAGCTATAGACACTAAATGCCACTGTTAATGAACTCCAGGATTATGTGTTACAATGCAGACCTTACATTCTTGTCAACATTATACCTGGCCAAGAGGTGTGGGTGAAAGACTAGAACAGGGAAGTTCTCAGGCCCGCATGGAAAGGGCAATATACTGTGGTCATGATCTCCCCTCTTGCTGTCGAGGTTGATTCCATCAAATCTTGGATTAATTGGACGAGGATCAAGCTTGCAATCCCCACCACATGGAAGGAATTGCCTCACCCCACAGATCCTCTCAAACTCATGCTGAAGAAGCAGAGGAGAGCCCTCCCTCCAGGAGACCCACCGGAAGCGGTCCCTCAACGGACGGACGGCTCGAAGAAGCCCCCCCCTGCAGTCGCGGCTCCGGAAGCCCGCGTCCATCGCACGGGCAACGATCCAGGAGTAACCCCTGTAGCCGCGGCTCCGGAAGCCCGCGTCCATCGCACGGGCAACGGTTTGCCAGCAACTCCAGCAGCGGCCTTACCCGCCACCCCAGGTGCCGCTAAACCTATTACCCCCCCCCCAAAGTTGCGGTGGAAGTTGCAGTCTCTCCAGGACTCCTACCTCCTGGATGTCCCCAGATTGCATCACAACTGTTTACGTTATAGTGATTCCTCTTTTGCTTCAGTTTCTGGCCTTTCTCTACTTCCTCTTCTTGGTGAGTACTCAGCGCCCTCCCTTCCACCGCCAGGGTCCCCATGGTTGATTGTCCTATTATGGAGTCTGGAAGTTACTTGCATACCACCCTCCGCCGTTTGGCTTATCTCCGTAAAACCCTTGTGTTGGTATTGAGCGTGCTCATTTTTTTTCCTTTTTTTTCTTGCTGATGAGTGTTTCTATTAATTCTATGTATGCCTATCGTATCTTTCGTGCAAATGGAGAGTCAGATGGGCCTTTGGATTCCATTGCCATATGCGAAGACACGGATCCCAATTTTGATCCCACCCCCTCGGTGGAGCCCTCTGCTTTGGCACTTACACCTTTACAGGTTACAGCAGTGTCAAACCCCCCCTGCATGAAGTGTATGCGAGGCCCCCCTGGTAAAAAGCAGACCCCACCCTCAGACCCCCCCAACTGCACTGAGGTTGGACTGCCCCCTTGTTGGCATGATGGTCGCAAATTCTATCAGTGTAAGACTGGGAGTACTATTAGATGTTATCTCACTCAACCCCCCCCCCCCTTTACTGGCTCCCAAGCCCCTCTCTAAGGGGGGGCGCTCCATTCCTGACACCTGTCCTATATGTTTTCCTAATGGTGATACTGTGTACTATTATGCTGGGGAGCCTCCATCCTGTACCCCCTTGGATTTTCTCCCATGCCAGCACATTGGGGATACCCTTTATCGCTGTAATGGAACTCAGGGCTTCTTGTGCCGCCTTCATGAATTGCAGCCCCGCGCTCCGATAATCCCTTTACGGGCCCCTGACGGCGGCCCTAAGACCCTCTCTCGTAGTAAAAGGGCTTTGCGGGACAAGGCACGCTCTCCTTCAGCCTGCCTCCCCTGTATTCAAACTACCCGCACAGACAATTTTCTTGCCCGCACTCATGTTTACCATACGGCTACTCCTCCGTCTTGTGAAACTTTTAATCTTCCCCCTTGCACCGTCAATGCCACTACCTACCAGCGATGCAATGGGTCTCGGGGTATTCTGTGCTATGACCCTAAACAGGCCACTAAAATCACTGAATATCATGTTATTCTCCGCCACATTACATACGGTCGGAGAGAGGAGATTCGCCGTACCTCTATTCCCACTCTCAATCTCCCTGTTAATTTTACTTTTGATGCCTGCTATTATATTGACCGCAATGCCCACCCCCAAGGCGGGTGTGGCAGCCTGAGTTGGGAGCGCTCCTATTCATCCCAACATAAATATGTTTGCCATTGTTCCCAATGGGGTGACTGCCATGTGATTGGCCACAACTACTGTCCCTATTGGTCTTGCGTTACGTTTGCTACATGGACCCTTGGCACTATGGGTGGGATGAAGTTCTCCTTATCTTGTGGGTGTTTCCCCGAACTTCAAAAGTGGCCAGTGTAACCCTGTCACTCTTTCTTTCACTCCGGTTGTGGTCCCACAAGCTCCTATGTTTTTTGGAATGCAAATAGATGGCCAGGGATATGACCCCTCCCTGATTCTGTCCTTGGAAATCACGGCCCAGACCCGGACAGTAGGACGGAAAAAGAGCCTCTTTTGGTCCTACTATCAGGAAATGGATAAACTAAATACATGGGCAGCCCCCCCCCCTGCTGTAACCAATACTTTTGTACAACTTGCACAAGATGTGGCACGCACCCTTCAGGTTAAGAACTGTTTTGTCTGTGGGGGAACTAACATGGGTGAGAAATGGCCTTGGGAAGCACTTGAGTTGAATTATACCATTGTTCATGACATGGAGCTGGCCGGTAACCTGACAGTTACTGCGGGGAAGGAGGGGACTTGGGCTCTGTCTTCTAATTTGGTGGGCAATGTCTGTTATACCCGTAACCACACCGCTGGCTGTGCCCACGTTGGAAACCTGCATTGCCTGTCCACGTGGAACAATGCAGCCTGGTGGTCTGGCAAGGGTCTGCAGCCAACCCCCATGGCCCGGGCGTCCCCTGTGTGCTTCCTCTTTTTATGAAGCTTTTTCATAGCACTGTTTCGCTGGTGGCGGACAAAAAGTCCTCCGAGAAGATTTTGGCTCTGTGGCACCTGCAATTGCTAAACAACTGCAGGGGAGGAAATGAGGAAGGGGAACCTGCCACTCAGGACCCCGATAGTGAGGAGCCAATATACGAAGTACTCCTGCCACTTCAGCCCCAGCCCCTCCAACACCTTCAACGCCCTTCCAGTAATATGGTTGAAACCCCATCCGAATAAACTTTATTTCGGTTGGAGTTCCAAGAGGGGGGAAATGAGGAAGCTGGGCTTTGCTTTGATATCATTTTATATTGCATCTCTTGCTGAATTCTGTTTTTTTCTGATATATGACCTTTGTCCTACATATCTGCTGTACTCTTAGCATTCTTAAAGTGCTGAGAGCTGGGCAAAAGGATCTTTCCGTTTTCACACCTCTGTTTCCTCTGTGCCCGGGTGGGGTGCATCTCCTGCTTGAACGCGTAACCACGAAATGTACTCAGGAAGGAGCCACCTGCTCTCAAGGCATATAGCTCCATGCAGGAACCCACAATCTAACCGCAAGTGCCTCTTTGCTGTACATTCTGTACATTCTGTATCTCCTACATTGTATAACCTCTTTTTACTTTCTGTATAAGGAAACGTTGACAACTAGTATCTGATTGGCTGATACTGTGTGTTTTTTGTACTCCTTTGGAAATGTATAAAGAGCCCTGAAAAGCAATCCACGTCGTTCAGACATTGCTTTTATATCTTCTGAACCTGATGCATGCACCAAATAAACCTGTATCCTGTATCCTGTATCCTCCTGTGGTCTCTGGTCCCTTATTGGCATCAAACATCTGTGTTTCTGCAACAGAGGGATATAGTGAAAATCATGTGAAATATTGGTACTGCTTTATAAATCCTTAGTAAGACCACATCTAGAGTACTGCATCCAGTTTTGGTCACCACATTGCAAAATGAGTTTTGTTAGTCTAGAGAAAATGGTCTGAGATAACATGATCACTCTGAGTCTTCGGAGAGGGGCGGCATACAAATCTAATAATAAATAATAATATTTCGGTGTTTGAGAGGTTGCCAGAAAGAGGAGGGAGGCAATTTATTTTCCAAAGAACCAGAGGGCAGGACAAGAAACAATGGATGGAAACTAATCAAGGAGAGAAGCAAACTGGAATTAAGGAATAACTTCCTAACAGTGAGGACAACCATGCTTCCCTGAAAATAAGATCCAGTGTTATAATTTTGGTGCTCCAAAATAAGCACTAGGACTTATTTTCAGGACTTATTTTTTCCATGTATGGGAGTCCCACTTCTGCTTGTTCACACCTTCAGTGAGGCAGGAGGCCGTTCAACATGCCAGTGCCATCACTGCAAGCTACCAGCTTATCTTAGGGCCCGGCAATCTGACTATCCGTGAGATTTTGCTTCTGCACATTCGCAAGAAACAAAAAAGACCAAAAATTCAAGAAAAAAGATGGTGGTGCCCAAAGGGTGGGCACTGGAGCGGTCGCACACAAATTGCACAATCTGGCAGCCACTACCGGTGTGCAATCAACTACCGAACCAGTAGCAGCCCACTACTGATGGGCTGTCTTTATGCTCTGTCATTCAGAGCATTGGACTAGATTATCTCCAATCATGTTCTAATTCTTATAAAATATTTTCCAGCTATATTAAAAATCACCTTGAAAGCCTAATATTACAACATCAACTGGGAAACCAATCTAGAGAGGTGTGCTGCCTCCCTGGAGCTAAAATCTCTGACATAACTGAAAACCTCACCAAAATACTCAAACCCACGGACTACTACCCACTATTGGTGATTCATGCGGGAACCAACGACACAGGGAAAGACATGAACCAAATTATGAAAGACTATGACAACTTGGGCAACACAATCAGAAAAACAGGTGCTCAGGTTGTTTTTTCTTCCATCCTCCCCACTAGAGGACGACACCCCGCCAGAGAACGCAAAATCCCGCAGATAAATCACTGGCTTAAAGGATGGTGTCGCCATAAGAACTTCGGCTTCCTCGACCATGGCCTGCACTATCTCCAAGAAGGGCTTCTAGCAAGCGACGGGCTACACCTCACTAGAGCGGGGAAGAACCTCCTAGGCAACCGACTAGCCCAACTCATCAGGAGGGCTTTAAACTATCTCTGAGAGGGGAGGGTGACCAAACTATACGACAAAACACTGAACAAAACAAGGAAGGGGAACGGGACAAGCCTACAAACAAACCTGAGAATAAAAAATTTCTACCTGCAAACAAACACAAACATCTAAAATGCCTGTACACGAACGCACAAAGCTTGGGAAACAAACAGGATGAACTGGAATTATTAATACACGAGGGCCAATATGATCTAATTGGAATCACAGAAACCTGGTGGGACGAAACACACGCCTGGAACACACAGATAATGGGTTACAACCTCTTCAAGAAGAACAGGTCAAACAAGAAAGGAGGAGGTGTTGCATCAAAGACCACTACACTGCCACAGAACTACATCCAACCAAAGATGACAACCCCCTAGAAATCATATGGGTCAACATAAAAGAAAAAAAGAGCAACACCACAATTGGAGTATACTACAGACCACCCAATCAAACAGACACAATGGATGACCTCTTCACATGCCAACTAACAGACATATGCAACAAACACAGCACGACAATAATGGGGGACTTCAACTACCCAGACATCAACTGGAAAACTAACTCAGCACCAAGCGGAAAGTCTGCCAAATTTCTTTCCAGTGTAGCTGACAACTTTCTAACCCAAAAAGTTGAAACAGGAACCAGAGGGAATGCTATATTAGACCTAATACTAACAAACAGGGAAGAAACAATAGAGGGAACAGAAGAAGAAGGGAAACTGGGAGAGAGCGACCACGTCATCCTCAAATTCAACATAGTGCAATCACTAGCTACTATACCCAACACCACTACAGTCCCAGACTTCAGAAAAGCGGACTTTAACAAGCTCAGAGCGAACCTTGAACAATGCCCCTGGAACGAACTCTTAGAAGGAAAAACCACTCAGGAAGCCTGGGTGATCCTAAAAAACAGCATCATAGACGCCCAAAACAACGCAATCCCCATGAAAAGGAAAAACAGGAAAACCAAAACTAAACCTGCATGGCTAAACAAAGCCCTTGCAGATGACATAAAAGGAAAAAAAGCTAAGTACAAACAATGGAAAGAAGGACTCATAACCAAAGCGGAATATCAGCAAACAGCCAGTTCCTGCAAACAAAAAATAAAAACAGCAAAGGCACAATATGAACAACACCTTGCAGCGGAAGTCAAAGACAACAAAAAAAGATTCTTCCAACACATCAACAATAAGAAGAAAATCAAAGAAACAATCGTCACACTAAAAAACAAAGAGGGTAGAGAAATCACAGACAGCAATGACCAAGCACAGCTACTCAACGCCTACTTTGCATCAGTCTTCACACAAAAGGGAATCTCCCTCCAACCAATCTGCAATTTAACTGCAACAAACTGCCCCAGAACCGAACTCAACATAGACAAAAGCACAGTGAGGGACTACCTGAGGGAACTCAACGAATACAAATCACCAGGGCCAGACGGACTTCACCCCAAAGTCCTAAAAGAATTGGCAGACACCATAGCGGAACCACTCCTTCTCATCTACCAAATATCCTGGATCACTGGAGACCTACCGGAAGACTGGAAGTGAGCTGACGTAGTCCCCATCCACAAAAAAGGCAAAAAGACCGACCCAGGTAACTACAGACCAATCAGTCTGACCTCTATACCTGGAAAAATACTGGAGAAAATAATCAAAAAACAACTTACCCACTTCCTAGAAACAAACAAGATCATATCCAATAGCCAGCACGGATTCATCAGAAACAAATCATGCCAAACCAATCTCATATCATTTTTCAACACCATAACCAAGTCAGTTGACCAACGCAACTCAGTGGACCTCATATACTTGGATTTCAGTAAGGCTTTCGATAAAGTCGACCACAATCTCCTAATCCACAAACTAGAAAAAAATGGAGTAGATTACTACACATGTAGATGGATAAACAGTTGGCTGATCAACCGCACCCAACGAGTTGTCCTCAACGGCACCAAATCCACATGGAAAAAAGTAGACAGTGGAGTACCACAGGGCTCTGTCCTGGGTCCTGTACTCTTTAACATCTTCATCAACGACCTGGACGAGGGAATAAAAGGGGAACTAATAAAATTTGCAGATGACACCAAGCTGGCGGGGGTAGCCAACACCCTTGAGGACAGGCTCAGAGTACAAGAAGACCTAGACAGACTATCACAGTGGGCCCATACCAACAAAATGAGGTTCAACACCGACAAATGCAGAGTCCTCCACCTCGGCAAAAAGAACCCTAGACATACATACAGCCTGGGAGATACCCCACTCAGCAGTAGTGACTGCGAAAGAGATCTTGGAGTCTTGGTGGACAATCAACTAAACATGAGTCAGCAATGTGCAGCAGCAGCCAAAAAAGCCAACTCAATCCTAAGCTGCATCAACAGAGGAATACGCTCCAAGACCAGGGAAGTACTAATACCACTCTACTATGCCCTGGTCAGACCCCACCTGGAGTACTGCATCCAATTTTGGTCACCTCACTACAAAAAAGACATCGAAACTCTGGAGAAGGTGCAAAAAAGAGCAACCGAAATGATTAGGGGACTCGAAACCAAGACTTACGAAGAGAGATTGAGAGAACTGGGCATGGACAGCCTAGAAAAAAGAAGGTCTAGAGGGGACATGATAGCAGTTTGCAGATACTTGAGGGGTTGCCACGGTGAGGAGGGGGTCTCTTTATTCCCCAGGGCACCAGAGGGCCAGACGAGGAACAATGATTGAAAGCTGACCAAGGAGAGATTCAACCTGGAAATAAGGAAGAACTTCCTGACGGTCAGAGCGATCAACTAATGGAACTGCCTGCCAGGGGAGGTGGTGAACTCCCCAACTCTGGACACCTTCAAGAGGAGATTGGACTTCCATTTGGCTGGGGTGCTGTAGGGTTTCCTGCTAACGGTCCCTTTCAACTCTATTAATAAAATAAAATAAAATAAAATAAAATAAAAGCTGTATTCATAGACCATGGCAGTAGTAAAGTAGAAAGGGTGGATGATTAATATCAAATAGACGCATATCTTTTAGGCTGCAAAACTAAAATAAATTCTAAGTTTATTTCCAAAGTCACCATTTCCAATTTTAAACATTCACTTTTGTATGTCTACCTAACTGTATAAAAAGAGTGATGGTGGAAATACCGGTCATTTTTATCTCAGCTTAGTCAAGACTTTAAGGATTTCTGCAGATGACTGAAGCTTTGGATCCAAGAGAAGCAGTGAGATAAGAGCGCCCTCTGATGGAGGTATGGATTGCCCACAATTTCTGAAAAGCTTTACCATTGTAAAAAGATATGTTGCCTTTTTTTCGCAATTTGAATTATATCTTGGTATTTTTAATATTATACTTCATTGGTAGCTGTAATGGATACGACAAAGCTGAAGGTGTCAAGGGCCCTGTCAAGGGCCCTGGCTTCATTGCTAACTGGTCAAATATCTCAACTACTATTTTGTATACTTATTTTGGGTTTTTTAATTATTTTTTTATTGTTTTAAAATGTTTATTTAATTATCTTTTTTTTTATTGTAAGCCTCCCAGTGTCATTGATTGCGATTGGCAGCTAAAGAAATTGAATAAATAAATAAACCAATCAACAAACCAGAAGGAGCAATGTAGCAATCCAATGTCTTTGTATTCTGAACTCAAAATCAATCTGCAATGTTACATTATACAGTGCCCATGTCATCATTTTGGAACCCAATGAAATATGCCAGTGTTAGGAAATCTTTTCAGCACCGAGTGGTGAAACGGGAGTGCTTATGTGCATGCTGGAAACTGGAAGAGCAGCCACCTGGAACTGTCCGACAATAAGCAATGGCTCAGCATGCCACTTCCAGCACATGTGCCATCTGGCTCACCATCACGGGGATATGCAATAAGAGACATTGCATGTTGCTCGGTTTCTTTTCATAATCCATTTTATTAAAGCTGGTGGCAATATCTACCTGACCTTGATTGAACCTGAAAATACATTCTACAGAACTAGAGATCAACAGGAACGAAGCTGAGCGAATGTGCCAGAAGAAGACCATAAGCAAACCTATTTTATATAATTGCTAAGAAAAACCAGCTAAAAGTAACAGATGTATTACTTTTACAATCCTTTCCCCCAAACTTACCTACATTAAAGAAGCTATTTGTGCAAATGACAATAATCAGCAGAAGCTTTCCCCCCTTCATATTAAATACAGTAGAGAATATATAGAATGACCTGGGCAAAAAGAACTATGGTTATAATTTTGGATTTATAATCAATCTACTAGTTTTTCCCAAAATTCACCCACAGAATTAAAATAAAGAGAACCAAATAGAAACTAATGAATTTCTAAAAGGCAAATGATTTTTCTCATAGATTTTCTCTTTAGAACTAGAAAAATGAAAATTCTTATTTCCACATACTAAATTGTAGGTATACCTGACTTAGAACCCATTAAAATTCCTTATAGCTCTACCTTTTAAAAGAAAAGATAATTCTAACTGAATCCAGAATTGTATTGCTATTCAGTTCTTTATTAAATTTACATCTTCATGTGTTCTTTTAAAATACAGGAATATAAATCATTATCACATTTTATAAAACTTGCCTTTAGCATTTTTTTGTTTGTGTTTGAATACATGTAAATATATTATTTACATATTAAAAAGTATGATTTTCATAATAAATTGTGCATATCTAAATTGTTTTTTATTTCCTGCACCACTCATTTGCTGCAAGAGGCTAGGATGTGGCTGTAATTAATAAAATAGGGATAAGCAAACAAACCCCAATCAATTATGGTTACATTTGTTTCATTATAACAGAACTTTCTGACAGTTTGTGTGCAATGCTTCCAGAAATCTCCAGCAAATAATTGTTCTGCCGGCGTGTCCCAACCACCCGTAATTACAGGGTAATTAGTCCAAAAAGACACACACCACATGATAGAAGGAAAACCAAAAGTTTTTATCAACAGAAAAGCAGAAAAAACTCCCTTTTTAAATGTCAAAGGGATTTTCTGGTACACACAAGGCACAGGTTAAATGCAATCCAATTTCTCACCCAGTAACTGGGAAATTGAGTCCAATTCCAAAAGTCCAGAAATTCCACACACAGTGTTGAACATGGAAACAACAAACCACAATCTTGATGAATCAGATAAACTTCCATGAGGCTAAACCAGCATGCTGCTCTTTTTATCTGTAGCACTAATTACAGCAGCCCCACCCAATCACAGGTGGCCTCACTTATCTCCTGTAATAATCCTTCAGTTGTTCTCTCTTATGCATCACTCTATGCATGCGTGGGTTTGTCATACGTTCTTGTTCAGAATCCAGGGATGATAAGGATGACTGATCTCCTCCTGGGCTGTCTGCCAAACTCCCCTCTTCCCTGCTACTCACACTTCCTTCGTCAGAGGAGCCTTCATCGGGAGATTCTATCGGGAGCAAAACAGGCCTATGGCATGTGGATGTTTCCCCCACCTCCACCTCCACATTCCTTGGGGCAGGAGCTGGGCCAGCCAACCACAACAAATAATACACATCAGTTATAAATATGCAGACTTTATGAGAGCCTCTTTTTGGATTGGCTCACAAGCAAGGGAGAAATCTGAGCCTCCAAAAGTCCTGAAAGTTCAGACTTTTTACAATTTAGATTTCAAAGTGGAGGACTAAAGGAAATGGCCAGGTAATTTTTCCAGATAAGCCAAATGTGGTTCTAATATTTTACTTGGACATCACAATTGTTCTGTTGCTTTTTATCCAAATAACTAATAGTTTTTCCACTCCCAAGACTTTCACTCCTTTTGTGGTAAAAGCACTAGGCTAGAAACAAGGGGATCATGAGTTCAAGTGCCATCTTAGCAATGAAAGCTAGCTGGGTCACTTTGGGCCAGTCACTCTCACGTAGCCCACTCCATAAGGTGGTTGTAGTGGAAAATAGTAGGAGGAAAAAAGACTTCTTTACAAAACATCTTTACAAAACTGAATAAAATAACAAGTAATTTCATTTGGCAAAACAAACGTCCAAGAATTCAACTCAAATATATGCAGGATAGGAAGGAGGAGGGAGTTCTTACCTTGCCGATTTGGAAAGAGCATTACAATGCTGCATCTCTAGTGTGGTTACAGGAATGGATACTCTTGACCAAGACCAAGACTGCTAAATCTAGAGGGAAATGATCTTCACGCAGGCTGGCATTTCTACTATGGGAAAACAGATTGAAAATCCATAAATACTTTACCAATCATTCTATCAGAAGACCTCTCTTAAATACCTGGCTAAAAATCAGGAAACCATCTTATAAAGGAATACCAACATGGTATGTACCTTTAGAAGCCTATGTACACCCTAATCTGCATAAAAGGAACAGCATAATAAGATATAAGGATATAATGAACTCCAATGGAGAAATTAAATCAAGATTAGAATTGGAATCTATAGGCCAAAAGACAGAATGTTGGGAATACCTACAAATTCAATCTAAATTATCTAAACATAAAAATACGTTAGGCATCGAAAAAGATAACTTGCTAGATAAAATACTTACTGGACCACAGGAAAACCTAATTAAAAAATTCTATTGTTGCTTAACAACTAATGAATTGGATACAACCAAAATAAAAACTAATATAAAAAATGGAATTTTGATCTTAAACATGAAATTAAACTTGAAGAATGGCAACTTATGTGGAGCAGGAACTTTAAAATGGCGCTAGCTACTCCATATAAAGAGAATATAATCTATAGATGGCACATCACCCTATAAAACTAGCAAAAGTAAACAAGAAATTTTCTCCAAACCTGTTGGAAATGTCAAAAAGAACAAGGCACATATTTCCACATATGGTGGCAATGTGAAAAATCGCAGGTTTATTGGAAAAAAATTGGAATTTGGCTAGATGAAATCCTTAGTCTTAAATTAGATAGAACACCAGAATACTTCCTTTTAGGTATTTTAAGACGGAATCTGAAAAAAATGCATACTTACCTAGTCATACATATCACTACAGCGGCCAGATTAGCATTTGCGCAATGGTGGAAAAATGAGGATATACCTCAGGATGGGTTAATAATAGAAAAGGTTAGAAACTGTGCAGAAATGACTAAATTAACTCTGGAACTTAGAAATAATGAATAATCTGTGTTTTATAACTGCTGGGACCCTTTTCACCGCTGGTTAGAAAAAAATAGCACCGGCAGACTTACCAGCCGGTGCCTTTTGCAGGAGGGTCGGGACGGCACAGACACATGGCAGCCGCCATCTTGGATCTCGGCTGAAGTCTCGCGAGATTGCAAGACTTCAGCCGAGAATCAGGCCAGGGTGGCCTGATTGCTGACGTGTCCGGGCGGGGCTTGCCAGCCCTATAAAAGGGCGTGCAGGCCCGGGCTCGGCCTGTTCGCCAAGACCACGTCAGAAGAGCAGACACATGGCTGTCTGCTCTTGGAGCCTCTTTCGGCGGCCGCGTGGGCGGCCACCGCTTTTGGAAGCCTCGTCGGAGGCTTGAGGAGGCTGCAGCTCATCGCGAGCAGCTGGAGCAGCCCATCCGAGGCCTGCAGTCTGCCCCTCTTCCACTTGGAGCTCTCGGGCAGCATACAGGCTAGGCTGAAGTCCGGTGTGAGGCCCCCCCGCTTAGTAAAAGGCGGCCGCGTGTTGCGGCCGCCATCTTGAGAGCCTCATCGGAGGCTCGTGGAGCAGTCCGGGGCTTCGGGTCCGGCGGGGAGGCTGGGCCTTGTGCCGTTTTCGGCTGTTGCCCCCTCTATTTCGTCCGGGGGGGATCGTTCCGGTCGCCCCCTCGGGAACGTGGGGGATCGGGCGGAGGGCTCGCGTGTGCGGCCCCCCCCCCCGGTTCGTGGCCCCTGTTCGGAGGGCAGTTAGGCCCTTGGCGGCAGCTTCCTGCTGCTGCGCTGCCTGTTTGGGCAGAGGCCTTTTGCTGCCCTCTTTTGGGGCCTGGGCGGCCCCGGTTTCATTCAATAAGAACCATGGTGTAAAGCAAAACAAAACAAAAATAATAATAATACTGATAATTATGGTTAAAATTATTTAATATATTTATATAGAAACATAGAAGTCTGATGGCAGGAAAAGACCTCTTGGTCCCTCTAGTCTGCCCTTATAATATTTGCTGTATTTTATCTTAGGACGGATATATGTTTATCCCAGGCATGTTTAAATTCTGTTACTGTGGATTTATATACCAAGTCTGCTGGAAGTTTGTTCCAAGGATCTACTACTCTTTCAGTAAAGTCGTAGTCAAACTTCAGTAAAAAAAGTTATAGTCAAACATTAATTATTTAAATATTTTGGTAGCCCCACGGTAGCTGTGCCTAGGAAGGTGATGAGGCCCTCGGCCAGGGCTAGCCAGGAAGGGGCCCCTGGTGGGTCCTGCTGGGGGGGGACTGCGGTTGGTGCCACCCGGTCCCAGTTTCTTGGGGTTTTTTCAGGGGGGGGCACCTGTAACCAGGTTTGGCCCCCCGCTGGCTCCTACTGCGGGGGCACAGGCCCCTGGGGCAGCTTTTTTGCTAGGGCCTGGTGTGTCGGGGCGGGGGGTTTGGACCCCGCCAACGCAGGCCGTAGTGCCTCCGCCCCTTTTGACGGCTTACCCATCGGGGCCAGGGGTATTAGGTACGGGGGCCACCACAGTGTGGGACCCGTTCGCTGCATGTCAGGGCTTTGCTGCAAAGGGGCTTGTTTTCGCCCCCTTTTGTAGGTACAGCCATGCGTGTGGGAGGGCGGGGTTCCCATGCCGCTTCGGTGTGCCCCTGCCCCTAAAAGGGGACGGTTAAGAGGGGAGGGGGTCCAGGGAACAAACCCCACCTACTGGGGGAAAATGGGCCCAGCCCAATTATTTAAAAATGCTCGAGGGTTGGTTGAGGGACTACCACCCTCGCTCGAGAGCGGCTGCTCTCTTGCTAGGTTTCTCACAGGGATTCAGGTTCCCTTGCATGGGGGTTTGGGCAAGCCTTCAGGTCCGACAACCTCAGGTCGGTTGTAGGACATGAAGGCATTGTTCGGTCCAGAATAGCGGAGGAGGTGGCCGAGGGGAGGGTCCTTGGGCCCTTCCCGGAGCCGCCCTTCCCGAATCTTGGGGTGTCCCCATTAGGGGTGGTCCCCTGAAAGGCGAGTGGTGAATTTAGGTTGATTCACCACTTGTCTTTTCCTAAAGGGGAGTCAGTGAATGATTTCGTTCCTGACGAACTTTGTTCAGTCCAGCACGCATCCTTTTATGCGGCCGTGGCCATGGTAAGGGAGTGTGGGGTTGGAGCCCTTATGGATAAATGCAACATTAAGTCAGCATCCCGGCTCCTCCCCATTTACCCAGACGACTTCGAGCTGTTGGGCTTCCATTTCGAAGGTGGTTTTTATGTGGACAGGGCCTTACCCATGGGTTGCTCTGTCTCATGCTCTCTTTTGGAGAGCTTTAGCACCTTCTTGGAGTGGGCGCTCAGGAGGCGCAGTGGTCTGGGCTCGGTCGTTCACTACCTTGATGGATTCTTGATGGCGGGGCCTGCGCGTTCGGAGCAATGCTTTGCTCTAATGCGGGACTTCGAAGCCCTTTGCGCTCTGTTGGGGGTGCCTTTAGCCTCTGAGGGGACCGAGGGCCCCGCCACCAAGGTTACCTTCCTCGGTATTGAATTGGACTCAGAGGTGCAATCTTCTGGATTGCCCCTGGACAAGTTGACTAAAATCAGGGATAACCTTGGTAAGGTTCTGGGCTGCAGGAAGGTCACTCTTCGGCAGCTCCAGGAACTAGCTGGGATACTTAATTTTGCCCGCCGGGTCGTGGTGCCGGGCTGGGTTTTTTCTAGGAGGTTATATACTGCGATGAAGGGGCTCCGTTTGCCCCATCATCGTACCCGCTTATGTGCAGGGGTCAGGGCTGACCTCTGCGTGTGGCGGGAGTTCTTAGAACGTTTTAATGGGTTGTCTTTTTGGAGGCAAGAGCTTCTTTTGAAGCTGAATTGCAGTTGTGTTCTGAGGCTGCAGGGACTTGTGGCTTTGGAGTTGTGTTAGGTGACCAGTGGTGCAGGTCTGCGTGGCCTCCAGAATGGAGGGCCTCTTCATTGGTTAAGGATTTGACCTTTTTGGGAGCTCTTCCCCTTGATAGTGGCCCTAGAGCTTTGGGGTGAGCAGTTTAGGGGCAAGACTGTGCATTTTGGTGTGACAGCCTAGTGGTTGTCCATGTTGTGAACACCCTGTCCTCTAAGAGTGACAGGGTCATGCGGCTTGTCTGCCATTTTTGTGCACAGGTCCTCGTCCCTGAACACTTTGTTTTTGGCTAGGCATGTCCCCAGGTTAGATAACGGGGTTGCTGACACCTTGTCCCGTGGTCAGTTGTCCCGGTTTCGGACCCTGGCCCCGTGGGCACGTGTGTCGCCAGAGGCTTTTCCTGTCCACCTTTGGAGCCGGGGTGGGCTCCTGGGCAGTGGAGAATTGAGGCTTGCTGGGCTACGGCACTCTCGGGAGTGTCTGGCACTCTGGGGGGCTTAGCAGCAGGCAGGTGAAGAGTTTGGGGATTGCAGGCAGTATACGGGTTACCCCTATAGCTGGCCTGCCCCAGTTGTGTACCTGACCATATTTGTGTCCAGCTTAGGCAGCGTGGCCTTTCAGTTAGGACTATTAGGTCCAGGTTGGCCGGCTTCGCCTTTTGTCTAAGGCGGGGGCGTGGTTATTGATTTATGGTGACTTCCGCATTGTGATGGTGCAGGAAGGTTGGGCCAGGGCCTTATCGCAGGCCGTCAGGTCATTTTGAGCCTTCCCTCTTATTACCTCAGTTAGGTGGGTGCTAGTGTGTAGGGTTTGGCCAGGCCAAGTATGGATCCCGCCATTAGGGAATGCTCGTTCTCGAGAGGCGCTGCCACTAGTGTGGTAACGGCGTTCTCGATACGGAGGATTCGGGGAAGTCGACTGCTGGCGGTCAACGGCATGTTTTAGGGTACGAACGTGGCCAGCAGAAGAGCGGGGATAGGCAGGAGGAGGTTATGCCGGCCACGGGCGATGGGTGGGACAGAGGGGTGGGGTTAAGCCTCCTTTGGCGACTGCGGAGCTGCTTGCTGTCAACTTTGCACTGGGCAAAGCACTCTTCACCTCCCGCCAGGCACGGATGAAAGGCGTGGAAGTCTATTGTAGCAGCTGCTACAGCGGAGACATTTGGGGGTTTGGCTGGGCAAAAGGCAGGAGATCCGGCGCTTCACTTGCCCTCCCAGCAAAAGGCAAAGCCGCGCAGTTCCGCAGTCGCCGAAGGAGGCTTAACCACACCCCTCTGTCCCACCCATCACCCGTGGCCAGCAGAAGAGCGGGGATAGGCAGGAGGAAGTTATGCCGGCCACGGGCGATGGGTGGGACAGAGGGGTGGGGTTAAGCCTCCTTTGGCGACTGCGGAGCTGCTTGCTGTCAACTTTGCACTGGGCAAAGCACTCTTCACCTCCCGCCAGGCACGGACGAAAGGCGTGGAAGTCTATTGTAGCAGCTGCTACAGCGGAGACATTTGGGGGTTTGGCTGGGCAAAAGGCAGGAGATCCGGCGCTTCACTTGCCCTCCCAGCAAAAGGCAAAGCCGCGCAGCTCCCCAGCCGCCAAAGGAGGCTTAACCCCACCCCTCTGTCCCACCCATCGCCCGTATCCGGCATAACTTCCTCCTGCCTATCCCCGCTCTTCTGCTGGCCACGGGCGATGGGTGGGACAGAGGGGTGCGGTTAAGCCTCCTTCGGCGACTGCGGAGCTGCTTGCTGTCAACTTTGCACTGGGCAAAGCACTCTTCACCTCCCGCCAGGCACGGGCGAAGGACGTGGAAGCCTATTGTAGCTCGCCCATGGCCGGCAGAAGATCGCTCTTGCCCGGCTTCACACGAGGCATCAGGTCAGCATTCTGGGCGGGCGGGCGGCGGACGAGGAGGGGGAAAGCCTCCTGCAGCAGCTGCCACAGCCGCCGGCTTCCCCGCCGCCCACCCGCACAGAATGCTGACCTGATGCCTCGCGGGGAAGCCAGGCAAGAGCGATCTTCTGCCGGCCATGGGTGAGCGGCGGGGAGTCGGGGCTGCTGGCAAGCGCCCCAGCCCGGCTGTGACCTTTTAAAACAGCTGGGCGGCTCCCCAGCAGCCTCCCGAAGCCAAACGCCAAACCCGAACTTCCGCGTTCGGCTTCGGGAGGCTGCTGGGAAGCCCCCCGGCTGTTTTTAAAGGTGACAGCCGGGCTGGGGGGCTTCCCAGCACCCCCCCCAACCCCGAACCCGGAAGTTCGGCAAGAGTTCGGGGTTCGGGAGGTTGTTGGGAAGCCCCCCAGCCCGGCTGTCACCTTTTAAAACAGCCGGGCGGCTTCCTAGGAGCCTCCCAACGCCGAACCCGGAAGTTCGGGTTTGGCGTTCGTAACTCGAAAAAAGTTCGTAAGAAAAGGCAATTTTTTTCTGAACCCCGGGTTCGTATCACGAGTTGTTCGTAAGACGAGGGGTTCGTATCTTGAGGTACCACTGTATATGTAAAAAATTAAGCTTATCTTTCTAAAATTTCTTTTCTATGTTACACTCAACTTTACCTCTTATTTATTTATAATGTAATTTTTAGTCATAATATAATGGGCTATAGAGAATATTTATAGCACTAACTTTCGATACAGATCTGCCATTCACCCGCCCGATTTTTACTATTTGTTTGTTGTTATTGTATATTGTTTATTGTATAATTCATTGATGTTTGTCCTTTTCTTTCATATTTCTTTTTTCTTTTTTTTCTTCTAAATGTTTGTATTGTTATTTGTACTGTTGTTGTGTTTATTGTATATATTCTTGTAAATAAAATTTATTATAAAAAAAGGAAATAGTATGAGGAAGGAGTATTATATAAGATTTGCAAACTTGAGTTATTTATAAATGGAATAAAAAAGCTAAACAAAAATGAAAATTAAAGCTTTAGAGGGTGCCTTGCCAATTATTGGTCAGTTTTGACCTTGTATCAAAACAGATGCCTGGAGAAGATGCTAATCATGAAATCTTAATATGGTTGGCTGATGTGAAGAGAGGTACACTTCCAACTATTTGGAATCCATCCCACTAAAGACTTCCAAGAAAAGCCAAAATTGACAGTAAAAAAAAATCTCCCAAAAGAAGGAAGGGCAGACACAAAGTCTCCAGGCAATAGATTGTTAAACTATTTACAGAAATCTAAAAAGATAATAGAAATTTTTCACAGTTATTGCTTCTTGTATTAAATGTCATCAGTTAGACTATGAATAACATAGTTTAATGGTTCTTTTAAAAACTATAATAAATAAGCACAGTATCCTGGAGATCATATTCTTTAACTTCTTTAATATGACACTTAAATTTTCAAACCAGTTTCAAGGGTAGTCCCATAAACTGCAATGATATAGTCAGAAAGTACCAAATATCAAAGCTACAGTATGCAATGCATATTTGCACACAGTTGTTCCACTTTTAGATACTTTTAGACTTTATTGTAGATTGTATGATAGTAGAACAATCTTTGCACATTAATGTTTGCATATTTTAATGTAGAAACTGAAATGGCAGCACTCTTTCGTGGTCTCTAAAATTAATTTTAGTATACTTTGGTGTCATCTTCTAGAACTCCAAATTGATATTTCACCCACCTTGAACTGCCTGGTTGAAGGAATTTCTCCTTATATTCTGTTTTTAAATAGTGGCCAGCCAGATGTCTTTTCCTTCATTTCCTCTGAAAAACAAAACTTTGCTTCCTCTTCCTCAACAGTCTCTTAACTTTTACAAAGCAGCTCCAATTCTCCTCCACCTTCTAATTTTACATAAGCATAACTGAGAAGCAGGCCTCTCTGATCTATCTTGCATTCTTTCACAATAATAGATGCACCTTATAGACTCCTTAAGTTGGCATATCATTTTCTTTTGCCCTTTCTCTTTTTTGTAGCTATATTTGCATATATATGTCAAGGCCCATTCATACATCTCATCTCCATAAACAAAAAGAAAAACATCTGCTTGCTGTTTTCATACTCCGGAGATGCCTTTGCCAGATTAGATCACACATTAAATAGAGTTTCTACTATTGCATATGCTGCAGAGCCACCTCCTGGCTGTAAGGAAGAGAGTGTACTCTCCTAAAGTCTAGTTGGCTTTGTTCCTTTGCTATAGATTTTAAATATAAATATAAATATAAATATAAATATAAATATAAATATAAATATAAATATAAATATAAATATAAATATAAATATAAATATAAATATAAATATAAATATAAATATAAATATAAATATAAATATAAATATAAATATAAATATAAATATAAATATAAATATAAATATAAATATAAATATAAATATAAATATAAATATAAATATAAATATAAATATAAATATAAATATAAATATAAATATAAATATAAATATAAATATAAATATAAATATAAATATAAATATAAATATAAATAAATACAGTAGTACCTCTAGATACGAGCTGCTCCACATGCGAGTATTCCATGATACGAGCCACGAGGGGAGATAAATTTCTTTTCGAGACCCGAGCTCAAATTCAGGATACGAGCCGAGTGTCCACTAGGTGGCGCAAGAATCCTTGCTTCTGGTTATCTCGGAGGGGAAAAACAAAGTCTAAAGCCATTTGTTCCAGATACGAGTTGTTCGACATACAAGCTCCCTTCTGGAATGAATTAAACTCGTATCTAGAGGTACTACTGTATAAATATAAATATAAATATAAATGTAAATGTAAATGTAAATGTAAATGTAAATGTAAAACATAAATATAAAACATATAAATATAAAACATATAAATATAAAACATATAAATATACAGATATATATAAATATAGAATTCTTTCTTGGCCAAGTGTGATTGCACACACAAGGAATTTGTCTTTGGTGCACATGCTCTCAGTGTACATAAAAGAAAATATACATTTTTCAAGAATCATGAGGTACAACACTTAATTATTGTCATGGGGTCAAATAAGCAATCAGGAAACAATCAATATTAATAAAAAATCTTATGGATACAAGCAACAATTTACTGTCATAGAGTCATAAGTGGAAGGAGATGGGTGATAGGAATGATGAGAAAAATAGAAGTAATAGTAGTGCAGACTTTAAATGTAAACGTAAACATAAACATAAATATCAGAGTTGGAAGGGGCCTTGGAGATCTTCTAGTCCAACCCCCTGCTTAGGCAAGAAACCCTACACCACTTCAGACAAATGGTTATACATCATCTTGAAAATTTCCAGTGTTGGAGCATTCACAAGTTCTGGCGGCAAGTTGTTCCACTGATTAATTGTTCTAACTGTCAGGAATTTTGTCCTTAGTTCTATGTTTCTTCTCTCCTTGATTTATTTCCACCCATTGCTTCTTGTCATATTCTCGGGTGCTTTGGAGAACAGCTTCACTCTCTCTTCTTTGTGGCAGCCCCTGGAACATTGCTATTGTGTCTTCCCAGTCCTTCTTTTCATTAAATAGACATACCCTGTTCCTGCCAACATTCTTCATATGTTTTAGCCTCCAATCCCTTAATCATCTTTGTTACTCTTTTCTGCACTCTTTTTAGAGTCTCCGTATCTTTTTTACATCTTGGTGATCAAAACTGAATGCACATTTTTTAAAATGTTTTTTTTAAACTATTTTTCAGTTACTTTCTCTCTAGAGTGAACAGCATGCTATTTAATGTTTGCATTGTTTAAGCATACCCATGGGGGCATACAGGACTGTAGGCTTTCTTGAAGGAAAGGCAACTACCCACCTACATACTGTATAATGTTCACTGGAATTATGTAACAAATCCTAGTCTATACTATTCCTGATCTCTTTCTTTTGGTTGCTCTCTTCTGTAGCTTATCCAGAGTTTCTGTGTCCCTTTTGTAGTGGGGTGACCAAAGTTGAACGCAGTATTCTAGGTATGGTCTGACTAGGGCATTATATAGTGGTATTAGTACTTCCCTAGTCTTGGAATGTATCCCTCTGTTGATGCATCTTAAGACTGTGTTGGCTTTTTTTAGCTGCCATTGCACATTGCTGACTCATATTTAGTTGGTTGTCCGTCAAGATCTCTCTCACAGTTGCTACTGTTAAGTGTGGTTTCTCCCAGTGTGTATGTGTGTTTTGGGTTTTTCTTGCCAAGGTGTAGGACTTTGCTTTTCTCGATATTGAACTTCATTTGGTTTGTTTGGGCCCACAGAGTTAGTCTATCGATATCTTTTTGTATTTTAAGCCTATCCTCTGGGATGTTGGCTACACCCGCCAGCTTGGTGTCATTTGCAAATTTGATTAATTTCCCCTCCATTCCCTCATCTAGGTCATTGATGAACATGTTGAAGAGCGCTGGGTCCAGGGCTGAACCCTGTGGTACCCTGCTGCCTACCTCCTTCTATGTGGATTTGGAACCTTTAAAAAAAAAATTATTAAATTTTTATTACAACAAACAAACAAAAAAAATCTTAAAGAAAAAGTGCCCAACACCAATAAACCCCTCCACCATTTAGGGGGTTAAATTATTTACAATAAATTTCAATTTCTTCCTTGGCTCCGGTTTACATTTCTTTACATACAAAAAGTGATTGGAATTTATTTTTCACACTGTCGTCATAAACTCTACTTAAGATATAATTTTTCACCTTATTCCATCGTGCCACCAGCTTCTCCAATTTATTTTCATCAAAGTTATTTAATCTTATTTCCATAATTTTGAAGTGGATGTGGTCCACCATATACCAGTACCAATTCTGGATTGTCCATTTATTGCTGTCCTTCCACCCTAATACCACTACTGCTTGAGCGCTTTCCAAAGCTTCTGTTTTGATTTCTTTAAATTCTTGTAATTCCCCATATTTAACTAGTGTTGCTAATTCTTTCGTGATTATCCAATTAATGTTTAGCATATTGTTAATTTCATTCTGTACTTGCTTCCAAAAATTTTGAACTTCAACGCATTCCCAGAGCACATGCATAAAAACTCCTTTTATTTGGCAACCATGCCAGCAATTTCCTTTTCCTTTCCTCTGGAAGTGTGCTAGTTTTACTGGCGTAAAATTTTCCTTCTCATCTCGTGGATTTGGAACCATTGAGGACAACTCATTGGGTGCAGTTAGTCAGCCAACTATTGATCCATCTACATATGTTGTAATCTATCCCATTTTTTTTCCAATTGTAGAGTTTACTACTTTATCAAAAGCTTTACTGAAGTCCAAATATATAAGGTCTACTGCATTACGCTGATCTACTGATTTGGTTATGGTGTTTAAAAATGATATGAGGTTGGTTTCATATGATTTGCTCCTGACAAACCCATGTTGGCTCTTGGTTATTATCTTGTCTGTTTCTAGGTAGTGGAAGAGCTGTTTTTGTATTATTTTTTTCAGTATTTGCCCAGGTGTAGAAGTCAGGCTGATTGGTCTGTAGTTGCCTGGGTCTGTTTTTCCCCTTTTTTATAGATGGGGACTACATCAGCTTGTTTCCAATCTTCCATAGTTCTCCTGTGTTCCAGGGATTTTGGTAGATAAGGAGTAGTGGTTCTGCAAGGATAGCTGCCAGTTCTTTTAGGACTCTGGGGTGTAGTTCATTTGGTCCTGGTGATTTGTATTTGTTGAGTTCCCACAAGTGGTCCCTTACTGTGCTTATATTTATGTTGAGTTCAGATCCAAAGTTGCTTTTTGCAACCGAGTTGCAGGTTACTTGGTTGGTGGTTTCTTTTTGTGTGAAAACTGATATGAAATAGATGTTGAGCAGCTGTGCTTTGTCTCTGTTGTCAAAGATTTCTATGCCATCTGCTCTTTTTAGTGTAGCGACCGTTTCCTTGATTTTCTTCTTGTTTATCTGTTGGAAGAAACTTTTTTTTGTTGTCATTGACTTTGCTGTCCTTATCTTTTGTTTGCAGATACTGGCTGTTTCTTGGAATTCTGCCTTGGTTAAGTGTCCTTCCTTCCATTTTTTGTATTTGACTTTTTTTTCCCATTTAGATTGTCTATGAGGTCTTTGGTTAGTCATGCTGGTTTCTTTTTAGAATTACTGTTTTTCTTTTTTCATAGGGATTATGATGTTTTGGGCTTTTATGATTGTGTTTTTAGGGCCTCCCAAGCTTCCTTTGTGGATTTACACTTTAGGACTCCCTAAAGGGATCTTTACCAGGTTGTCTCTGAGATTGTTAAACTCTGCTTTTCTGAAGTCCGGGACTTTAGTGATATTGAGTCCAGCAGTTAGTGATTGCAATTAAGTGAATTTTAAGATGACATGGTCACTTTCTCCCAATGTCCCTTCTACTTCTACTTCTTCTATTGTTTCTTCCCTGTTTGTAAGTAATAATGTTGCAGTCCCTCTAGTTCCTACTTCCACTATTTGGGCTACAAAGTTATCTGCGAGGCTGATTAAGAATCTATTTGATTCTTCGCTAGGTGCTGAGTTGGTTTTCCAATTGGTGTCAAGGTAGTTAAAGTCCCCCTTATTATTGTGTTGTGCTGTTTACATATTTCTGTTAATTGGCTTGTAAAAAGATTATCCATTGCTTCAGTTTGATTTGGTGGTCTGTAGTATATTCCTATTGTTGTGTTACACTTTTTTCTTTTATGTTAACCCATATGCTTTCTAGGGAGTTATATTCTTTGGTTGGCTGTAGCTCTGTGACAGAGTAGTGTTTTTTTATGTACAGAGCAACTCCACCTCCTTTTTTGTGTGACCCATTTTTCTTGAAAAGTTTGTATCCCTTTATCTGTATGTTCCAGCCATGTGTTTTGTCCCACCAGGTTTCTGTTATTCCAATTAAATCATGTTCACCCTCGTGCATTAGGATTTCCAGCTTGACTTGTTCCCAATCCTTATTTTGTTCATTATTTGATTTCATAGTTTGAAATGCCATTCACCCCGCTCCCCACCATTTGCTCCCCCACCCTTGTGACTGTCATGGCGGCTCTCTGCCACCTTTTGTCCTGCCTGCCCCAGCGCCTCTGGCGGCAGTGGCTGCCTGCAGCTGCTGGCCACCTTTTACCCTGCCCACCCTCAGAGCCTCTCGCAGCAGCAGCTACCTGCAGCCACTGCCCACCTTTTGCCCTGCCCGTCCCCATGCCTCTTGTGGCAGCAGCTCCTCACCACCACCCATTCCCGCCCGCCGTGCTGTGCTGTGAATGACCCACCCACCCACCTTACCTTGCCTGCAGGGGTGCCACAGGCATGGTGCAGCCGGAGATGGGCAGCAGCCGGAATGGCACGCGGGCATCTTTCCAGCAGCAAAAATTGCCAGCTTCTTTGCATGCGCAGAAGCAAAAAAGACGATAATTTTTTTACCAGAATTGCTCTACGCACTCTGCTTTCCTCAGCTGAACCACCGTTCTGGGCTTTTTGGCTGGAGCCCACCCCTGTTTGTTTGTTTGTTTATTTATTTATTCAATTTTTATGCCGTCCTTCTCCTTAGACTCAGGGCGGCTTACAACATGTTAGCAATAGCACTTTTTAACAGAGCCAGCATATTGCCCCCACAATCTGGGTCCTCATTTCACCTACCTTGGAAGGATGGAAGGCTGAGTCATCTTTGAACCGGTGATGAGATTTGAACCGCTGACCTTCAGATCCACAGTCAGCTTCAGTGGCCTGCAGTACAGCACTCTACCTGCTGTGCCACCCCGGCTCTTGTTCCCAACCCTGGTGAGGTGTAGCCCATTCCTTGCACACAGATATTTCTTGAAAATATAAGAACTAAGAAGTTGCTAAAACTCTGTTTTGGACTGATATGCTTAAGAGAATAATGATGAATGATTACCTTGCTTAGAGAAAAACATTTATAAATGTTTTCATTTCAATTTAGTTTGTGATTTTGAATGGGACAAAACAGTTTGATTATCCTGACCATTCTCATTATATATACAAAAGTTGGGGATATTATGTTGATCACTTGGTCATTTCTTTTTTCTTTTTTAATAATATTTTTATTAAAAGTTTTAAGTACAATTATAAAAGATGAAAGAAAAAAGAAAGACAGATGGACAAACTGACCGACAGACAGACAGAAAGAAAGTAGTTCAAAAAAGAAAGAAAAAAAATAGAAAGAAAAACTAAGAAAGCAACTTCCCACACTCATCACAAATTTAAACAACTTCACTAATGAAAAAATGACCATGAAATTGATCTCTACTAGCAATTTCAGTCCAAATCTCCATATTCCTTGTCCCAACATTTTCATATAACTTACAATAATTCATAAAGGGCAGGATGACAAATTTGGGTGCCCCATGGGCAGGGGCGGGCTATCATTCCCAGCCCTACCGGAACAGGCTGGGAGCGTGCCCCCACTGCGCGTCCCTGCTCCCTGCGTGCGCGCACTCCCCCATGTGGGATTCAGCATCTGCACATGCGCCAAAGCCTAATCTCGCACAAGGGAGAGATTTCCGGGGTTTTTTTTTGCTTCTGCGCATGCCCAGAAGCCAAAAAAAACCGGAAATAGCCTAAAAAAGGGTAAGTGGCTGCTTGCCATTGCCCTTCGCCCCGCTCGCCACCATTCCCCCCCCATGTGCCTGTCATGGTGGCTGCCTGCCGCATTTTGCCTTGCCTGCCCCAGGCACCTCTCACGGCAGCGGCGGCCTACAGCCACTGGCTGCCTTTTGCCCTGCCTGCCCCGGTGCCTCTCACGGCAGTGGCTGCCTGTACCCTCTGGCCACCTTTTGCTCTGCCCGCCCCTGGCACCTTTTGCGGCAGTGGCTGCTTGCAGCCACTGGCCACCTTTTGCCCTGCCCACCCCCAGCACCTCTCTGGCAGCAGCTCACCACCACCGCCCACTCCCACCCACCGTGCCACGTTGCGAGCAGCCCACCCAATCCTTACCTTGCCTGCAGGGGCACCACAGGCATGGTGCAGCTGGAGATGGGCAGCAGCCGAAACAGCACACGGGTGTCTTTCCGGCAGCAAAAATCCGGTAATTTTTTATCGGAATCACTCTGGCTGCTCGTGCATGCATGTGCAGGAGCAGCTGGAACCAGAATGGGCCTACGCACTCCGCTTTCCCCAGCTGAACGAACATTCTAGGTGTTCTGGCTGGAGCCCACCTCTGCCCATGGGCTATACTGCAAGTTATCACTTGGTATTGAAGACCTTCTCTGTGGCGGCTCCGACCCTTTGGAACCAACTGCTTCCAAAGATCTGCATTATCTCCACCGTACTGGAAAACTGTTAAGACCTGGTTTTTCCAGCAAGCCTGGAATTAGGCTGTTTTTTATGTTATTGTTATTATTGATTTTTATTATTAGATTTTAACTGTTTTTATTGTTGTTGTATTTATTCCGATTGTTAGCCGCTCAGAGTCCATTTGGAGTGAGCAGCATATTAATTAATTAGATAGATAGATAGATAGATAGATAGATAGATAGATAGATAGATAGATATAGATAGATAGATAGATAGATAGATAGATAGATAGATAGATAGATAGATAGATAGATAGATAGATAGTGTTTAGTGAACCATAAAAGGTCCATGTAGGTTTCCTGGGACATAGCATTGATATGATTACCAGAAACAAATAAATCTACCTTAAGCATCCATTTACAGATTTATGTGATCCGCAGAGAACCCATTTTATACTGTTACTGGAACTGCTTGTCACCAATTACATCTATTTTAATATTAGCTTTAATTACTTTCAGATTGCAATTCTATATATATTTATCCTGGAGTAAACACACTTGAATGCCATTAATTTCTGAGTAATTCACTGTACCCTTAGTCAATGTATTGGCATTCTATTTAGCTCAAGGTTGACTCAGTCTTCCATTCTTTTGAGGTTGGTAAAAATGAGGACCCAGATTGATGGGGGCAATGTGCTGACTCTGTAAACCACTTACAGAGGGCTGTAAAAGCACTGTGAAGCAGTATAAGTGCTATTGCTACAGCTGTACTCCTATCTGATTTATTCTTATAGCTAATGGTTGACAAAATGCAGCATTGGTAAATGCTCTAATTTTCTTCCAATAAATAAACAATATATTCCCAATATATTTTATGATCTTATTTGATCAGTTTTAAAATATTTTAATAATGTGCTTTGTTTTGTGCCCCTTATAGATCAAGACTTTAGCACAACTGTAGGAGGCTATTATTATTATTATTAATAATAATAATAATAATAATAATAATAATAATAATAATAATAATAATAATAATAATATTTGTATGCCGTCCCTCTCCGAAGACTCGGAGCGACTCACAACAACAAAATAGTACAAATCCAATGATTAAAAACAATTTAAAATCCTTCATTTAAAAAACAGTCATACATCTCAGACAAACCATACATAAAATGGAAACGGCCCAGGGGAATCAATTTCCCCATGCCTGACAGCAGAGGTGGGTTTTAAGGAGTTTGCAAAAGGCAAGGAGGGTGGGGGCAATCCTAATCTCCGGGGGGAGTTGATTCCAGAGGGTCAGGGCCACCACAGAGAAGGCTCTTCCCCTGGGTCCCACCTGATAACATTGTTTCGTCGACGGGACCCGGAGAAGGCCAACTCTGTGGGACCTAACTGGTCACTGGGATTCGTGCTTGGATCAGTCGTTACTTTTCCATAGCTTCATCTTTCTGCAGAGCAGAGACATGTTCGCTGACTCTTCACTTTGACTTATCACAGCATAGCCTCTTATTTATATCAAAGTTGCTAACTCTTTTTCATATAAGAACCTGTGCAAGTGGATAACAAACACTGTAGTTTTAATTACAATTTCATTCAACTTTTTTAAAGGAAGATAAACAGATAAATATGCATTTGTTTTTCTTAAATTCAAAGCATATACATTACATGTTTTATTAATTAAATAAGATCACTCAAGCTAATAAAGAAATTGTTTGTTTTTCATTCACTTTTCTGACAATGTACAGTCTACTATTATATTAAATAATATGCCTTCAACAAGTTCCAAACATTCTTTCAGCCTCAACATCACCTTTCCAAACCCTGCATCAGTTTCTTTTGTTCTAACACTATCCCACTGCCTTATCAGCCTCAAGATGACAACAGCCCTCCTGTGATGCAAACTCCCATCTTATGTTTCAGCATGTTGACCTGACAATGTGCCACCAGAATTTTAACAATATGGCTCTAAAAACCTTTCTTCTTGTCAACAAATATTTGAACTTGAAGTGAAGTCAGCAGCTGAGAGGAACAAAATGGAAAGGTAATTACCCACAATCTCCTCCAGTAGATGACAGAAAGCATGTTACTTGCAACTTGGTGGTTCATGGGCTGAGCTCAGCTTATTACAGCTACCCCTCAAGTGCAAACAGCATATTTTGAACAGTTCTGCTATTCAGTCACAATACCAGGAAAATCAAAGGAGCCCATCTTCTATTAGGCAGCTACAGAATGAGCAACTTTCCAGAAGCTGGAAATCTGCATATTTCAGGGAGAAAAGTTTTTGATCATTTGGGCGTGACTGTATGTATGGCTAAAATTTTGTGAATTTTACTTTTTCAAACCACTTAGCTAAGATCAATTCTACAAATTAAAGTGTTCTTGAAAAAGATTAACTCTGATTTCCTCCCCCAAACAACTTGTGAGATATGTTCACATACACTTGTGTGCTCTTGACATGCAATAGGCCATGTGAAAGACAGAACGGATAAATCAGTGGGGTTTAGAAAAAATACGAAGCTCATAAAGTTGTTATATGTATTAAATTTCAGTTAGAGCAGGCCCCCCAAACCTTTTTACACAGGGGGCCAGTTCACTGCCCCTTGGACTGTTGGAGGGCCAGACTATTAAAAAAAACTATGAACAAATCCCTACGCACACTGCACATACCTTATTTTAAAGTAAAAAACAAAATGGGAACATACTATTTAGAGGGGGGGAAGAAGTCTGAAATTCATATATGTTTATGTTTTGTTTTTAATTTTCTTTTGTTAACATCTGATTGGCTATACTGTACAAGGATTTCTTGGCTTATAGAAAAATGTATAAAGAAAGAAGGAAGCACTTTGGCATAATGGTTAATAAGTTAGAAATATAATTGGTGTTATACTTTTTGAAGGAACATTAAGGAGGGAATTTAATTAAAAGAAAATGAATGTAACTGGATGACAAAATTAGAAAAAAAATTGCAACTTTTTTGATGATTGATATTAGTTACTAACAAAATACCACATTTTATTCATGGAAAATTAGATGGTACACTGTGTTGTAGAATGTATGTTAAAAGAAAAATAAAAAATACCCCCCCCAAACAGTCCTTCCTTCCTCTGTCCCTCCATTCATTTCATTCTTCCTTCCTTCCTTCTTCCTTGTTCCCTCCATTTCTCCTTCCTTCCTTCTTTCATTTTTCCTTCCTTCCTTCCCTCCTTCATTCCTCTCCACTTCTCTTTCCCTTTTCTCTTTTTCTCTCTCTCTTTTCCCTCTCTCTCACAAAAACCTCTGTGCCTCGCCATGCGCCTCGGGGGGTGGAGGTTGGGGGGTGGGAGAGGCTCCGCCGTGAATGCCCAAATTATTAATCTGTATTTAAAATACACTTAACATTTAACAAAGCCAATGTCTAAAAATTATGAGAGAATTCTTGAAAAATGAGAGGCCTCCAAATAAGAAGGTGTTTTTAATTAGGGTGGGGGGGTTTTTTATCCCCACAAAATATCCTGTGAGAAAGCTTTTTCAATTTAACACATAGCTGAGACCCATGTAATATGATCACTTATTGTTTCAATGGACAATTCCAATATTAAAAAGTCTAAGCAGGCAGGATGAATGAACTTGAGGGGGTGCGTCTCTGTCTCTCTCTCTGCTGAAAAAAATGAGACTCCCCAAAAGTCAACTTATGGGAAAGGTGGAGAGAGGGTGAGGCGACAGCTCCAGTGTAGGCACAAGTGTACGCCCACCACTTTTTCCCCAGGGTGCCGCTTCTGTGCGCAGGTGGTGAGGCCATCCAACCGCTGGCTCTTGTTTCCTGGGGTTTTTTTTTGCTTTCTGTTTCTTCCCGGTGGCGGGAAGAATATTGGCAAGAGTGGGCGGGGTGTGGTCCCCGGACACAGCCGGAGAAGCCAAGCGGGGCTCAGAGCTCACGGAGGTTTCTCCCAGCCAACAGCAGATCATCTGTCAGGCAGGAGAAATGGTGCCGGCTCTACCACATGGGGTTTGAAAAACCTGCACGGAGTTTGTTTTTTGCCTGTGCGGCCATGCGACCACACAGGCTAGAGGGAACTTACCCGCAGGCCGGATAAATGGCCTCAGCGGGCTGCATGTGGCCCACGGGCCGTAGTTTGGGGACCGCTGAGTTAGAGGATCCAGCTTGCTCAGGGAGATATTGCATTTTTGGTGAGCCAGGCTTGTAGTAGTTTCTCAGACCAAATCTGGAGCTATGGTAAGACTCACCATGAGGCTTCTCTTTAAACCTTGACAATCAGGGGTTTGGGGAATAAAATTTGAAATTACAGGGGTTGCCCAGAAAGTAATGCACCACATTTTCTTTCTTCAACAATTATTTATTGAACACAGTGAAACACAAGAAAGAATGATGTTTCTTCTATACTCCCTATTTTTCCACATAATCTCCATCCCATTCTGTGGCCTTCCTCCAGCGAGACACAAGGGCACGTATGCCCTGTTGGTACCACTCCTTGTTGTGGTCATGAAGCCATTTCTGCACTGAGCGAATCACCTCTTCATTATCCTCAACATGTCTTCTGCAACTAACCATACTTCTGTCAACTGCAGACTCTCCATAAACTGTACACAAACATTTATGAATGTTCCCAACAATTTCTTTCTCCGCAGTGAGAAATTAAATGATGACACGCTACTTATAACATATATCACTTAGAGACACCATTTCGAAACACTGCTGCAGCTACTCTGTCTGAAGAAACACAAAATTTACACACGCACTCCTGACAATTCAAATAATGTATATCTAAAGTTTTGCATTCGTACCATTACGGTAGGCTGAGAAAAAAAATGTGGTGCATTGCTTTCTGGGTGACCCTCATACTATGAAAGATGAAGGAATTCTGTCAAGAAGCAAGACAGGAAAACTCATTTAAAAGATCTCCCCGAAAGCAAATTCTTTGTGAGTGACATAGAGGAAGGTTTGGTATGGAAGTTTTGCCTATTTGCCAATGACTCTAAAGTGTGCAATAGGGTTGATATTCCTGGAGGCGTCTGTAATATGGCAAATGATTTAGCTTTACTAGATAAATGGTCAAAGCAATGGAAACTGCAGTTTAATGTTTCCAAATGTAAAATAATGCACTTGGGGAAAAGAAATCCTCAATCTGAGTATTGTATTGGCAGTTTGTGTTAGCAAAAACTTCAGAAGAGAAGGATTTAGGGGTAGTGATTTCTGACAGTCTCAAAATGGGTGAGCAGTGTGGTTGGGCGGTAGGAAAAGCAAGTAGGATGCTTGGCTGCATAGCTAGAGGTATAACAAGCAGGAAGAGGGAGATTGTGATCCCGCTATATAGAGCGCTGGTGAGACCACATTTGCAATACTGTGTTCAGTTCTGGAGACCTCACCTACAAAAAGATATTGACAAAACTGAACGGGTCCAAAGACGGGCTACAAAAATGGTGGAAGGTCTTAAGCATAAAACTTATCAGGAAAGTCTTAATGAACTCAATCTGTATAGTCTGGAGGACATAAGTGAATATGTCAAAGGGTTAAATAAGGTTCAGGAGGGAAGTGTTTTTAATAGGAAAATGAACACAAGAACAAGGGGGCACAATCTGAGGTTAGTTGGGGGAAAGATTAGAAGTAATGTGAGAAAATATTATTTTACTGAAAGAGTAGTAGATGCGTGGAACAAACTTCCAGCAGATGTGGTTGGTAAATCCACAGTAACTGAATTTAAACATGCCTGTGATAAACATAGATCCATCCTAAGACAAAATACAAAAAATAGTATAAGGGCAGACTAGATGGATCATGAGGTCTTTTTCTGCCATCAATCTTCTATGTTTCTATGTTTCTACGAGTGCTTTTCCCAAAGGTAACTGGAATTTCTTGTTTTTTCCCCCTGAAAATATTTTGCTTCCCATCCAAGAAGCTTCTTCAGTTCTGACTACAGAAAAATACCAAGAAAGTTCAATTGCCTTTTGAAAAAGCAACTTTGGGATATTGGCTGAGAGGCTACTTAGTCTGGTCCCTCTATTATGATACTATTTAGTCTGGTTAAGTGGTGGGTTATAAATTAATTTGCCATCGGTTCACACATATGTGAATGTGATGCTTCTGTGCATGTGTAGAAATGTCCTGGATGGGTGGGTAGAGCCTCCTGCCACTGGTGCTACTGGTTCTAAGAACCGTCCAAACTGGGAGCAACCCAGAGTCTATGAAGAGGGGCGGCATACAAATCTAATAAATGAATGAATGAATGAATGAATGAATGAATGAATGAATGAATGAATGAATGAATGAATAAAATAAACCCACCACTAGTCTGGTTCCTCTGTAATGACACAGGATCTATCTATCTATCTATCTATCTATCTATCTATCTATCTATCTATCTATCTATCTATCTATCTATCTAGCCGATGTGGTGCAGTAGGTAGAGTGCTGTACTGCAGGCAACTAAAACTGACTGGAGATCTGGAGGTCTCACAAAAGGAAACTGTGGCTCAACTACCCAGCAATTGATTCAAACCAAGACTCAACTTAACCAAAAATACAGTAAGAGATCATCTGTCTGAACTTAACAAATACAAAGCACCAGGACCAGATGGATTACACCCCAGAGTCCTAAAAGAACTAGCAAAAATCATTTCAGAACCACTGCACGACATCTTTCACAAATCCTGGAACACAGGGGAACTATGAGGACTGAAAAAGAGCTGACTTGGTCCCCATCTACAAAAAAGGTTAAAAAAAAAACAGTCCCAGAAACTACAGACTGTTGTGAGCATTCCTTGCCCACCTCTGGTAATGTCAGATTCTGAGGAGGATGAGCCCCTGCCCCCAGGGGACAGGGGAGCTGCCAGCTGATGCAGAGAGTGAGAGTGAGGGAAAAAGTGACTTGAATGAACCCGAGGAACCATCACAATAGGCTGATATATCAATAGGGGAGTGGTTTCAGTAAGAGGGGGAAGAAGACATTAGAAGGAATGACCCACTATTAGATGCCAGATATTGGAGATTTCTGAGAAGGCAGCAGAACTTGCATAGTAAAAGGAAATAAGCTTACAGCTGTACCTCTTTGGGGTTTGATGTCACTTCAGTCAGTTTAAAAGCAAAGGATTTGGGGTAATTGGGTGTGGAGTTTCAACGCCTTTCATGGAAGAGGTGTTAGAGTGGGGGGATGTCTGAAAAAGATCCCGAAACATTGTTCCTGTTTTGCTAAAAGACATTCCTTGCCAGATGATACTTGCATTAGACTTCGGTGAGCAGTTTTATTTTCTTGTATGATGAATTTCCCTCTCCTATCACTAAGGAATGCAATTAGGCCAAATTGGCATCTTTCCCCGACTTTGTTTACCATTCATCTCAGAGAAATTACTCAGAGAAATTACTCCCTTCCTTTTGGCATTTAGTCTGTTTTCACTTTCTGTGGGCTTTGCTAATAAAGAGTGTGATTTTAAACATGATATAATGGATTTTGAGTCAGTGGTTTCACTCCAAGAGCTGTGCACAGGACACAGATCAATCAGCCTAACATCAATACCTGGGAAAATACTGGAAAAAATAATTAAAAAGCAGATCTTCCATCATCTAGAAACAAACCAAGTAATAACCAACAGCCAACAGATTCATTAAGAACAAGTCATGACAAACCAACCTCATTTCATTTCATTCACTGTGACCAAAATAATGGACCAGTGAAATGCAGTGGAAATAATATACCTGGACTTCAACAAAGCATTTGACAAAGTAGACCACAACCTACTCCTTCACAAGCTCTCCCCTACCTTAGCTCTCCTCTACCTTAGCCAAACCTCTAAGCATAAGTTTTAATAAATCCTTCAGAACCAGCTCCTTATTCAAACTGTGGTCACTAGCCACACTCATCCCTATCTTCTCCAGGGGACTCAGGGTGGCTTACATAATAAAATCAATGCAAAATCAATGCAAAATACAGAGTTTTTAAAAATCCAAGTATAAACCTAAACCTAAAACCCAAACAATGAAAAACCATTCAACCTGATTCATTCCAAACACAATCATACTATCAGTTGGAGCAGAAAAATCGTTGCCAGGATTCTGGTGAGCGGAATTCATATGCTTAAATCATTATTATTATTATTATTATTATTATTATTATTATTATTATTAATTAGATTTGTATGCCACCCCTCTCCGTAGACTCGGGGAAGCTCACAACAGTGATAAAAACAATATATGGTAACAAATCTAATAATTAAAATCTAAAATAACAGTTTTACATTAAAAAGTCTAAAAAGAAAATAAAACCCAATAGATAAAATACATACACACAGTCATATCATGCACAAAATTACATAGGCAAGGGGGGATATCTCAGTTCCCCCAAGCCTGATGACAGAGGTGGGTTTTAAGGAGTTTATGAAAGGCAAGGAGGGTGGGGCCAGTCCTAATATCTGGGGGGAGTTGATTCCAGAGGGTCAGAGCCGCCACAGAAAAGGCTCTTCCCCTGGGTCCTGCCAGATGACATTGTTTAGTCAACGGGACCCAGAGAAGGCCAACTCTGTGGGACCTAACCGGCTGCTGGGATTTGTGCGGCAGAAGGCAGTCTCGCAGATATCCTGGTCCGGTGCCATGAAGGGCTTTATAGGTCATAACCAACACTTTGAATTGTGACTGGAAACTGATCGGCAACCAATGCAGACTGCAGAGTGTTGGTGTAACATAGGCATACTTAGGAAAGCTCATGATTGCTCTCACAGCTGCATTCTGCATGATCTAAAGTTTCCGAACACTTTTCAAAGGTAGCCCCATGTAGAGAGCATTACAATATTCAAACCTCGAGGTGATGAGGGAATGAGTGACTGTGAGCAGTGACTCGCGGTCCAGATAGGGCTGCAACTGGTGCACCAGGCGAACCTGGGCAAACGCCCCCCTCGCCACAGCTGAAAGATGTTTCTCTAATGTGAGCTGTGGATCGAGGAGGATGCCCAAGTTGTGGACCCTCTCTGAGGGGGTCAATAATTCCCCCCCCCAGGGTAATGGACGGACAGATGGTGTTGTCCTTGGGAGGCAAAACCCACAGTATTAGCCCAACCCCAAATTTCTACTATTACTATAGATAGATCAGAGAGGTAGTATAATTGCCTTAATTATTTTACTGCTTTAAGGCAAAATAGGATAAAAATGAATTAGGATGGTTTGCTTAGAACAAAATGTGATCTAAGAGTACCAGTAGCAGTAGAGTGTTCCTACTCGGTAGGGGTGACACTGCACACCAGTAGCAAAATGCACATGCAGCTTTGGGTGTCTGACATGCGCACATGAGCATCCCAGTGAGATTTTGCTTCTGTGCCTGGCTCAAGGTTGACTTAGCCTTCCATTCTTCTGAGATCAGTAAAATGAGACCCAGATTGTTGGGGGCAATATGGTGAATTTATAAATTGCTTAGAGAGGGCTGTAAAGCACTGTGAAGCGGCATTGCTATTATGCTTTGAGTTATTTATTTAAAAAGAATAAAGGGAGGGAAATAAATAAATAAATAAATAAATAAAGAAAGAAAGAAAGAAAGAAAGAAAGAAAGAAAGCCAGCCCAAACTCCCAACAAGATGGAACTAAAGGGAATTCAAACTTAAGCCTTTTTAATTAAAACTCCTTTCCTGAAGAATAAGATCAGAACTACAGTATTAACATTCAAGAAGTTTGTCAATGCCTTGTACTCCTAAAGAAGAGTTGCAGTAGCTTATTACAGAAGTGCCCACAGGGAAGAGAAATGGTAGCAATTGCTGCTTAGTTATCACACTTTGGAGGGTATTTTAAGCATTGGGTGAACTGGAATCAAAAACATTTCTCTCCCTGTTTTTCCCATGTGTAGCAGGAAAATTAGGGAAAATGACTGAGGATTGAATGAATATTCAGAGTTGAATGAATATTCAGCATTTCTTCAAGCCAACAAACTTTTTGGTTTATCCAACATTGGGTGACCATATAATGAGCACTTTACTGCTGCTGTGTAGTCACATCCTTAAAAATAAGATAGATGATTGCATCACCAGACCAAAGAGAGATTCAACATGGAGATAAGGTGGAACTTCCTGACGGTCAGAGCGATCAACCAATGGAACAACCTACTAGCGGACGTTGTGAACTCCAACACTCTGGACATTTTAAAGAGAAGATTGAACTGCCACTTGACTGGTGTGCTATAGGGTTCCTGCTTGGGCAGGGGGTTGAACTTGATGGTCTTCATGGTCCCTTTCAATTCAATAAATAAATAAATAAATGAATAAATGAATGAATAAATAAATAAATAAATAATAGATGTCATACAAGGACAGCAAACCTTAGTTAATTAATTTAAGACGTTTGGGGGTTTTTTTTCAAAATAAATATTGATGGAGGGGAGAGTTTGTGAATAACTTGACTAGCTTGTGTACCTGGAACTTTGCATCGAGGCAAACGAAGAAGCATTTATATTTCCCGCTCTATTTGACACAGGAAAAGCCTTTGGTCTGCTCTACAGAGAAACAATCACAGCAATTTGGAGACAAAAAGGAAACATTTTCACAGTTGAAATGGTAGTGGAGGGAATGTAGAGGATCTTTATTTTAACAATGAAAGAAGTTGTTATTCTTAAACTCTGCAAAACATATTTTCTGCCACCAACCTGTCATCCATTCCTGTGTATAAGCATCACATTTGCTGGAACATAAAAACATTCCTTATTCATCTCACTTTCAATGTGAAATTGGTCCTGCAGCCTCAATATATAGGCTGATTCTGCTAGCAACGGACAGCCGCCAGTTCATCACCAAGGGTTTTCACAATCTGCCCACGTAGGCACCTCTTTGCAAGACTGGCAGCCGCAAAGCTGGACAGAATGAAAATAGATTCTGAATTACCTTGGTCTCCCCAGGGACCACCAGATCTACAAAGGTCAAGTTTTAAGGCTATTACTGAAAGAGTGCTTGGAAGCTTTGAGCAGGGCTGTCTCCCCTGCAGCCTGGTATGTGGATAAACAGAGAACTTGTGACTAACACTGACACCAACACTTTGGAGACATGGTGCTTAGTGACTGAGGGCTGAGGTTGTCTACTGGGCCTTAGCAAAGAAATTTCCAAGCTATTGGAAAAGAAGTTGGAAAACTCCCAACAATTCAGCCTATTCCTTTCTTTGAATTAGGTCACCTTGTGCCCTTAGAGGAGGGCTCATAAAATTAACAAAATCTTCCATGTATGGAAAGATAGATAGATCTAGGAGAAGAATCCATCTACACAATATTTTTATGGAGGACCATTTTGGCGTGGAATTTCAAAAGAGGTTATTAGCGTAGTGAGAGATATGCTTCAATTTAGGGACCTAGTTGAGGTCTGGAAAAGAGCTGAACTCCATCTTCAAAAAAGGAGAAAAAAATGAATCCAGGAAACTACAGGCCCAATTAATCTAAAAGCAATACCTAGAAAGATCCTAGAAAAGATAAACAAAGGAACACCTAGAAGCAAAGAAACCTATTACAAAATGTCAATATGGATTTCTAATCTAATTAGGAAATCTAATTAGGAAATCTAATATCAAAGTAGGAGATATAAATTGGAAGAACTACATAAATGGTCATCACAGATACAATTAATACAATTTTGCATGTGAGGAACACCAAATCTGGAATTAGTATCAATAGAAAAGACAGCTGAAGTCCCAGATTGTGCATTGAATAGGGAATTGGCTTCCAACTGCACAAAAAACAATTGCTGTCATCCTGCCTTCCACCTGTATACTGCACCAGTCAAAAAATAGGACTGTGAAAATATTTACTGACCCCTCACATCCTGGACATAAATTGTTTCAACTCCTGCCCTCAAAACATCGCTACAGAGCACTGTACACCAAGGCAGTGGGGGAAGCAGGAAGGAGAGGTGGAATTATCGCTCCACCGGACTACGGTTTAACACCGAAAATATAGGAAATTTCCGTCTGAGTCAGTAAACCTGTTTGGAAGTTTGGGGAGGCGAAGTATCCCTGCCCCTGGAAATCCTTGATTCGGCTGTGTTCGTGGCAGTGGAGAGCTGTTTGGCCACGAACACGCCTGGAGTCAGACCAGCTGAGACGCTGTGGAATGGCGGCCGTCATTCACAGCTGAGTTGTGCTGCCGGGGGTGAGTCGGAGAATGGAAGAACGAAAGACTGTGACAACCAAGGAGAGGGAGCCAGCCAAGTAGCCAAAAACAACCGGCCTGCGACCTAGATTTCGGGGGAGGTTTTCGGAGGAGGTCTCCTGTAATTGAGGACCCCCTGGAGAAGCCTCGAGTGCATGACAAAAGACAGATGACAGGAGGAGAAAGTGTGTGCCAGGGGAGAGAGGCGAGAGAGGAACAACGAAGGAGAGGGGCGAAAGAAGAACGACGGCCGAGATTGCTCTGCCCCCACTACATGGACCCGAGACGCCGAGGAGCTGTATGGTGGGAGCACTCGGCACCGGAGGGCCTGTGGAAGAATAAACTAGTGGGAGGAAGGAGAAGAAAGAGGAAGGAGGTGGCCAGGACGGTGATTGAGGCTCAGCCTATTGAGACCACATGGAGCCTGCATTAAAATCATATAAGACTGCAGAGGGACTGGAGACTTGGAAATACTGTAAGAGCAGAGGAGTGAAAGTGACTCTGGACCCATAGAAAGACCTGAGAGTGCCAGCCAGTGGCAGTGGCTGGCACTAAAGACCCTGAAGAGCAATATGCTAGGACTTCTCCCTGAACATTGATCCCTTTTTTCCCAGAACTCACCTTTTAGATCTGGTGCTATATTACTTACTTGATGGACAATTGATTTTAATTATTTCCTATATTTTCAGCACTTTATAATCCTGCACTTTATAAATTTATTAATTTTTGATAATGTTATTCTTTTAAGACCTTAAGAATAATTTAGTGTAATTTGGTATTCTAGTTTTAAGCTAATTTGATGTTTATATTAACTATTAATAAGATTTTGTATAGAGTTTTTAGTTATTTATGCTTTTTTATTATTATTATTTTGTGTTTTAATAATCAATTCAATCTATATTCTAATTAAATTATTGGGGGGGTTAATTAATGAATAATTGGGGTGAGTTTGGGAACATATATTATTGGGGGGTTTTTTAATTAATGGATGATTGGGATAGATATACCTGTGTGCATGAGTTGAATGGTTGGTATGATTGGGATGGCTGGGGTGGGCGGGGTTACGATATGGATGAGATGAATGGTAACAGTATGAATGATAGATTTGGCCCACCTGACGCTCGAGAGGCGGGAGGGGAAGGGGCACCGATCTCTGGGGTGGCAGAGGGTCGGAATATTCCAGTGTTGCTGGGGAGAGGCAGATATGGCAGGGGCCACAGAGTTCGCCATTCCAGGGGAACGAGGGATCGTTGCTTAATAACAATCCCTTGTTCTGGCTCCGTGAGCCCAATCTTGGGTACTGGTGATGAGTGTAACTCTGGCCCTGAGCTCAGGTTGCTGCTGCTCAATGCCAGGTCGGTGGTAAATAAAGCTCTCCTCATCCGGGATCTGATCCTGGATGAGGAGGCCGACCTGGCATGTATTACTGAAACCTGGCTGGGCCCAGAGGGAGGTGTTCCTCTCTCTGAAATTTGCCCAGCCGGGTTTCAGATATGGCATCAACCTCGACCCCAGGGAAGGGGGGAGGAGTGGCTATTATAGCCAGGGAGAGCCTTTGCCTACGTAGACTCATTGCTCCGGAAATTGCGGGTTGCGAGTCTCTCTTGTTGAAGTTGGACTTAGGGGTTCAGGTGGGCTTATTTCTCACATACCTGCCTCCCAGCTGCTTGTCAAAAGCCATGCCTGTGCTACTCGAGGAGGTAGCCGGGTTGGCGGTGGAGTTCCCCGGACTTATTGTCCTGGGGGACTTCAACCTGCCGTCACTCGGCGAAACCTCTGGGTTGGCACAGGAGTTCATGGCCACCATGACAGCCATGGACCTGACTCAAGTAGTACAGGGTCCGACTCACGAGGGAGGGCACGCACCTGACATGGTATTCCTTTCCGAGCAATTGAGTAATGGTCTGAGACTAAGGGGCTTAGAAGCATTGCCTTTGTCATGGTCAGACCATTTTCTACTACGGCTTGACTTCCTGGCTCCAATCCTTCCCTGCAAGGAGGCGGAACCAATTAAGATGTTCCGCCCCAAACACCTGATGGACCCAGAGGGCTTTCAGACGGCACTTGGGGTTATTCCAGAGGCACTCGTCCACAGTTCAGTGGAGTCTCTTGTGGAGGCCTGGAACAAGGCTGCAGCAGAGGCTCTTGACCGGATTGCGCCTTTGCGACCTCTCCGTGGCGCTAGACCCCGTAGAGCTCCATGGTTCAATGAGAAACTCCGGGAGTTGAAACGCCAGAAGAGACGTCTAGAGAAGCGATGGAGGAAGAGTAGGTCTGAATCTGATCGAACACTTGTAAGAGCTTTTATTAAGACTTACAAAGTGGCGCTCAAGGCGGCAAGATGCGTGTACCATGCCATCTTGATTGCATCAGCGGAATCCTGCCCGGCTGCTCTGTTTAGGGTGACCCGCTCCCTTCTTAACTGGGGGGAGTTGGGTACCCTTGCAGAGCAGTGCCGAGGATTTTAATACGTTTTTCGCTGATAAAATCGCTCAGATCCGGGCCGACCTCGACTCCAATTGGAAAACAGAGTCGACTGACAACGAGTCAGTCGAGGTGACTGGGGCACGTACTTGTCCACCTGTCTGGGAACAGTTTGATCTGGTGACACCTGATGAAGTGGACAAGGCCATTGGAGCTGTGAGTTCCGCCACCTGTTTACTGGATCCCTCTCCCTCCTGGTTGGTCTCGGCCGGCAGGGAGGTGACACGGAACTGGGTCCAGGAGATTACCAACGCTTCCTTTGGGAGGGGAGTCTTTCCAACACTCTATAAAGAGGCGCTCGTGTGCCCCCTCCTCAAGAAGCCTTCCCTGGACCCAGCCGTACTTAATAACTATCATCCAGTCTCCAACCTTCCCTTTATGCGGAAGGTTGTTGAGAAGGTGGTGGCGCTCCAGCTCCAGCGGTCCTTGGAAGAAGCTGATTATCTAGGACCTCAACAGTCGGGTTTCAGGCCCGGTTACAGCATGGAAACTGCTTTGGTCGCATTGATGGATGATCTCTGGCGGGCCCAGGACAGGGGTTTATCCTCTGTCCTGGTGCTCCTTGACCTCTCAGCGGCTTTTGATACCATCGACCATGGTATCCTTCTGCACCGGCTAGAGGGGTTGGGGGTGGGAGGCACTGTTCTTCAGTGGTTCTCCTCCTACTTCTCCGGCCGGTCACAGTCGGTGTTAGTGGGGGGTCAGAGGTCGACTCCGAGGTCTCTCCCTTGTGGGGTGCCTCAGGGGTCGGTCCTCTCCCCCCTGCTATTTAATATCTACATGAAACAGCTGGGTGAGATCATCCAAGGGCATGGGGTAAGGTATCATCAGTACGCTGATGATACTCAGCTTTACATCTCCACCCCATGTCCAGTCAACAAAGCAGTGGAAGTGATGTGCCGGTGTCTGGAGGCTGTTGGGGCCTGGATGGGTGTCAACAGACTCAAACTCAACCCGGATAAGACGGAGTGGCTGTGGGTTTTGCCTCCCAAGGACAATTCCATCTGTCCATCCAGTACCCTGGGGGGGAATTATTGACCCCCTCGGAGAGGGTCCGCAACTTGGGCGTCCTCCTCGATCCACAGCTTACATTAGAGAACCATCTTTCAGCTGTGGCGAGGGGGGCGTTTGCCCAGGTTCGCCTGGTGCACCAGTTGCGGCCCTATCTGGACTGGGACTCATTGCTCACAGTCACTCATGCCCTCATCACCTCGAGGTTCGACTACTGTAATGCTCTCTACATGGGGCTACCTTTGAAAAGTGTTCGGAAACTTCAGATCATGCAGAATGCAGCTGCGAGAGCAGTCATGGGCTTACCTAGGTATGCCCATGTTTCGCCATCACTCCGCAGTCTGCATTGGCTGCCGATCAGTTTCCAGTCACAATTCAAAGTGTTGGTTATGACCTTTAAAGCCCTTCATGGCACTGGACCAGAATATCTCCGAGACCGCCTTCTGCCGCACGAATCCCAGCGACCGATTAGGTCCCACAGAGTGGGCCTTCTCCGGGTCCCGTCAACTAAACAATGTCGGTTGGCGGGCCCCAGGGGAAGAGCCTTCTCTGTGGCGGCCCCGACTCTCTGGAACCAACTCCCCCCAGAAATTAGAACTGCCCCTACTCTCCCTGCCTTCCGTAAACTCCTTAAAACCCACCTTTGCCGTCAGGCATGGGGGAACTGAAACACCTCCCCCGGGCATGTACAATGTATGCATGGTATGTTTGTGTGTGTGTTTGTTAATAAATGGGGTTCTTTTTAAATCTTTTTAAATATTTTAAATTTATTTGGATTTGTCATGATTGCTGTATCTTGCTGTGAGCCGCCCCGAGTCTGCGGAGAGGGGCGGCATACAAATCTAAATAATAAATAAATAAATAAAATAAATAGACACAAGAACAGTTTTTTCCCTGAACGCCATCACTCTGCTAAACAAATAATTCCCTCAACACTGTCAGACTTTTTACTAAATCTGCACTACTATTACTACTAGTTTTTTCTCATCATTCCTATCACCCATTTCCTCCCACTGTATGACTGTAACTTGTTGCTTGTATCCTTAAGATTTTTATTAATATGGATTGTTTTTTCATTGCTTATTTGATCTCTATGACAATTCTTAAGTGTTGTACCACATAATTCTTGACAAATCTATATTTTCTTTTATGTACACTGAGAGCATATGCACCAAGACAAATTCCTTGTGTTCCCAATCACACTTGGCCAATAAAATTATTCTATTCTATTCTATCCTATCCTATCTGCAAGACCTCTTCTGATTCTGGTTTGTTGTTCTTTCATTATTTTTCTCATTTGTATATGATTTCTGAGAAAAATGTGCCAAGAAATACCAAGAAGACCATGTTGAACAGTTTCTGAACTGTTACTCCAATATTGCAAGGTTGTGGTCACCAGGAATAGTACCATACTTACTTATATTTATTTTAATTTTAAAATAAAACATATGCAACTGAAAACTCAATAATCCATCTGGCAATGCAATATGAAAATGCATTCACCAATAGTGATGGGCGAACCCAACAAAGTTTGGGTTCAGCAGGTTTGGGCAAACTTTGAAAAAAATTAGGGTGACGTCACAGAACCCCGAACCCAAACCCGAACCAAACTCCAACTTTAAAAATAGAGCCGCGGAAGGCAGCACAGCCTTGTGCTTGCCCACACACACAAATTAAATTTGCAGGAGGGTGAACGGGGACGCAGAGTAGCAGGCATCACCTTTTTCACAGTAATTCCATGTGATGGAAGGCCATGCCCATGCGCTCTGTGGCGCCATCATTTTTTTCCAGTAGGCAAACTATGGGGATGGTAGCACTGACAACGGAATTGTCAGCGCTGACCATATTGGTGACATACTGGAAGCCGTTCAAGACGGAACAAATGTCCCTCATGGAGGCCCACTCATTGGGGGTAAAGTGCTGTGGGTCTGCACTTGACTTGATTGTGGGTTATGAAACTGGTAATCCACTATTGCCTGCTGTTGCTCACACACCCTTTTAAGCATATGCATCATGGAATTCCGCCTGGTTGGCAAATCGCAGATGAGGTGGTGGGTGGGAAGGCCAAAGTTCCTCTGCAGGGAAGATAGGTGAGCAGCAGCAGGGTGGGAACATCAAAAGTGCGTGCACACCACATGCACTTTACCCAGCAGCGCCGACATGCCTGGATAATTGGCCAGGAATTTCTGCACCACCAGGTTGATCACATGCGCCATGCAAGGGATGTGAGTCAACCCAGCTCGGCCCAAGGCTGCCACAAGGTTCTGCCCGTTGTCGCACACCACCTTCCCCGGCTTCAGGTTCAGCGGCAGCAACCACTCATCTGTCTGCCCCTGGATGCCGGTCCATAGCTCCTGAGCGGTGTGTGGTCTCTCCCCCAAGCAGATGAGTTTCAGCACTGCGTGCTGCCGTTTACCCATGGCCGTTCTGAAGTAGGCGGTTGCCGGGCTGCGCTTACTGGGTGTGGAGGAAGAAGACGGGGAAGCAGAGTAGGAGCAGGAGGCAACAGCAGGCACCGACTGATGTCCAGTAATCCTGGGTGGAGGAAGGATATGCGCTGAACTGCTTCCCGCCTCATTCCCGGCTGCCACTACATTCACCCAGTGGGCAGTGAGAGAGATGTACCGGCCCTGGCCATGTTTTCTGCTCCATGTGTCGGTGGTGAGGTGGATGCGGGAACTGACAGCATTTTGCAGTGAACACCAAATGTTCTCCACTACATGTTGGTGCAAGAGAGGGATGGCCTTGCATGAAAAGTAATAGCGGCTGGGGACAGAGTATTGTGGGACAACCAATTTAAGAAATCTCCTGAAACTTGGTGTCTCAACCAGGCGGTAGGGTAGCATTTCAAATGCAAGCAGCTGTGAAATGCTGGCATTAAGGGCCAGGGCTCGTGGGTTGGATGGCCCGAATCTCCACTTTCTCTCAAAACTTTGAGGGATGGACTGCTGATGAATGCTTCCCTGGGACGGTGTAGACATGCTTGGCGATGGTGGTGGTGCTGGTGCTGGTGCTGCTGCTGCCGGTGTTGCCGATGTTGCCATTGTTGGTGGTGGTGGTGGCAATCAATCAATGTCCCTTTGGGGACAGACAGGTGACCTTGTTGTTGGGGGGGCGTTGGCAGTGTCCGAGGCAGCCACAGCAGAAGAGGAAGACCCAGGAGTTTGAACACTTTTAAGGTATTGTCCCCACCGAAGGTCATGTTTTGAAATCAGGTGCCTGGTCATGCAGCTGGTGCTGAGATTATTAAGATCTCTCCCTCACTTCAGGGACTGGTGGCAGAGATTGCAAACGACCTTTTTCTTGTCTTCTGCTAACTGCTTGAAAAAATGCCTCCAGTCAGCCTTCGGTCCACGTGGGATCTAGCACCTCGTCATCTTCTTCCACTGACTCCTCCTCACTAGCCTCCTTCTCAGACTCTACATTGCAGTAAGCTGCAGGATCGGGGATCTGGGTCTCATTGTCATCGATCGTGGTCTTTCCCGATGATGCCATGGACACCTCCTCTTTCTCCGGTAGAAGCTCCTGGCTATCTGGAAGCTCAAGGTCTGCAACTGCGGATTGGGCAGGTGGATGCCCCATGGCATCCCAGTTGCAAGTTTCAGAGAACAGCATTAAAGACTCCGCTGCTTCTTCTGGGTGAGACGGCCTTGCTGCTTTGGAGGGTGTTGATGACTCAAGAAGTGAACACTCAGATGTGGTGGAGTGTGTTGAAGGCAATACCAAGGAAAAGGTAGCGCTGCATGCCATGTCATCTCCAACTTCTTCTTGCATCAAACCCCGGCACCTGCTTGCACCAGAGGAAGGGGTAGGAGACATAGGTGTTACACACCTTCTACCTGCCCCTGCAGCACCAGCTCCAGCAGCAGCAGCAGCAGCAGCACAGCCATGTCCCTTTTTCGCGGCTTTCTTCATGTTTGAAGGCCTGAGGTGACACTGGTCCAAGGAACAGATGAAGGTGCAGCATTCAGGTAGAACTAGAATTAGAGAAAAAAATGCCTTGTAAAACTTAAATGCCCAGGCAGCAGTAGAGCCTTTGTATCAGACAAACATCAAAATTACAGATACATGAAGTTGCCCCATGTTTGTCAAACAAATGTTATCTAAACTCACACATAGGCATACAGACAGAAGAAATAACTTCTTAATGCAAACAAGATTCCCAGAAGCATCACCATTAATGATGAGCAAAGGAACTAGCAGAATTCTGGAAAGCATTTACTTTTATATAAAAAATGATACAGGATTACTGAATTAGACCTATTCCTAAGGAAACTGGTAAAATAATGCTAGAAAATTCAATGTTGGCAAATATCTTTAACAATATATAAGTTATAAACGTCAGATGAAAGAATGGGTAGAAACATTAGACAATGTGCTTTTGGCAGAGAAAAGACATATTTATTGATGACTGGAAGCTCCATATGGGCCTTTTGCGTAACAATGAACAAAATAAATGTGATATATACAGTGGAACCCCGACATAAGAGCTGCTCTACTTAAGAGCAACTCGAGATAAGAGCTGGGAGGGGAGAGATATTTTTGTTCTACTTACAAGCCCAAATTCGAGATACAAGCGCCAAGGAGCTGTCTCCTGAAGCCAAACGCTAACTTCCGTATTCGGCTTCAGGAGACAGCTGCGAAGCGGCGCGCGTCTTTTAAAAGGTTGTAGCCGGCCTGGGGTCTGGGGGGGGTGCTTGCAGCTTTCTTTCTTGCTCTTTTTCTTTCTCTCTTTTACCTTCCCTTCCTCTATTTCTTCTTTTCTTTCTCCTTCCCACCTTCTTCCCTCCCTCCCTCCCTTCACTCATTCCTCTCTTACTCTCCCCTTTCATAAGTTTCCTTGCTTCCTTCCTCTGTTCCTGTCCCTTCCCCCTTTCTTTCTTTCTTTCTTTCTTTCTTGCTCTTTTTCTTTCTCTCTTTTACCTTCCCTTCCTCTATTTCTTCTTTTCTTTCTCCTTCCCACCTTCTTCCCTCCCTCCCTCCCTTCACTCATTCCTCTCTTACTCTCCCCTTTCATAAGTTTCCTTGCTTCCTTCCTCTGTTCCTGTCCCTTCCCTCTTTCCTTCCTTCCTTCCCACCCTCCGTCCATTCATTCACCCATTCCTCTCTTGATCGCTTAAAGCCGGTCCCTGGTGCAAAAAGGGTTGGGGACCTCTGTCCTACAGGATTGGGTGGCAGAGAAGTTGAACATATGTAAATTTAAAAGTTTAAGAAAGTTTACAAGTTAAGTGAAAGAAACTTCATTATTCATTTATATGTACATGTACATTTCTTCATTAAAAACATGTCTTTCTGCATAATTTAGACTAACTTTGTGAGTTTTTTGAGGGCTGGAACCAATTAAAATTATTTACATTAATTCCTATGGGGAAAAGTCGTTCGAGATAAGAGCTGCTCGACTTAAGAGCCCAGGTCCGGAACGAATTAAACTCGTATCTCGAGGTACCACTGTACTTTTGATCATTAGACAGAGTACAGAAAGAAGAAAAAAATGATGGGAATGGAATGGAAAAATAGAGTGGAGTGGATGGAGTGGAGTGGAAAGAATAGAATAGAATAGAATAGAATATTCTTTATTGGCTAAGTGTGATTGAACACACAAGGACTTTGTGTGTGATTGGACACAAATGAGGGAAGTGTTTTTAATAGGCAAGTCAACCCAAGAACAAGGGGCACAATCTGAGGTTAGTTGGGGAAAAGATGAGAAGCAAGGTGAGAAAATATTATTTTACTGAAAGAGTAGTAGATGCTTGGAACAAACTTCCAGCAGACATGGTTGTAATGGTAAATCAACAGTAACTGAATTTAAACATGCCTGGGATAAACATATATCCATCCTAAGATTAAATATAGGAAATAGTATAAGGGCAGACTAGATGGACCATGTGAGGTCTTTTTCTGCCCACAATCTTCTATGTTCCTATGTTTCTATGTTTCTCCACAGTGCATAAGCTCTCAGTGTACATTAGAACAACAAGTACTAATAAATCATGATCATAAATAAAATTCATTACTTTGTGCTAGTTTTTAACTTTTTGTTTTAAAGTTTTAATCAGATCTATGTATAAAAATGGTTTAAAAATTTTAAAGTATAGGATAGAGATATAAATAACCCCAACCCCCAACCCCCCCCCCAAATTAATATTGTTGTGCCCTTCCATGCATTTGTACACAAAATGAATGATAGGAAAAACGTTTTTAAAATGTAAAAGTGGAAGTGTAGCAGAGAGCAACTGTCCCCGTTTTATTCTTCTTCACTCACCAAAGTTTTCTTGTCTCTTCAACTTGTATGAAGTAGCAGACTCTTTGAGGTCTCTATTTCTTTTCAGCAGAAACAAAGTGAAAGCTAATCCAATCTATCTCTCCAACTTAGTAAGTAACACAGACTTTCCCTAGCTGGTATCTCTCACAATGGGGCTGGAGAGCAAGGTGCTGCCTTTTATAGAGGCAGGTCAGGTGTCCTTGGGGACCAATGCAAGCCATGCATACTGCTGGCCAATGGGCACATGGCCAATCCAGCCTTTCATTTACCTTGATGTCCGGAGACCACATGGCTTCATGTAAGAAGAAGGCTGTCCATTGGTCCGTGGCTCCGCCGCTTGGCCATACTGCCCGAACCAAAACCGAACTTCAGCACGGATTTTCAAAAAAAATTGGGTTCAGGGTACCAAACACCGTAAAATTCGGTGCAGATCTGAATTGTGTGGGTTCGGTTCGCCCATTACTAATCACCAAGAATAGCTAAAAAGAACAGCATAAATGTTATCATGAGATATGTAATAGTGAACCTGATTAAAAGTATTTACAACATACTGGATGCCTAAAATCACATAATTGAAGAGTCTGTTACAATTGTCATTGTAACTAAATGTTTCAACAAAATGTACATGGTAGATGCCATGGTATGAAACTCTGGATAAGAATCCAATTCCATGTTGTCTTTGTCAACAGCTGAATATCCCCATAACCATTAAACATGTAGGCAGTTGATACTAGAATTTTACTCCTTTATTTTCCTCCCTCAGAAATGTAGGAATAATAGTTCCTGAGTGTTTGGAGCTTGGCAGGTAGGGGTTTTTTTAGCTATTGTATATGAACATGGATAAAGCATCAATTCTTGGTTTTTTTTCTTTTTTTAACTCTGCCTACTTTAATAATGTTAATGATTTCTATATATTAAAGTAACAGAACTTCCCTAACTCTACATAGCTTCCCTTCAGAAGCTAGTTTCATAGCTGCTATATGACCTTTTTTTATTTCTACAGTGAGGAGATTAGTTATACTGGATTCCAGTGACTCTTCAGACTCAGGTTGTATTGAAGTACTTTCCAAGGTCTAAGAAATTATAGCGATCTCTCTGAGGTCACTATCTCTTTCTTGCATAGAAATTCCTTAGTTCTTCCTGTCTAGGTGAACTTGTGAATAGAATATTTCTTGAATGTATTCAACTTTTAAAACCAAAACTTTATCACATCCAGATTTATGAGCCAACTAGTTTTAGTCCTTCTTATCCGTTCCAGCTTTACAGTACGTGGTTTCCATCTTTTTCATCTCAGGAAGATAAATACTCATATCTAAGATAAAGCATACATCAGGCCAATTTGCCTATTTTAAATATTCTGTGAGATAGTTGACAGAATTCTTCCATATTTATCTACCCAGTAGATACATCCTAAATAACATTGATTTGCCAATGCACAACAGTTTAATAAGAAGATTGTGTGTTCTTTGCTCAGTTACAATCAACTTTAACAATACTCTGACAATAACTATATCATTAGTGATTCTTCTGCCTATACATATATACATACTACTGCTGATAGCCCATAAAAAGGATAATTTTTAATAAAAATCACCCACTGGAATAGCAGAATTAAGTGACATCAAGTCAGATTTACTTCTTTTTTTATATAAAAGTTTTTATTTACAAGTATACAAAACATAAAAGACAATCATAACAGTTGACAATTGAAACCTAATACATTACAATATGTCTGGATGTAAAAATATAACAATTAATAAACATATAGACTTACAAAAAAGGGATAGAGACAAAGTAGAGAGAAGAGGAAGGAAAAGAAAAAGGGGAGAAGCAAAGAAGAGAAAAGAAAAAGAAAAAGAGAGAAGGGTGGGTGAGTGTACAGTGGAGCTGTGTTAAGAATATGAACTAGTTTTAGATTTATTAGCTCATTACCTTAGATCAAGATTAATCAAATAGATAGGTAGAAGCAAGTGTTGAATTAATCATAGTATAGAGATTTTGAAACTAGAAGTAAAATTTCATATTTATATATCTAATATCTCTTGCAACTATTAGAAAAGAAAAGGAAAGGTTTTATACCAGATTTGTGTCTGGTCTAATATATACAGATCATTCCATTGTTTAAGCAGATTGTTCTCTTTTTTTTAACCACCTGTAGAGGGGATCCCAACAATTGTTAAATGAAGACTCGGTTTCATTTCTGACTGCCATGGTTAGCTTAGTCATCTCTGCACAGTATTTAATTTTCTTTACTATTGCATCTTTTGGAGGTATATCTTCATTTTTCCACCACTGCGCGAATGTTAGTCTGGCTGCAGTGGTTAGAGGAATAATTAGGTGTATTTGAGTTTGGGGAAGATTTTGTCTGAGAATACCCAAAAGGAAGCATTCCGGAGTTTTTTCTATTTTCAAATTTAGTATTTCCTCTATCCAGAGTCCAATTATATTCCAGTAAATCTGTGATTTTTTACATTGTCACCATAGGTGGAAGTAAGTACCTGGTTCTTGATGGCATTTCCAGCAGTAGGGCGATAGTTGGTTATTTAATTTAGCTAATTTTATCGGGGTGATGTGCCACCTATAGAACATTTTAATTAAATTTTCTTTATAGGATGTAGCTATAGTTAATTTATAATTTCTATTCCATAATAGTTGCCATTCTTCATCTTTAATTTCTGTTTTAAGATCAAGGTTCCATTGTTTGATAGTTATTTTTATATTAGTATTGTCAAATTCATTAGAGGTTAGATAGCAGTAAAAAAATTTAATCAATTGATCCTGGGATCCTATACATATTTTGCCTAGGAGAGCATTTTTGGCTATTTCTGGCGTATTTTTATCTTTATTAAATTTTGATTGTATTTGTAGGTACTCCCACCATTCTGTTTTTTGGCCCAAGGTTTCTAATTCTGCTCTGGTTCTAATTTCTCCATTGGTATTTATTATATCTTTATATCTTATTATATTGTTTTTTTGTGGAAGTTGGGGTGTACATAAGCTTCCAACGGGGCATACCAAAGTGGAATCCCTTTATATAGCTTTTTCCTAATTTTTTTCCAAGTGTACACCAAGGATTTTCTAACCAGGTGATTAGTGAAATACTTATTTGTTTTGGATTTTTCCTCCCATAGATAGTAATGCCAGCCTGAGTGAAGGTCATGTCCTTGTAAACTTAGTAACCTAGTGTTAGTTAGAAGCATCCATTCTCTTATCCATGTTAAAGATGCCGCATTGTAGTAATCCTTCCATATTGGTAAGGCAAGGCCTCCTTCTTCTTTTCTCTCTTGCATGCACTTTAGACGGATTCTGGGGGCGCTTATTCTGCCAAATAAAACTACTAGTAATTCTATTCAATTTTATGAAAAAATCTTGCTTCAGACAGATTGGAATTGTTTGAAATAAAAATAATATTTTTGGTAATATGTTGAGTTTAATAGCCGCTATTCTTCCTAATAGTGAAAGTTGTAATTTCTTCCATTTCTCAAGATCTTTTGGTATTTTTTCAATTAATTTATCATAGTTATTTTCTTTTAGGCTAGAAACTTTAGCTGTCATATTAATACCAAGATATTTGATTTTTTGGTTATTTGAATATCTAATTTGGATACTAAAATAGCTTTTTGTGGATCTTTCATATTTTTAGTTAAAATTTGAGTTTTGGATTTATTAATTTTTAGCCCTGCCACTGTGCCATATTTCTCTAAAATAGCCAATAGTTTTGGTCCTGAATCTAGCGGATCCTCTAAGATAAATACTAAATCATCCGCGAATGCTTGCAATTTATATGTTTCATTTTTATATTTTAGACCTTTTATTTATTCATTCTGTCTAATAATTCTAGTTAAGACTTCTAGTGTCAGAATGAAGAGTAAGGGAGAGAGTGGGCAACCTTGTCTTGTGCCTTTTTGTATAGGTATTTTTGTTGTTACATCTCCATTAAGAATAATATATGCAGATTGGTGAGTATATATGGCTTTAATTGCATTCATAAATTTTTGGCCAAATTCCATATACTCTAATTGTTTAAATATGAAGTTCCAAGACATGTTATCAAAGGCCTTCTGGGCATCTAAGAATATTAGTGCCACTTGTTTTTCGTTATGAAGTTCATAATATTTGAGGGTATCCATTATCATTCTTATGTTATTCCTTAGTTGTCTCCCTGGGAGAAAACCATTTTGGTCAGGGTGTATACATTGATTTAGGAAACCTTTGATTCTGTTTGCTAAAATGGAACTTAAAATTTTGTAATCTGCATTAAGTAAGGAGATGGGTCAATAATTTGCTATTTCTGTGGGATCGGAGTCGTTTTTTGCTATTAAGGCTAAGTTTGCTTCAGTCCAGGACATTGGAATTTTACCTTTTTCTAGGGCCTCATTTAAAATTTCTAGTAAAGTCTTTTCCATTGCTGGTGGAAGGTCTTTGTATAGTTCACTTGGAAGGCCATCTGGGCCAGGGGCTTTGTTAATTTTTTGTCTTTTAATTTATTGGATTTTAGTTCATTTTATTGGATTTTTTGCCTCCTTTATTTATTGGATTTTAGTTCAGTAATAGTAATTTTTTCATTCAGTAATAGTAATTTCCTTGTTTAATAAGTCTTACGTTTCATTTGGTACCTTAGGGAGATTGGCCTGTTCTAAAATTTCTTGTATTTTTTTATCTTGTATTTCCTTAGATATATTTTCTTGATTGTCGTAAAGGTTACTGTAAAATTCTCTAGCAATCTGTTTTTTCTTTTCTAAATCATGACATAATTCCCCATCATTTGTTTTAAGACAATTGATTAGTTTCTTTTCTCTTTGTTTTTTAAGCTTATTAGCTAGCCATTTACTAGGCTTATTTGCATTTTCAAAGTTATATTGATTGCTACTTTTAATTTGTTGTGCTAATTTTTTTTATCTAGTAAATTTAACTGGTTTTTTATCGAGGATATCTTTTGTCTTAATTCCTTCTTTTGAGGATATTTTTGTAAATTTTCTTCTAATATTTTATAATCTTCTTCTAATTTTTCCATTTTCTGTTTTTTGAGTTTATGTTCCTTGGCCATATATGAAATGGCAATTCCCCTAATTACTGCTTTGGCTGTATCCCATAAGTTTTGTACGTTAATGTGTTCTTTGATATTTTCTTGGAAGAAAAATTTAATTTCTGTTTGGAGTTTTTGTTTAAAATTTTCCTGATTTAAAATCGATTTTTGAAATGTCCATCTATGACACTGTTTTGTTCCTTTCCAAATTATTTTAAGGGCATTGTGATCCGAGATGAGATTGGGTTCTATTTCGATCGACTGTATTTTTGTATTAAGCTTTGTTGTTGTCCAAACCATGTCTAGTCTTGACCATGATTGATGTCTGTCTGAGTAGAAAGTAATTTTTTTAGGTTTGGGATTTCTATCTCTCCAGCTGTCTTTAAGTTTTAGTTCTTTGGTTAGTTCAAAGAAAGATTTAGGGAGAATTCTTTTGTTTTGTTTTTTCCTTCCGTCGTTGTTATAATCTAATTCCTTATCAATTATTCCATTAAAATCCTGTAGCAGACAGATGTTGTCAATAGCATACTCATTAATAATAATTTGTAGTTTTTTGTAAAAAATTTGCTGTCCTTCGTTCGGGGCATATATGTTGATTAATGTTATTATTTCTAGTTCTTTTTGGATTTCTATTATTAGAATTCTGCCTTCTCTATCTTTATATTTTAGTTTGGCTTGTATATTTGGATTGATATAGCAAATTACTCCTCTCTTTTTTTCTTGTGCTAAAGATGAGAATAGGTTCCCTAGTTTGTTCCTTTTAAGCAAATGTTCAAATTTATTTTTAATGTGTACCTCTTGCATAGCAATTATATCTACATTCAATTTGGCTTTGGATTTACTTCTAAAGACTTATGAACAAATGTTTCCAAAGACATTGCATACTATAATCTTTTGATTCTGTCACTCCATTTACTTATCTGAAACTTGGCAAGCATGATAGTTTTTCTAGTCTATCATATACTCATATAATATGCTAAATGTAAGGTCCTGCTTGCTGATCAAGAGATCCATGATTGGTAGATTTGTTTTTTTTGTTTTGTTATTTTACACTCCATGATTTCCTTAATAACTGTCTCCAAATCCACAATTCAAATATCTGTCTATCTTTTCTTGCTTTTTCTCAATGTCTAACTTTCAAAATCATACATTGCCATTGGAAATACCATTGGGGAATACACTCCAAGACCAGAGAAGTCTTAATATCACTCTACTATGCCCTGGTCCGACCACACCTGGAGTACTGTATTCAGTTGTGGTCCCCACACTTCAAAAGAGACATTGAAACTCTGGAGAAGGTGCAAAAAAGAGCAACCAAGATGATTAAGGGACTGGAACCAAGACTTACGAAGAGAGACTGAGGGAACTGGGCATGGATAGCCAAGAGAAAAGGGGGGCGGAGCCAACTGAGGAACTGAACGGACGGTGTGGAGCTGAGCTCCGTTAAACGTCGCCGTTTTATAGGTATTCATTGGTCCTATGGGACCACAGACCTTGCGATAAAGGGTCTGTTGGAAAGGGGGTGCCGTTAGTTCGATTTTGGGGCGGCGGCCTGATCAACGGAATGACTATCCCCTGCAAGATTGAGTGCCTGTAAGCTAGGAGTAGCATGGCGGCCTAGAATGTTCCCAGCTGGAGGAGATTAAACTGATACTAGCGAGGGCGACTGAGATGGTGGAGCTGATTATAAACATATTGGAATTGGATGCATCGTCAGATTTATGCCTATAAATGAGTCTATCCACGGGAGCGACGTCACTTTTCAATTTAATCTACAATCAGTTAAGATCCGAGAAGGAGGAGGGAGGAGACGCCATCTTCCTCCCCCTGGTTGGCGGCGAGGTAAAATTTAAGTCAAAGTAAATATTCTAAAAAAACATCGTTCAAAGCTTTTATCACTCACCAAGAAGACCTGATGTCTCACGAGGAAATCTAAGCCATAAAAAGTACTCTCTTTTTCCCTTTCAGAAGTTTTGACAGTGGATCCGACTGAATAGCGTGACTCTTTTGCTTTCTGTTTCTGCTTTCGACCTTTCAGTTTGTTGCTGCGTCACGCCCTGGTGGGCTTTGGAGGACAACTTGAGAGCTCAAATAACGTTCCAACCTACCCGTTTACGGGGGAGACGGAAATGGGGACTGGATCTGGAGGTGGCAGCTTGGAAGGCTCTGGTGATCTGTGCTGTCTGCCGGCTACAGATTTAGAAGGAGAAGAAGAGGCATCTGTAGAGACCTAAATTGCGGGATACATTTGGAGAGGCGCGTGGCTGGAGGAGCTGTTGTGCACACACGGCGGGAAGTACAGCTCGGTGATTTTTCTTTTTAGACAGAAAAGCGGAAGACTTTGATCTGACCAGGATTTAACTACTAGGCTGGCAGAGGCTGAGGAAAGGAGAGGGAACAACTTACAAGTTCTCAGTATAACCCAGACAGCCTCTGAGAAGCTACGTGAGCTGGACAATCTGTCAACTACCCAGGGAGAAAAGACGACACACAGAGCTGCTCCAAATGATCTCAAGTCTTAAACTATTTAATACTCTAACTGTCCTCTACTATTAACTTGCTACACCCTGGAAACTTAACTTGAACTTAACTTGAATTTACAGACTTCGACACGAAGAAACTGAAGAAGGGTTTGACCTATTGAAATAATCTTATAAATCCATTGGCTGTTAAGATACTTTTACTTATAACTACAATTGACAGATCATATATGTACTTATATTAATTGATACGTATTCATTATATACAATATATTAACCTATTAGTAGATTATTAGAATATTTTACTATAATTTTACTATAACACGATATTTCTCTCACTATTAGTTATTACTATTACTATTATTACTATTAATCTCTATATTACCTCCAGAAACATTAGTTAATAGAAATACCATAGAATTATTTAATAAATATTATAGAATGTTAGAAATGAATTTTATTAACCTTGCTCGTATTTATAACTGTGTCTATATTAATAATACACCACTCCCCTAAGTGTTCAATCTATTATCAATACCTATAATACTATATAATATGCTCTAAGGTTCTTAAGATTTTAAGGAAATTTTGAATGAATTAATTATTTTTTCCTTTGACGGTTCACCATTTTTAGAAAAATATAAGAAGTATCCCCCCCTGTATATATATATTATTACTGTAAAATCTGATTAATTTTGGGGGGGGGAAGAACTACTTATAAAACCAATAACTACTGAATGAAATTGAAACTGAGATATTGTATACCCTATTAACAACTTTTGATTATTGTCTATATTATAACCTACTGGAAACATACATCCTTCTAATCTGCCTGATATAAGTATTACCCTCATCTTTGTTTTATAAACTACTCTTCTTACTTCTATCTGATAATAGACCTGAAGATCTTTAAAACTAATTGTTAGAACCGATATCTCTCTACCTGAGTACTTAATGTTTAACTTAAACATATTTTTCCATCTAACTCTGGAAGGGACTATAAAAGATTTATATAAGTGGGCTAGTTGGTGGAATATTATTAAAATGACAAGCCTTTCTAATTTGACCAAACTGGGAACAGGGAAGAGGCCAATTAACCAATCCACTTCAGCCATACCTAGCCCCTCCACCCAGAGATCACTTGAGGACATGCTGCCCAGAGAAAGGTCTAATTCTTATAAAGATCTACAGACAATGCTGATGCAAATGCAGGAATTAATGCTCAAGAATCATGAAAATATCAAAAAAGAAATAGGTGAAGTGAGAAATGATACATCTGAGTTAAAAGAAAGGATGCAAAATATGGACAAAAGGCATGAGGCTTTTCAGCAACAGATGATAAAACAAGAACAAAAAATTCAGGATTTGGAAGATAGGATAGACCAGGACCATAGACAAATGGAGGACCTGACTGAAAAATTAGTCCAAGCCAATAAGGAGTTAGAAAATACCGTAATTCAACTTGAGAGCGAAAAGGCTAATCACTTCCTCAGATTCCAAAACCTAAGGGAGGAGAAAAGTGAGGATTTACCAAATATTATGGCAGACATCCTGTCAAAGGCGCGAGGCACTGAAAAAGACACGATGTTAAACGAAATAGACGAAATATACAGAATCAACATCAACTATGCCAGACGCTACAACCTCCCCAAGGAAGTCCATATTAAATTAGTTAAAAAATCAGTCAGGGATGAAATACTCCATAGAGCCCGTGAAGACCCTATAGAATACAAAGGGAGATAGCTGGTTATCTTAAAGCAAGTCCCGAAACATGTAAGAGATCTACATAAGCCATATACTTTTCTATCTGCCAAACTGACTAGGCACAACATAAATTTCAGATGGCTAGTCCCAGAGGGAATGCTAGTGACTTGGCAAGATAAAAAAATAAAAATAGACTCGATCAATAAAGCTGAAGAATTTTTTGAAATTTTTTTTACTAACGACCAGACGGCTGAAACAAAAAATTACAAGGAAGTAAGGAACCCTCTGTCTATTACAGATCATCCAACGGACCAAATTCTAAATAGAACAGAAGAAGTATTGGCTACCGATAATATAACTATTGGGAAAAATGACTACGCAGACATACCAAAAGAGACCAGAAGCACTAGGGCAACTAGACCCAAATACAGATAACCTAAACTCGAAACAAAAAACGACTAACTGGGGAATTGAGTTATATTCAATTAATATAAATGGTTTGAACTCGCCAAAAAAAAGAAACAAAATTTTAAATAAATTTGCCAAACTGAACCTAGATATTATTGCAATGCAAGAAGTACATATTAAAAATAAATTTGAACACCTTCTTAAAAGAAACAAATTAGGGAATCTATTTTCATCCTTAGCACAGGAAAAAAAAGAGAGGTGTAATCTGCTATATTAATCCTAACATACAAGCTAAACTGAAATATAAAGACAGAGATGGTAGAGTTTTAATAATAGAAATACAAAAAGAATCAGAAATAATAACCTTAATTAACATATATGCCCCGAATGAAGGCCAAGAAAATTTTTATAAAAAACTATTAATTACTATTAATGAACATGCTACGGATAATATCTGCTTACTAGGGGATTTTAATGGAATAATTGATAAGGAATTGGATTATAATAACGATGGAAAGAATAAACAAAAGAAAAGAATCTTACCTAAAGCCTTTTTCGATTTAGTTAAAGAACTAAAACTCAAAGATAGTTGGAGAGAAAGAAATCCAAAACTTAAAAAATTTACTTTCTATTCAGATAGATATCAATCTTGGTCAAGACTAGATATGGTTTGGACTACAACAGAACTTAATACAAAAATACAGTCGGTTGAGATAGAACCCAACCTTATTTCAGATCACAATGTGCTTAAATTAACCCTGCTGTTCTGTTCGGGTCGTATGTGACCCGAAACCAAGTTTGAGTCCCTGTAAAACATTTTCCCTGCATATCTGAAACTTGAAATTCCATGAGTTTTCATCATTTCAGGGGTTCTCTCTATGAGAATTTTTTTTTGGGGGGGGGTGGGGGGTTTCTTTCTTGCTGAAAAAAAAAACTCCCTAATGTTATGTTCCCGGGTCTATTTGACCCGGACTGCAAATTGATCATTTTAGGTACTTATATTTGGTCTTTTTGAAAGCTTTTTTCACCTGGAAACAGGTTTGAACATTTCTGCACACAATGATATGAAAATTGAAATGAAAAAAGTAAATCTTATTGGTTTATTTCGTGGATATAATGCATGCCCCCCCGTTTTTGTGAATTTTTGTCAATTTTTCCAGTTCAATTTTTTCAATTTTTCCAGTTCAATTTTCATATCATTATGTTCAGAAATGTTCAAGCTACCAATCCCACACCAACTTTAGTAAAATAGAATGGATTTTGCTAGCAAAACTATCCATAAAGTGAAGACTATTTCAAAAAAACGGAGGGGCATGCATTTCATCAGCAAAATAAACCAATATGCATCAATTTTTCCAGTTCAATTTTCATATCATTATGTTCAGAAATGTTCAAGCTACCAATCCCACACCAACTTTAATAAAATAGAATGGATTTTGCAAGCAAAACTATCCATAAATTGAAAAAATTCACAAAAACGGGGGGGCATGCAATATATCTGCAAAATAAACCAATAAGATTTACTTTTTTCATTTCAATTTTCATATCATTGTGTGCAGAAATGTTCAGACTACTTTCCAAGTGAAAAAAGTTTTCAAATTGACCAAACATAAGCACTTCAAATGAAGAGTTTTTGGTCCGGGTCGTATGTGACCCGAACATAACATTAGGAAGTTTTTTCGAACAGAACAGCAGGGTTAATATGGAAAGGAAACAAACAATGCCCTAGATGGACACTTCAAAAATCAATTCTAAATCAGGAAAATTTTAAACAGAAACTTCAATTGGAAATGAATTTCTTCTTTCAAGAAAATACTAAAGAACACACAAGTGTTCAAAATTTATGAGACACGGCCAAAGCAGTAACTAGGGGAATTGCTATTTCATACATGGCCAAAGAATATAAACTAAAAAAGCGGAAAACGGAAAAATTAGAAGAAGACTACAAACTACTAGAAGAAAATCTACAAAAATACCCTGAAAAGAAATAAATAAAACAAAAAATGTTACTGATAAAACATCAGTTAAATCTAATAGACCAAGAAAATTTAGCAAAACAAATTAAAAGTAGCAATCAATACAATTTTGAAAACACAAATAAACCCAGCAAATGGCTAGCTAATAAGCTTAAAAAACAAAGAGAAAAGAAACTTATTAACTGTCTCAAAACCAAATACGGGGAACCATGCCATGATTTGGAAATGAAAAAACAGATTGCTAGAGATTTCTATAGCAATCTCTATGATAACCATGAAAATACATCTAATAACTCACAAGATCAAAAAATACAAGAAATTCTAGAACAGGCCAATCTCCCCAAAATACCAAAAGAAATGAAAGATTTACTAAATAAGGAAATTACCACTATAGAATTAAAAGAAGCAATCAAAGGACAAAAAAACAATAAAGCCCCGGGCCCAGATGGCCTCCCAGCTGAATTCTACAAAGTTCTTCTTATAGAAATGGAAAAGGCCTTGTTAGAAACTCTGAATGAGGCCCTAGAAAAAGGCATAATTCCAACATCCTGGACCGAAGCAAATTTAGCATTATTAGCAAAAAAGGATACAGACCCTACAGAAATAGCCAATTATCGACCTATCTCACTACTAAATGCAAATTTTCAGTTCTATCTTAGCCAATAGAATTAAAGGTTTTTTAAACCAATTTATACATCCGGATCAAAATGGCTTCCTTCCAGGGAGACAGTTAAAGAATAACATCAGAACAATATTAGACATCCTTGAATACTATGAAACCCACAGCGAAAAACAAGTGGCATTAATATTCCTAGACGCCCAGAAGGCTTTTGATAATGTATCCTGGAATTTTATATTTAAACAACTTGAATATATGGAATTCGGCTGTAAATTCATAAACGCAATAAAAGCCATATACACTTATCAATCCACCTACATTATTCTCAACGGAGATATATCAACAAAAATCTCCATACATAAAGGCACGAGACAAGGCTGTCCACTGTCCCCATTACTCTTCATCCTAACATTAGAAGTCCTAACTAGAATCATCAGAAAAAAGGAAGTTATAAAAGGTCTAAAGTGTAAAAATGAAATCTATAAACTACAAGCATTTGCGGACGATCTAGTATTTATTCTAGAGGATCCCTTAGAATCAGGACCTAAACTACTTGCTATTTTAGAAGAATATGGCTCAGTAGCAGGGCTTAAAATTAATAAAACAAAAACTCAAATCCTAACCAAAAATATGAGAGATATGCAGAAAGCTATTTTAATGTCCAAACTAGATATCCAAATAGTAAAAAAAAATTAAATATCTTGGTATTAATTTGATGAATAAAGTGTCCAGCCTAAAAGAAAATAATTATGACAAACTAATAGATACAATACAATGCGATTTGGTGAAATGGAAGAAACTACAACTCTCATTATTAGGGAGAATAGCGGCTATCAAACTTAACATCTTGCCTAAAGTACTATTTCTATTCCAAACAATTCCAATACACCTGAAACAAGATTTTTTTATAAAATTGAACAAAATTACTAGTAATTTCATTTGGCAGAACAAGCGTCCGAGAATTCGCTTAAAATACTTACAAGATAGAAAAGAAGAAGGAGACCTGGCACTCCCAATTTGGAAAGACTATTACATCGCCGCATCCCTAACATGGATAAGAGAATGGATGAGCTTATCTAATACTAGGCTATTAAGTTTAGAAGGTCACGACCTTCATTTAGGATGGCATTATTACCTCTGGGATGAAAAACCTAAGACACACAAATATTTCACTAACCATCAGATTAGGAAATCCCTAATACATACCTGGAAAAAAGTTAGGATAAAACTCTACAAAGGAATCCCACTATGGTATGCTCCATTAGAAGCATATGTACATCCCAACTTTCATAAAAAAGACAATATAATAAGGTATAAAGACATAATAAACTCCAATGGAGAAATCAGATCAAGAATAGAATTAGAAAACCTGGGTCAAAAAACGGAATGGTGGGAATACTTACAGATACAATCTAAATTTAATAAGGATAAAAATAAACCAGGAATAGTTAAAAATGCCCCTTTGGACAAATTATGCACAGGATCCCAGGAACAATTAATTAAAAAATTCTATTGCTATTTAAACTATAATGAATTGGATAACACTAATACTAAAATAAATGTAAAACAATGGAATCTGGATCTTAAAAAAGAGATCAAAGAAGACGAATGGCAATTACTTTGGAGCAGGAATTATAAACTAACCATAGCTACATCTTACAAAGAGAATTTAGTTAAAATGTTTTACAGGTGGCACATTACCCCATTAAAACTAACAAAACTAAACAATAAACTTTCACCATATTGCTGGAAATGTCATCAAGAAATAGGTACCTATTTCCACCTATGGTGGCAATGTATAAAACACAGAATTATTGGAATATAATTGGATTCTGGATTGATGAAATACTAAATTTGAAAATAGAAAAAACCCCAGAATGCTTCCTTCTGGGCATTCTTAGACAAAACTTGCCTAAAACCCAAATACACCTAATCGTCCACCTAACTACAGCAGCCAGATTAACATTTGCGTAGTGGTGGAAAAACGAAGACATACCCCCTAAAGATACAATAATTAATAAAATGAAATATTGTGCAGAGATGACAAAAGTAACTATGCTAGTCAGAAATGAAACGGTATCCTCATTTAATAACTGTTGGGATCCCTTTTACAGATGGTTAGGAAAAAAGAGAGAATATTACGCTATAATATTGAAATGATTGATATAAACTTGACCAGACACAAATCCGGTATATAGCTCTCTTGTATTTTTTTAATAGTAATAAGAGATTTCAGATATGGATAGATAGAATAATTACTTCTATTTTCAAAATCTCTATACTTTGATTGATCATTTACCTATCTGTATGACCAATCCGAACCAAGGTAATGAGCTAACAAATGAGAAATTAGTTCTCGTTCTCAACACAGCTTCACCGTACATTCGCCCACCCCTTTATCTTTTCCCTCTCTGTTATTCCCTTTGTTTTTTCTATCTTTCCCTCTCTCCTCTTTCACTCTTTCCCTACTTACCCTTCTATCCCCCTCTCTATAAGTTTATATGTTTATAAATTGTTATATATTATACTATACTAAGATTTAACTGTCATTTGTTTTGATTATTCCTTTTATGTTTTGTACATTTGTAAATAAAATTTATAAAATAATAAAAAAAAAAAAAAAAAAAAAGATAGCCTAGAGAAAAGGAGGGCCAGAGCGGACATGATAGCAGTCTACAAGTATACGAGGGGATGTCACAGAGAGGAGGGGATCACTTTATTCTCCAGGGCACCAGAGGGCTGGACGAGGAACAACGGCTGGAAGCTGACCAAGGAGAGATTCAACATGAAGATAAGGAGGAACTTTCTGACGGTCAGAGCGATCAACCAATGGAACAACCTACCAGTGGACGTTGTGAACTCCAACACTCTCGACATTTTTAAGAGAAGATTGAACTGCCACGTGACTGGTGTACCATAGGGTTCCTGCTTGGGCAGGGGGTTGAACTCGATGGCCTTCATGGTCCCTTTCAACTCTAACAATAAATAAATAAATAAATAAATAAATAAATAGATAGATAGATAGATAGATAGATAAATAAATAGATAAATAGATAAATAGATAGATAAATAAATAAATAAATAGTTTTAACTATTCTGTTCTTTGCTGTCATTGAGATGTCCTCATACTTTATGAACTTATTTATTTATTTATTTATTTATTTATTATTCATTTGTCCAATACACAAATACATAGGAAGAAAAATAGACATGTGGTAATATATATAAGGGTAAAAGTGAACTTAAAGGAGAGGATATATGAAAGGAAGAGAATATATATGATAGGTGAAAGAAAGAAAAGACAATTGAACAGGAGACGAAAGGCACACCAGTGCACTTATGTATACCCCTTACTGGCCTCTTAGGAACCTGGAGAGGTCAATCGTGGAGAGTCTAAGGGAAAAATGTTGGGGGTTAGGGATTGACACAATTGAGTCCGGTAATGAGTTCCACGCTTCGATAACTCGATTGTTGAAATCATATTTTTTACAGTCAAGTTTGGAGCGGTTCGTATTAAGTTTGAATCTGTTGCGTGCTCTTGTGTTGTTGCGGTTGAAGCTGAAGTAGTCATTGACCAGTAGGACGTTGCAGCATATGATCTTGTGGGCAATACTCAAATCGTGTTTTAGGCGCCATAGTTCTAGGCTTTCTAGGCCCAGGATTGTTAGTCTATTTTCATAGGATATTCTGTTTCGAGTGGAGGAGTGAAGGGCTCTTCTGGTGAAATATATTTGGACATTTTCAAGGGTGTTGATGTCTGAGATGTGGTATGGGTTCCAGAGAGATGAGCAGTAGTCTAGGATGAGTCTGGCAAAAGTTTTGTAGGCTCTTGTGAGTAGTGTGAGATTGCCTGAGCAGAAGCTGCGTAGGATCAGGTTAACAACTCTAAAAGCTTTTTTGGCGATATTGTTGCAGTGGGCTTTAGCACTTAGGTAATTCGATATTAGTATTCCAAGGTCTTTTACTGAGTGTGGGTTAGCAGTGAGAGATTGTTTATTCAGTTCGTATGTGCGGTTTGGATTCTTTTTGCCGATGTGGAGGGTAGAGCATTTGTCGGTTGATATTTGAAGTTGCCAGGTGTTAGACCAGTCTGAGACAAAGTCCAGGTCTTTTTGGAGAGTGAGTGTGATATCAGTGGTGTTGAAAAGTTTCACATCGTCGGCAAAAAGAACACAGTTTCTTTCGATATGGTCACAGAGGTCCTTGATGCAGAGAATGAAGAGAGTAGGACCTAGTACGCTTCCCTGGGGAATGCCACTTATGACAGGGGCGAGGGTGGAGATGGCGCTACCAATTTTGACAATTTGTTGCCTGTTTGACAGGAATGCAGTAATCCAGTTGTGGAGGAGTCCTGAGATGCCATAGGATTTGAGTTTTAGGAGTAGTTTGTCGTGGACCACTGAGTCGAAGGCTTTGCAAAAGTCTATATAAATTGCATCAATGGATTTTCCTTGGTCGAGGTGGGTAGTCCAAATGTTTTTGCAGTGGAGTAGTTGTAGGTTGCAGGATAATTTCTTTCTGAATCCAAATTGTTTGTTTGAGAGTAGGTTATTAGATTCTAAGTAGAGGGTGATTGATCGATTTATAATTGATTCCATGATTTTATAAGGGACGCAACAGAGAGATATTGGTTTGTAGTTGTCCACTAGTGAAGGGTCTCTTTTTTTGAAAATGGGGATGACTACTGCTTTTGACCACAGCTTGGGGAGCGTGCTGGTCCTGAAGGATTTTTGGAAGATAATACTTAGGGGTTCAGCAAGAGCAGAAGAAAGTTTCCTTAGGAAGTATGCACAGAGACCGTCCGGTCCGGCAGATAGGGAAGGTTTGAGGTCACGGATTGCTTTTTCTACATGGTCTACAGTGAAGACGATTTGGGTTAGGTTTTTTAGTGGGTTTCAGGTGTGATTTGCGAAGATGGGGGAAGAGTCATTGCTGTTAACAAAAACAGAGCCAAAAAAAAGAGTTGAAGAGGTTGGCTTTGGATGGGTCATCATGGTATTTTTGTTATTGGGTCCTACGAGTGGTGGAATAGGTCTGGAGTCATTGAGTTTGTTGTTGACGAAGTTATAGAAAGCTCGGTTAGACTTGATGTGAAGGAGGTTTTCCTCTTGTTTGCTGTGATAGTTGAGGCATTCTGCTTTTATTCGTTGGCATATGCTTTTGTAGCGGACTTTAAAGTTGGTTACTGGGCTTTTTTTGTTTCTACGCCAGAGAGATTTTTTTTGGTTTGTAGTTTCTTTATCGAGACAGGTATGTTATTTTTTCGTTTACCTCTGGAAGAAGTGAGTGGCACATGTAGTTCGATAAGCCTTTTGATTTAGAGTAAGAACATATTGTAGAGATCATCAGTGGTGATGCAGTTAGAGAACAAGGATTGCCAGTTAAGGATTGAGAGATTGGCATCTATGAGATCATAGTTGGCTTTCCTGAAATTGTACTTAGGAGCCACGTTATTCTGGTGAGTGTTTAGATGATGTAGGTTGAGGTTGAAGTTGATCGTACTGTGGTCGCTGTTGGAGAAGGGTTCTTTTGTGTGCAGTCCATAGATAGCACTTTTGATGTTGCAGAATATGAGGTCGAGACAGTTGTTGAGTCTGGTGTTGTTTGATACTAATTGTTCCAGTCCTAGGCTGGTGACGGCGTTATAGACGGCGTTATAGATGGTGGTACAGGATAGGAAGAATTTAGCCATGTTTCACAAACAAAGATTAAGTCAAATAAGTTGGTGTCAAGTAGGATGAGGAATTCAGACAACTTGTTGATTATACTTCTTGCATTGATTAGTTTACATTTGAGATTGAGTTTGTGATCAGGGGTGAGATTGGATTGAGTTGAGTTGAAATTGGATTGAAATGAGGTAGTAAGAGGCGCGCTATCCTATTCGTTGCTTGAAGTGCTGGGGGGGTCCTTTTGTAGATGAGGGATGGTGGGTGGAAAAGTGTGGGATGGTTGAGGAGGGACAGTGGGTTTGGAGATGAAGGGAGGGTTATGAGTTTTGGTCCTGATGCAATCAGAGCGGTAGTCAACATAGAGGTTGGTTTCACCTTGGTCACAACGTCTCCGGAGTTCGGCCTGGAGTTCCTGAGAGCGGATGCATTGGAGTAGTGTTAGGTCTGGTCTGGATCTGAATTTGTTGTATTTTGCGTTATTTCTGGCGATGGAGTTCATGGTCTTAATGAACTGTTGTTTGGTAGTTTCATTTTTGCAGACTATTCTGCACAGCCAGGGAGCCATTGATCCATCACTGTACTTTAGTACAGGGCTGCTTCTAGAAACCTCTAAGATATCGTCAGGGGCGATTGATTGAGGATGATGGTTGTGGATGATACTACGAATATTTGATAGATCGGTTTCCCCATTTTCCTCTAGGCCAAAAAGTACGGCATTATGGCGTTTTTGTCCCCGTTCCATGGCATCTTGCATCAGGGTGGAGATGTCAGTAGTAGGGTTTGGAGATAGACGTTGTGGTGGCCTAGGTGGAGTATAAAGTGGTGGTGGTGGGGTGGTGTAGAGTACTTGTTTTGGTGTTTTAGCGTTTATCAGATCTTGGATGTTTTTTTCCATGGAGGCAAGCTGTGGTTCCATGCTCTCTGTGTATGATTGTTGAGTTTTAGAGACTGCTGTTAGGATTATATCAGACAGATTGCTGAAGGAGTCTGGTTTGGGAGTACAAGATGGGCAGAAATAGAATGAGGGATTATCTTGAAGAAAAGTGGTGACATGTTTATTTATGTTAAGGCAGGTATGGTGAGCTGATTTTTTGCATGAGTGACATTTTATAAATCCTTCTTGTATTGTTGCACATAAAGCAAATGTTGAAGTTATCAGAATTATCTACTACTTGGGGTTTCTTCTTGGTTGGCATAGCTGGGATGAGTCTTAATAATCTATTTGTTGATTATTGATTGATTGACTAGGATGTATGTCGAGATGAGATTTGAGTGAGGAAAGCTTGGATGTGACTGCTGGGTTCCTTTGCAGCCACTGGGGGGGTTGGAGCATCCTGTAGACATCTTAAAGTTGTTGAAACAGGGAGGTTTGTGTTTGGGTTTTTTTAGATGTTACTGCTGGGTTACTTTACAGCCACTAAGGGGGGGGGGGGGTTGTAGCATTTTGAAAGTAGAAGCTTTGTTAAATTATCCACGTGGTAATGGTGATGGCTATCCCCTGTTTAAGTGTGGAGGCAGTTGGGATTTTAGTTTTGGACTATTGCTGCTGCTTCAGAGTCCTTTGGGATCAGCTTTCCAGCTTTGGGAAGAGGTGTTATGATCTGCAGGAAGCTTTCTTTACGTCTTCCATCCACCCAGGTCAGTTTGCCGGGCTGGGGGGGATCAACTGTGCTTCTTTGAAAGCACTAAGGTACTTTGCAGGGCTGTGTAGTGTCAGGGAGGAAATGAAGCTCTTAGCGGTTCGCTTTTCCACCCACCCAGGTTAAATTGAAGGATTGGGGGGCTAGCTGCGCTTTCCTCTCCCTTCGAGTGAGCAGAGCAGAGTTATTAAGAGTTATTCAGGGACAAGAGGGAGTCGGGTCTCTTTCAGAGCTGTTTGCACTTTGCTGTATCTTCTCCCTCCCTCCTGTTGGGATATAATCTCTTTCTATATTCCAGAAAAGGACGTACCTCAGTTAGGAGTCTTGTAGCTTTGGATTCTTGCAAAGTCAGCTGCTTTGTTGTTGTTGCTGTTGCTTTATTGTTCCTCTTGGGTTGATGGTATAATTTTGCTCAGAAAAGCACTGTTCCTTTTGATGAATTAGACGTAATTCACCAGCTATTATTCTATTTTTATTCTGTTTAATTTGAGGAAAATTTTAGTTAATTTCCTATGTTAATTTCCTATGTTTAACCTATTATAAAACTAGTGGTTAGGACTAGCAGTGAAGTTAAACCTCTGCCTAGATCGCCATCTTCCTTCCAACTTGTCTATGTTTGTCACTGCCTTTTTCCCAAGATTAATACCTTCTTTGTTTCTTCAGCAGAAGACTTTTATTTCTTCTTGAACCCAAGAAAACAATCCACAAACCTCACCTTGTATCACTTATTGTAGGTTCAGTAAGCATACAGGTTGATGTTACCTTTGCTTTGTTAGATGCAACATTAACCCAATAACTAATACAATTTTAAGAGAAACATATTTGTTCTTATTCCTGATGGTTTCTTCTCTGTGTGTTTTTCTGTGAGTTTTACATTAACTGACTGAGCCATCTGATATATTGAGTTCAATTCAATTCAATTTATTAGATTTGTATGCTGCCCCTCTCCGAAGACTCTACCAAAGAGTTGCTACCAAATCAGAAATACTGGTCTAAAATACAGTGGTACCTCTACTTAAGAACACCTCTACTTAAGAACTTTTCTAGATAAGAACCAGGTGTTCAAGATTTTTTTGCCTCTTCTTAAGAACCATTTTTTACTTAAGAACCCGAGCCCAGAAAAATTTCCCAGCCAGTTTCCTGCCATTCCCCCTTTAATCCCAGCCATCTCGGGCTTTTCTGGGCTGCCAGAGGAGCCTTTTGGTTGTACTTAAGGAGGCTTTGGCAGTCCAGAGCAAATGAAGCATTTTCCTTTCTCTGGGCACTTGGAGAGGGAATAAACCACTTCGCTGTGGTGACTCCCTTGCGCTGCCTCCCACACAGGGGTGCTTCACCCCGGCCAAATCAACTCAGCTTCAGCCAAACTGAGAAGTCACCACAGTGAATGGAAGGCGCCAGCTACAAAGCGAGCGAGTGAGAGAAGAGGAGAGCCCTTCAGCATGGGAAGGAAGAGGAAGCAGGTAGCAGCAGCAGCAGCTGCAGCCTTTCGGTCAAAGGAGCGGGAGGTTCCCCCCTCTCACCCGCCTGGGATTCTCTCTCTGACGCTGTATATGGGAGGCAGCCTCGTGCCGGGTGTATGGGAGGTGCGTGCTCCTCCTCGCCACTTCAGAGTCCCTCTTTTTTTTTAAGCTTTAAAGTTTTGGATTTTTTTGATTCCCCTTACCTCAGCTTCTTCCTTTGCCAGCAACTGTCCTCCTCCTCTTCTTCCTCCTCCTCCTCCCACCCAAATTCCAAGCTTTTATTTCTTTCCTAATGGTTTTGCACGCATGCTTTTACATTGATTCCTATGGGAAAAATAGCTTCTACTTACAAACTTTTCTACTTAAGAACCTGGTCATGGAACGAATTAAGTTCTTAAGTAGAGGTACCACTGTATTTTCATAGGACAAAGCCATTATTCTGTTTAAAATTGATGCCATTCATTATTGTTAATCAGATGAGCAATGTGTCAGTCTCTGCATTTCTTCTTCATGTCCTGCTTGCATTGGCTTCCATAAGAAACAATGGGAGGGAGAGAAAGTTGAGGGAGATTTGAGAGGGGGAAGTGCAGTGGAGGATCCTGTATGAAAGAAGGTGGGATTAGCATCACTACCTGGTACAGTTATGCAGAGCAGTCCTGCCTATCACCAACTCAAGGTCAATGGCCATGCATTTCAGATGTTGACACCAAACGGACAAAGCACCCACCTGACGCCTATGGACGCAGGGGATTATGTGGAAGCCCAGGGGAGAAATGGGGAGGGTTTGGGGATACTTTGTATATGCTATCTGCATGCCATTTTCCTCAGACTTTGCTTATTGTCACTTATTGTTAATGCTTCTTGTTAATGCTTATTCTCTGAAAAGGAGGATACATGACTGGTCTATCAAATACAGACATCTAAACATTAAAATCAAAGCTTACCTGAATGGTTTCCATTCTACACACAGCCCTCTATATTTCTCCATATAGATAGCAAAACAGCTTGTCTTGTTGTATAATATGGACTGCCCTGGGGCTGGGGAGAGTGAAGATGGGAGTCTGATTCACTCTCAATTGTTCAGGAGAGCAGAGCCAGCAGAAGATTGATTATGCTCTCTGGGTGTAAGATCTCCTCCTTGTGAAGGCTGCTTATGAGGCCTGATAGACTTGTCATCTCTTAATAAACATCACTGAGATGTTGGAGAGGAGAGTGTGAGAACAAGGGGGGACAGGCAGAAAGTGGCTAATGGTTTACATGGTGCCACACTCTTCCCTCTCCTTTTAAAAGAAAGAAAGTTTGCTTATTTTCATTCAGTGCTGATTTCCCATTCTCTAAAATCTAAAGTTAGAAATCAAATCCTAAAATCTGAATACGGATAACTCCACCTTATTTTTTATACTGTTTGTCTCATTTAATCTTAGATAACTAATGTGATGCCAACATGCATTTTCACCTTGCAAGCCCTAAACTCCAAGACTAGATTTTTTAAAAATAATAAAAATGTTATGCTCACATATTTATGGAGCATATGCCAAGTCACCAGAATTACCTTGATTTCCAAAAATGCCTTCCCTATAAATATGAGAGGGAGAGACAGACAGAAAGGGAGATGAGAGAGAGGGAGAAGAGAAAAAAAGAAAAGAGGAAGGAAGGGGAGAGGGAAGGGAAGGGGGAAGGGAAGGTGACTGACAGCTACAACACAAGGCTTTATCATAGATCACCTGTCCAAAGCAAAAGTAGAGACAGCATGGAATTTCTTACAGTAAAGCTGAAAAGGTAGCATTAGTAAAAATAGAAAAACACTCATATTTTAAACAATTTTTCTCAGTTTGCATTTATTGTGAAAGGATATAGAAAAAATGTACATTGATTAAAAATTGTAAGAATTGTAAATTCTCAAATTCTTTTGAGCAGTATTTCTAATATTGTCTTATTTTGTAGAACTTATTAGCATTTGAATTCCTTCTTTCTTTTAAAATTTCTCCATTAAAGATTTAAAAATGTAAAAAATATTTTAATTTTACATTTTTAACTATTTCCTCTTTTTCTTTTAAAAAAATTAAAATTCAAAAATTCAGAAATCTTATTTTAAATTTAAAAAGATAATCAAAATAGATTTTTAATGAATATTGGATTTATGGAAGGTTTTAATCACTTGAAGATAATGCTGAAATAATATTTGAAAATGCTAGTTCTGAACTCCTCCTGTAGCTAATATTGAAGTGAAACAATTTATACTCAGAATCCTCTTGTGGCTAGTGTTGAAATGAAATAGTTTGTACTCCTCAAAAGGAAGATGAAAAAATAAAGAGAAAAATAAAGAGTATTTATATGTACAGTATATGCTTATGATGACAGTTAATATAAAAGTAAAAAAAAATTAGTTCTTCAGTTCCTCATTTTATGTGTCCCACCATTCTCAGCTGTAGCGCTGTGCATATCTCATATGCCACATTCAGGGATGTTCTCACGTTGCTTTTAGTTATATTGATTCGGATGGCTGTAACTGAAACTTTGCATAAAGGGGAGCTGAAACTTCTGATTATATTTTTTTATATTGTTTCTTCTTTAGAGATGTTAAGAAATTTATTTATCTTCCACATTAGCACACTTCTGGACTCTAAAAATGCATTTTTCCCCTTTAGAAAGCAAGCACATTTATAACACCCTTAAATTTTGTGCTAATATTTGTAAACCCTACTGTGGTATCGTTAAAGAAATCTTGTATTATGTATATAAATGGGATGTTAAATGTTATTATATTCCTGTACTGTGCATTGTAAATGTATTGTATCTATGTAAAGATTATGAAACTTGGTCTCTTGTATTAGAGAGTTAACTTTAATGTTTAATTCAGAGTTATACATATTAGAGCACATTTCTAAAAGTCGAAGTTGAAATAACAGAAGTCCCACAAATTTTCAGTAAATAGGATATTTTGAGTATGGCATTTCCTAACATAGAGAATTTCCTAACATAGAGCATTTCCTAACATAGAGAATTCATCTTATTATCTGTCAGGTCCAAATTTCTAAAATATTGTTAACCCAGAACCTTCTCAGGATTCACAAATATTTTTGTTGTATTGGCAACAAAGATGGGTGTATCTTGAAGTATTCATTCCTCAAAATCTACATGTTCCTACCACTATATAAACAGAGTCTTATGAACGTAAGCAGACCTGAACATGGTATTAACATCTGAATATGTTAATGACCCTGTTTAAGCAGTGCTATGAACAGGCAGAGTTTGAGTAGGAATACTTCAAGATGCATCCATCTTTGTTGCCAATATAACAAAACATTTTTTATTAAAAATTGCCTGACTATATAAGCTGGCAGCAGGATTATACTGAGTAGCGTTGTTCATGATGTACCCTTCCACCTTGTATTTGCATGTATATTGCACATGCAGCAGTATAGGCAGCAAGGCCTTGGCAGCATCCAGGGAGACTCATGGGAGAAATGATATGAAATGCTGAGATGAAGACAGATTATATGATCCTCTCTTTGCTCATGTGTTTGGATATTTGCTTTTAAGAATACAAGGTTGCTAGACTTTCTAACTTATGAGAAAAAGTCAGATCTGATCAACCCCTCCCCACCAGGTTCTGCCATGCTGAGATACTCCTGGGAAGGATGGGAAAGGAACACCAGAAATGTATGCCAAGAGTCCCAGCCAGATGTTCAGGTTAGATGGCACTCAGCATGCAATGGAGGAAGATCTGAGGATTTTTCAAAGTACTGATGGAATTTATGAGGTGTCCACATTAAATGTTTGGGGTGTCTGATTGCTAATGTTGCCATGGAGGGAGGAGATGTGAAGCTGCAAAGAGAGGGGAACATGAAACATAAGAAGCATCAACTTGGGAAGGCTGAATACAATGAAAGATGAAATGAATTGACTACACATTGACATTTTAGCCATCACGAAATTGAAATGGAATAGAATTTGATGTATTCAGGCAAAATTATATTGCTTACTACTCAGGAGATGAAAATCAGAGAAGGAATATCATTGCTTTCAGTAGATAGGAATGTGGCAGAAATAATCAGATTCAAATTGTCATATTTTGGACATATCATATGATGAACTTGATTCTCTTGAAAAGTCTTTAATGTTAGGAAAGGTAGGAAGAAAAAGACAAAGAGGAAAAGGTGGATAAACTCATTTGCAATGGCAGTGGATACTTGATTAGAAGACAAAAATGACCAGATTTGGCACAAAACTTCTTGAAGAAAATCTCCACAAATCAACACCAACTTTTTGACATATAATGAGTCAGTATCCTAACCAGGAATGATTATGAAGATTAGCGGTTGTGTCCAAGGTATCTTTCCAATATCCTAGCTCTAAAGGAAATAAAGTCACTAACTTCTAATCTCCTCTTCCAATTCTACTGCAACATTACAAGAGCAAGTGTGTTGCATTACCTATCTTCCCAGCAACATAGGCAGCACCAATGTCTTTGGGGAGAAAAGAGAAGTAATAATCTCTGTTTAGAAAGAAAACCAAACATCATGCAAATAATTAAAAAAAAACAAGAACCAAAGTGTTGTATCCTGAAATGGCTACCTTGTATTTCCTGTAAATAGTTTGTTCCGCTTTCCAGCGCTGTCTGAGCCGAAGCAGGAAGTCGCTCCTGATTGGCTCAGACGCGGCTGGCTCTTGCTTTGGCGGGAGCCGCAAATGTATAAAAGAAGCGGCTTTTCCAAGCAGAGTCAGTCGGTACTCGCTGAATAGTCACTTTGCCTTGCTGAGCTGTCACTTGTTCTCTGAGCTGAATAAAAGTACCGATTTGCTTGAACACTGTCTCTGGGTCTACTTCACTGGCGACGAACGGACGGAAGAAACATCGCGTGCAACATGAACAAAGTCCAGATCGGCCAGGCTCCGGAACTCTTCGATCCCGAAAAAACGTCCTGGGACGAATACATGGCCACCTTCGAGATCTTCCTCGAGGCGGCAGGGATACAGGACGCCGAAGCCGATCGCAGACGGGCTATCTTTCTAAATTACTGCGGCCCAGAAATCCGTGGCCTTGCCCAGACTCTCACCGACCCGCAGCCAGCAAGAACCGTAGCTTGGGACGTCCTACAGGAAAAGCTAGCGAGCCATTTCAAACCGACCAAACCAGCCATGGTTTTTCGGCATCAGTTTTCCATGATGGCTCAGAAGGAAACTGAATCAATCAACCAGTTTACAACGCGACTTCGGACGGTACTTGCTCAATGCAAGTTTAAAGACCCGGAAGCTCGCCTCACCGATGCCCTGGTTTTCGGCATGAAAAGCGCCACAGTGAGAAACAAACTCCTCACCGAAGAAGAGCCGACTCTACAAACCGTGATTAAACTAGCGCAAACCGCAGAAGCCGCCGACGCAGCAGCTAGAGAATTAAAAGAACACGGAAGGCGAGAACTCATTGCCAAGATTGACTCCGCGTCTCCCCGCGCCGTGGAATCAGACGACCCCAGCCAACCAGCTCACAACGGGGACAACTGCTTCCTGGTACAAGACCAGCCAAGACACCACAGAGCTACTCACCCAGCCCCCTGCGCGGGCTGCCGGGGAAACCACCAGCGCCATCGATGCCCTTTCCGAGACGCCACATGCCACCGCTGCAACCGTCGAGGCCACATCGCCATCGCATGCAGAGCAACGGCACCAGAAGAGACATTCGCCACACCGCAATACCAACGACCACAAAACCAGACCCCCCAACTGCGAGAAAAGAGACCGTTCCGCAATTCGGGTCAAAGGAACTACTCAACCGCTAACCGCGACTACTATAGAGGTAACACTCAATTTTCCGTGAATAACACGGCAACAAAAAAAGGGGCCAAAATTGTTATCTCACTGTTACTAAATAACCAACCTTGCTCAATGGAGCTTGATACTGGGTCTAGATATACCATCATGCCTTGGGAGAAGTTTAAACTGTATATGCCTAATATGTCTAAATCTGATCTAAAACAAACCTCTTTAGTGATCAGAGATTTTCAAGGGGGGGTAATCTCGGTCCTGGGAACAGCAAATGTACCTATTGTATTCAAGAATGTCAAATGTACCCTACCCATGCTTATTGTAACGGGGGCCAAGCACTCTCTATTGGGGTTGGCTTGGATGGAACCTTTGGGGATCGAAATTTCGGGTGTGTGTAATGTAAACTGTGATAATATGCCTAACTTTGTGCAAGAGTTCCCTGAGGTGTTCAGCCCCACCTTAGGATCGTATAAGGGGCCCCCTATATCATTTTCTATTGACCCCAAGGTCCCACCAGTCAGGCTAAAACTTCGCAGGGTCCCCCTTCCGCTTCTCCCCAAACTAGACCTGCAGCTTGATAAACTTATAAGCCAAGGTATTTTGGTCCCTGTGGAACAAGGGCCATGGGAAACTCCCATAGTTACGCCTCTGAAGCCAGATGGTTCTTTAAGGGTTTGCGCTGACTACAAATCTACCCTAAATAAGGCCCTCCAACACCACCCCTACCCCATCCCGGTTGTACAACAACTCCTACACTCCCTGGGGGAAGGGAAAAGGTTTGCAAAGATCGACCTCGCGCAAGCTTACCAGCAACTCCCGGTCGATGAACAAACAGCAAACGCACAAACAATTGTAACGCACAGGGGGGCTTTCAAATGCATGAGGCTACAGTTTGGGGTAAGCATAGCCCCAGGAATATTCCAGAGCATTATGGAACGCCTATTGTCAGGGGTAAATGGGGCCATTCCATATTTTGATGACATCTTAATTGCAGGGGAAAACCAGGAACAAGTAAACAAAAGAATAAGGGAAGTACTTAAGAGGTTACAGGACAAAGGCTTAAGAATCAAGCCTGACAAATGTGTCTGGGGAACCAACAGTATAGAATTCCTAGGATATAAAGTAGACAAAGAAGGTATCCACCCCACAACAGAGAAGCTGAGAGCCATTAGGGAAGCCCCAGAGCCACGAGATAAGAATGAGCTGCAGGCATTTTTAGGCCTCCTTAATTTTTATTCCGTTTTTTTAAAACAGAAGGCAACAGTAGCAGAGCCTCTACATCGTTTACTCCAGAAGGAAGCCCGCTGGACCTGGGGGGAAACTGAACGTGAAGCTTTTTTCCAAATAAAGCAATTATTAACTTCTAAAAGTGTAGTAGTCCAATATAGTGCTTCACTACCCATTAGGCTCACGTGCGACGCTTCACCGTACGGCATAGGAGGAGTCCTAGCTCACGTTCTGCCTAATAAGACAGAGGCCCCAATAGCATTTTTCTCAAGAACCATGACCAGCACAGAGAGGAATTATAGCCAGTTAGACAAGGAGGCTCTAGCTTTAGTGGCAGGGGTAAAGAAATTTCACAATTACATTTTTGGAAGAAGTTTTGAATTAGTCACTGACCACAAGCCTTTACTAGGTCTGCTAGCCCCCAACAAGCCCACTCCGCCTTTTATGTCTCCAAGACTGATCAGATGGGCCCTTTTCCTCTCAGGGTACCAGTATGATCTCACCCACAAGGGGGGAAGGAAATCAATCACGCAGACGGCCTCAGCAGGTGCCCCATAACAGACTTAGTGGAGGACCCTGCTCCTTCCACAGATGTACTAATGATAGAACTCGAGGATAACCCACTAACCACGGCCAAAGAGGTAGCTGCACACACGCAGCAAGATCAAATCCTTAAACAAGTGGTAAACTGTGTACTTAAGGGATGGCAAAATGATGCTGTGAAACTTGAATTGTGTGACTTCAAAACCAAAAGACTTGAGTTATCTTATGTAAAGGGTTGTCTGCTCTGGGGAGATAGAGTGATCATCCCCAAAAGCCTAAGGGAAAAGGTACTCAGAATGTTACATGTGGGCCATCCTGGGATTGTCAGGATGAAGAGCCTAGCAAGAGGGCATTTATGGTGGCCAGGTCTGGATGCTGATATTGAGAACTGGGTTTCGAAGTGTGAACCATGCCAAGAGTCACGGCCTAATCCCCCCAAAACAACTCCGGCTGAGTGGGAGCAGCCTACTGGTCCTTGGTCAAGAGTCCAAATTGATTTTGCTGGTCCAGTGGGGTCCCAGTATTTCTTAATAGTGGTTGATGCGTTCTCCAAATGGGTGGAAATAATAGCAATGAACAACATCACCACAAGTGCCACCATCAAGGTATTGAGTAGACTGTTTGCCTCCCATGGGTGCCCAGATATCTTAGTGTCTGACAATGGGCCACAGCTAACAGCCAGGCAATTCGAATTGTTCCTAGATGGCCTAGGGGTCAGGCATGCCCTCATCTCGCCTTACTCACCTTGGGCTAATGGATTGGCAGAACGTTACGTTCGTGTGGCAAAGGAGGCATTGCGCAGGTCAGGCCCTGGGGATGTACAACAAAATTTGGACCAATTCTTACTCACCCAACACATCACCCCTAACTCGCACACACATGTAAGCCCTGCAGAGTTATTAATGGGAAGGAAATTAAGGTCACCACTAGATAGGTTGAACCCAAGGTTCTGTATTAATAATAATCAAATGTGTGTAAAACCTGAAAGAGAAATGTATTTGGGACAAAATGTATATGTAAAAAGTTTTGACGGAAATGTAAACTGGATGAAAGGAATTGTTGTTAAGCAAAATGCACCAAAAACTTATATTGTAAAACTAGAGGATGGTCGTTTGTGGAAACGACACATAGACCACATTCGGAAGCGAACAGAAAACCAATTGCCACAAACCGCTGACATGGACTCTCCCCCTTCAACAGACTTTAACACACTGCCCGAGTTAAGAAATACGCAAAGAGACTTATCGGGCCAGGGGGAGCCATCCAGCGACGCCGAGCCATCCTCATCCTCCGAAGCCTTCGTTGGGCCCGCCAGGCCAAGTCCGCCGCGCCGGGAGAACAGCGGCGAGCCATCCTCCACAGTCGGTGTCGAAGGAGAAATTGAACTGCGCAGGTCAGAGCGAGCTCCACGGAGGCCCCACCGATTGGACGACTTTGTCACATGGCTTTCATGATGGATGTGTCCAACTATGAGGGGAGGGGTGTTGTATCCTGAAATGGCTACCTTGTATTTCCTGTAAATAGTTTGTTCCGCTTTCCAGCGCTGTCTGAGCCGAAGCAGGAAGTCGCTCCTGATTGGCTCAGACGCGGCTGGCTCTTGCTTTGGCGGGAGCCGCAAATGTATAAAAGAAGCGGCTTTTCCAAGCAGAGTCAGTCGGTACTCGCTGAATAGTCACTTTGCCTTGCTGAGCTGTCACTTGTTCTCTGAGCTGAATAAAAGTACCGATTTGCTTGAACCCTGTCTCTGGGTCTACTTCACAAAGAATAAATTGATACGGCTCAGAACTTAGTTTTCTTCTGGAAAGAGAATGAATGGACAGGTCCAGATTAAATAGTGTTTTTAGGTGAAATTAGCCAAAACAACTTTAGGCTGTAAATTCTTAAGAGAACTCTGATGGGGAATTAGCCTATTGCTTTCAGATTTCTTATTAGATCTAATCTTCTGGCAAATATTTAGACATAAGAGCTCTAAATTCAGTCCATGTCTATTCTAACATACACTAATGTTATATATTCTGTTTAATTTCTGGCAATTTAAAAGAAAGGGAATACCATATTTGAGATTGTATTTCTCCCTAATCATCACACACTGTAGATTTGTTACACACCAAACTAATTCATTTAACCCAGCTCCCACACAGAGATAATTACTTGTGAATTGGCAGGGGACATGTTACATATTTTCTGAGAAAAAATGAAAAATGCTATTGAAATCAAGGCAAGTGGAGGAATAAAATGACTTCAGCTAAAGAAGGTGCTCTGGAAGATTGGTCACAAATTTTAATCCATGTTTTATGTCTTTTGTAAGAGGCTTTTCTCAATTTTCTTTACTTGTATGACCAGGCACCTCTTCACTTAACTTCATCCTGATTTATTTTGGTTTAATTAAAAAATAATACAAAAGCAAGAATGGCAAACATTAATAGATATCATGCATCCTTACTTTCCATTCCATAGTAGATCCCTCTAATTTTAATAAAATAAAATATATAGTGGAATTTTTCTTTTAGTGGATGCTAAAATTTGTTAAATTTTAGCATCCAGTATTGCCTCAGTGGTACAATAGATTTTTTTTCTACACTGATAGCACTAGAAACATACTGAGGCAGATATAGCATAAAAATATTTGTAATTGCCATTTTTAATTGCTTCTATGTCCCTGTCACATAAAATATCAAACATGATTAATCCTCAGCTTGTTTCTCATTGCTGTTACAGAGGATTGGAGACATCATTCACAGTAACACCCCCCCCACCCCATCCTTACCCAACTAGAATTGGTTGGCTGGTATTTATTTTAAAAAGATATCCTGTAGCTTTGACTGCAATCTGAAAGTTGATTCACCTGGTATTGAGATAAAGTGATAGGAAAAGTCTGGTCAGCTCAATTTTGGCATGTCAATCTGTTATTACAAGTACAGGAGCAGAACCATTTTTAAAAGTTCCCATCAACAGTGCATTGCATTCTCTTTCATGTTATGCTAAGACTTTAATGTTCATTAACATTTTCTGACATTAAAGCAGCTTAACAAATAATGAAATCTTTTTGACTCAATAAATAATAAATCATGTATTGGTTCAGGTGTTATAGCTTCTGTTTTTGCCTTGAAACAGACAGGCATGTTCTGAAGACGCTAAGTTTTCTGCTTCTCCAATTCTCTTTCATAATCAAGATTCCTTCTCAATTCTGGCAAATGTGATTAAAAAGTAACTCTAAAATCTTGGCACAATTAATTATTTAAAATGAATGGCACCATTGCAGTGAGGTTAGTGCAAGTATCTGAAAATTAGATTTGGTTCTTGGATTCTGAATTTGGCCTTTTGGTTTCAATTTGGGGGGTGGGGGACCAGTTGAATAAAGAATTCAAGTACATTTTTAAAAATGCTGCTTTTTATATGGAATCATGTTTGCATATGAGCAAGGTTCACTCATCTATATGTTAAAATATATTGTTGATTTCATTTTATCTTTTAACTGGATGACACTGACAAGTTTCCCTTTTAACTCAAGTGATAGAAAGAACATGATTCTGTGGTTTCTACTCCTAACCCCAATTGTAGACTATCTACAATTGACCTCTCCCCCTTTCTAAGAAGTCTGTAAGGGGCGTGCATAAGCGCACCACTGTGCCTACCGTCCCTGTCCTATTGTCTTATTTGGTTACTTTTTATCATTACTTATCTAATGTTTTATTTATATAAATTATCACTGTATAATTGCTTGACAAAATAAATAAATAATAAATAAAAAAATAAAAAAAACATTAACAAGGTTGTTTGTTTTTCACAAACATTCCCAAGAAGAGGCAACATTTGTCATTTATTTTTGAGGCAGAGTTGGGGGAAAGAAGCAGGGGAATTCACCCAATGGAAGCTGCATTTAATCCAATAGTCTGGATAGAATACCTAGTTAACAGTGGGACCAAAGTGGGGGAAAGAGTTGAACTCCCGAAAGTGGCTTTATTTCTAGCCAATTCTTGGAGGGGAGAGAAGCAACTGAAGGCTGCAGTGTAGAAAAGCCCTCAGAAAACTACTGTGGAATATTAGACTTTAATTGGATATTTATGGTCCCCCTCAAAGACTAAGGTCAAGTAGATGATAGCGGTATAGGCTGGATCCTTCCTCTCTATCAAATTTATGTACCAGTATGAAAATAACTTTCACAAAGTTATTCTGAAAATAAAAGTGGAAATAGAACCATGCATACTGCTCTGAGTTTTTTGGGGGGGGACCCCACAAGGTATAATAAACTTATTAGGGTTTTTAAAAAAAAAAGTCCAGCTAATTAACTGAAGATTTAAAAATAGTCACTTTATACTTTGCATGTTGTGATTAACAAATTGTAAAAACATTCATAGATCAAGAAGCTTCTGAAGAAAATCCACATAAAAACCAGAAATACATGTAGACATCACATATACAGGAGAAAACACTATTTTATTTTTGGAATTCTTTATTGGCAAAGTGAGAGGCTACACAGATGAGCAAGGAAGAACTGAAAATTTGCAAATTTCTCCACTGTTAAAGAAAGAAAATTGTCACTATCTTAATAAAATATGAGCAGGGATATTATTCAGACCATGTTACTATGTAATACAGTGATCCCTCGAGTTTCGCGATCTCGATGTTCGCTAAACGCTATATCGCGAGTTTTCAACCCGGAAGTAAACTCCACCATCTGCGCATGCGTGCCCTTTCACGCATGCGTAGATGGTGGAGTTTCCCCGCCGGGCAGAGGCTTCCCTGGGTCTTCCCCCTCTTGCCCCGGTAAGGCGCGAGCAACGGCGTGGGCGGGTGGGCGGCACACGTGCGGGGAAACCCCAGGGCCGCTTCTCAGCTGAGAAGCGGCCCCAGCAACAGCGCGGGGGGTGGGCAGCACGCGCGCGCGCGGAGGAAACCCCAGGGCCGCTTCTCAGCTGAGAAGCGGCCCCAGCAACAGCGCGGGGGGCGGGCAGCACGCGCGCGCGGGGGGAAACCCCAGGGCCGCTTCTCAGCTGAGAAGCGGCCCCAGCAACAGCGCGGGGGGCGGGCAGCACGCGCGCGCGCGGAGGAAACCCCAGGGCCGCTTCTCAGCTGAGAAGCAGCCCCAGCAACAGCGCGGGGGGCGGGCAGCACGCGCGCGCGCGCGGGGGAAACCCCAGGGCCGCTTCTCAGCTGAGAAGCGGCCCCAGCAACAGCACAGGGGGGGGGCGGCACGCGCGCGGACAAGCAGCAGCAGCGAGGCGGCGGGGAAACCCAATCTTCGGCTCCTCGCTGCTGCTGTGGAAATAAAAACACCATCTGCGCATGCGCAGATGGTGTTTTTACTTCCGCACCGCTACTTCGCGACAAATCGATCATCGCGAGGGGTCCTGGAACGGAACCCTCGCGATGATCGAGGGATCACTGTATACTAAAACACTACTTTTCAGAGGAATCTCATAGTGACGGGTATGGAGGTCACAAAGTACCCCTCTTGAAATGAATGTTATTTATTTATCCCTGCAGCTCTTATTCATTTTCTCCTGAGGGAAATACAACATATTAGGCAGACTGTAATCTGCCTTCAGAATGTAGAGTGATTTTTGTGGTGCTGTACATTTGCTATGCACCTATTTAATCCCATCCACACATCATGCTAGAAGAATCTGGCCATTATTTTCATCAAAACTATCAGTTCTCTTCTTACATTCTGTGCTTCCTAACCCAGGATTCTCTTTTCTCTTCAAGGTAAATTGGATTGCAGACCAAAATGCCCTTTGGGCACTGGCTGAGATGAGGTATGTCAGGGAAGATTGGTAGTAAAGTTACTTTTTCATCACCTTTCAGTACTGTTTAGTAAATGGTCACTAAATAGGACAATCACTAAATGAGTACTATCTGTATTGCTCACATTTTGCCTTCCTAATTTAAAAGCAATTTCTTTCTGATCTCTGATTTTGAGAAGGGCTGAAGCTGAGATAAAATTTCTCCTTGACCCTGAAAGGCACCTGAAAGGCTGTTTCCCATCATCTTGCAATGGCAATTAGATAGGGGAAAAAGAAACTAAGCCCAGAGTGGATTGAAGAAAGGACATTGGCCAGTGGAGGGAGCCCTCTTGCTCAAAGTAAGAGCTGAGGTGGGACCACCACCCTTGTATTTTCCTGGCCGAAGTTGAACTCATCTGTAGTAGTGAGATTTATCAAGATCTTACTCTTGAAATCCAGTGGATACAAAAAAAGGAAAGGGGGGAACAGTGGTAGCGGCAGGAACTGGATCAAGAATTGAATTCCTATTTAAATGAAATGCCAAAAGGCCATCAGTGGAAGTGACATTTATGGTGTTACTACAAATGCATTCAGTGGGAAAACTGAGTAGCAGGAGCCAGAGCAGGAGGGAGAACAAGTTATAGTAAAAACTGCCATCTGTATATTGTGCCCCATTTTTAATATTCTGTATTCTCATAAAAAGTGTTGTTTCTGTCACTATTCAATCTCACAAACTCACACAGAACACTGTTAAAAGTCAGCAGTGTGTGAAATGGTATTTTAAAATAAATGAAACCAGCTCACAGAGCTGCGGAGGAGTATTGCAAGACTGGGGTGCTGACAGACAGGCACTGAAAAGTAACAACCGTTATCATCTTAAAGCAAAGCGGATTAAATAAAAACCCATAGCTAGTGGTGCATTACCAAGTCTGATATTGACACAGCTGCTGGGGTGGTTATTTTTCATTGTCTCATCAAGACAAAGCATCATGGGATATCAATCTTCACTCTGTCAGGCCAAGCCCTGTATGAACTTGGTTGTTGTTGTTGTCATCATTGCTGTTTGTATTTTCATTATGCTCCTTTTATCATAGGAGTCAATAGTTTGCCATTTGGGGAAGGGAGGGAGGGGAAGCAGGAACCAGAGAGGTGGGGAAAAAGAGTGTTCAAAGCAGGGTGATTCCTCCAAGGTCAAGGGGTCTTTTCTTTTCTCCCCACCCCCCACCCCCCATCCCCAAACAATTCTGCAAAGGAAGCCACTGATTGCTTGGGTTTAGGGGAGAGATTAACATCTGGACAAGAGTGGGTTGGGAGATAGGTTAGAAGGTATACTGTATATGACTTCTTTTGCATCTATCAGCCAGAGATGAGGTTTATTGCCTGTTGGAAAAATCTTGTTCCCTCAAAGCTAAAAAGGGCTGAAAAATATGATTAATGGTTCTCCACCCTCTCCCTCATCTCCTGCTACTTGCAATTTCTGCAACCAGCTTTAGTTCACAATGAGCGTGGCTGGTCTATGAAATGTAATTCAGGTTGTAGTGAATTATTTTTCATATCTCACCTGTTTTCAGGTACACATTTTCTCTTCCACCATGTGAGGGACGTTCTGACTGGTTGATATCTCTTTCTTTTACATCATGGTTTACAGAGTGAGAGGCTGTATCCACATGTTAATGAGCTTTTTCTGCATGAACCATAACACAATCATTTTTCATCTGTAGAGGCATGGGAGCTATCATGTTACTTTCTACAAGAAACAAGGAAATTGATCATAGAATTATACAGTACAATACTATAGCATACTGGCTAACAGTGCAGAAATGTCAGAAAATTTACAAATACCTATTTAATTGCTTTGGGTATTTAATCTAGATTTTTAAAATCTTATTTTAACAGATTCCTGGCCTTTATTTCGGAAAAGAGAATATTATATATTATCCCATACTGGAATTCAATATTATTTTAAAAGAGTTGGAAGGGATCTTGTAGGTAATCTAGGCCAACCCCCCATTCAAGTAGGAGTCCCTACACCATTTCTGACAAATGGCAGTCCAGTTTCCTTTTGAAAGTCTCAAGTGTTTGAGCTCTCACAACCTCTGAAGCGATCTATTGGTTGATCGCTCCGCTGTCAGAATTTTTTTCATTTCCAAGTTGAATCTCTCCTGGGTCAGTTTCCATCCATTATTCCTTGTCTGGCTTTCAGGTGCCTTAGGAAATAGCCTGACCCCTTCATCTCTGTGGCAGCCACTCAAGTTTTGGAACACTACTATCATGTCTCCCTTGGTGCTTCTCAAATGCAAACACAAGCAACAAAAAATAATCCAATCTGTGTCTTAAGCTTTAAAAGAGCCGATTTTAACAAACTCAGAGAGACCATAGAAAAGATTCCATGAAAGAAAATCTGAAAGGTGAAAACAAATCAAAAGGCATGGGAACTCTGTAAAATGTGTTCATAATAGCACAATATCACTGAAACAGAAAATCACATTCTAGAATAAATCAGCATGACTGTCCAAAGATCTCTATGACAGACTGAGAGACAAAAAGGACAAGTTCAAAAAATGGAAAGAGGGACAAATACTGTGTTTCCCAGAAACTATCACCTACCCTGAAAATAAGCCATAGTCTGATTTTCACTCCTGATCTAAGATATGTCCCACCACAAAAGTAAGCCCTAGTGAAGGCCCACCCAACATCTGGTTCATAAGGTGGGGCAAAGTACAACTGTAAAAACCAAATGAGGGTGGGAGGAGAGGTGTGGAGCTGCCCCCCACACCACACATTAATACAGTGATACCTCGTCTTACGAACCTCTCATCATACGAACTTTTCGAGATACGAACCCAGGGTTTATGATTTTTTTTGCCTTTTCTTCCAAACTATTTTCACCTTACGAACCTGCCGCTGCCGCTGGGATGCCATGCCTCTGGACTTTCATTGCCAGGGAAAGGCTCCCCTCATTGGGAAACCCCGCCTCCGGACCTTCCATTGCCAGCGAAGTGCCCATTTTTGCGCTGGTGGGATTCCCCTGAGGCTCCTCTCCATGGGAAACCCCACCTCCAGGCTTCTGTGTTTTTGCATTGCTGCAGGGGAATCCCAGTAGGGGAATCCCAGCATCACAAAAATGGGTGCTTTGCTGGTAACGGAAGTCCAGAGGTGGGGTTTCCCAGTGAGGGGAGCCTCAGGGGAATCCTACCAGCGCAAAAATGGGCGCTTTGGCTGGCGAAAGGGATGAATTTTGGGCTTTGCACACATTAATCGCTTTTCCATTGATTCCTGTGGGAAACATTGTTTCATCTTACGAACTTTTCACCTTACGAACCTCGTCCCGGAATCAATTAAGTTCGTAAGGTGAGGTATCACTATACAAAAACACTAATACAATCCTGGGTTGCACAAGGGTTGCCCAGAAAGTAATGCACTCCCTTTTTTTCCCTCAGCCTATGAATGCAAAACTTTAGATATACATTATTTGAATTGTCAGGAGTGCATGTGTAAATTTTGCGTTTCTTCAGACAGATAGCGTAACTGCAGCAGTGTTTCAAAATGGTGTCTGTAAATGATGTACATTCCAAGCAGAATGTCATCATTGAATTTCTCACTGCAGAGAAAGAAACTTTGGGAACATTCACAAATGTTTGTGTACAGTTTATGGAGAATCTGCAGTTGACAGAAGTGGGAATGGGACTTTTTGCCTCCGCCAGTTGGATGAAGCTCTTTCCTCCGCAGCAGCTGATCGGCTGCTGCCTTCACTCCCTCGCCTAAAGGACCCTAGTTCTTGGCCCCAGCCCTTTGGCCACAAAAATCCAAATTCAGCCCCAGCCTTTTAGCCACATGAGACACTTTGCCACCATCCAATCAGAACGGTTGTTACAAAATGCTACTTTTGGAAGGAAAGAATGGGACAGCTTGTTCTTTCTTACACAAACACACACATTGAATGATAGAGATGGAAGGGACCTCGGGGCCATCTAGTCTGACCCCCTTCTCATTCAGGAGACTTACAGAATGATAGAGAGGGAAGGGACCTCAGTGGCCATCTAGTCTGACCCCCCTTCTCATTCAGGAGACTTACAGAATGATAGAGAGGGAAGGGACCTTGGTGGCCATCTAGTCTGACCCCCCTTCTCATTCAGGAGACTTACAGAATGATAGAGAGGGAAGGGACCTTGGTGGCCATCTAGTCTGACCTGACCCACCTTCTCATTCAGGAGACTTACAGAATGATAGAGAGGGAAGGGACCTTGGTGGCCATCTAGTCTGACCTGACCCACCTTCTCATTCAGGAGACTTACAGAATGATAGAGAGAGAAGGGACCTTGGTGGCCATCTAGTCTGACCCTCTTTCTCATTCAGGAGACTTACAGAATGATAGAGAAGAAAGGGAACTCAGTGGCCATCTAGTTTGACACCCCCCCTTCTCATTCAGGAGACTTACAGAATGATAGAAAGGAAAGGGAACTCAGTGACCATCTAGTCTGACCCACTTTCTCATTCAGGAGACTTACAGAATGATAGAGAGGAAAGGGAACTCAGTGGCCATCTAGTCTGACCCCCTTCTCATTCAGGAGACTTACAGAATGATAGAGAGGAAAGGGAACTCAGTGGCCATCTAGTTTGACCCCCCCTTCTCATTCAGGAGACTTACAGAATGATAGAGAGGAAAGGGAACTCAGGGGCCATCTAGTCTGACCTGACCAAACTTCTCATTCAGGAGACTTACAGAATGATAGAGAGGGAAGGGACCTTGGTGGCCATCTAGTCTGACCCTCCTTCTCATTCAGGAGACTTACAAAATGATAGAGAGGGAAGGGACCTTGGTGGCCATCTAGTCTGACCCTCCTTCTCATTCAGGAAACTTACAGAATGATAGAGAGGGAAGGGACCTTGGTGGCCATCTAGTCTGAAGTTAGTTGGGGGAAAGATCAAAAGCAACATGAGAAAATATTATTTTACTGAAAGTGTGGTAGATCCTTGGAACAAACTTCCAGCAGATGTGGTTGGTAAATCCACAGTAACTGAATTTAAACATGCCAGGGATAAACATATATCCATTGTAAGATAAAATATATGAAATAGTATAAGGGCAGACTAGATGGACCATGAGGTCTTTTTCTGCCGTCAGTCTTCTATGTTTCTATGTTTCTATGATAGAGAGAGAGGAGACCTCAGAGACCATCTAGTCCAACCCTCTTTGCAAGCAGGAGAATTGGTCTTCCGGTCAAATTCTTGGGCTGCTAAATTGGCTGGTGGAACTCCTTGCCTCACAACAAGCTAATCCTTTAAAAGCTAATTTGGGAACCCAATCAGAGCAGTCCTCTCAAAAGAGGGTTGGGAGAGATTGCTAGGTAGCAAAGGACAGAAGTGAAGGCTGGTTGCTGTCTGGGGCCCCTTTATGACCTGTTCCGCCTGGTAATCTTTGGAATTTTTACGATGCGTGGAGCATTTATGACCAAAAAAAGTGTCAAGAGAGGCAAAAATTTGGAGGCCCCAGACGTGGGGGTAGGGGGCCACCCCCGCCCTCCACCCATACACATTTAACAAGAGTTGGAAGGGACCTTGGTGGTCATCCAGTCCCACCCTCTCCTTCCACCCATACACATTTGACAAATTCTGACCTGCTAAATACTCAAAACAGATCTAAATGGTTTATTCTGATACTAAAATATGCGGCAGCACATCATCATCATCATCATTATTAAACTTCTATTCCATTCCATTCTCTTTGAAGGAAAATTTTGCAATCCCCAAATGGTTGTATTCTGATTTGTTTTAAGTTTTAGAACGTGAAAACACTGTTCTCCCAGAGTTTTCTCTTTCTATTTTTAAAGATACCATTCAAAGTGGCATTTCTCTTTTTGATCTTTAATTGATATACCATGATCTGACCTCTGCAATGCAGTTCTGTCTTGAATATTTTTAACTCCTTATTCTTGAGGAGCATATTGATTGGTTGATTTCCATGATGATCATGCAGCCTCGTCCTTACTTACAACAATGGAGAAAATATAGTATTTCCTTGAAAGCGCCCCAGGAAGATTTAACTGATTCATGATTAGAAGAAAATAGCAGCATAACAGAACTGACCAGAACTGACTGTGTAAGCTGAGACACCCTCCCCACTTACCAATTGCTGTGCCTGAAGAAAAAGAAAGAAAGAAAACAACAATTCTTCCATTATATCTTGCAGCAACTGCGTGATCTGCTGCCTTACAGATGTGAGAGACACTTTGGAACTTGTGGATACTTTCTTTTCTACTGTTGTGCTTCTGGCTTTCAACCCGAGTATTCTTGGTTATTTATGACCAACTACATAAGACCTTGATTGAGAAGTTGAAAAAGATTGGAAGCTCAGAATCGCAACACTACAGTAATAACAGTGGATGAATTCAGGTGATTAAACTGAGAAGCCATAAAAATAGACAGAACCATCAGGTCTTTGCTCCCTGTAATGTAGATTTTGACATTCACCCCTCCATGGGTACTACACACGCACAGACAAACTCTATGATGGTTGTACAAGACACAGCCTCAGCACTACATGTGCTGATTTTCTCCGACCAGTTGCTGGAATCCCTACAATATATTTACATTGCTGTTCTTTTCTTGCTCTTTGTGGCTTTTCCACTCTGAGTGAGGGACTGCAATGCATAATAGCAGTCTAACCTAAAATTAGGAGGCACAAGAAATTACAGCCATTTTATAAGTAAAAGACATTTGCTGTTGGAATTGAGAGATGCATAAATGAAAGGCAGTAAAACTTGTGCCCCCTTCTTGAATGCAAATTGATTTTAACACACAACTACCCAGAAATCTCTAATGCTATATTAATATATCACTCTTTAAACAATTGGTGTAGTAGTAAAATGATTTGGAAACATCTAAAACCTTTTAGCCAAACAACTGAACAGACTTAGCTGTAGCTTTAAATTTTTATGGATGACGTATGTTGAAGTTCCCAACAAGGTTATGCAAAACCAAGAGTTTGTAGAAAAGGAAAGAAGTAAAGTTGCCCATATGGTAGTGAATCTCAGCCTCTTATCATTCATTGTCCATAAAGTAGATTAACAGAGTTGGAAGGAACCTTGTAGGTCATTTAGTCCAACCCACCACCACCACTCAGCAGGAGACAAATGGCAGCCCAATCTCTTATTGAAAGTCTCCAGTGATGAAACTCCCACAATTTCTGAAGGCAAACTGTTTCATCGGTTGATTGTTCTCACTATCAGAAAGTTCCTCCTTATTTCTAGGTCGAATCGCTCTTTGGTCAGTTTCCATCCATTATTCCTTGTCTGGCCTTCAGTAGTTTCGGAAAATAGCCTGACTCCCTCTGCTCTGTGGCAGACACTCAAATATTGGAACCTGCAATCATGTATCCCCTGGTCCTTCTCTTTACTAGAATAGCTATGTCCAGTTCCTGTAATCGTTCTTCCTATGCTTTAGTTTCCAGTCTCCTAATATTCCTGATTGCTCTCCTCTGCACTTTTTCTAGAGTCTCAACATCATTTTTGTAATGTGGTGACCAAAACTGGATGTAGTACTCTAGTAATATATCACTATTATATATTATACATTACATATTATATACTGATCAAAAAATAAAGAGAATACTCAATAACATACCCTAGACCTGAATGAATGAAATATTCTCATTGAATACTTTGTTCTGTAAAAAGTTGAAGTGCACAAGAGCATGTGAAATTGATTGTCAATCAGTGTTGCTTCCTAAGTGGACAATTTGATTTCAAAGAAGTTTGATTTACTTGGAGTTATATTGTGTTATTTAAGTGTTCCCTTTATTTTTTGAACAGTGTATATTATATATAAAGTCTAGTAATATTATAGCATAGCATAGCATAGCATAGCATAGCATAGACCGCCTTCTGCTGCACGAATCCCAGCGACCAATTAGGTCCCACAGAGTTGGCCTTCTCCAGGTTCTATCAACAAAACAATGTCGTCTGGCGGGACCCAAGGGAAGAGCCTTCTCTGTGGTGGCCCTGGCCCTCTGGAATCAGCTCCCCCCGGAGATTAGGACTGCCCCCACCTTCCTTGCCTTCTGCAAACTTTTAAAAACATGTCGCCAGGCATGGGGAAATTGATTCCCCCGGCTATCCCATTTTATGCATGGTTTGTTTATGCATCCTTATTGTTTTTAATAAGGATTTCTTAATGTGTTTTGTTTTTAAATATTGGATTTGTAAACTGTATTGCTTGTTGGAAGCCGCTCCGAGTCCTCGGAGAGGGGCAGCATACAAATCTAATAAATAAATAAAATAAATAAATAAATAAATGATAAATAGTATAGTTGTCAGTTCCAACGTGTCAGGGCATTGTCCTTTGAGGTCTGGACTGACCATAAAAATCTGGAAGCCTTGTTAATCCCATGCTGGCTATTACCCAAGCAGGTATGTTAGAAGTTATATTTCCACCGCTTTAATTTCCAGCTACAATATATACCTGGTGGAAGAAACCTTTTGGTTGATGCTTTAAGCAACTTGAAATCTTTGTCAAAACTTTACAGCTTTATCATGAAAGCCTCAATATGCCAATAGTTGGTAGGAAATAGTGCAATGTGAGGAATCGTGGGGAACACAGGGAGTCGAGTCCTCGTTGAGATGGATCCCAAACCCGACTCCGGAGGTGAGAGGTCCGGTATCGAGATGGCGGAAGTCAGCCGTAACACCAACAGAGGAACGAGGACATGTAGGGGCAATTCATTTAGCCCCCTCCCGTATGGCACCAGTGGGTGAGAGCTACTGGGGGCCAAGGGGAGTCAAAAAAAACAAAAAACTGAGCATTATTATCAACTCCCCCCCTCCCCCCCTTCCCTTCCCCTCCTTTCCCTCTTAACTTTAATCTATGATCTGTATGTATCGTCACTGAAGGACTGTGCCCCTTGCGGGCTGTCGATGAATTGAAGAGCTATGCCCCCTTGTAGACTGATTTAAAAAGACACTTAGAAAAGAGAAATTAAGATCAAGACTTTTTAAATTAGACTAAGATCTAAGACCTCTGAAGACCAGAAGAACATTACTCCCGGATTGACTGATTACTGATGATTGAAGAATATTTTAAGATCTGATCTATTCCATTTTGTCTATTCCATCTACAAAATCAATTTATACTAATTTATAATTTTAGCTTATATAATTTTAGCCTATATTTTATATATTTATATTTTAATGTTTTAATGCTTTTAGATTGTTATTAATTACTATTTTATATTGTTATTAATTTAATTGATTTTTTTAACGTAATTGGGGTCTAAGTAATGGATGACTGGGATAATCAAAATTGGGGTTATGAATGGAATGATTGGTATGATTAGATGGGTGGGGGTGGGGGGGTTATGGTATGGATGAATTCATTGATAGTAGTGTGAATGATAGGTTTGGCCCACCTGACGCTCGGGAGGCGGGAGAGGAAGGGGCGCCGATCTCTGGGGGGGCAGGGGGTCGGAATATCCCTGTGTTGCTGGGGAGAGGCAGATATGGCGGGGGCCACAGAGTTAGCCGTTCCAGGGGAACGAGGGATCGTTGCTTAATAACGATCCCTTGTTCTGGCTCTGTGAGCCCAATCTTGGGTACTGGTGGTGAGTGTAACTCTGGCCCTGGGCTCAGGTTGCTGCTGCTGAATGCCAGGTCGGTGGTAAATAAAGCTCTCCTCATCCGGGATTTGATCCTGGATGAGGAGGCCGACATGGCATGCATTACTGAAACCTGGCTAGGCCCAGAGGGAGGTGTTCCTCTCTCGGAAATTTGCCCAGCCGGGTTTCAGATATGGCATCAACCTCGACCCCAGGGAAGGGGGGGAGGAGTGGCCATTGTAGCCAGGGAGAGCCTTTGCCTGCGTAGACTCATTGCTCCGGAAATTGCGGGTTGCGAATCTCTCTTGATGAAGTTGGACTTAGGGGTTCAGGTGGGCTTATTTCTCACGTACCTGCCTCCCAGCTGCGTGTCAAAAGCCCTGCCTGTGCTACTCGAGGAGGTAGCCGGGTTGGCGGTGGAGTTCCCCGGACTCATTGTCTTGGGGGACTTCAACCTGCCGTCACTCGGCGAAACCTCTGGGTTGGCACAGGAGTTCATGGCCACCATGACAGCCGTGGACCTGACTCAAGTAGTACAGGGTCCGACTCACGAGGGAGGGCACAGGGTCCGACTCACGAGGGAGGGCACGCACCTGACATGGTATTCCTTTCCGAGTAATGGTCTGAGACTAAGGGGCTTAGAAGCATTGCCTTTGTCATGGTCAGACCATTTTCTACTACGGCTTGACTTCCTGGCTCCAATCCTCCCCCGCAGGGAGGCGGAACCAATGAAGATGTTCCGCCCCAGACGCCTGATGGACCCAGAGGGCTTTCAGACGGCGCTTGGGGTTATCCCAGAGGCACTCGTCCACAGTTCGGTGGAGTCTCTTGCTGAGGCCTGGAACACGGCTGCTGCGGAGGCTCTCGACCGGATTGCGCCTTTGCGACCTCTCCGAGGCGTTAGACCCCGTAGAGCCCCATAGTTCAACGAGGAGCTCCGGGAGTTGAAACGCCAAAAGAGACGTCTAGAGAAGCGATGGAGGAAGAGTAGGTATGAATCCGATCGAACACTTGTAAGAGCTTTTATTAAGACTTACAAAGTGGCGCTCAAGGCGGCAAGATGCGCGTACCATGCCGCCTTGATTGCATCAGCGGAATCCCGCCCGGCCGCTCTGTTTAGGGTGACCCGCTACCTTCTTAATCGGGGGGAGTTGGGGAGCCCTTGCAGAGTAGTGCCGAGGATTTTAACACGTTTTTCGCTGATAAAGTCGCTCGGATTCGGGCCCACCTCGACTCCAATTGTAAAACAGAGTCAACTGACAACGAGTCAGTCGAGGTGACTGGGGCACGTACTTGTCCACCTGTCTGGGAAGAGTTTGATCTGGTGACACCTGATGAAGTGGACAAGGCCATTGGAGCTGTGAGTTCCGCCACCTGTTTACTGGATCCGTGTCCCTCCTGGTTGGTTTCGGCCAGCAGGGAGGTGACACGGAACTGGGCCCAGGAGATTACCAACGCTTCCTTGGGGAGGGGAGTTTTTCCATCACTCTATAAAGAAGCGCTTGTGCGCCCCCTCCTCAAGAAGCCCTCCCTGGACCCAGCTGTGCTTAATAACTATTGTCCAGTCTCCAACCTTCCCTTTATGGGGAAGGGTGTTGAGAAGGTGGTGGCACTCCAGCTCCAGCGGTCCTTGGAAGAAGCCGATTATCTAGGTCCCCAGCAGTCAGGTTTCAGGCCCGGTTACAGCACAGAAACCGCTTTGGTCGCGTTGATGGATGATCTCTGGCGGGCCCGGGACAGGGGTTTATCCTCTGTCCTGGTGCTCCTTGACCTCTCAGCGGCTTTCGATACCATCGACCATGGTATCCTTCTGCACCGGCTGGAGGGGCTGGGGGTGGGAGGCACTGTTCTGCAGTGGTTCTCCTCCTACCTCTCTGGCCGGTCGCAGTCGGTGTTAGTGGGGGGACAGAGGTCGACTCCTAGGTCTCTCCCTTGTGGGGTGCCTCAGGGGTCGGTCCTCTCCCCCCTGCTATTCAACATCTACATGAAACCGCTGGGCGAGATCATCCAAGGACATGGGGTGAGGTATCATCAATATGCAGATGATACCCAGCTTTACATCTCCACCCCATGCCCAGTCAATGAAGCGGTGGAAGTGATGTGCCGGTGCCTGGAGGCTGTTGGGGCCTGGATGGGTGTCAACAGACTCAAGCTCAACCCGGATAAGACGGAGTGGCTGTGGGTTTTGCCTCCCAAGGACAATTCCATCTGTCCGTCCATTACCCTGGGGGGGGAATTACTGACCCCCTCAGAGAGGGTCCGCAACTTGGGTGTCCTCCTCGATCCACAGCTCACATTAGAACAACATCTTTCAGCTGTGGCAAGGGGGGCGTTTGCCCAGGTTCGCCTGGTGCACCAGTTGCGGCCCTATCTGGACCGGGACTCATTGCTCACAGTCACTCATGCCCTCATCACCTCGAGGTTCGACTACTGTAATGCTCTCTACATGGGGCTACCTTTGAAAAGTGTTCGGAAACTTCAGATCGTGCAAAATGCAGCTGCGAGAGCAGTCATGGGCCTACCTAGGTATGCCCATGTTTCACCATCACTCCGCAGTCTGCATTGGCTGCCGATCAATTTCCGGTCACAATTCAAAGTGTTGGTTATGACCTTTAAAGCCCTTCATGGCATCGGACCAGAATATCTCCGAGACCGCCTCCTGCCGCACGAATCCCAGCGACCGATTAGGTCCCACAGAGTTGGCCTTCTCCGGGTCCCGTCAACTAAACAATGTCAGTTGGTGGGCCCCAGGGGAAGAGCCTTCTCTGTGGTGGCACCGGCCCTCTGGAACCAACTCGCCCCGGAGATTAGAACTGCCCCTACTCTTCCTGCCTTCCGTAAACTCCTTAAAACCCACCTTTGTCGTCAGGCATGGGGGAACTGAAACATCTCCCCCCTGGGCACGTTTAATTTATGCATGGTATATCTGTGTGTGTGTCTGTTAGCATATGGGGTTTTTAAATATTTAAATATTTTAAATTTGTCTGATTGCTTATGATTTGTTTCTACATGTTGTGAGCCGCCCCGAGTCTTCGGAGAGGGGCGGCATACAAATCTAAGTAATAAATAAATAAATAAATAAATAAATAAATAAACAATCATCTCAGCTTCACCACCATCCCATATTGATAGGTATTAAATACAGCACAACTGAAAACATAATGACAAACATATGCAACAATATTCAAAAGACACTACCAGATGATTAATGGTATCAGGCCAATCAAATGATCCTTAGTCATGGGAATGGGTTGGCATGGAAGGGTTCCAAAATCTATGTCCCAAGTTCTATCCAGATGGAGGTGCTGCGCCAATGTCACGATGTTCATACATCTTTCCATTTCGGGTTCCTCAAGACATTACATTTGATGATGCAGTAACTGTGCCATGATGAAGAAACAACCAGGCAGATGAAGAAACAACCAGGCAAGCCTCCTGGTCTACTATAATCCAGGGGGCTATACTCTGATATGGACAATTATTGACCTATTCTCGAAGCATGCCTGTGGCTAAACTGTTCATAGAATATTTATACCACCTCCATGAGGTACCACAGTGAATTATGTATATCTGGCGGATACAAATGCAAACAACAGACTGATAAAAGACCTCATAGAAACATAGAAACTCTCTTCTATGTGGGACAAAAAGTTTATTTGTTCACAAGATATTTAAACCTAAAGGTGCCCTGTGTTCTGCTCGGGCCTACTCGGATTGGAACAAAGGGAGAATCCATGTGCTAAGGTTTCAAATCCAACACTTTCATATGTAAAGCAAGATTTATACAAGCAAGTTAATTCATTTTAGTCCATGTTGGCATTTCCTGGTTAAATTGGTTAAGAAATAATCATCGGGCTGCAGCCAAAAATCAAAGCTAATTAACATTCCTCAGTGAGATAATGTTTCTTCAGTCACACATGCACATTCATGGATCTCCAGGTTTTTCTCAGACAGCTGCATCTTGGCTCGATGAATTTAGAAGAATAACAGCAGTTTGCCATTAAAGCATTTCTGAAACCCCGAATCTAGAATTTCCACCATTACAAATGTTGGAACTCCATGCCCCTTTACCCAGAAATCCTCCCTTATATACTGTCTGGATGTGGTCAATTATTTCCTAGAGATATAACTGTCTAGACCAGTGATGGCGAACCTTTTTTCCCTTGAGGGCCAAAAGAGCATGTGTGCACTCTATCGTACATGCGTGAGTGCTCACACCCATAATTCAATGCTTGGGGAGGGTGAAAACAACTTCCGCCACCTCCTGGAGGCCCTCAGGAGGCCAGAAATGGACTATTCCCCAACTTCTGGTGGGCCTGGTAGGCTCGAGTTTCACCCTCCCCAGGCTCCAAAAACAACTGTCAAAAACATTGGCCTAGAGTACCAAGACGGATGCAGTTCATCCTCCTCATAATTTGTGACTAATTGAGCTGGTCGTGGACTACTCACAACAGCCTGTAGGAAATTTGTCCCCAAATATCTCATCCCATTTCAGATTATTAAGGTCATAAACCTTGTTATTGTCCAGTTGAAGCTTCCCCCATTACTGGGAAAAACACATCCTGTTTTTCACAGTAGTCTCCTACTTCATGTTCAGACGTCTCTGTTCTGAGGAGCTCCAACCCCTCCACCTGGCCCTATAGAGGTGGAAGGGGAGCAATATTATGAAGTAGAAGAAATATTGGATGCTCACAGTTATTGAGGCAATCTCCAACACCTTATCATGTGGAAGGGGTACCCACTTGCAGAAGCATCTTGGGTCCCCTGTCAGGATGTGAGGGCTGGCCATTTAGTCATTGAGTGGGTGCACCAAACTGCTTTCTGTCTTTCAGGTAGCTTCGTGGTGGTGGTGAGATCGCATGTTAGCCCTGATGTGTCAGGGCTGCCATTCCAGTGGGGAATGGATAGTGCCTGAGTGGGGCATTCACCCAGTTTCCCAGCTTCTAGGGGCCCTCATTTTGTCAGCCATCAACTTTCATCCATTGCTGAGATCATTACCATCTTCTCGGCATATTTGTTGCAGTCCAATGGAGAGGCAGGCAGGGAAGAGTCAGTGATTACTTTTCATGCATGCACGCTTCTAAACTATGCATGCATGCACATTGATAAGCTCTTGCTTTGGACACTGAGATAAATAAATAAATGTTCAATAACATTGAATAACATTAAGAAGAGTTAACTTTAGGCTAAATTACATCCATTATTGCCTAACATTGATATTTGATGTTTTTTTTCCTCTTTGCTCAAAATTCTTTTTGAACTATTGTAGAAAACCAATGAAATGTTTCAGAATTTTATCAGAAATTTTATCATTTCAGATAAGCACTGTCAAAATGGTAAATTAATCAGAGGAAAAGTGACTCAGTCTTTATGATGATTATAAGTCTGTCTGACAGCCTTTTAAACTCTAAGAGTATAGACTCAGTTTGAAGTAAGAAATTGAAAAGGTTTCTAATATATTTATTAGAACTACAAATACCAAAACTGACTGAACATATATATAGTTTATTTATTACTTATTTATTTATTACTTAGATTTGTATGCCGCCCCTCTCCGAAGACTGCTATACTAATATACTGGAAATGAAATTGATCCAACAAAGCAATGATTGATTCTTGATTCGTACTTTCTAAAATTTCAAATACTGTACATATTTTTCAAACTGTTTAAAAATGATATTGTGAGAAATCTAACCATAATATTTGTTTAATAGACTACTGGTGACATCTTGTTATTTTCCTAACTTGACCTGAACAATCATTCTGCAAAATCTGTGTTCTCCAGTTGCTGGCAGAAATTGTAATTATTGCCATAGAATAAAATCTGCATAAAAGTTAAGTGTTGCCATTTAATACACTAAACTATGACAAAAGTAGAAAATAGTAAATAACAATTGATAGGGTAGGGTAGAATAGAATAATAGAATAGAATAGAATAGAATACTTGGGTATAAAAGCTCTCAATGTATATGCAAATTAACAGAGTAATAATAATCATCATCATCATCAACATCATCATCTTCCCAATAAGAGAAGGTAGTAAAGAAGATAAGAAGGATAATAATAATGCTACAGCCACACAAAATAGACATTAGAAAGTACTGAGAATTAGGTGTACACTGTACAGCAAAGTGATGGCATGAGGGAAAAAACAATCCCTGTTACTAGTTGTTTTGGCAGGCAACAAAAATATATAAGATTTATTTAATTATTTTAATTATCAAATTTATATACTGCCGTTTGTGGCAAATGAAGGAGATGAAGGATACTTCAGGGATTTCAAAACTAAGCTATCATTAGATTGTAGTGTTTGGTCACTTCAGTAACCACTCTTGCTGATATTGTCTCTGGATTCATGATTGCCATGAAATGCATGTGATTGTTTCACTATTTATCAGCCCAAGATATGGGACAGATATCTCTTCAATATGATCTTTGCACCAAGATGTATATATTAAGAGGTTAGTGGGAGTTAAGTGAGTTATCATTCTTATTATCATTCATGATCAAACCCTTCTGGTGAAATTTGATATACCATCTGCCTACCTCCATGGATAAGAAACAAGAATAGTCTTACTTTTGAAGAATTATGGAATTTGAAATATTCTGAATACTCAGAGACAGGAGAAGCAGTCATGTTGAAAACCAGTTCTATTGTGCAATAGTGAGATGAAATGAATTTTCAGTATGACTATTTCTAAGCATCTTTTCCATTTTTCTTGAAATGAAATCATTCAAAAGATTTATGATCAGTGAAGCAAATTATAAGAGTGCAAGTGGTAGAAATGATCATATAAAGATGATCAAACATGGCTGAATATGTACTTCTTTCCTTTGCTATATTGAATTCCTGCATAGTTCAGTATTTCATATGGTTCAAGAGCTTTTAATACCTATCACAATGGTATTTACAAAATATCTGCTGTGATGCAAGGTATTTAGGGGATAAAACGTATCTCCATCCTAATAGTGATTCCTCATTAATGTAATTATGAGGTGTTCAACGTCCTCATAAAGTCAAATTTTGTAAGATCATTTTTTAAAAATGTATCCAACTACATACAGAATACAGAACAGCACAAGTTGGAAAAGATCATGGAACTCTTCTAGTCCAAGCCCCTACTGTCATGTGTGTCCTGACTTGGTCCTTTATAAAAGAACAGCCCTCAACTCCATTGGTGAAGGGAAAGGTTCACTTTTACTAAATTTAGCATAAGCAAAGCTGGATCTGAATATCCCCACCCAAACCTTGCATTTTATACTTTTTCCTCCCCTCTTGATCACTCCATCAGTGTCCATTTTGATGTTTTGGGAACAGCTTTGAGGTTTGGCACATCTTTGCTTGGGTTTCACATTCTGGTCTCACACTCCATCCTTGATCTGGTTTATTCTGGATTGATGGCTCTGGTTCCTTCCCTTTTTTCCCCTCTCATTCCCGTGCCCATTCCTTACTTCACATAATGACTCTCCTCTACCTTGAGTTTTATTGCAGGATTCCAATGAAGTGAAGTATACTCAAGATAGCAGGCCTGACACCTGCTGATGGAGGAGACTGTACCCCATTTCAGACAAATGGCTGTCCAATCTCTTCTTAAAGACCTGAGGTGAGAGGCTGTGGAGCACCCACAAACTCTTGAGGCAAACCATTCCACTGATTTTTTTTTTTTTAATTGTCAGGAAATTTCACCTTAGTTCTAGTTTAAAATTCTCCTTGATAATTGTCTATCAAGTGCTTTGGAGAATACTTTGGGGCAGAAGTACATCCACTTTTCAAATAACTCACATAGGAGTCTGAGGATCTTAACAATTACTGGGCCAGTTTCTAATATCCTATTTTTAAAGGTACTTGAGGGAGCAGCATCAGTGCAGCATCAGATACTCCATGAAGAAATTGAATAATTGGATTTATTCCAGACTCAGCTCAAGTTTAATTAAAAGAGACCTTGGTGGATAACTTTACAGGGAGAGAGATAAGGAGAGTGCAACTTATTGATTTCCTTTGGTCCCAGCAAATTTTGATGTTGTTCATAATACTGTCCTTCTGGACTAGCTCTATGTATTGTGAATATGGGATGAAGTAGTAATAAAGCAGAGCAGAGGTGGTATTCAGCCCGTTTGCACTGGTTTGAGTGAACTGGTCGGGGAAATTTGGCATGGGTTGTCAAACCAGTAACAATCTCTGCTTGGCCCAACCCTCACCTGCTCACCAACCCTGCCCACTCGCCACTCACTCACCCAATCTGCCCACTCACCTTTCCCATCCTTGCCCTATACATATTGTCTTTGCTTTGCCACATGGCCCAGCTAATTGCCTCACCTGCTCAGCTCACCAAATGTAAGCAATGCATGATGCCTGCTCACCCTTCACCTTGGGTCAGAGGCCATGGTCCGGGGACACAATATTCCCTAAGTCCCTGGAGCCACTACCCACCATAGCCAGGTCAGGGAACATGTCATTCCCTGGCTCTGGCCTTGTCCCAGAGCCCCCACCTGCTTGCCACCCTTTCTCTCTTAAGCATGAGGTGTTGCCCCATTTACCCTCCTTCACAGGCTCTGGCCCTTAATTTCCCTGCTTCCTCCGTCACACCTCTTTCTTTGTCCCACAGCCATGACCTTACCTTTCTCCTGTGGCTGGCTGCCAGGGCTGAGCCATTCCCACCAGCCATCCCCACCAGCCCACATCTCCCCCTCCCCGTTAATGCCTGCAGCCATTGTGTCTTTTTTTCAGTGTTGTTGGAAATTGGTAATTTTTGCTGCAAAAAGCTTATAGCCTCCACATGTTTTTTTCCGGTGCAGCTGGAGTCCAGCTGCACTGAAAAAAGACATGGTGGCTGCAGGCAGCTTGTGACGGAGGGGTGCGAGATACAGGCTGATAGGAATGGCTCAGCCCTGTCTTGCCTTCCCTGGCAGCCAGCCAAAGAAGAAGGTAAGGTCACAGCAGCAGGATGAAGAAAGAGACATGATGGAGGAAACAGGGAGATTAAGGGCCGGGGCCTTTGAAGGAGGGGAAACAGGGCAACATACCGTGCTTAAGGGAGAGTGTGTAGCAAGCAGGCAGAGACTCCGGTCCTCGTGGAATTGGCGATGTTAAGGAAAAATATAGTAATTATTTTTTTTCCCTATCAGGTTCTATAGGCATGGCCTGTTGGGAGGGTCATGCAAGTGAGTGGGTGTCACCAACTTGATGTCACACACAGCAAGTTTCCACCCCACCTTGCCATGATGATTTCGAATTAGCCATGCCCATTCAATCACATGATACCCCACCACCACCCAGCCACACCCACAGAATCTGGTAATTTTTAAAAAAGAATCCCGCCATTGTAACACAGCTATTATTACTTTTTTAATATATATATATATATATATATATATATTCGGTGATTTCACCGAAACGTCGCATAGACACTCAAAATATTACACGGGGCAAAACCGGAACTCAGAACAATCTACATATATATATATATATATATATGTGTGTGTGTGTGTGTGTGTGTGTGTGTGTGTGTGTGTGTGTTTTCGTAAATTTTCACGGGTATATGTATGTAGATTGTTCTGAGTTTGGGTTTTGCCCTGTGTAATATTTTGCATGTCTATGCGACGTTTCGGTGAAATCACATTCACCATCATCAGGCTGAAGTTCCAAGCTTCGTGTTGTTGTAAAATGGAATGTTTGCAACTGTCAAAATGACAGTTGCAAACATTCCATTTTACAACAACACGAAGCTTGGAACTTCAGCCTGATGATGGTGAATGTGATTTCACCGAAACGTCGCATAGACATGCAAAATATTACACAGGGCAAAACCCAAACTCAGAACAATCTACATATATATATATATATATATATATATATATATATATATATATATATATATACCATCATCAGGCTGAAGTTTCAAGCTTCGTGCTGTTGTAAATATGGAAATATATATATATTATTATTATTTTTCAAAAACAAACATAACAAACATGACATACAACATTTAGTGTCGCTATAGTCGCTCTACTCAAAGTGGAAGTCATTATTGTAATAAAAAGGAAAGAAAGGATGGAATCATTTTGTTATTTAACATCATCTATAAAATAGATGAAAATATCAATTTTAACATAATGGATATAAACCTATATAAGGGTTTATAAAGATATATGTAGAAATTTTTAAGAGAAGAAGGAAGAATTTACATTTATATTGTAAATACTCAACATATAATACAGATTAACTACTAAATTCAAATATTCAAAGTAATATAACAACACACTTATCTTTTTATCTTTGTTTCCCACCAAGTATATACCTTCTGCCAAATGTCATAAAATTCTGATTCTTCTTAGTTGTTTAACCATCTCGTCATCATATCAAGCTCAGCACAATCTAAAAATTACTTGAGAATATCTGTTTCTTTTGGAATCTCAGTACCTTTCCATTTTTGCGCAAAGGCTATCCTAGCTGCCACTAATATATGAACCATTAAATAATATATAGTTTATAGTTTATAGTATACAGTGGTACCTCAAGATACGAACCCCTCATCTTACGAACAACTGGTGATACGAACCCGGGGTTCAGAAAATTTTTGCCTCTTCTTACGAACTTTTTTCGAGTTACGAACCAGCGTTCGGAGACTGCTGGGAAGCCACGCGGCTGTTTTAAAAGGTGACAGCCGGGCGGCGGGGCTTCCCAGAAGCCTCCCGAACGCCGGTTCGTAACTCGAACAAAGTTCATAAGAACAGGCAAAATTTTTCTGAACCCCGGGTTTGTTTCGGGAGGTTGCTGGGAAGCCCCCCAGGCCGTCTGCAACCTTTTAAAACAGACGCGCCGTTTCCCAGCTGTCTCCGAACGCCGAACGCGGAAGTTCGGCTTTGGCGTTCGGCTTCAGGAGACAGCTGGGAAGCCGTGCGGCTGTTTTAAAAAGGTCGCAGCCGGCCTGGGGGGCTTCCCAGCACTCCCCCGAACCCCGAACCCAGGTTCGGGGGGGTGCTGGGAAGCCCCCCAGGCCGGCTGTCACCTTTTAAAACAGCCGCGCGGCTTCCCAGCAGTCGCCGAAAGACGTTTTTTTGCGGGGGGGGGTTTTGGTTGCACGGATTAATTGACTTTACATTGTTTCCTATGGGAAACAATGTTTCGTCTTACGAACCTTTCGTCTTACGAACCTCCTCCTTGCACCAATTAAGTTCGTATCATGAGGTATTACTATATTTGATTTGTATGCTGCCCCTCTCCAAAGATTTGGGGCGGCTCACAGCATAGCAATAATACAATACATTACAAATCTAACAATAAAAAATTAGATCCATTTAAAAGACATTAATAACATAATAAAACCCCTAGCCATGCAGTCACACACATTCAACCTAATCTATTATGCAGTAAAGCCAAAAATATAATAAAAAGGAGGGAAAATGGCGACAAAAGTGGGTCTTGAGCATTTTACGGAAGGCGAGGAGGGTGGGGACTATTCGAATCTCTGGAGGGAGTTGATTCCATAGGGCCGGGGCTGCCACAGAGAAGGTTCTTCCCCATGGGTCCTGCCAGCCAACATTGTTTGGTCAATGGGACCCGGAGAAGGCCCACTCTGTGGAACCTAATCGGCCACTGGGATTCGTGCAGCAGGAGGCGGTCTCGGAGATATTCTGTTAGTTATGACCTATAAAGCCCTACATGGCATCGATGCCATGTAGGGCTTTATAGGTCATAACCAACACTTTGAATTGTGACCAGAAACTGATCAGCAGCCAGTGCAGGCCGTGGAGTGTTGGTGAAATGTGGGCAGATCTTGGAAGCCCCACGATGGCTCTCGTGGCTGCATTCTGCACGATCTGAAGTTTCCAAACACTCTTCAAAGGTAGCCCCATGTAGAGAGCATTGCAGTAGTCGAACTTCGAGGTGATGAGGGCATGAGTGACTGTGAGCAATGACTCCCGGTCCAAATAGGGCTGCAATTGGTGCACCAGGTGAACCTAGGCAAATGCCCTCCTTGCCACAGCTGAAAGATGGTGCTCTAATGTTAGCTGTGGATCGAGGAGGACGCCCAAGTTGCGAACCCTCTCTGAGGGGGTCAATAATTCACACACACACACACCCCCAGGGTAATGGACAGACAGATGGAATTGTCCTTGGGCGCCAAAACCCACAGCTACTCCATCTTGTCAGGCTTGAGTTTGAGTCTGTTGAGACCCATCCAGACCCTCACAGCCTCCAGGCACCGGCACATCACTTCCACTGCTTCACCGACTGGACATGGGGTGGAGTTGTATAACTGGGTATCATCCACATACTGATGATACCTCATCCCATGCCCTTGGATGATCTCACCCAGCGGTTTCATGTAGATATTAAATAGCAGGTGGGAGAGGACCGACCCCTGAGGCACCCCGCAAGGGAGAAGCCTCGAGGTTGACCTCTGACCCCCCACTAACACCGACTGTGACCGACCAGAGAGGTAGGAGGAGAACCACTGGAGAATCTTTTTTACATTTGTTATTTGATATGCCTAGTAAAAAAAATTCTGGTGTTTTCTTAATTTCTTGCTGTGTTATTTCTCTTATCCATTTTTCTATTAAGTTCCAATATTCTTTTGCTTTTGGGCAAGTCCACCAAGTGTGATAATAGGTACCCATTTCTGTTTTACATTTCCAGCAATTGGGTGAATTGGTTTGGAACACTTTTGAAATTCTATTTGGTGGTAAGTGCCATCTATAAAACATCTTAATCTGATTTTCTTTAAAAGAAGTTGATTTTGTTATTTTCCAGTTATATCTCCATACCTTTTCCCAAGTATTTAAATCTATCTCTTTATTTAAATTTCTACACCAACTGATCATGTTGTCTTTTAATATCCATTCTATATTCTTGCAGTTAATTAAAAATTTATATGTTTTTCCAATCAATTTTCTTTGGTTTCTTATTAATAGTTTACCTAAAATATTGTTATCCTTTCTAAGTGTATATGTTATTTTATCTTTGTAAAACCTGGACTTGATCTATGTATATTGCCACCAGTCTATAACAATGCCAGCCTCCAACAGATCCTGATTCATTTTTAAATTCCACTGATTGTCTACTAAGTCCTTATATTTCCAAATCTTACCTTCTTGTATTAAGTTTGGGGGGCTTATGGCCTCGATTGGAGATATCCATTCCGGCAGGACTAAAAAATGATCTTTCTTTATTTCATTCCAAACGTCTATAAGTGCCTTTCTAATTATATGTCTCTTAAAATAAGAATGCGTTTTGTACTTTTTGTACCATATAAAGGCATGCCATCCCAACATTAAGTCATGTCTTTCTAAATTCAATGGTCTTCTATTTTGTAAGGTGAGCCATTCTTTGGTCCAAGTTAAGGTTGCAGCTTGGTAATATAGTTTCCAAGGGCAAGGCCTCCTCTTTGCAGGAGAGGCGGAGTAACGACACGGACACAAGAGCTGGATTTAAAACTGGGTCATTTTTATTAAAATAAATTTGCATAATTTATTTTAAATAAATTAGCATAATTAGCATAATTAACCCTAACCCTAACAAGGACCCGCAGGGTCAAACAATTGCTTCCGGGGTGGAAAATGATGTATAATAAACTTCCGGGGCAACTTATGGGCGTAGCTCCATGCTAATCCAGGTGAGGGACCACTCCCTCACCTGAGACCTTGCCATGCACTTGCATGTGGGAGGTCCCGCCGGCTAACCCCTACAAGGGGAATTAAAGACAGGTTCCCCCCAACTGCTCAGGTCGTCAAAACCACAAGCCTTTGGAGAGAACCTGTCAATTATCCCCAAAGATGCCCACGGAGAACACGCAGTTGCTAAACCATCACCCAGTTTTCCGCCCCTAACCTGCCACGGAGTGGGGGTCAGATCTCTATCTTGGCCCCCCGACTCCCCCCTCTAACTGCACCAGCTCGCGCAGTGACCACTGCAGGTCCTGTAAGAAGATGGTGTTCCCTTGTTCTGACAGGTGAACACCGTCAGCCCGGTAAAGCCATGGCTGATCTATGGTGATGTGGGGATGGGCCACTACAACCCCACCTAACTCTCTGACTACCTTACCCAGGGCCTTATTAACTCTCCGTCTAACCCGGTGAATGGCCCTAAGGGAAATGGCATCCCTCCAAGTGATCCTCGGGAGGATCTCAGACCACACCACTTCGCGAGCCTGGCAGATCAAGGGCAGACCTCCAAGCATGCACAGGTAATTGCCACCGAGGTGCAAGACCAGCCACCTGGGCGCAGCAATGGGATGCCGCCCTCCCAGTAGTAGTGGGAGAAGCCCTTCCCACCGCATGCCTCTTCTCCCCCATCCAGACGACATTGACCCATCAGCCCAAAGACAGCTGGGTCCCCACGGCGGTTCTGGCTGCTGAGCGGCCGGCCCGAAATATCATGCTGTGACCGCAAAGCAATGCTGTTGGTCTCGTACTGGCGGGGCTACCTGGAAGAGGGCACAGAGAGGTTACCTAGCCTAAGACCCTGCCCTAGACCCTCAGCAGGCCTTACATAACCCAAATAGACTGCTGACGACCAGCGGCCGATCTCCCGAATCCTCTGGCTCGGGAAACCTGAAAGTGCCACGCTAGTGGCGGCGCCGATATGGAACGAGTGTGTTCCATAGACAGCGGGATCAATACCTATCTTAACCATAGCCCTGGACACTAGAACCCAGAATTGATAGCGGGTCAGAGGGGTACCGTCCTGGTGTTTAAAAAGGTACCCTTGACCCGATCCTCTCATACTACAGAAGTGATAAAGAGCGGCCACCGGGCACACAGACTGATCGGCGGCCGCACTAAGTTATATCCTAACCCCTCTATGTAACTGATCCATCTTGGAATGTCTCACCAAAAGGGAGACACCCCCGTCCCTGAACTCTATGTCAGCGAACTGGAAGGCACGGAGCGACCTGTCAGCCTGCGAGGAGGCCATAGCCTCGCTGACCCGCAGTGCCCCAAAAAACATGACAGAAGCCGCTGCCCTAAAGAGACAGAGAGGCACACAGACTGTCCAAAGATTGATTAATAAGCAACAGCTGCTGCAATGTCAGAGCCTGGCGACTATCCAACGGGGTCCCCTGTCGCTCCCTCACCGCTAATTCTTGGAGCTGCCGAAGGGTGACCTTCTGGCAGCCTAACAATAAATCGAGCTTACCCCATATCTTAACTAATTTGTCTAGGGGCAATCTAGAAGATTGCCCCTCTGAGTCCAATTCAATACCAAGAAAAGTAATCTTGGTAGCAGGGCCCTCGGTCTTCTCAGGGGCTAAAGGCACCCCCAATTGATCGCAAAGGGCTTCGAAGTCTCGCATTAGAGCAAAGCACTGCTCTTAATGCGCGGGCCCCGCTAACAAGAAATCGTCGAGGTAGTGAACGACCGACCCCAGACCGCTGTGCCTCCGGAGCACCCACTCCAAGAAGGTGCTAAAGCTCTCAAAAAGAGAGCACGAGACAGAGCATCCCATTGGCAATGCTTTGTCGACATAAAAGCCACCTTCGAAGTGGAAGCCCAAGAGCTCGAAGTCGTCTGGATGTATGGGGAGGAGCCGGAATGCCAACTTAATGTCGCATTTACCCATAATGGCTCCAACCCCACACTTCCTAACCATGGCCACGGCCACATCAAAAGATGCATACCGGACTGAACAAAGTTCATCAGGAATGAAATCATTCACTGATTCCCCTTTTGGAAAAGACAGGTGGTGAATCAACCTAAATTCACCACTCGCCTTTTTGGGGACCACACCTAAAGGAGACACCCTTAGAGTTGGGGAGGGCGGCTCTGGGAAAGGCCCCAGAACCCTTCCCTCGGCCACCTCCTTTTGTAGCTTCGCCCTAACGATGTCTTCATGTCCCACAACCGACTTGAGGTTGTTGGACATGAAAGCTTTCCGTATCCCTACATAAGGGATCCTAAATCCCTCAGAGAAACCCTGCAGGAGAGCAGCCGCTCTCGAGCGAGGGTGATAATTCCTGAGCCAATCCCTGAGCACTGAAAGCTTAATTGGGCTGGGCCCATTTTCCCCCAGCGGGCGGGGGCTGTTTAGCCTGACCCCCTCCCTTCTTGTCCTTCCCCTTTTTGGGCCTGGGACACACTGAAGCAGCGTGGGTACCCCCACAGTTCCCACAAGAATGCCTGAACTTGCAAAAGGGGCGAAAACAAGCCCCCTTTGCAGAGAATTCATGACATGGGGGAAGGGTTGCCTTTGCCGCACCCCCCGTGGCGGCCTTAGCTGGAGTGGACGCTGGAGACTCCTCTTCCATAAACTGCCCACTATCTGTGTGATCACAACCCTCCTTCCCAGACATGTAGGTTGCTTGAAACCACAAGTCGGGAACAACCATGTCCCAGGGGAGAGTAGGATTGAAAGCCACACGCAACCTAAAAGCTTTGTCATAATGACGCCAAATTGAGCCCTTGTACTTGAAATGAGCACGGGCTATCAGGTCAATATATTTAAGCATTGAGGCAGCCCTGGCAGGCTGCCTCTGGAGCACTATGGTGGCATAAGTCAGATAAGCGTATAGCCAAGAGCTGAAGCACTTACTGACTTTTGTCTTTTTTGGCTTCTCTACCTGTGTTTCCCCTTCCTTATCTTTTTTGGGGACCTCCCTATTAAGGAGGGAGAAAAGGTCTACATATTTCCCTTTCCAAATGGTTTCCCTGACTGAGGGATGTAAGTGAAACCCTAGAGGCGTAGCTGGCAGCCCCCACGGGATGGCCCCTGCCCTAATACTGGCAAAAGGGTCCCAAGCCATGGTGACCCCCGCCCCTTACACCACAGACCCCAACGGAAAAGCCGTCATAGGGGCCTGAGCAATCGCAGCCGGAGCTGGCGGGGTCCAAACCTGGCTACAGGTGCCCGCAGGTGTACCTAGAAAGTTGACCCCACTCCCCAAACCCAGTGGAACAATGGCCTGTCCGGGCAGAGGGAGGAGCGGCGAGGATGCTAGGTGTGGTGCGATCTCACCTGCCCCCAAAGGGGTAGAAGCCATCCATGGGAGCCCCGCTCCTACGGGGCCTGGGAACGCCGCCATCTGCCCGGGCTGGGCCATCTGCCCGACCTGGGCCGCTGCTTCATCCAGAGCTCTGCCAAGGGCTGCGGACACTGATGTGGAGGCACCTCCTGGGCCGGACCCAGACCGCCAATGCTCAAGGTCGTCCAGTCTTTCGATGACCCTGGCCCAAGAAAGAGAGGACATGTTATTATCAGGAACAAGGGGCACAGACGTCCCCCACCTCGGGGCTCCACCCTGAGGCTCTCCCAGGCTCGCTCAAGCTCGGGCCGAGGGCCTAATCGCCCTCCTCGGCCTTGCTACCAGCTCAGCCGGTGGAGCTGGGGGCCTCTGCTTTTTTGGGGTCATTTAACCAAATTATTATTATTATTTAATTATATGTAGCTGGAGCCGAATGGCCCAAGCCCCAAACCCCACAAACCTAAAAGGGGGGGGCTGCTAGGCCGCCCTTGCCTTCCCAACCAAGGGCCTGAAACTGACAAAAGACCCCTTTCTCCTAGGGGGAAAGCAAACCCAGGGCGGGTAGTAGCTTCCTCGGTCCCGAGGAGAACCGGGGCCCGCCCCAAACCCAAAAGGCCTCGCAGGGCCTGAGGCTACTGGGCCGCACCCCCCTGACCACCCCCCTTGGGGCAATCAAAAAAGACCCCCAACCCTCCCCGCTCGAAAATGACATTGTGCAAGGACAAGAGGGTCCTCCTCGGACCCGAGGAGGACTTTAGGGGGCTCCTCACCCGACCAACGCAACCGCCAAAAGCCTCCGATGAGGCACCCAAAATGGCGGCCAGCCACGAGGCACACTCAAAATGGCCGCTTGCAGCAGCAGACACCCAGCCGAGTGTCTGCGAGATGGACTCCGGGCGAAAAGGCCAACTCCGAGCCAGCCAGCCCTTTTATAGGGCCGGCAGGCTCCGCACAGACAACGTCATGTCAGACCACTCATGTCAGAACACTCATGGTCTGACAATTTGGCCGAGATCTCACGAAGCCTCGCGAGATCTCGACCACCATCAAAATGGCGGCTGCCGCCGGTCTCCGTGTCCCCCGGTGCCTCCTGCAAAATGCGCCGGGGGATGAAGACCACCGGCGGTATTCTTTTATATCTTCTGATGCGCATTGCTTTATTGTAGGTTTTTTGTCTTGCCATATAAATTTTTTTGTTATTCTCGTTAATTCTTTAAAAAAATCTTTACCTGGGTTTATCGGGATTACTTGGAATAAAAACAAAACTTTGGGTAGAATATTTATCTTGATTGTGGTAATCCTACCTAACAGTGATAATTGCAGATTATTCCAAATTACTAAATCATTTTTAATTTGCTTTAAAGGTTTAGTATAATTATCTTCTTTTAATGTCATAGATTTTCTGATATCCAGATGCCTAAGTACTTTACTCTTTTGGTTATTTTCATGTTAGATTTTATTTCTAGTTGTTTTATCTGGAGATCTGTCATATTTTTGGTTAATATTTGTGTCTTATTTTTATTAATTTTTAGGCCAGCCATTTTCCCGTATTCTTCTAATAGGTCTGTTAACTTTGAAATAGAAATTATTGGGTCCTCTAATATAAAAACAACATCATCCGCAAAGGCTTGTAATTTATATATTTCTTTTTTGATTTGTAAACCTTTTATGTTTTTATCTTTCCTTACCTTTATCAATAAGGTTTCTAATGTTAAAATAAATAGTAGTGGGGAAATAGGGCAGCCTTGTCTAACTTCTCTTTGTATCACAAACTTTTCTGTTTGTTCATTATTAAGAATAATTTTAGCTGTTTGGGTGGAGTACATAGCATCAATTATGTTAAAAAATTTAGTTCCGAAATTCATTTTGTTAAGTTGTAATTTCATAAAGCTATTATTACTTATAGGGATACATTCAGAGGATGCAGTGACATGAACAACTATTGAGCATTAACTACTCTCCAACTATGGAGCCTTTGGTTCACCATTGTTTTTCAGAATTTATTGGAGATGGTGATTTGCCACATGAAGTAAACTATTATTAATATGTTAACTTTATTAATATGTCAACTTTATTGCTGTGAATGATCTAAATATATAGAGAACATACAGTCCCTCAATTTAGCCTGGATATATGAAAGGCTAGATAAGACTCAAAATCCAGACACCAAATTTCAACAGGATAGAGGCATTGTGGATGGCCCACATAGCCGCTCCGAGTCTCCGGAGAGGGATGGCATACAAATCGAATAAAACTATAATCTTTTTTTTTAATTTTTAATAATCTTTTTATTAATTTTTCATAAAATAGACAAACAGACATACGTACATTCAACATAAAAGGGTGGGGATGTATATTCCCCGCTTATCTCGAAAGTATAAATTTAAATACAGAAAAAAGAATACATAATTTAATATATAATTGAATATTAGAAAAAGTAATTTGTTAAACTTTTCATTTAAAAAAAAATCCTTGTCATAATAATTCTTAATATATAAACTAATTCTGCTATGTTTCTATACCAAACTTAATTTATCTAACACTACTATAACCTAAAAAAGATCTTATCCTTACCAAAACAATTACACATTTATATCTTAATTTTCTATTATTTTTTTCTTATTTATCCATATAGAGACTTTGTTCCACGTTTCATAAAATTTCGTGTCTTCTTGATCATTTAAGCATCTTGTCATCATATCCATCTCGGCGCAGTCCAATATTTTTGTGATGACTTCTTCTTCTTTGGGGATATTCTCCCCTTTCCAATGTTGCGCATATATAATCCTAGACGCAGTTAAAATATGTATAATTAGATATAAAATTTCTTTCTTATAACTCTGGTTTGTAATTCCTAATAAATAGAATTCCGGGGTAATTTCTACATCTTGCTTTACTATTTCTTTCATTATTTTCTCTATCATCTTCCAATACATTCTGGCTTTGCTGCATGTCCACCATTGGTGATAATAGGACCCTATCTCTTTCTTACATTTCCAACACATCGGGGAGGTTTTGGGAAACATTTTTGCTATCCTATTTGGTGGGAGGTGCCATCTATAAAACATTTTAATTTGATTTTCTTTTAGGGACACTGATTTTGTCATTTTCCAATTATAAGTCCAGACTTTCTCCCATGTATCTATATCTATTTCTTTTCCAATATTTCTGCACCAGCTTATCATGTTGTCTTTTAAGGTCAGCTCTATGTTTTTATGTGCTATCAAATATTTGTAAGTTTTCCCTATTGTTTTAGTTTGATTAGTAGTAATTAAATTACTTAATAAATTTTTATTCTTGTTAAAAATATAGAGCCTGCTGTCTTTCTGAAATCTAGATCGAATCTGTGCATAATGCCACCAATCAATTATTGTCCCTTCCTCTTGTAGTTTAATCCTAGGTTTTAATTTCATTTGATCATTTAATAAGTCCTTGTATCTTATTATTTTCATGTCTTTTATGGACTTTGGGTGTATTATTGCTTCTAAGGGGGCGACCCATTCAGGGATAGTTAAAAAATGTTTTTTTCTTATATCTTTCCAAACTTCTAATAAATATTTTCTTAAAGTATGTCTTTTAAAATATGAGTGATTTTTATCTTTGTCATACCATATAAAGGCATGCCAACCAAGCAGAAGGTCATATCCTTCTAAATTTAGTGTTCTTTTATCTTCTAAGGTTATCCAATCTCTAATCCATGTTAAGGCGGCTGCCTGATAATATAATTTCCAATTAGGAAGTGCAAATCCTCCCCTTTCTTTAATATCTTCTAACATATTTATCTTTATTCTTGCTTTTTTCCCTTGCCATAAATTTTTTTAAACTATATTTGTTAAATCTTTGAAAAAAATTCCCCCTGGATTTATAGGGATCACCTGAAACAAAAATAAGATTTTAGGCAAAATATTCATCTTAATTGTGGCCACTCTTCCCAAAAAGGATATTTTTAAGTTATTCCAAATTTCTAAGTCTTTTTTAATTTCCACCATTAATTTTGTATAATTATCATTTTTTAGTGTTGTTGTTTTTGCTGTTAACCATATTCCCAAATATTTAACCTTTTTAACTACTTGTATTCCAGAGATGTGTTCCAGTTTGCTTTCTTGTATTTTACTTATATTTTTTGTTATAAATTGTGTTTTTCTTTTATTTATTTTTAAACCTGCTACCTTTCCATATTGTTCTATTGTCTGAATTAATATTGGGACTGTTGTTATAGGATCTTCAATTATAAAAGTCAGATCGTCTGCGAAGGCTTGGACTTTATATGTCTCCTTTCCAACGGTCAAACCTTTTATATTTGAGTTTGCTCTTATTTTAATTAATAGGGTTTCTAAGGACATAATAAATAATAAAGGTGATATAGGACATCCTTGGCGAACTCCTTTATTTATTTCAAATGTTTCCAATTGTTCATTATTTAATATAATTTTTGTAGTTTGTTTTGAATAGATAGCATCTATTAAATTTGAAAATTTAGGACCAAATCTCATTTTATTCAATTGCATTTTTATAAATATCCAATTGACGTTGTCAAAGGCTTTTTGAACATCTAGAAACATTAATGATAATGTTTTTCCAGGATGTTGCTCATAATATTCTAATGTGTTGATAACCATTCTAAGATTATTTTTGATTTGTCTACCTGGTAAAAAACCGTTTTGGTCTTGATGAATTATACCATTTATAACCCTTTTAATCTGTTTGCATATATTGCAGTAAATATCTTATAATCTACGTTTAATAATGATATAGGTCTATAATTTTTGATTTTTTTCTGTTGCTGTACCCGGTTTATGAATTAAGGTTATTAAAGATTCAGACCAAGATTTAGGGATTTTACCATCAAGTCTACATTCATTAAAAATTTCATCAAGTCTACATTCATTAAAAATTTTCTATTTTATACCATTCTGCCGGTTTAGCATCTGGTCCAGTAGCTTTATTATTTTTCTGTTTTTTAATTATTGTAAGGAGTTCTTCCATTGTTATTGGTCCTTTCATATTTGCCTGTTGCTCTTCCGTTAATTGTGTTAACTCAGCTTGTTCTAAATATTTGAAAACTTCATCTTCACTAATGTTTTCTTTTTTATATAATTCTTAAAAATTTTTTTTTACAATATTTGCTTTCCCTTCCGTATCATATTTTATTATTCCATCTTTATCTTCTAGTTTTTTAATTACTTTTGACTGCCTCTGTTTCCTAAGTTTATATGCGAGCCATCTACCTGGTTTGTTAGCATGTTCAAAATAATATTGTTTAGCTCTTTTTATTTTTCCCGCTGTTTGATTCTGTTCCATCAATCTAATTTTATAACTTCCTCCTGTTGTACTGTCAATTGCTTTACTGATTGGTCCAGTTGGCTTATTCCACTATTTTCAAAAAAATCTCTTGCTTGATCCAGATTTTCCAATTTGTATCTTTTAGAATGCCAGGTTGATGATAGCCCTTGTGGAATGAGCCAGCAAAAGGTTATATTTTCTTTAATCAAAATTCTGGTTAGGAAATGGTAGTCTCTTCTGCTTTCTCTGACACTTCTTGGGACTTGTTTTAATATTTTTATTTCTATTCCTTTGTGTTGCAGTTTTCCAGTTCTTGCCCAATGTAGTATATCATCTCTTAGAGTTCTTCTTGTAAACTTGATGTGAATCTCTCTCGGAAGATTGTGGCGACGTATGTAGCTATTTGAAATTCTGAAAACTTCGTCGATTTCTTTCATTATTTCTATGGGATCTGCCTGGAGGATTCCTCCAATGGTTTCAGCCATAGTCATCTTTAAATCTTCATATTTTTCTTCTATCATGTTTTGAAATCGTAGCCCATACGAAGCACGTTGCATTTCCAAATGAGTGATTGATTCATCATATCTTCTATATCTCAAGTCAGCTCTGTCCTCAAGGTAGTCCATTCTTTTTTCCATTTTATCAGTCTTCTCTTCAACTGTTTTAACTCGATCCTCGCTCTCTTTCAGAGTTTGTTGAATCTCCTTCATCTGTGCCTTCATTTCTCCCATGTCTGCTTTGAGTTCAGCCATCTCTGTTTTTATAGCTTCTCTTTGTTGAGTTGCATCATCTTTTATGGCTTCTCTTTGTTGGGTTGCATCCTCTTGTGATTTAAGCATAAAATACTTCATTGCATTCAAAGTCTCTTGTATTGTTGTAAGCGTAGGCTGTTGTGGTTTCTCTTTCTCCTTCTCTTTAGTAAACATGGTCAGATACAGTCTGGTGTGCCGGAGAAGGATGGGGTGAACCTTGGGGTGATGAAGCTGCAGTTGCTGTTTGCTTTTTAACTGTTTTAGTAAGGGTTGAAGTACTCGACATTTTCAAATTTACAATTCTTATTGTTTTATATTTAGTGAAAAGAAAAGAATACTATAAATTCCAAACCTGTTCTATTAATTTTGCAACAAATTTTCTTTAAAATATCACAATAAAATTTAACTAATAATATAGCAGAGATATCAGTAAAATTATTAGCAAATTTCACAATAGATTATCTTATTACCTTAATTTGACAAGACCAAAAAGAGGGCAGACAGATAAAACAATTTAAAAACAATTTAAAAGAGAAAGAAGAAGCAGATATTCAATACAAAGAGAAGAAAATAGTAGTGAAGAAAGAGGAGAAATAAAAATAATAATTATATAACTAAACAGAAGAAGAAAAAGAAAGAAAAAAAAGGAAAGCAGAGAAGAAGCAGTCTCTGGAAAAAAAGGTTTTAATTTCAGTAGAGTAGAGGATGATTAGCAATGCATATATTCTAAGTTAGTTTTATTTAAAAAGAACAAAGGGAAAAGAGGAAAAAAGAGAAAAGTTAGGAATTAACACTGTAAAATTTAAAGAACAAAATATCAGTGTTATATACCAATATTATATACTTATATTCTTCTTATATGGCAAATAATCCTTGTAGATGCAAAGTCTCGTTAGTCCAACAATGTCAAAAAAGAAATTTCAATGTTATTTCAATGTCACGATTTTCCAATTAGAATCAAGTTGAATTTGAAATTTTTAAACTGGAGTCAGTTTATATTTCACAGCCCAAGACAAAGCAGCCAGTCTCTCTGCTATAAATCCAGGAATACAGCAAATAATCCAAAGAGAATAATCCAAGAACAAACAGTCCAAGTAATGAGTCTTCTTAGCTTTAACATATCAGTTCATTTTACTTTTCATTTATATTTGAGTTGTTAGTTTATTTCATTTTGTCGTTTGAAGAAGAAAGTGAAGCAAAGACGTTCTTAATCCCTCCGCTGTCCAAAATTAGAGCCCGGGATTCAGTTTTACTGAAGATTTAAGGATTCCAAATTTTATGCAATTTTATTCAACTTTGCAAATTAAGTCTTTCATAATATCATATCAAATTTGTATTATGTGGTTAATTTTCCAGAATTTTTAGATGTTCGAAAGTTCAAGTTCAAGGCAAAAAACGAAAGTGAGGAAAAGTAGATCCGGCTGTTGTTTCGCGATTGGATATGAGTTTTCTAATAACTTTCACCTTCGCCTTGTTAAAGAAACTTTCTCTTGTAACTTTCTCTGTACTCTGATCTTCTATTTATAAACATGAAACAATGAAATTTTACCTTAAATTTTTCTTGTCTTTTGTATTCTTTTTTGGTCTGAGAGGCTTCCGAAATCCTTGCTTTCTTTAAACTTTTTCCTCGCTTCCCGCTAGGTTTGGGGGGATCGCAATGGCCGTATCCTCTTATGGAAGAGGATCGGTTCTCCCTTCTCCGAAGCTGTAGGGCAGACCGCTGTCTCTGGAGCTTCGGCGGCGGCTCCTCAGACAGAGGGAACCCCCCTGTTCTAGGATCGGGCCATCCGGACCCGATCCGATCGCAATCCATGACCTTCGGAGGGGTGAAAGGAGTCTCGGGGCAGAGCCCTGCCCAAGAGACTCCGCTGCGGTCCCGAGCCAGACCGGAAGTCAAAACTATAATCTATCTATCTATTGTTTAGGGATAGAAAAGATTTTCTATTTTGGATGAACATTCCTCTGATGCTTGTTCTCAAAAACTACCAGCTTAGCATTCATCAGTGAAAACTCAGATTGGACTGAAAACTAGGAGTATCTTTTTGATCAGTTTTGATCTCACCCACCTCAAAAAAATCCTGAAAATTTAACAATAGCCACTCACAAACCAGCATGAGCTGACTCCAGCACACCGCTGGCTATAACTGTTTTTTGATAGGGATATCTTAGCGATAATGATGAAACATTGATATCTTTTGTCAGTTTGATTTGGTTAAGGTTGCTCTTGAAGTTGAAAGCTTCAAATGGTACAAAATATGCCCAATGAAAGTGGTATATCTCACCAAAACATTAATATATTCTGAAGGAGCTGCAGGAGCTTTTATGCTATTATGACTACATCAAGGTACATGTAGTAGGCTGAAAAAAATCCAGCTCTTATTGCCACTCAACAGACTCCATTGCAATGATAACTCAAGGTCTACTAGTACAAAGAAATGCATGTCTAACTGAATCTGGATATAAGGGGGGGGGGAAAACAGAAGAAACAACTGTAGGAATCAAATACAAAAACAATTCAGAACTGAGGATTACGTGATATATAGCAATAGCATTTAGACTTAGATACTACATCACAGTGCTTTACAACTCTCTCTAAGTATGTTAAGATTGTTAAAATTGTTGACCCCAACAATCTGAGTCCAAGAACGATGGAAAGCCGAGTCAGCCTTGAGCTGGTGAGATTTGAACTATCAATTTGCTGGCAGCCAAGTAGTCAGCAGAACTAGCCTGTGGTACTGCATTGTAACCATTGCACCACCATAGCTTTTATAGAGATACATGAAAATATTTTATAACGTAATGGATCTCACATATATTTTCTTAATACACTTTACATTAATCTTTCAGTGGGAATTCCTATTAATCTCTTCATGCTACACTTCTACAGCACGAATCCCAGGGGCCAATAAGGTCCCACAGAGTTGGCCTTCTCCGGGTCCCATCGACCAAACAATGTCGTTTGGCGGGCCCCAGAGGAAGACCCCGGCCCTCTGGAATCAACTCCCCCCAGAGATTAGAATGGCCCCCACCCTCTTTGTCTTTCGCAAATTACTCAAGACCCACCTTTATCGCCAAGAATGGAGGAGTTAAGATATTCTTTCCCCCTAGGCCATTACAAGTTATGCATGGTATGTTTGTGTGTATGTTTGGTTTTACTATAAGGGTTTTTAGTTGTTTTATTAATTGGATTGTTACATGCTGTTTTTTAATCATTGTTGTTAGCCGCCCCGAGGCTGTGGAGAGGGGCGGTATACAAATCCAAATAATAATAATAATAATAATAATAATAATAATAATAATAATAATAATAATAATAATGGCTTGCTAGAGACTACTGTTCCCACTAAGTCATAATACTAGATCATTTTCCTTTCATTCGCTGTTTCAAATTATAAAATATTTTACAACAATTATGTAGACATTTTGACTTATGCTTTTAAAGCAATAATGCTGATGCAGAACAAAACCATGCCTCAACTATTCCTATTTTACACAAAGAATATCAAGGATGGAGAGTGGAATTGTGAAAATATTCCATGTTAAAAAGTGAGATATGAATCTACATCTCCCATATATATATCCGGAGAGGGGCAGCATACAAATCTAATAAATAAATAAATAAATAAAAATATCCAACTTCTTCCTCATAGAATGATGTTGACTCTTGTACTTTGTGCATATCTCCATTAGTTCAAACAGTTGTTGGTAGACATAAGAGTATTTGGCAGAATACTGTTCATACTTGGGAATCTGTTATTTATAAAGAGGGCAAAGCTAAAACTATAATGCATCCAAAGCCATAAAATCAGAAAACAATACCACAGTAAGTCCTTTGGCAACAGGTGCAGCTCCACCATAATATTCCTTATCCCTCCTAAAGTCCTACAGTGCTTTCCAGGAGGTGTGGGGAAAGATCACTGGTGGCATTGAAATGGAAATGTGTTCAAATTATTTAGCACAGGAGAACATCCCCTGCCAGCTTTTTGTACCACAACCGGAATATGCAATCAAAGAGAATAAATAGCATCAGATCTTGGCTAAACCCAGAGGCCCGGAGCATGCATATTCAGCATCTCTTTCTGCACAAGAACCTCTGCAGCCAGGGATTGCTATGACCACTGACTGGTTCTGACTCTGGAATCAGTTGCTGCCCTCATCATCCCAAAGCACATATCTTTCTGTTGCCTAGCTTACAAAAATTCAGTTTTGTTAGTAGGAGTTCATTTGCATGGTATTGTATATCACACAATGTCTGACCTCAAAATAGTACAATAGAGAACCTGAAAGATTGAATACATAATGGTTCAATTAAAAAAAAGTTATTTATAGATCTAGGGTGTTTTTCTACTATGTTTTGCAAATCCAACCCATGCTGATCATTAATGATGGACCATAGAGTAAAAGGAAAGCACTATGTCAATTTCCGGGGGGTTTTCAAAGCTTCCAAGTTTTTGTGATCTGTCCATACCTCAAAAGGTTGCTTTGTTCCTTCCAGGAAATGTCTCCAGGAGAGCAGTGCCCAGCGTACAGCAAATGCTTCCTTTTCCCACACTGCCCATTTCTGCTCGGTGTCATTTAGTTTCCTCAATGTATATGCACAGGGACGTAACACCTGTCCCTCATCTCGTTGTAGTAACACCGCTCCCACAGTCACATCATTAACGTCCACTTTTACCACAAACGGGTTTTCCAAATCATGTTGTTTGAGGATTGGTCCACTCGCGAACAGTTTTTTCAGCTTTTCGGAAGCTGCCTGGCACTCCATGGACCATGACAAAGGCCCATTGGGTTTGGGTTTACCTTCTCCCTTCATTTTCAGTAGGCTGGTAATCGGTAGTGCTATCTGAGAAAATGCTGGGATAAATTGCCGGTAAAAATTTGCAAAACCCAAAAAACTTTGTAATTGTTTCCTAGTTTGTGGAGCCTTCCACTCCAGGACTGCTTTTACCTTTTCCGGATCCATTTCCACCCCATCATGTGAGATGCAATAACCCAAATAGTCGATTTTGCTCTGGTGAAATTCGCACTTTTCTAAGTTAGCATACAGTTCTGCAGTTTTGAGTTTCTTTAAAACTTCTCTGACCAGAGTTACATGTTCCTCTAGGGTCTCCGAATAAATTAAAATGTCATCTAGGTAGATCAAGCATCCTTTAAATAAATGTTCCTGCAATACCTCATTGATCAGTTGCATGAAAACTCCTGGCGCCCCTTGCAGGCCAAAAGGGAGTACCCTAAATTGGAAACATCCCAATGGAGTGTTGACAGCAGTTTTCTACTCATCTCCCTCTTTTATACGCACCTGATAGTACGCTTCGCGTAAGTCCAATTTTCTGAAGAACTTCCCTTTCGCCAGATAAGTTAACATATCCTTCATAAGGGGCAGGGGGTACATATTGTATGTACAAATGGCATTTAAATTTGTATAGTCCGCCACTAGGCGGAGCGAGACGTTTTTCTTCTCTCTGAACATGATGGGGCCCGCCATTTGGGGTCTGGCTGGTTCTATAAATCCCCTTTCCAAATTTTTATCAATGAATCGCCGTAACTCAGTCAGTTACCCAGGGGGCAATGAGTACATCCGGGGTTTAGGCAATTTTGCTCCAGGCGCTATATCAATACTACAGTCTGTGGCCCTATGGGGGGGGCAGTTTGTTGGCTTCCTTTTCGCTGAAAACTGCCTTAAGATCCCAATATTCTCTGGGGATTTTTTCCTTCCCTACAATTTTCTCCACTAGAGGGGGAGCTTTCCTTCCCAATTCTGCCAATACAAAACCCAGTTCCTCTTTCCCCTTGTAGGAGATCGTGACTGCTCCAGCACACCAGTTTACTTCTGGATTCCATTTCTGTAACTAGGGGAGTCCCAAAATGATTGTGCTATCAAGCACAGGTCCCACAATGAATTGCATAGTCTCTTGGTGGGAGCCCATGGTCATAATTAAAGTCCCTGTCTCCTGAGTGGAGGGCTTTCTCCATGCCAGTGTTTCCCAACCTTTTTTTGAGCCGCGGCACATTATTCATATTTTCAAAATCCTGGGGAACATTGACCGGGGGGGGGGGCAGGCCCTAAAGAAAAGTTTGGACAAAAAAAATCTCTTCCTCCCTTTCGCTCTATTTCTCCCTCTTTCTCTCTCTTCCTTCCTTCCCTTCTTTCACTCTCTCCATCCCTCTTTCTTTCTTTCTTATTTATTATTTATTTATTACTTGGATTTGTATGCCACCCCTCTCCGAAGACTCGGGGCGGCTTACAGCATGTAAAACAAATCATAGTAATCAGACAGATTTAAGATATTTAAATATTTAAAAAAACCCAGATACTAACAGACACACACACAGACACACCATGCATAAGTTAAACGTGCCCGGGGGAGATGTTTCAGTTCCCCCATGCCTGACGGCAGAGGTGGGTTTTAAGGAGTTTACGGAAGGCAGGAAGAGTAGGGGCAGTTCTAATCTCCGGGGGGAGTTGGTTCCAGAGGGCCGGTGCCGCCACAGAGAAGGCTCTTCCCCTGGGGCCCGCCAACCGACATTGTTTAGTTGACGGGACCCGGAGTAGGCCCACTCTGTGGGACCTAATCGGTCGCTGGGATTCGTGCGGCAGGAGGCGGTCTCGGAGATATTCTGGTCCAATGCCATGAAGGGCTTTAAAGGTCATAACCAACACTTTGAATTGTGACCGGAAACTGATCGGCAGCCAATGCAGACTGCGGAGTGATGGTGAAACATGGGCATACCTAGGTAAGCCCATGACTGCTCTCGCAGCTGCATTTTGCACGATCTGAAGTTTCCGAACACTTTTCAAAGGTAGCCCCATGTAGAGAGCATTACAGTAGTCGAACCTCGAGGTGATGAGGGCATGAGTGACTGTGAGTAGTGAGTCCCGGTCCAAATAGGGCCGCAACTGGTGCACCAGGCGAACCTGGGCAAACGCCCCCCTCGCCACAGCTGAGAGATGTTGTTCTAATGTGAGCTGTGGATCGAGGAGGACGCCCAAGTTGCGGACCCTCTCTGAGGGGGTCAATAACTCCCCCCCCAGGGTAATGGACGGACAGATGGGATTGTCCTTGGGAGGCAAAACCCACAGCCACTCCGTCTTATCCGGGTTGAGCTTGAGCTTCTTCCTCTCTTTTTTGCTCTCTTTCTCTCTCCCTCCTTCCCTTCCTCTATGTCTTTCTCTCTCCCTTGCTCTCTCTCTCTCTCTGTCTCTTGCTATCTCTTTCTTGCTTTTTTCTCTTTCTTGCTCTCTCTCTTTCACTGTCTCTTGCTATATGTCTCTCTCTCTCTCTCTGCCTCTCTTGCTATCTCTCTCTCTCTCTCTCTCTTTCTCTGTCTTTCTTTCTTTCTCTCTCTCTGTCTCTCTTGCTATGTCTTTCTTTCTCTCTCTCTCTCTGCCTCTCTTTCTCTCTCTCTTTCTCTGTCTCTCTTGCTATGTCTCTCTCTCTGTGTGTCTCTTTCTCTCTCTGCCTCTTGCTATGTCTCTCTTTCTCTCTCTCTCAGTCTCTCTTGCTATGTCTCTCTTTCTTTCTTTCTCTCTCTCTCTCTCTCTTTCTGTCTCTTTCTCTCTGTCTCTCTTGCTATCTCTTTCTCTCTCTCTCTCTGCCTCTCTTGTTATATATATATATATATATATATATATATATATATATCTTTTTTTCTTTCTCTCTTTCTCTCTCTGCCTCTCTTGCTATCTCTCTCTCTCTCTTTCTCTGCCTCTCTTGCTATGTCTCTCTCTCTCTGTGTCTCTCTTTCTCTCTCCCTCTCTCTGTCTCTCTTGCTATGATTCTCTCTCTCTCTCTGCCTCTCTTGCTATGTCTCTCTTTCTCTCTCTCTCTCTCTGCCTCTCTTGCTATGTCTCTCTTTCTTTCTCTCTCTCTCTTTCTCTGTCTCTCTCTCTCTTGCTATGTCTCTCTTTCTTTCTCTCTCTCTCTCTGCCTCTCTTGCTATGCCTCTCTTTCTTTCTCTCTCTCTCTCGGCTGACTGCGAGCGGGAGCCCTGACGGTGGCAGCTGGACATGCTGCTGGACGCCGTATATGCCAGCCCCGCAGCGCCAGCATGTACGGTGTCCAGCAGCACGTCCAACCGCCACCGTCAGTGCCTCCACCCTGGAGCTCCCTCTCGCTGCCGCCATCTCCCTGCGACTGCCTGGGGCCGCTGCATCTGGCACCCTCCCGCTCCCACCGCCAGTGCCCTCCCGCCGGGCCCCAAAGGACACTTACCGACGACGCCAGGGAAGCTCCAGCTGGGGAGGGCGCTGCTGGTGCCTCCGACCTGGAGCTCCCACTTGCAGCTGTCCCCCGGCTCCTGCCCGATGCCGCAGTTTCTGGCGCTCTTCTGCTGGGCCCCAAAGAAGGAAGGCGGGAAAAAGGAGGTGCGAAGAATGAAGCTCTCCTTTTTTCCGCCTTCCTTCTTTGGAGCCCAGCAGGAGAGCGCTTGAAACAGCGGCATCGGGCAGGAGCCGGGGGACAGCTGCGAGTGGGAGCTCCAGGTCGGAAGCACCGGCAGCGCCCCGCCCAGCTGGAGCTTCTCTAGGAGCTTCGCGGCACACTTGACCGTGTCTCGCAGCACACTAGTGTGCCGTGGCACACTGGTTGGGAAACGCTGCTCCATGCTATAGTTCCATCCAACTGGGTGAACAAAATGTGGTCCCTTAATTTCTTGAGTTTGAGGCCCAAACTCTCCGCCACCTCAGGGGACATCAAATTCCTGGTGCAGCCCGAATCCAGTAGGGCTACCATGATTCCCCTCATCCCCCCATTCGGGTCCCTTAAAATTAGGGGAATGTAGACACAACCAGGGGGGGACTTATCGAGAAGGCTTCTTCCGGCTCTCTTTCCAGGATGTTAGGACGTTCCGGAGATCCCAACTCCTCCCTTTTTTGGGGGGGGGGGTGACCTCTACGGTTTCCTTTCCACTTTTGGCAGTCTCTGGGGATTTCTTAATCCGTTGCTCTGACTTTTCTCCACCACTAGATGTCACCCTCGGCACAGGTTTGGCAAAGCATTCTGCAGCTCGGTGACCTTTTTTCCCACACCGGAAACACGCTGTAGATTTGGGCTTGTCTGGGAAACTTCGAGGCGTTTTCTTCAGGATCCTCTCTCCCCTGTGGGGGGGCTTTTCTCCCATTGACTTCTCTGGAGATCTATCTCCACCTCTGCCACCAGCTCGAACCATCTGTTAAGGTTCCTAGGGGTTGCTCTGCCTCTGCAATGCCGGTAAACTTCATCATCCAACCCGTTCATGTAGTATTCCATCAGAATATTCATTGGGTACGAGCTCACATAAGCCATCAGTTCCCTGAACTCTTGCGTGTATTCAGTAACTGATCTCCCTCCCTGCTTCAGGGTTTTCAGCTTTGATCTAGCTTTCCTCTCCGCCTGGAGATCCTCAAAGTGCGCTCTGAGTGCCAACATAAACTGATCAAAATTCCTGAGGATGGGGTCTCTCCTCTCATGCAATGTCGCCATCCAATTTGCGGCTTCCGCCTCCAACGCCCAGGTCACCACCCTAACCCAGGCTGGGTCATTGGGGAATTCATCCTCATAATCTTCCATGTATTGATTTACATGGGCCAGGAAATACTCAGCCCTGCCGGCGCTCCATCGTAACACTGGGTGAAGGGGGGGTTGGGGCCTTGCTTCTGTGGGCTCCCCCCCTCTGTGCAGGACGTCTTGGGCTCACGGGGCTTTGGCCTCTGGGGAGGGGAGGGTTCTGGGTGGCTGCCTGTTGACGCTGTTCACCCTGGCCCGAGGGTCCTGGCATTTGATCCTCCTCCCCCTTTTCCTCAACTGGAATGGATTTTAGGGAAGACTGACTTTTCTTTTCCACCACTGACAAGGCATCCATAATCCCTGACACCAATTCTGTCAGTAGATTTTCTTCCTGGTTAACCACCGACTTCTCCTTACTTTTCTTTTTCCGATGGGTCACATTTGCATCCGAATCTCTCATTCCCTCTCCAAGGAGACCTTTTGAGCCTACCCCGATAGAGCATCGTGGAACCCATCTGGCAGGATTGTCCCCGCTGAGGTCTGATGTTTCCTCTTTCTCCAGACTAAGGGGTCCTGGGCTCTTAAGAGCAACTTCTTCTTCTGAAGTCACCCCTTCACTTTCATTTCAAGACATCTTTTGCCAGTCCCTGGTAGATTGCTCTCCAGGAGTGACTGTTAAGACAGACTTTGCTTAATGTCAAGGCTGCCAGTCAGAATTCAGACAAATAAAACTCAGAGTCCTTTCAGTTTAGGTTCAAAGTGAATTTATCAAAATCAGAACTTGAAGCATCAAAAGCAAAGCAAAGTCTGAAGAAAATGGCGTGTACCCCACATACTAAAACCCCTTTTTCCACCCCCCTGTTGGGCATCCGCCCAATCTCCATTGTCCAGATGCATCAGGTGGTCCAAGATGCTCCTCCCGGGTTTCTCAGGAATTTGCCCATCTAACGGTCTCGCCGACACCTGGGAAATCGAAACTTAACAAAACTTTTCTCCTGCTGCACACTTCCCAACCCTCCTTATTATCTACCCCTCCCCGTCTCTATGACAACAAAGCAAAGAATGCAGCAGCAGGCAGCACAGGTTAACACACTAATTCTCTTCTAATACTTTCTCTGCTACCTGTTAACCAGAAATACCTTTATTATTGCTATGTTCTATATCAACAATTCTGCACCCTGAAATTGAATCCTACTACTTACAGATATATTAAGAAATTCTGCTAAACTTTAGGAAATAAAGTATTTTATAGCACCTGAAGCATTGTGATTGTGTTGTCCAAAAAATGGATCAGCCTGGCACATAAGCCAATCAGAGCCAGATGCAAGACTTTCAGAAAAACATTTATTGAAGCACTTCAGCAAAAGGATCCTAACTGCTAAAGAGGCTGAGACCCTGAGCAATAGCAAAGCTTGATCTTTTATACCCGGGGTGTAAAACTCAATGTCAGCTGTTTCAATCGGAATTTAAGAAAAATAAAACTCAGAGTCCATTTTGAACTTCAAAAGTGAATTTTACTCAAATCAGTACTGAAAGCATCAAGAGCAAAGCAAAGACTAAAGAAAAAGGGGCAACAGTAGCTCATATCAAAAAAATCCCACTTGCCCCACTTTGGGAAATAGCCAATCCCCATTGTCCATCTTTGTCAGGTGGATGCACCTCATACTTATGGAATGTGTCTTCTAACAGACTTTCTTCTCACCTCCTTTCCAGGAAATCAAAAGTTATCCTGGCCTTTGCTGGGAAAGCGAAATTTATCAGGGCCTCCAGAATCTTCCTCTCCCAATTACCCGATGTCCCACCCCCCACTCCCCATTATTCACGGCAGCTGAAGCGTGTGCAGAGATGAAACATAGTGAGGGTGAAATTCCATTTCATCAGAGCTGTAGTTGACTTCGGGATCTAGCCAGGCATGGCTGCATGGGTGGGCATGGACAACTAGGTGAGGGTGGCCAGCTTGATGCCACTTCCCAAACTGCTGCCATGTTTCCTCTGCAAATGGTAGACTAGTCCGAAGCCATGCTGCCCCGATGTTTCCTCTTCATATTAGATAGACCAGGCTGAAGTGACGACGGCAGTCCCCTTACATTTTCCAGGAGAGCCCCATGGGCTGGATCCAACCACATCATGAGCCTATGGGCCTTATGTTTGACATTCCTGAGGTAATTAAACTGCTCTTTGTCATGTTCATCAGGGGCAGAAAGAAATGTTCTAGAAATAAATTCATATCGTATTTTAGTCATAACAAAAGTAAAGACCAGATTAAAAGTTTCATCCCACTTTATTTACCCTGTTTCCCCAAAAATAAGACAGTGTCTTATATTAATCTTTGCTCCCAAAGATGTGCTATGTCTTTTTTTCAGGGGATGTCTTATTTTTTTTTAAAAAAAATATACTTTATTTATAAATATAAGAAAAAAGGGAGAGGGAAGTTGGGGGTAGGAAGGGATGAACAGAAAGAAAAAAAGGGGGAATGGGGAAGGGAAATACAAAATCAAGGGGTTCAGGTAAGTGATAAGATTGTACATTATAGGTTGTGAATCATAATACGTGCAATTCTTAATACCATTATTGTGTTTCTTAAGCATTGTAAATAAACAGTAAGTAAACAATATCCTTAGTATTATCAAAAATTATCTTAAATTTTAATAATAAATGTTACATCTCGTATCTATATATATTAGGTAATAACAAATAAGTAAGAATATTTTCTAAATGCAAAGAGTAAATAGAGAAAGGTACCAGATTTGTAGGAAGGAAGATAGGTAAAAGGGGGAAAGAAGAAGAAAATGAAAAAAAGAAAAAGAAAAATATGGAAAGGAAGAAAAGAATCTGCGTGTAACGCAGACGTTTTCAGGTACAACATTATGTGGGAAGATAGTAGGAGGAGTATATGTATAGTATAGTAAATGTATTTTTGTGTATAAGAGAAAAAGGAAGTGTAATAATTGTAATCATTGTTAGTAAGTATTAGTAATGATATGTTGTATGATATATATTCTATTAGTTTAAAAATGGATAAAAAGAGATATGGTATAAAAGGTTTTCTTTCCAAATTTTATTGCGAATTAATTAGTTTTTGGAGTTAACTTTTTAAGTTAGTTTAGGTTTGATTAGAACGTTCAAAAGTAAGACAAGGTTAATAGTTTCGTAAGTTAATATTTTCATAGTATAAGAGTTCGATATTTTTTCGCTGAAACCCATTTATACCAGTTTTCCCATATTTCATAGTATTCTGAGTCTTTTTTATTTTGTGTTTCCATTGCTGTTTTTGACATTTCCGCACATTCTATAATTTTCGTGATGACTACCAGTAGCGGAGGTGTTTGGTCTCATTTCCAAAAAAGTGCGAATGAGATCCTCGCTGCTGTCAGGATTTGCAAAATGAGATATTTTTATGCTTTTGTGAGGTTTTGCCTAAATATACCGAGGAGATAAAGTTTGGGTTTGAATGGTAGGTTGATTGACATGACTTGGTCTATTAAATTTTTAATGGTTATCCAATATTTTTTCGCATGTATGCAGGTCCACCATGTATGGTAGTATGTTCCAGGTTTTGTTTTACATTTCCAGCAATTGGGTGAAAAATTAGGGAACATTTTGGATATTCTTGCTGGGGGTAAATGCCATCGATAGAACATTTTTATTTGATTTTCTTTATAAGACATTGCCGTAGTCATCTTATAATTTACTGTCCAAGTTTTCTCCCATTCAATTAAATTGATCGTATAACCAAAGTTTTGAGCCCAGGCTATCATACACCCCTTCACTTGTTCTTCACAATTTTCTTGTGTTAATAAGTAATTATATAATTGGGAGATCATTTTTGTTGGGGGACCGAAAAAGATTATATCTATCGCGTTGTCGTTTTGGAATCCGAATTGTTTTCTATGTTGTTCGTATTTTGATTTAATTTGTAGGTATGATAGCCAATCTATATTTATTCCTTGATCATGTAGTTATTGTTTTGGTATAAGAACATCAGATTTACCAAGTAATTGATGGTATCTCAAAATTTTGGTATGGGAGAAAAGGTTAGGAAAGATTAATAGTTCATTCGGGGATAGCCATTTTGGTATTGAGGTGTAATAATTCTTCTTAATCGTATACCAAATTGTTATTAAGGTTTTGTGGAGATAGTGATTTTTAAAATATTTAGGTATTTTGTGGTAATCCATTGCTAAGAATGCATGCCACCCAGCAAGAAGATCGTAGCCCTCTAGAGTTAAGAGTCTTGTATTCTTAAGATTAACCCAGTCTCTTATCATTGATAGGATTGCAGCTTGGTAATATGTATAGAAGTCGGGAAGTCCAAGACCACATTTAGATCAGTGGTCTTGGAGATTTTTCAATTTTATTCTGGCCTTTTTCTTTGTCCAGATAAATTTCCTTATTTGTTTGTGCAAAGAATTGAAAAATGATTTATTTAAATTTATTGGGGCTACTTGGAATAGATAAAGAAACCTTGGGAGAATATTTGATTTTATAGCAAATATTTTCCCCATAAGGAATAGGTTTAGTTTCGACCATCTAGTAAAATCTTTTTGTATCTCTTTGAGCAATTGCTCGTAATTATCTTTTTTTATAGTGGCATAGTTTGAGGTCATCCATATCCCTAAGTACTTAATTTTTTTTGTGACTTTGATTTTAATTAAGTTTTCCAAGAAGAGTACCTGCTTTGGTATCATATTTTTGGTTAGAATTTGAGTTTTGGTCTTATTGATTTGTAAGCCAGATATTTAACCAAATTTATCTATTTCACCAAATAAAATAAGTGTAGTTTGTATTGGATCCTGAAGAATAAATACAATATCATCCGCAAAAGCTTGGAGTTTATATTGTTCTTTTTTAACCGTAATGCCCTGGATTTGTGTATTGTTTCTTATAGTTTTCAGAAATGTTTCTATTGCTAAAATGAAAATGAGTGGAGCTAAAGGACATCCTTGCCGCACACCTTTTGTTATGGAAATTCTATCTGTAATATCATTTTTAAAGAGAATTCTAGCAGAGTGGGTACTGTAGATAGCTTTTATTAAATTACAAAATTTGGAGCCGAAATTCATATATTCAATTTGATTTATAAGATATTGCCACTGAAGACTATCGAATGCTTTTTTTAGGTCCATAAATATCAATGCAATTGTTTTATCATAGTGTTTATCGTAATATTCGATAGTGTTCAGTATCATTCTTGTATTTGTTGCTATATGCCTTGATGGGAAGAATCCGTTTTGATCTGAATGAATAATTTTATTTAGTATCTTCTTTAGTCTGTCCGCAATTATTGATGTGAATATTTTATAATCTGTGTTGAGTAGTGCTATTGGCCTATAGTTCTCTAAGAGGTGTCTGTTTTGGGTGTCTTTGGGAATGAGGGTTATGTAAGCTTCAGACCAGGAAGTAGGGAGTTTTGCATTTATAAGTGCGCTGTTATAAATATCTAAGAGTATAGGTGCGATTATTTCTAGATACTGTTAATAGAATTCGGATGGGATTCCATCAGGGCCTGGAGTTTTATTGTTTTTTTGTTTAGTTATTGTTCTGTCTGGGTGCCCCCAGACTTCAACACCAACTGGAAAAAACAGCCAGACACGCTGGTACAAACAAAGGCACTTTATAGTTTGAAAAATAAACACAGAGAAAAACCTGTTCTTCCCAACAGGCAGGCTATGAGACTTCACAGCAGAATCCTGACGGCCAGACAATACAGCAGACTTCTTGCTGGCACACCCACCACTGTAGAGAATAAGACCCACACCTTTCCCCCCCCCAAGGTTTCAGTATTCAAAGTCACAAACCAGAATTCCAAGACGCCAAAGATCACAGCCAGGTCCCAGGACTCCCAAAGATAATACTCCACAAGCCAGGAAGGGTGGGTCTGCCTTTTCAGCCTTTCCAGAGAGCACCACACCCAAACCCAGCTGTTGCCTCTTTAGTGCTGAAAGTACCTGGCTAATTGTCCCCTTCGTTGTGTTGCTCTTCTCTGCCGGAGATCGATGATTGCTTGTGCATTTTCATCTAAGGAATCCAGGCTGCTTGCTGGCGAGAGCTCCCCCTCGGGGGACTCTGGCTGTCCTCCCTCTCCCTCAGCCTGAGATTCCTCCTCCCCGTCTGCCTGAACCTCCTGTTCCTCATCCTCCCCCTCTGAGCAGGAAGCCGGCAGAGGATCAGCCGTTCCCTGAGGGGCCTCAGATGGAATCACAACAGTTATTGTGGCTTCAATTTCTGTGATGGTGATTGTCTTGTTTAGAGAGGTTCTTTGGTCATCTGTTATCAGTGTTTTTTGTTCATTTGTTTGTAAATAGTTCAATAGTAAATCACCATCCAGATTTGAAGCTTTATAAAGTTGTTGGTAAAAGTCCTGAATAATTTGTTTTTTGACAGAGTTAGGTGTTTTTAAGTGTCCGGAGGGATCTACCAAAGCGTCTATATTTCTGTCAAGTTTTTGGTAAGCTAGTTTGAGAGATAACCAATGACCTGGTTTGTTAGCGAATTCAAAGTACAGTGGTACCTCATCATACGAACTTAATTGGTTCCAGGAGGAGGTTTGTAAGGTGAAAAGTTCGTAAGATGAAACAATGTTTCCCATAAGAATCAATGTAAAAGCAAATAATGCGTGCAAATCCTTCAGGAAAATCCCAAACTTTAGAAGGGAGGCGAACAGAGGGCAGGGAGGAGCAGCTAAAGGGGGCAGGTGGAAGAAGCAAGACTAAAGGGTGAGTGGGAAGGAAGAAAGGCAAGGGGGCGCCCCTCCCTTTTCTTTCTTAAAAAGACACTGTTTCAGTGCCTTTGCAAACACGTTGTTCTCTGCAAAATCTTTCCTCCAAGCTGCCCCTCCCTTTTCTTTCTTAAAAAGACACCGGTTCAGTGCCTTTGCAAGCACGTTGTTCTCTGCAAAATCTTTCCTACGAGCTGCCCCTCCCTTTTCTTTCTTAAAAAGACACCCTTTCAGTGCCTTTGCAAGCACGTTGTTCTCTGCAAAATCTTTCCTACTCCAAGCAGCCCCTCCCTTTTCTTTCTTCAAAAAAGGGGAAAAAAAGAAACCCCTTCATCTCAGCAGCAGCTGCTTGGGTTCGTAAGGTGAAAATAGTTCGGAAGAAGAGGCAAAAAAATCTTAAACACCGGGTTCGTATCTTGAAAAGTTCGTTAGAAGAGGCGTTCGTAAGATGAGGTACCACTGTATGTTTGTTTTGCCATTTTAATTTTTGTGCTATATGTTGTTGCGTTATTAGGTTTATTTCAGGTTTGATTGTTTTTATTTCAAATAAGATTGTGTTGTTTTTGGGGTCATTGTGTAATATTTTTTCGGCAAGTTGAAGAGATGTATTTAGTTTATGTAATTGAACATGTTTTTCTTTATTTTTATTTGAGGAGTAAGAAATATAAATGCCACGTATATAGGCTTTGGTAGCGTCCCATGCTGTTTCATTAGGTATCTCACCATTGAAATTAATTTTAATAAATGCGGGGAGGTAGTTTTGTATTTTATGTTGAAATTCTTTTTGATTGATAATCGTTTGGTACATAGACCACCTATGGAAGTTAGTGTCTTTAATTATTAACAGTAAAGGATTATGGTCTGCCCAAATTGCATTTAGTATTTGTATGTCGGTGATTTGGTTTATAATTTCTAGATTGGACCAAGCCATGTCAATACGTGAACATGTTTTATGGGGGGGAGAAAAAAAAGTATACTGTATAGTTTCTGGCTGATAGTATCTCCAAATGTCTTTTAAGGCAAATTCGTAAATTGTTTGATTGAAAGTTGAGGGTAAAATATTACACGTATGATGTTTAGAATTGCCTTTGTAATCTTTATTTCTATCTACTATTGCATTAAAATCTCCAATTATTAAGAAGTTGATCAAATTTAGTTCTAGTATTTTTTTATGCAGATTCTTGAAATAGGTAGATTGTTTAATAGATGGTGCGTATATTGTTATTATAGTTATTATTTTCTTGTTTTCTAGTTTTACTTGAACGATTATTTTTTTTCAATGAAGAAGAGTTTGAGGGTTCTGTTCTCTCTTTGGCCAACTACCCTCCCGCCCCTTTTCTTAGTGCTTCTTTTCTGTGTAGAAGAGGAGCCGCATCCTTGCAGCGATTGGTTCAGCCTGTTGCCAATCGGGCGGCTAAGGGGTGTTGTCAGCTAGGCTCTAGCAAGAGCAGAAGCAGCTGTCCATGTTAAGTCTCATTGTTGCCAGAGCCGTCTCATTTCCTTCCTCCCACCCTATCCATCCTGGCTGCGCGGCTTTGAAAAATGTTGCACGGGAGTTTCTTGTTGGGTGCATGGCCACATAGGTGTTGCCTATTGTTACTTGGAACAGGATATTAGAGGGAACACTACCCACTACCGTGTTTAAAACTACGGTATATAGTAGGGTGCAATCCTGCTGCAGCAAAAATGCATCCAAACATGCAGCCGCATGTTGGATGTGTGTTGGATGTGTTTTAAATCTGATTGATGCAGCATTTTGGGATGCAATTTATGGACATCAGTGTTATATATGTTCTCTTTGAGAATGCTGCAAAACAAAATGTCTCCTACATCTTACTTTTGGGGGGATGCCTTATATTAGGCAATTCTACGAAACCTCTCCTATGTCTTACTTTTGGGGGTGACTTATTTTCAGGAAAACAGGGTATTAAAGCACCCAAATTGACAGCCTATAAGATATTTGCCTGAATTTAATGAATAAAGGAAGGTAATCCTACCTAAATTGTCATTTATCCCAAGAATGAACTTGAGGCTACTATACTTCCTGTTTTCCTGAAACTGTTGTTCCCTTGAAAATCTCCAGGTTCCCAAACTTGAACAAGTGACATTCCCAGTGTATTTTCAGAGGATAGAACAGATCAAATATCACAGTAGTTTTAACTATTTAAAATTTCTTGTCTAAAATAACTACCGTACTTTTCAGAGTATAAGACACACCTTTTTTCCTCCCTAAAAGAGGCTGAAAATTTGGGTGTGTCTTATACTCTGAATGAAGCTTTTTTCCAGCCCTAACTAGGTGCTACTTCTTCCCGCTTGCTACTCCCTCCAAAGAAGGTTTTTTCCAGCCCTAAGTCTTTGCAGGCTTGTTTTCATTCCTACTCTCTCTGAAAAAGACTTTTTCAGCCCCAATGCAATGCTAACAATCTTCCTGGCTTTAGCATTTATTTTTATTCCTACTCCCTCCAAAGCAGTTTTTCATGCCCTAAGTCTTTGCAGGCTTGATTTCATTCCTACTCCCTCTGAAAAAGGCTTTTCAGCCCTAACCGGGGGGATGAAATAGTGTGCCAAAACTGAATAGAATCAAGACATTAGCCAGTAGTGTAGTTGTTTTCCCTATTTTTACAGGGAAGTTTCCCCCCCTATTTTCCTCCCCCAAAAGTAAAGTGCATCTTATACTCCAATCTGTCTTTTACTCTGAAAAATATGGTAGTTTATTAATTAGATTTATATATTCCTTTTCCTTCAGAAACTCAAGCAGCTTACATCGGGATTGTTGAATATGTAAATAGTTGAATGCAAATAGTTTGAATTTGAATGTTTAAAGTTGATGGTTTGAAATTATATTAATTGGAACTACCGCAGCATGTGCCCCCATCAAAGCCCTGTGTCGGTTATTTGCAACCCATGGGTGCCCAGATGTGGTGGTATCTGATAATGTGCTACAGTTCACCTCCAGGCATATGGAACTTTTCTTTGACCAAGTAGGAATAAGACACGCCCTTATATCACCTTATTCCCCTGGTCAAATGTGCAGGTAGAACGTTTAGTGAGAGTGGCTAAGGAAGCAATAAAAAGATCAGAACCAGGTGAAATCCAGGAACGCCTGGACCAAATCTTGCTCCCCCAGCATATTACCCCTAGCTTGTAACCAACAAAAGTCCAGCTGAATTGTTAATGGGTAGAAAACTGAGATCCCCCTTGACAGGTTACACCCCTCATAATGTGAAAATAAAAAAAGCTTGCATGTGTCACCTGAAAGGTCGTTGTCTGTGGGACAGACAGTGTTTGCTAAGGATTTTGATGGGGGAATGAACTGGCTTAAAGAGACAATTTCAGAGAAAACAGTTCCAAAGACATATTCCGTTCTTTTGGAGGACGGTCAGACTTGGAAAAGACACATTGAACATTTATGGAGGCGCCTGGAATCGGCCACCCTCTGGCAAGAACAAAATTTGGACACTAACCGGGACTATAATACTTCACTCCCCAGAGGGAGTGCCACACAATGACAAAACCAACAAAATTGCCACATACTGGACTATATAGACATTGATTTATACTTACTGAGCCCCCGGCGGCATTCCAGCATTGCGGGAGCGGCTCCCGAGGAGGCCGGCAGAGTGTCTGCGGACTCAACGCATGAAGATACCCCACTGGCAAGGCCAGGAGCACTCCGCGAAGCTGCAGACAAGCCAACTTCCTCCTTCTATGAATTGCAGGACTCGATTGATCTGCACAGGTCAGAGAGGGAGATGCGCAGACCCAGTCGATTGGATGATTTTGTCATATGGCTTACCGATTGACCCCTAACTGAACTAAGAAGGGATGGGTGTTGAATATGTAGATAGTTGAATGCAAATAGTTTCAATTTGAATGTTTTAAGTCGATTGGTTGATCCATTTGAGCAGGAGAATTGTTTAACTGTCAACCCAGCCTTGGGCGGGAAAAAAGAGTATAAATATAGGAAACCAAGCCTTGCTTGTTGTTCGCGCCTGAATACTTAGTAGCGGCTTGGAGACAATGTTATTGCTGAACCACAGTGAATAAACCAGTTGCTTTTCTATCATCTGAAGCACTTTATTTCAGGGATCTTTGTTCATTTTTATCTCTACAAATGCAAACCTCAGAAAGAATAACTGGCCTCAGATCACTATAGCTGTTGATAGGTTTGAACCTGGTTCTTCTCCATTGCACCTTAATCATACATCACAAAGTAGAGTTAACATGTGAAGCAAACAGCCCTTTTTTGCCAGATAAATACTCAGTTCATTATCAGAAATTCTGATTTAATTGCAGCCCAATGGATTTCCATTACCACTTTCTCACCTTTCTCCTCCAAGCACTCTGAAGTAAACTTATTTGGAATATTTGTATTCATTTAATTTTCATCACTTAGACTTCATAAGTCTTCCCACTTTGTCATTCTTCATACTTATAAGGCATCTGGTACGTGATTGATACTCAGTGGTCATTTACATTTGCTTATCTTTCACACACTGGGGGCAAACCAGAGATTTATAGCAGCCTCTTATGCTTATTTTGAAAATTACAGTTTTTTCCCACTCTGTGTGTATGCTAATTTTTAATAACTCTTAGCATGATAGCAATTACTGACAAGAGTCAGCCTCCATTTATAGTTTATCACAGTTCATCAGACAGCTTTTGTCAGAGGAAGTATTTTGACAAGTCTGAGGTTAATTAAAATCAAGGAGACAATTAAATACGCATAATCAAACACTACAGGTACAGAAATCAATTAGCAGACTTGTGGTTCTTTGGAATTTTCCACACAATGTGCCAAAATTCAAAGAAACTTGCCTCTTTTTCCTCAAGAGTGTAATTGAATTTCTCATTGAAATTACCTTTCACTTGTAACATAATTTAGTAATTTACATATAATAAAAGTCTACAGAGACCAGAAGGATTCAACAAAAACCTACATACACACACAACATATGTACATGGAAAATGTTTCCCTATTATCTCACGTTTTCAAAGGAATCAATAGAATGGCAGAAAGCAGGTCAGATAGCGCTCAGGATAAATAAATTCCTACAAGACCTGCACTTGATTAAAAAAAAAACTTGGAGGAATCATCTAATCATAGTAAGAACTCATCAACAATTCTTACTTTAACCTTATATGGATGAATTTGGATTGACTGTATTCAGTTTGGATTACAAATTGATTATGCATTGAAAAACCGTCTCAAGATTAAAAATGTACATTTTATATCTAATGTAGGGGAGGGGAGGGGAGAATAGAATAGAATAGAATAGAATTCTTTATTGGCCACGTGTGATTGGACACACAAGAAATTTGTCTTGGTGCATATGCTCTCAGTTCTGTTCTGTTCATCATTAAACCTTTCCAATCAGCCTCCATATTTCCAGTGTCTTTCTCCTGGCTTGGAACCGAACCAGATGGATATTTCTTCTGACAGGGAAAATAATAAACTCATTAAATCCAAATGCTTTTGTTTTGTTATTTTAACATTTGGATGGAGGTTGACTAATGTTTTTAAATCCTTCTAAACAATAGTATTCTCAACATAAATGTCACACTTTCATAACATAATTGACTGCTTTGGAGCCAACAACATAAGTATAATACATGTATATTGTCTATTGTTTGCATCAGGCAAAGATGGAAAGCAGGAAGAAAGTAATTTGAGGAAAGGCATTACTTTCTTAAGTAATTTTCAACTAAAGCAACATTTTGAGATTAATTTAGAGGATTTTCTTTCAATTTTCTTGAAATCTTAAATAATAACAGCATGATTTTTGGGAAAAAGTGCTAAAACTTTAACTGAGAAAAGTTGGTAATGTGTATCCGGGATGTGTGAATCTGATGAAATATGTCCTTTCACCCAGTGATTAAAGAGGCAAGCTTGAAATTTTGCATGTTTTGTAATTGTCATCACAATGTGTTTATATTCCTCAATAAGTGTTTTTTTAAAAAGCCCATAAAAAGCTCACCTCTCTGTTAGAGAATGTAGTGGGTTGGGGTTTTTCTTTAGTTTCTTAATGCTCTTCCCTTTTCTATATTAAAATAGAAATTCATAATCTAACAATTTACAAATATTACTCCTGTCATTCAAATGACAAAAAGGGGAGATGGATTTTTAAAAATGTTTCAAGGAATACAAGGAATACTGTTTGCATATCAGAAAAATTAATCTCTATAGAAAAAAGTAAGAGCCTGTAATTCAGAAAGTGAAGAATTAGAACAGCTCAGCAGAGAATAATCTTCTACCCATTTAATTTAATTGCATAAATCATTCCTTTGTTAGCAATAAAGAGATATAATTAAAATGAAATTGCTTCTCTTTCCTATTCTCTGGAAACTAAAGAAATTGATCTTGGGGCACACATTTCTAGATATCATTCTGTAAAATTACATATACATTTTTAGAATGGTTACTTTATTTTGTGTCTGTTATAGAGAAATGTAATTAATTGTAGATCTTCCATGTGATATTAAACAAATAATTTATTAAATGAACATTAATACAAAGTTTGCAAATAGGCCTATATATCCTTTGGACAGGCAATGCTGTGATTTTAAGGAGCAAGTCAGAAAGTTTCACTGGTAGGTGTCAAAAGGAATATAAGATATAATGGTTACAGAAATGTAGTCTAGAGTAGGGGTCCCCAACCCCCAGACCACAGCCCCTTAAGTACCAGGCTGGGCAAACAATGGGCAAATATGTATGCGCAGCTCCACTTGAGAAAGTGGCAGGTGCTCATGCTCACACATGAAGCTCTACCGTGAATTGAGAACCGTGCCATGAATTGAGTCCCCCGATCCGACACCACCCAATCTGGAAGCCCATGGAGCTGGAACACATGCTGTAAAAATAATTGGGCCGTGCCTTGAGCTGTGGGCACCTGGTGACAGGGGATGAAATGTACCATTTTCGTCAACATGTCCATCACCACCATCACCATGTTGAATCTTGACGACAGTGGCAAATGTGTGCCAAAGTCCATGGACACAGCTCCCCACGGCCTCATGGGTGTTGGCAATGGCTGCAATAAGCCTGGCGGGGCCCCTGTAGCTGACTTGGCCACACGACACTGTTCTCATGTGGTAACATAAGAGTGAACATGATCCTGGAGCCACGGCCACCAAAACATTCGGGACACTAAGTCCGACGTTTTGAACGAGCCAAAATTACCTGCCGCAGGATTATTGTGACATTGGGCCATGACTAATCCACGAAGCAGCCCTGCTGGTACATACGACTGCTCCAGTACTGGAGCAGTCCATCCACAAATGTCCAGGGAATAGGGCACCATCTCCCACACCTGCTGTACCACAAACCCATACCCCCACTGCATCTCATGAATACGCCTCCGCAAATCGATGGGGTCATGGTTAGCAGCCAACGCTTCCATAGGCAGGATCATTTGTAACGGGGCCAGTTCTTTGGGATGCAGGAACTCAGGTTTCTGGGACAAAGTGTCCGCTCCGGGGTTTTGGAAACTTGGTGTGTACCAGATCCGAAAGTTGAACTGTGCAAAGAAAAATGACCAACGTATCTGTCGTTGGTTCAACTTTCAGACCGTTTGCAGATACTCCAGATTTCTTTTTTTTTTCCCCATAAATTTTATTGATTTTCTTAAAATAGACAGACAGACGCACATACATTTAACATAAAAAATGGGGTTGTATTTCCCCCGCTTATCTCAAAAATTTGAATACAGAAAAAAAGAATACATATTTAAATACAATTCGTTATTGTAAATGTTAAGAAATAATTTGTTAAATTTTGCATTAAAGCTTTTCATATTTAAACTAGTACTAACATAAATTCAAAGTTCTTCTCATAGTAATTCTATGTATATAAACTAATTCTAATATATTGCTGAAATAAACTTATTCTATCTAATGGTATTGTAACACATAATACAGCAATTTTTGCCGAAATACTTTGCACATTATTTATTTATCTTAACCTTCTAGTGTTTCTTCTTATTTATCCATATATAAACTTTGTTCCATGTTTCATAAAATTCGGTATCTTCTTGATCATTTAAGCGTCTTGTCATCATATCCATTTCAGCGCAATCTAATATTTTCATAGTAACTTCTTCCTCTTTGGGGATATCCTCCCCTTTCCAGTTTTGCGCATATATAATCCTAGCCGCAGTTAAAATATGTATAACTAGGTATAAAATTTCTTTCTTATAGGTCTGATTTGTAATTCCTAATAAATAGAATTCCGGGGTTGTTTCTATATCCTGTTTAACTATTTCTTTTATTATTTTTTCTATCATTTTCCAATAGAGTCTAGCTTTGCTGCAGGTCCACCATTGATGATAGTAGGACCCTATTTCCTTCTTGCATTTCCAACATAACGGAGAAGTTTTGGGGAACATTTTTGCTATCCTATTTGGTGGAAGGTGCCATCTATAAAACATATTAATTTGATTTTCTTTTAAGGACACTGATTTTGTCATTTTCCAATTACAGATCCAGACCTTCTCCCATGTATCTATATCTATTTTTTTCCCAATATTTTTGCACCAATTTATCATGTTATCCTTTAAAGTCAGATCTATGTTTTTATGGGCAATCAAGCATTTATAGATTTTACCTATTATTTTAGTTTGATTAATGGTTATTAAATTACTTAGTAAATTTTTATTCTTATTAAAAATATATAGCGTACTATCTTTCTGGTATCTAGATCGAATCTGTGCATAGTGCCACCAATCAATTGTTATCCCTTCTTCTTGTAATTTCGTCCTGGATTTTTGTTTCATTTGATCATTTAGTAATTCCTTATATCTTATTATTGTCGTTTCCTTTATAGATTTTGGGTGTATTATTGCTTCTAAGGGGGCTACCCATTCAAGGACAATCAAAAAATGATTTTTTCTTATGTCTTTCCAAACTTCCAATAAATATTTTCTTAATGTGTGTCTTTTGAAATATGAATGATTTTTATCCTTATCGTACCATATAAAGGCATGCCAGCCAAGCATAACATCGTGTCCTTCTAAGTTCAATATTCTTTTATTCTCTAATGTTATCCAATCTCTAATCCACGTTAAGGCGGCTGCCTGGTAGTATAATTTCCAATTAGGAAGAGCAAATCCTCCTCTTTCTTTAATATCTTCCAAAATATTTATCTTTATTCTTGCCTTTTTTCCTTGCCATAAAATTTTTTTAACTGTCGTGGTTAAATTTTAAAAAAAATTTCCCCCTGGATTTATTGGAATCACCTGAAACAAAAATAAAATCTTAGGTAAATTGTTCATCTTGATTGTGGCAATTCTTCCCAAAAAGGATATTTTTAAACTATTCCAAATTTCTAAATCTTTTTTAATTTCCATCATTAATTTTTTGTAATTATCATTTTTTAATGTTATTGTTTTAGATGTTATCCATATTCCCAAGTATTTAACCTTTTTAACTATTTGTATTCCGGAAATGCATTCCAATTTCCTTTCTTGTGTTTTGCTCATATTTTTGTTATAAATTGTGTTTTACTCTTATTTATTTTTAAACATGCTACTTTTCCATATTGTTCTATTGTCTGAATTAGTGTTGGAACTGTTGTTATCGGATCTTCAGTTATAAAAGTCAGATCATCTGCAAAAGCTTGGACTTTGTATGCTTCCTTTCCAACATTCAAACCTTTTATTTTTGGGTCTGCTCTTATTTTTATCAATAGAGTTTCTAAGGACAGAATAAATAGTAAAGGTGATATAGGACAACCTTGTCGGACTCCTTTGTTTATTTCAAATGGTTTCAATTGTTCATTATTTAATATAATTTTAGTTGTTTGTTTTGAATAAATGGCGTCTATTAAATTTACAAATTTAGGACCAAATCTCATTTTGTTCAGTTGCATTTTTATAAATGTCCAGTTAACATTGTCAAAGGCCTTTTGGACGTCTAAAAACATTAATGATAGTGTTTTTTCAGGATGTTGTTCATAATATTTTAATGTATTAATAATCATTCTAAGATTATTTTTAATCTGTCTACCTGGTAGAAAGCCATTTTGATCCTGATGAATTATCCCATTGAGAATCCTTTTTAATCTATCTGCGTATATTGCAGTAAATATTTTATAATCAACATTTAATAATGAAATGGTCTATAATTTTTAATTTTTTCTTTCGTTGTTCCTGATTTGTGGATTAAAGTTATTAAAGATTCTGACCATGATTTAGGAATTCTACCATCTAGCCTACATTCATTGAAGATTTCTAGGATATTATTTATTATTATTTCACTTTCTATTTTATACCATTCTGCCGGTATGGCGTCTGGTCCAGTTGCTTTGTTATTTTTTTGCTTTTTAATGATTGTAAGGAGTTCCTCAATTGTTATTGGTCCTTCCATGTTTGCCTGTTGATCTTCGGTTAGTTGTGGTAGTTCAGTGTGTTCTAGATATTTAAAAACTTCGTCCTCACTAATATTTTCTTCTTTATATAATTCTTTTAAAAAGTTTTGTACTATATTTGCTTTTCCTTCTGTGTCATGTTTTATTATTCCATCTTTATCTTCTAATTTTTTAATTATTTTTGATTGTCTCTGTTTCCTAAGTTTATATGCGAGCCATCTTCCTGGTTTGTTGGCATGTTCAAAATAATATTGTTTAACTCTTTTTATTTTTCCCGCTATTTGATTCTGATCTATCAGTCTGATTTTGTGTTTAATTAGGTCCATTTTTCTTTTTAATTCCCTATTTTTTGTATTTTGTTGTGATAAGATTTCTAATTGTTTTAATTCATTTATTAATTGTTCGTATTTTTTTTCCCTTATTTTGTTTTGCAGTGTAAGAAATCGTTAATCCTCTTATGTATGCTTTAGTTGTATCCCATAAATTTTGTGGGGTAGTGTCTGAGTTTTTATTAATTTCAAAAAATATCTTTAATTCTTTCTCAATCCAATCCTTGTATTTTTTTTTCTTTCAAAATATTTCTATTCATCTGCCAATTTGTATATTTTTTATTATTCCTCATATAAACTACTACAGGGTTATGATCTGCCCATGTGTTTACATCTATTTCCACTTCTTTTATTTGTTCTGCAGTTATTTTTGGGGCCCATACCATATCTATTCTTGTCCATATTTTGTGTGGGTTAGAATAAAAGGTATATTGTCTCTTTTGGGGATGTCTGTCCCTCCAAATATCATTCAGTAATAATTCTGTTTTCATTTTTTGAAATGTGTTAGGTAATAAAAAAAATTTCTTTTTACAATTTTTCTTTCCCCCCGAGTGGTTTAATTGTCTATTTGCAATAGCGTTGAAATCTCCAATTATTAACATATTTTCAATATTTAATTCCATTATTTTTTGATGTAATTTTTTATAAAATATCATTTGGTTTTCATTGGGGGCATAGATGGAAGCAATAGTAATAGGTTTGAAATCAATATTAACCTGTACTATCAAAATTCTACCTTCCTCATCTGCAAATAACTGTTTCGAATTTATAGAATTCTCAACATACATCACTACTCTTTTTTTTTGGTCTGCTAATGCAGCATACATATTTCCAATTTTGGAATTTAATAATAATTTCCGATTGTTCTTTTTTATGTGTACTTCTTGTAGTATTACGATTTGAGCTTTTTGGTTTTTAATTTTTGAGAACATTTGTTTTCTTTTCCTCGGTTCATTTAAACCATTTACATTTACTGAAAAGATTTTCAAATCTTTCAATGTAGTCATTTGTAGTATTTTTTGGTTTCTTTAGTTTTGCGCTGAGGTTGCTTTCTTCTGGCACCTTGGTCCTGCTCTTCTTCTTGAGCAGCTGCCCCAGTGGTTTCCTCCTGCCTTTCTATCAGTTCCTTTGTTGGTTGTTCCAGTTGGCGTATTCCACTGTTTTCAAAAAAGTCTCTTGCGTCATCCAAGTTTTCTAGTTTTTATCTCTTAGATTGCCAAGTTAATGATAGTCCTTGTGGGATAAGCCAATGAAAAGTTATATTTTCTTTAATCAGAATTCTAGTCAGAAAATGGTAGTCTCTTCTGTTTTCTCTGACACTTCTTGGAACTTGTTTTATTAGTATTTTCACTTCTTTTCCTTTGTGTTGTAATTTTCCGGTTCTTGCCCAATGTAGTATGTCATCTCTCAAGGCTCTTCTTACAAATTTGATGTGGATTTCTCTGGGAAGGTTGTGGCGACGTATGTAGCTAGTCGAAATTCTGAAAACTTCATCGATTTCTTTCTTTATTTCTGTGGGATCCACCTGGAGAATTCCTCCAATGGTTTCATCCATAGTTGTCTGTAAATCTTTATCTTTTTCTTCTATTACATTTTGAAATCATAGCCAATACGAAGCACGTTGCATTTCGAGATGTGTGATTGATTCATCATATCTTCTGTATCGTGTGTCAGATCTATTTTCAAAATAGTCCATTCTCTTCTCCATTTTATCAGTCTTTTCCTCTACTGCTTTCACTCTGTCTTCATTTTCTTTCAAGGTTTGCTGGATTTCTTTCATCTGCTCCTTCATCTCTCCTGTGTCTGCTTTAATTCAGTCATTTCTGATTTTATGGCTTCTCTTTGTTGATTTGCATCTTCTTGTGATTTAAGCATAAAGTCTTTCATTGCATTCAAAGTCTCTTGTATTGTTGTAAGAGTAGGCTGTTGTGGTTTCTCTTTCTCCTTCTCCTTGGTGAACATAGTTACAGTAAGAGTTTGTTGTGCAGGGGAAGTGCGGGGTGATCCTTGTGGTGATGAAGCAGAGGTTGCCGTTTGTTTTTTTATTGTTTTGGTATGAGTTGAAGTACTCGACATTTTTGGCTTCACAATTATTATTATTTACTTATGTTTTATGTCAGTGAAAGGGAGAGAATAACTATAAATTCCAAACCTGTTCAATTAATTTTCACCAAGTTTTCCTTAAAATACCACAATAAAATATCACTGTTGTTATAACAAAATTATCAATAAAATTGTTAGGAAATATCAGAATATGTTTATCTTAATACCCTAAATTTAATATGTAATATACTATTTAATGCTAGTTCAGGAAAATTATTATTTCAAATATTTTTCAGAGTGAAAAGAGAGGAAAGAAGAAATAAAACAATTTGAAAAGGAGAGTTTAGAAAAAAAGAGATATGAAATAAAAAAGAAAAGGAGATATTAAAATGGCTATGTGAATAAAAAAATAAAAAAGAGAGAAAAGGAGAAAAATGAAGTGAAGAAGGGAAAACAATCTCAGGAGGAAAGGGGGATTTATAATAACACAAGGAAAGAGCAGGAAACCAAAGGTTGTTAGCAATGCATATGTTTAAACTGTTTTTCTTTTACAAAAAGGGAAAAAAAGAGAACAAAATACAAATATTATATACTTATATTATTCTTTAAGTAAAGACAATCCTTGTTGATTGAAGATCTAATCGGTTTCAAAGAATTTTAGTGAAGATTTAACAAAGTCTCGTTAATCCAATAATGTCAAAAGAGTTCAGATTTTATTGTAGTTTGTACGATCCAATTTGAGATTTTTTTTAAAATGGAGTCAGTTTATATTTCACAGCCCAAGACAATGCAAACAGTCTCTCTGCTATAAATCCAACGAAACAGCAAATAATCCAAACGTAACGATCCAAACACAAACAGTCCAGAAAGAAAGAAGGTCTTCCTCGCTTTAATCTGTCATTTCATTTTACTTTCCATTTTATTTAAAATTTCTGGTTTATTTCATTCTATTCTTGAAAGTTAAGAGTTAAATCGAAGGCAGTCTTGATCCCTCTGCTGTCAAAATTAGAGCCCGGGATTCAATATTCGATGTTTACCAAGGGTTAAGGAATTCCAGAATTTATCAAATTTTATTTCACTTTGTATATATTAAGTCTTTCATAGTCTCATTTCGAGTATTTTGTAATTAATATTCTCTAATTTTAAGCGTTCAAAAGTTCAAGTTCAAATTCAATACGGGAAGTGAAAGTGAAGGAAAAAAAGATCCGGCTGTTGATTCGCACTTGGATACAATTTTTTAAAATAACTTTCTCCTTCGCCTTATTTGGAAATACTTTTACTTTCAACTTTCTTTGTATTCCGATCTTCTTATTTTAACATGGAACAAAAAAGAATTTTTTTTACCTTGGTTTCTTCTTCTGCATTGTATTCTTTTTTCACTTTGGAGCAGTTTAAAAATCTTTACTTTCGTTGTGCTTTTCTTGCTTCCCGTTGGTTTGGGGGGATCGCAATGGCCGTATCCTCTTGGAAACAGAGGAACGGTTCTCCCTGACCCAGAGCTGCAGGGCAGACCGCCGTCTCCAGAGCTTCGGCAACGGCTCCTCGGATGGAGGGAAGCCCCCTGTTCTAGGATCGAGCCATCCGGACTCGATCTGATTGCAATCGATGACCTCTGGGGGGGTGAAAGGAGTCTCGGGGCAGAGCCCTGCCCGAGAGACTCCGCTGCGGTCCCGAGCCAGACCGGAAGTCTGCAGATACTCCAGATTTCTATGGTCCGTCTGGACCTCCACCTGGTGCCAAGTGCCCTCGAGTTGATGTCGCCACGTCTCAAACGCTAACTTGACGGCCAACAGTTCTTTTTCCCAAATAGTGTAGTTCCGCTCTGAGGACGTGAGCTTACGGGAATGGTAGGCATAGAAACAGGGTGCCACTTTCTGGATGGGCCTGTAGAAGTACAGTGCCAACGGCAACATCAGAGGTGTCAGTCCCCACGACAAATGGCTGACACGGGTCTTTCATGAAAGCGTCCTTGAGACCCTCAAAGGCCTGCTGCTCCCCCTCACCCCATTGAAACAGTACTTGTTTCTGCAACAAGCGGATAAGAGGTGCGGTCAGATGGGCAAACCCTGGAATGAACGTGCGATAATAGTTCTCAAACCCCAACAGCCTCTGCACATCCTTCACCCTCCGCGGGGGTTGCCAGGTCTTGAGTGCCAACACTTTGCCCGGGTCCATGGCTATGCCCCCTGGAGAAATGACATGCCCTAAAATTCAATGGTGGTCTGCAAAAACTGACACTTTTTCAGCTTGGCATATAAACGCTGCTCTCGCAAACAGAGCAGAACCTGGCGCAAATGTCCCAAATGATTGGACTGTGATGGGGAGTACACAAGAATGTCATCAAGATAAATGACCACAAAATGGTCTAACATGTCCCTGAATACATCGTTCATCAAGTGCTGGAAAACCATTGAGGTGTTGGTGAGGCCGAAGGGCATCACGGTATACTCAAAATGTCCATATCAGGTGCCAAACACCATTTTCCACTCATCCCCCGACCATATCTGCACCAAATTATATATGCTGCATAAATCAATCTTAGAAAATACTTTGGCAGTTCGTAAACGTTCCATCAATTCAGGAATCAATGGCAATGGATACCGGTTGCGCACCGTGATAGCATTCAGGCGGCGGTAGTCACAGCACAGACGTACGTCCCCAGTCTTTTTCTTGACAAACAAAACAGGCGCTGACAGAGGCGAGGTCAAGGGCCTGATAAACCCTTTGGCAAGATTCTTGTCTATGAAGTCCTTGAGGGCCACTAATTCAGGTTCAGACATGGAATATAAGTGGCCAGCCGGCAGCTTGGCCTCGGGAAATAGTTCAATGGCACAGTCATAAGGTCGATGTGGCAGCAAGCGATCTGCCTCTTTTTCATCGAACACATCAGTGAAGTCTGTGAGGCACTCAGGTAAAACTGCTGCGGAGGTTCTGGGCCCTTGAGCTGCGCAAACATGATGGCGATGGTCCACACACTGCAAACTGGAAAATGTGATGATGTTCTGAGACCACACCACATGAGGATCATGCACACATAACCACGACAACCCCAGAACAATAGGAAAATGGAGGCCCCATGTGACATAGAACTGGAGAGCCTTCTCGTGAGTCCCGATGCTCATCCGCACCGGCAAGGTCTGAACTCAGATGGGTCTGGACAACAACACTCACCCATCAATCATTTCCACAGTCAATGGAGGTTCTACAGGACATAAGGGCAGCAAATGTCTCTGCGCGAAAGCCTCATCCAAGAAATTCGTGGTGGCCCCTGAATCCACGAGGGCAAGAGCCGGAATAGACTGAGTACAATGATCTACATGGATTTGAACAGAAAGTGTGAGGTGTCAGTATGTTCCAGGGTCATGAGCCGAAGAATCCTGGGAAGGTTGAATACCGGCCCGAACTACCTTTACCACCCCTCATTTTCCAGCTGAACAGCTGGCTGAGGAACCAGGGGCATGGGAACCGACATCAGGGAATCAGGTACTGTGGGGAAAACATGGGGTGCAGACTCTGGAAGCTGTCCTGGAAGAGTCGGGGTGGCAGCAATCGGGCCAGGAGGTATCAAGACAGCGGCAGCAGCCGTGCTCTGCTGTTTGCAAGGACAGGCATTCACAAAATGACCTCCCCCCCGCAAAAGGAGCACAGTCCTGATATACGTCAATGAGCCCTCTCCTCCAGAGGCACGCGGGATTGAATGAAGCTCTCACCCATGGGCTCCCCCGCAGGGCAGGGACACGATCTGCCATGCAAGGAGGCAGGGATGGCATGAAGTGACGGGGTACAGGAACTGGGGTCTGCACTGGCATAGCGGACACCCCCTGCTGTGGAACAGGCACAGGTGTGACACCAGCAATGCAAGGGGAGGACCGCCCAGTCCAACGCACCTCTCGAGCCAGCAGCCAAGCTTCATTGGCCAAGCAGTGCTGCTCCAGCTCATCCAGGGTGCCCGGCAAGGCCTCATGCACCAGCTCATCTAACACTGTCTCTGACAAGCTGTCTTGGAATGCCTCAATCAAGGTGGCCTCATTCCACTGCACCTGCCCAATGATACTGTGAAAATCACTTAGATATTCTGCTAATGGGCACGAGCCTTGTTTCAAGTGCTTCAATGCCCTCGTGGCTGTCTGCTCCCACACTAGATCCAAAAATTGCCATCGCAACTGAGCGCAAAAAGTGGTATAATCCTGCAGTATCGGATCATCTCTGTCCAGCAATGGAGACACCCAGGAGACTGCGGGGCCGGCCAATAAGCTGCAGAGGAACACCACCTTCTCTACATCCCTTGGAAAATGTAGCATTTGTGCATTGATAAACAGCTGCACCTGGCTGAGGAAAGCTGCAAACATGCATCGGTCTCCCCAAAACTTCTCAGGCATGGCCACGAAATATTTCCTCCATGGTGGGGGCTGTGGAGCAGGAGCCGTTGGTTGCACCTGGGGAACGGCGGTCTGCTGGGACAATACATCCACCTGATTCTGCAACTGAAGCACTGTTTGCGTCAAAGCTTGTATTTTCAGCCTCAATGCATCAAACACAGCCTGCATCTCAGTCACTCTAGCAGCCATAGTAAAACAATGGCAAGAAAAACAAAAGCAGGCAGAAACAACAACAACAAAAAAACCAGGAACAAACCACCCAAACTGCAACGGTGTGTATCTGAGGGGGTGGAACATTATTCTGTTCTGCCGGCTCTCTGCACGAGCCTCTAATTAAATGCAAAGGTAGCCAAAACACACACACACACATGAAAAGTCAAGAATACTTTCTTTATCCACAGAAAAATAGAAGCAAACCCCCCTTTTTATAGTCAAAGGGCTCACTTTCAAAGGAACCAGACTTGAATGCAATGAAATAACAAAAAAACAAACTCAAAGCAATTAACAAGTAGCTGTGAAGTCGTCACAGCTACTCTCCTTCAGACGTTGTCCAAACTCACACTATGACTATGATTTACGATCAGAGTCCTGATATCAAAGCACATAGTCCTTGGAGAATCCAGAGAGTCAAGCCACATTCACTATCATGAACAGATAATCTTCCACACTGAGAGGCCGGCACGCTGCCCATTTAACAGCAGCCCTAATTAGTTGAACCACACCCAACTACAGGTGAACTCTCTTATCTCTTGTAATACCTACGTAGCTGCTCTCATCTATTCATGGCCCTTCGTATGCGTGCATCTATAACTGCTTCTTCATCAGAGTCCAGTGAAGATAAGGAGGATGAATTGCTTCCTAATCAGCTGTCTGCCATGACCCCCTCTAAGGGTCCCATTTCAGTCACTCCCTGCTTCTGACAATATTCCGCTGCCCGAAGCAGTGGGCAGTAAAACAGGCCTTTGACACTGGGAGGATTCACCCACATCCACCCCCACAGTCCTTGGGGCAGAAGCTGGCACAGAGCCAACCACAAGTTTATTTAGTTTTAATTCATTGGATTTAGCATATTGTATTTTATTGTCTACTCCAACCTGCCTAAGCACTTCCCCTGGGCGCAAGCATAGGAGGTGGAGAACATGTGGGGGTTGCCATCATTGGTGAAAAGGAAGCACTCAGAAGAGAGTCAGCCTGCAGGGATGAAAGAAGGGGGGGCTAGGAGCAGTCCCAGTGAAATGGAAGCACTCATGTGCTCCAGTGCCAGCCGGGCAGGATGGTCACTGGGGACACCAGTAGTAGAGCCCCAGCTGCCTTACTGCTGGCCCTGCAGGAAGGAAGAAGGGAATGAGAAGAGTGGGAGGGAAGGAGGAAGGAAAGGAAATGGGAATGAGAAGGAGGGAGGGAAGGAGGAAAAAGATGGGAATAAGGAGAGGCAGGGAAGGAGAGAGGGAGGGAGGAAGAAAGGAGGGAAATGAGAGAGGGAGGAAAGGAGGAAGATGGGAATAAGGAGGGAGGTAGAGAAGGAGAAGGGAGAGAAGGAATATTGGAATGGGAGGGAAAAATCTGAGGGAAGGTCTACCTTAGCGCTTGACCATAAGCAGCCCTGCTTCCCTTTCATTATTCCCTTGCCCCCTCCCCCTGGCCTCTCCTGGTGGTCTCCCATCCTATCACTGAGGATGCCTTGCTTACAAAACCAGGTCTCTGTGCATGGAGAGAAAGTGAGCATCCATCTTATCCATAGACTTTGCCCTTTTGCACCACCATGAGCGACCTGGACAAGGAGAGCAAACACAGCAGCAGCAGCCTTGAAGAGATATGTGCACCCAGACACCCCCTCAGAGAAGCAGGCTTGGGTTGGGCTATAGGAGCTCAAGGGGCAGGCTAGTCCTCTATGAAAGGAGTGGCGATGCTTCTTTGGTGGATAAGGCTTTGGTTTTCGCCTTGGTATGCCTTCCTCCACTGGAGACCTCCAGATCCCCTCCTCCCAGCCTCCCCTACAACCACCACCCCAGGAAGTAGAGGATGACACTGCTGCATATGGAAGCATGGAGAAAGTTTTCAGGAAGCTGTTTCCTCTGAATCCAAATTCTGCCTTGACAGATCTCCGGAGAACAGGAGGGGATGGTATGTGAGCTGTGAGGGAAGGCTGCCCCTAACAAGCCAGCATCCTTACCACACACGATTGGAAATGGGGATTCTGTTTTGAAAAGGGCTAGCCTCCCTCAACCACGAGCAGGGAGCACTGATATCTGAGATTGGGAGGTCTCCTTTGGTGTGCTGTGCACATGCACATGGACACACACCATTCCAAGCTTGGAGACTTTTATCCACATCTCAACTTGTAAACTGCCAATCAAGCCTGGGATTGTGGATAAGGCCCCCTCCTTCCTCTGTGGATAAAAGTCCCCAAACGTAGAATGCAGTGTGAGTGTGCCTGCATATGTACATACTTGGCTGCCAGCAGTTTCGAGTTAGCAAGTTTGTGGGGCACCGAATTGTTCCCATGTCAAGTTAGCCAGTGCGACTTGTTCCATCTCAACCCAACTGTCCTGAGTCAGCCACGGTCAGTGAGCGACATTTTAGCCAGCCACACCCATCTAGTCACTGTGAGTTGTCAGTCTTGCAAGTGGCCCTTTATTTATTTATTTATTTGATTTAAGGTCAACCATAATGCTGATTAAATTGAGTTTGACATGCCTGTTTTAGTAGTACCATACCAAGAACTTACCGTATTTTTCAGTGTACAAGACACACTTTTCCCTCCCTAAAAGAGGCTGATATTACGTCTTATTCTGAATGTAGCGCTAACTAGCTGCTAACGATCTTCCCAACTCTTTTTTTTTAGAGATTTTTTTTCCTCACAAAATAAATTTATTTGATACGTCATATTGCACAAACCAGTAAAACCACCTAGTCGGATTGGAGCCAGGAAGTCAAGCCACAATAGAAAATGGTCTGACCATGACAAAGGCAACACTTCTAAGCCCCTTAGTCTCAGACCATTACTCAATTGCCCAAAGAGGAATGCCATGTCGGGTGCGTGCCCCCCCATGAGTTGGACCCTGTTCTACTTGAGTCTGGTCCATGGCTGTCATGGTGGCCATGAACTCCTGCGCTAGCCCAGAGGTTTTGCCGAGCGACGGCAGGTTAAAGTCCCCCAAGACAATAAGTCTGGGGAATCCTACTGCCAGCCCGGCTACCTCCTCAAGCAGCACAGGCAGGGCTGTTGACATACAGCTGGGAGGCAGGTACGTGAGCAACAAGCCCACCTGAACCCCTAAGTCCTACATCACCAGAAGGGACTCACAGCCCGCAATCTCTGGAGCAACGAGTCTACGCAGGCAAAGGCTCTCCCTGGCTATAATAGCCACTCCTCCCCCCCTTCCCTGGGGTCGAGGCTGATGCCATATCTGAAACCCGGCTGGGCAGATTTTAGAGAGAGGAACTCCTCCCTCTGGGCCCAGCCATGTTTCAGTCACACATGCCAGGTCGGCCTCATCTAGGATCAAATCCCAGATGAGAGCTTTCTTTACTACTGACCTGGCATTGAGTAGCAGCAGCATGAGTCCACGGCCAGAATTACACTCGTCACCAGTACCCTGGGTTGAGCTCACGGAGCTGAAAGAAGGGATTGCTATTAAGCAGCGATCTCTCCTTCCCCGGAACAGCTAGCTCCGTGGCTCCCACCATATCTGCCTCTCCCCAGCAGCACCGTAATATTCCGACACTCTGCCACCCCAGATAGGTGCCCCCTCCCCTCCTGCCTCTCTAGCATCAGGTGGGCCAAATATATCATTTATACCATTTCCATTCACCTCATCCATACCATAATCCCACCCACCCCAACCATCCCACTCATACCAATCATTCATCCCATACACATTATTACATCCACCCGTTATCCATTAGTTAAAAAGGCCCCCAGTAATTTAATTAAAAATGGATTAAATTAGCAATGATTAAAACACTAATAAAATACGTAACAAATATATAAAATATAAAATTCGTAAGTTAATATTGATGGATATGAAATCAGATCTTAGTCACTTGTCAATCATCAGTCAATCAATAAATCCAGGTATAATGTCCTCTATAGATCTTTCATACAGTCTTAGTCTTAAAGTCTGCTGTCTTCTACAATCTTCCCACTAGGGGGCACAGGTCTTCTGTGATCTTACGTAGTAATTAGGAATATGGAGGAAGATGGAGGGGGGGAGATGACAAATGATGACAAACAAGAATTAAACATTGAACAATACCCCCAATCTAATTGGCCTTGATGCTCCTAGGCAATTAATTCCATCATTCTAACCCCCTCTAGTCACTCTGGTCGCACTAGTCAGTTGTTCTAATATCAGCCAACACCTACTCCACGGGGTACTCATACTGGCCGTCTGTCTCCTTCATCCCATTTTATCCCCCTCGGCACCAGCAGCTCTCACCCACTGGTGCCATGCCGGGGTGTGTGTGTCTTTGTTTCTAGATGTTCTTCGCCCACCATATCTCCACAGATGTCCTCCACCACCGACAGCAGGTCGCTCTCACCAGCCTGGATCCTCAGCACATGCCTGCACTTTAAATTCTTGTTTTCTAACCTTCAAACCTGTAATCCTTGGATTTGTCCTTATTTGATTTAACATTGTTTCAACAGATAATATGTATAATAATTGAGATAACGGACAGCCTTGAGGTACACCACTGCAAATTTGAAATGATTCTGTTAATTCCCCATAATTTTTGCGGATTTCATATATTGTTTGTACCATTTGAATAAATTTAGGGCCAAATTTCATTTTTTGTAATAGTTCAAATATAAATTCCCATCTCAAATTATCAAATGCTTTCTGCGCGTCTAAGAACATAAGCGCCACTTATGTACCTCATAAAAATTTTTAAATTCTAATATATGCAATATTGTCCTTATATTATTTCTTATATATCTTCCTGGAAGGAATCCATTTTGACCCATGTTTATCAACTTATTCAGAACTGGTTTCATTCTATCTGCCATAATTGACATAAAAAGCTTATAATCTACATTAAGCAATGATATTGGTCTGTAATTTTGTATATTTTGCTTTCTCGGGGTGTCCTTTGGTATGATCTTCCCAGCTCTTACCTTGCAGGCTCTTTCATTGTTTCTCTCAGCAAAGGTTTTCAAAGCCCTAAGTCTTTGCATGGTGTTTTTTTCATTACTCTAACTTGCTCTAAGTAAGTTTCTTTCCAGCCCTAACCAGGTGCTAACAATGTTCCCAGCTCTTACTGTCTTGCAAGCTCTTTCATGGTTACTCTCTGCAAAGAATGTATTCAAACCCGGTCTTTGTAGGGGGGATTTTCATTGCTTTACTTGCTCTAGATGTTTCTTTCCAACCCTAACTGGGTGCTAATTGTGAGAACTATCTATAGAATCTAGGCATCTAAGGCCTAGATAGATACAAAACACTCTTATTAGAGTACTAAACTTCTGACCTTTTGGACAGTGGACCTTGCCAGAAAAGCAAAAAGCAAAAAAACATGTTTACATCCTGTATCAGAGATGAAGAAATCCTATTTTTTTAGGCCAAGAAACATTCATAAAGGCAGGACAACAACTTGATGGATTAATCTAGAGATGCAAGACAACCCCATATATGGACAGGAAGAAGGGGGTGTAAACCAGACATGAAAATTCTATATAAGCTGATTCTTGAAGTTAGGTACTTTACCTTTTGAGGTTCATGGGTATTTTACCTGTGACCCCTCTCTTGGCCCCTGTATGATACTGTATTATCATGCTGGCATCTTTAAGATCTTTATGTTATGTTTGATATATGTTATGTTTGATATATGTTTCTATGATATATATATATATCATGTGGTTAATGAAGGTTTTTTTTAGCTTTTATTCTATTGGTCTGGGGAATTTTTCTTACAAATTGGCGCCCAACGTGGGGCCTGAGAACTTTTTTCCTGGCTGGAGGACGGGAGAAACCTGGCAGGGCGCCCTTACTGGAGTTTTTTCCAGTGGCTGGTTTTCTCTTGCTTCCATGTCCAGGAATTAGCTTCTTTTTGAACTGAGAGGCCAAGAGAATAAGAGATTTCCCGGGAAATGTTGCAGCTGCCGGCGAAAGCAAGCGTCCTTGGTGAGTAAAGTTGGCCAAGGGGTCTGATCCTGGGTTGGTGATATGTAGTGGTATGATTGAATACATGTGGGCACGCAGAGCATGTGAGAGAAATGTCTCTATATTTGTGTTGGGTTCTTGTGCACGAGAGCTAATTTAAAACACATGTTGGGTGGTGACACTGTTGAGTAACAGTTTTAAAGGAATCAGAGTGGATATTTACATAGTTGAATATCAGCTTGCTTATGTTTCACTTCAGGGTGAACGTCTACGACATAATGAAACAGGGGTTTTATTATTTATTTATTTTATTATTTTTATTTTATTACTTAGATTTGTATGCCGCCCCTCTCCGAAGACTCGGGGCGGCTCACAACATGTAAAAACAAATCATAAGCAATCAGACAAATTTAAAATATTTAATATTTAAAAAACCCCATATGCTAACAATCACACACACAGACATACCATGCATAAATTAACGTGCCCAGGGGGAGATGTTTCAGTTCCCCCATGCCTGACGGCAAAGGTGGGTTTTAAGGAGTTTACGGAAGGCAGGAAGAGTAGGGGCAGTTCTAATCTCTGGGGGGAGTTGGTTCCAGAGGGCTGGGGCCGCCACAGAGAAGGCTCTTCCCCTGGGGCCCGCCAACCGACATTGTTTAGTTGACGGGACCCGGAGAAGGCCCACTCTGTGGGACCTAATCGGTCGCTGGGATTCGTGCGGCAGGAGGCGGTCTCGGAGATATTCTGGTCCGATGCCATGAAGGGCTTTAAAGGTCATAACCAACACTTTGAATTGTGACCGGAAATTGATCGGCAACCAATGCAGACTGCGGAGTGATGGTGAAACATGGGCATACCTAGGTAGGCCCATGACTGCTCTCGCAGCTGCATTTTGCACGATCTGAAGTTTCCGAACACTTTTCAAAGGTAGCCCCATGTAGAGAGCATTACAGTAGTCGAACCTCGAGGTGATGAGGGCATGAGTGACTGTGAGCAATGAGTCCCGGTCCAGATAGGGCCGCAACTGGTGCACCAGGCGAACCTGGGCAAACGCCCCCCTCGCCACAGCTGAAAGATGTTGTTCTAATGTGAGCTGTGGATCGAGGAGGACGCCCAAGTTGCGGACCCTCTCTGAGGGGGTCAATAATTCCCCCCCCCAGGGTGATGGACGGACAGATGGGATTGTCCTTGGGAGGCAGAACCCACAGCCACTCCGTCTTATCCGGGTTGAGCTTGAGTCTGTTGACACCCATCCAGGCCCCAACAGCCTCCAGGCACCGGCACATCACTTCCGCCGCTTCGTTGACTGGGCATGGGGTGGAGATGTAAAGCTGGGTATCATCGGCATATTGATGATACCTCACCCCTTGACCTTGGATGATCTCGCCCAGCGGTTTCATGTAGATGTTGAATAGTAGGGGGGAGAGGACCGACCCCTGAGGCACCCCACAAGGGAGAAACCTAGGAGTCGACCTCTGGCCCCCCACTAACACCGACTGCGACCGGCCAGAGAGGTAGGAGGAGAACCACTGAAGGACAGTGCCTCCCACTCCCAGCCCCTCCAGCCGGTGCAGAAGGATACCATGGTCGATGGTATCGAAAGCCGCTGAGAGGTCAAGGAGCACCAGGACAGAGGATAAACCCCTGTCCCGGGCCCGCCAGAGATCATCCATCAACGCGACCAAAGCGGTTTCCGTGCTGTAACCGGCCCTGAAACCCGACTGCTGGGGACCTAGATAATCGGCTTCTTCCAAGGACCGCTGGAGCTGGAGTGCCACCACCTTCTCGACAACCTTCCCCATAAAGGGAAGGTTGGAGACTGGACGGTAGTTGTTAAGTACGGCTGGGTCCAGGGAGGGCTTCTTGAGGAGGGGGCGCACAAGCGCTTCTTTATAGAGTGATGGAAAAACTCCCCTCCCCAAGGAAGCGTTGGTAATCTCCTGGGCCCAGCTCCGTGTCACCTCCCTGCTGGCCGAAACCAACCAGGAGGGACACGGATCCAGTAAACAGGTGGCGGAACTCACAGCTCCGATGGCCTTGTCCACTTCATCAGGTGTCACCAGATCAAACTCTTCCCAGACAGGTGGACAAGTACGTGCCCCAGTCACCTCGACTGACTCGTTGTCAGTCGACTCTGTTTTACAATTGGAGTCGAGGTCGGCTCGGATCCGAGCGACTTTATCAGCGAAAAACGTGTTAAAGTCCTCGGCACTACTCTGTAAGGGCTCCCCAACTCCCCCCTGGTTAAGAAGGGAGCGGGTCACCCTAAACAGAGCGGCCGGGCGGGATTCCGCTGATGCAATCAAGGCGGCATGGTACGCGCATCTTGCCGCCTTGAGCGCCACTTTGTAAGTCTTAATAAAAGCTCTTACAAGTGTTCGGTCGGATTCAGACCTACTCTTCCTCCATCGCTTCTCTAGACGTCTCTTCTGGCGTTTCAACTCCCGGAGCTCCTCGTTGAACCATGGAGCTCTACGGGGTCTAGCACCTCGGAGAGGTCGCAAAGGCGCAATCCGGTCAAGAGCCTCCGCTGCGGCCTTGTTCCAGGCTTCCGCAAGAGACTCTGCCGGACTGTGGACAAGTGCCTCTGGTATAACCCCAAGCGCCGTCTGAAAGCCCTCAGGGTCCATCAGGCGTCTGGGGCGGAACATCTTAATTGGTTCCGCCTCCCTGCGGGGAAGGATTGGAGCCAGGAAGTCAAGCCGTAGTAGGAAATGGTCTGACCATGACAAAGGCAGCGCGTCTAAGCCCCTTAGTCTCAGACCATTACTCAGTTGCTCAGAGAGGAATACCATGTCAGGTGCGTGCCCTCCCTCGTGAGTCGGACCCTGAACTACTTGAGTCAGGTCCATGGCTGTCATGGTGGCCATGAACTCCTGTGCCAACCCAGAGGTTTCGCCGAGTGACGGCAGATTGAAGTCCCCCAGGACAATAAGTCCGGGGAACTCCACCGCCAACCCGGCTACCTCCTCGAGTAGCACAGGCAGGGCTTTTGACACGCAGCTGGGAGGCAGGTACGTGAGAAACAAGCCCACCTGAACCCCTAAGTCCAACTTCACAAGGAGGGACTCGCAACCCGCAATCTCCGGAGCAACGAGCCTACGCAGGCCAAGGCTCTCCCTGGCTACAATAGCCACTCCTCCCCCCCTTCCCTGGGGTCGAGGTTGATGCCATATCTGAAACCCAGCTGGGCAGATTTCCGAGAGAGGAACTCCTCCCTCCGGGCCCAGCCAGGTTTCAGTTACACATGCCAGGTCGGCCTCCTCATCCAGGATTAAATCCCGGATGAGGAGAGCTTTATTTACCACCGACCTGGCATTGAGCAGCAGCAACCTGAGCCCAGGGCCAGAGTTACACTCATCACCAGTGCCCTGGGTTGAGCTCACGGAGCCGGAACAAGGGATAGTTATTAAACAGCGATCCCTCGTTCCCCTGGAACGGCTAACTCCGTGGCTAACTCCGTGGCTCCCGCCATATCTACCTCTCCCCAGCAACACCGGGATATTCCGACCCTCTGCCACCCCAGAGATCGATGCCCCCTTCCCTCCCGCCTCTCCTGCGTCAGGTGGGCCATATTTATGGAACATAAATATGGGTGTTGACTTTAAACTTAGGACATAGCATATGCTAGGAATGGGCTTCGTCTAATTAATACTGACAGCGGATGCTGCGGTGGAGGTTTGTACTTAGTTTTGTTTTTCTTCTTTCCTTTTCTTTCCCCCCTCTCTGACAAAGGATGTAGGCTGCTTGTAAGTTGTACGTTGAAGAGCAGAACGGTGCCTTTATGGGGTGATAGCAGCTGTGCTATGTAGTATTTTGTCTTTTTTCTGGTATTCTTTAAGAAGTTATAATACATATGGTTATGGTTATATTGCTGTTAGAGCGGAAAGATTATTGCAAGCGGTGTAGGGAAGTCTACCTGCAATTCTTGAATTCTTGAGAAATAGAGCTTTTGATAAATGTGATTAATAATAGAAGATAGATGTTTTGGGTGAGCAGATGTTAATTACAAAGTTTTTTATTTGTTGAATTGGAGTTAAGACTGTATGTGTAGGGTTTATAGAATTGCTTGTTTAAGACAAGGAATGTGAGAATGTGAGGCTGTCTTGAAGTTAAGTGGGTTGACAGACTGTGTTTTCTTTTTAAGGAAGTAAGTTTATAATTGTTGAAGGGATATTGTTGTTCCTGGGATTGTTTGGGGCAGTAGGTTTGAAGAATTAATTTATTACAGCAGGCTTGGTCTATAAGCAGCTGGAGATAAGGGTATTTGTGGATATTCATTATTTGAGAGAGTAGAGAATTTGAATATTGTATTGGGATAGATGGCATGTGTTTAATACACAGGCGAAAGGTTTGCAGTTCTGTGGCTGAGTTGTTAAGTTTATTTGTTATGTATATTAGGAGGGTGAGGATGAGAAAGAGTTATAAAGGTTTTTGATGGCTTTATGTGGCAGTTGGAGGGAATTCCGTGTTGGTGAATTCCAAGATTAGTGTATAGATGTGGGTATGAAAGAGGTTTCTTTCATGTATAGAAGTGTGTATGTTTCACATATGATGAACTGGAGTCCAATATTGAGGAAAATAACTGGCTATTTTCATGTTTTCTGATAGAAGTGTTTATCTTGGTTTGAATCAGAGAACTTAGATGGAATGTCAAGCCTACTAAGTTACTAGTAATTACTTATTAAGTTACAGTAAAAGCAAATACTGTACCTCTAAAAAGAACCTTAGATAACTTTGAAAGGAAGTTGAATGAAACCTTTTGGCACAACTATATTTAAAAGACAAATAGCAGAAATTAGATTTTTTAATAATTGCCTTTTATATCTGTTGGAGGTAATAGTCTCTTATTGCATGCCCATAAGAAAATTGCTAGCTGGGATATTTTGAAGGATATCTTGAGGTTCCAGATGAGGAGAATCATATTTTATTTTAAAAAGCCTTGATTATGAATTATGAATTGAACACCTATCTGATAAATGAAATAAAGTACTGGTAGGGAGTCTTGTGGTGTTATGAAATGGAAATGTTTAATTGTTGCTGTGACAATTGTTGCTGAATTCTACAATGCTCATAAGGAAGCTAAACATTTTAGGAAAAAATTTCACTACTGAGTAGAATTCAATGATAGACACTTGTTTTCTAGATTAAATCTGTGGCATCATTGAATACAGCTGAGAAGCTTGTGTAGAACTAGATAAATCGGTTCTGTGAAAATAGATATTTGCACTGTATGGTGACATATTTCTGGATGTGGCTCTGTTTCATGGGAAGAGAAAGTTGTTTATGACTTTTTAATTGTGCAACATTCTTTTCCTTTTACACATTCTTTTCTCTCTGTGGTTTGTAATCTGAGGGAATGAAGGAAAGTGTGGTTGTTTTGTACAGCACGGTATAAGTAGTGTTTATACATATGTTTGGGATTGTGGTTCCGTGTTTTATATTGTTTATTGATGAAGAAATACTCCTATGTGAAGACTGTTAGAAGATATGATGTGGGATGATATGTATGAGAATGCTGGAGTGCAGCCAGCAATTACATAGTGGAGTGGTTTGCCTGTTGTAAAAGGAGATTGTCATTTTTATGATGTGGTAGATGTTTGCTGAGGAAGGGGGTTGGATTAGATGACCTTTGAGGTCCCTTCCAACTCTGGCTGTTATAATAGTAGTGTTGGTATTTGGGTTGTTTGTGGCAATAAATATTGGGTTGGCTACAGAATGCAATAACATGTGTGTAGCTACATGAGATAAACCTGTTGTGATTTAGAAGACAGGTAGTTTTGATAGTTTTGGATTGATGGTTTCCTGTGGTGAAGAAAGGTGTTAGAGGCTGAAGGCATTTGAATGGATTAGAATAGACCCGTATGGTGTCTGTTTATAGTTCAATTTTGTTTAGCTGCTAGTAATTAAAATGGGAAAGGTTTTGTGAAAGGGGTTGCTTCACAAATGTAACGAAATTGGATAGAAGAGATTTAACAAGCAGTGGTAGTAAACAATTTGTGTGATAAGTAGGGGTTTTTACATGCTGTCTAACAAAAAAGCTGAATGATCAGTGTGATTGATTATAATAAATGCCTGTATAAGATATGGATTATTGAGAAAACATGAGGTGCTGTAAAAGAGGCAGCAGGGAAGAAGAAGGACAACTAATAATTTAATTTAGTGTGAGAAATATGATTGTGTGTTGGACATGTGCATGAAAGAATGCATAACTGTTTTCCATTCACTGTAAAAGAAAGTTTGTTCTTGATTGAGTGTGAATGAGTGTACAGTGATCCCCCGTTTATTGCGTCCCCAACCATTGCGAACAGGGTACTTCGCGATTTTTCAACCCGGAAGTCAAAATACCATCTACGCATGCGTGCGTTTTTTCTATGGGCACGCATGCGTAGATGGCAACCGGGAGATCAGCTGCTGGGTGGCTTTCCTGGGTCTTCCCCCTCTTGCTGGCGTCAGCGAGGAGTTTCCCCACCGCCCACGCAAACTCCTCGCTGCCGCCCGCCCTTCGCCCGCCCACGCCGTTCATTCTCGCCGCTTTCGAGCTGAGTCCTGAAGCGAATTCGCTCCCGGACTCAGCTCGAAAGCGCCGAGAGACAGCGCCAAGGAACGGCCTGTCCACGCTGTCACTCGGCGCTTTCGAGCTGAGTCCGGGAGCGAGTTCGCTCCCGGACTCGGCTCGAAAGCGCCGAGAGACAGCGCCAAGGAACGGGCCTGTCCACGCTGTCTCTCGGCGCTTTCGAGCCGAGTCCGGGAGCGAGTTCGCTCCCGGACTCGGCTCGAAAGCGCCGAGAGACAGCGCCAAGGAACGGGCCTGTCCACGCTGTCTCTCGGCGCTTTCGAGCCGAGTCCGGGAGCGAGTTCGCTCCCGGACTCGGCTCGAAAGCGCCGAGAGACAGCGCCAAGGAACGGGCCTGTCCACGCTGTCTCTCGGCGCTTTCGAGCCGAGTCCGGGAGCGAGTTCGCTCCCGGACTCGGCTCGAAAGCGCCGAGAGACAGCGCCAAGGAACGGGCCTGTCCACGCTGTCTCTCGGCGCTTTCGAGCCGAGTCCGGGAGCGAGTTCGCTCCCGGACTCAGCTCGAAAGCGCCAAGAATGAACGGCGTGGACAAGCCGTTCCTTGCCGTTCGTTCTCGGCGCTTTCGAGCTGAGTCCGGGAGCGAATTCGCTCCCGGACTCAGCTCGAAAGCGCCGAGAGCCAGCGCCCCCCGGACCACCGCCTGTCTCCTGCTGCCCGGTTTAGCCAGGACACGAGCGGCGAAATGACTTGGAGGAATGTGAAGCTGAAACCGGCCGGTTTCAGCTTCACATTCCTCCAAGTCATTTCGCCGCTCGTGTCCTGGCTAAACCGGGCGACAGGCGGTGGGCTGGGAGCCGCAGGCGAAAGGAGCTCGGGCATTGTTCTCCGGACCCCGCCCGCAGCCTGGAGAGGGAAAGGGCCGCCGCGGGGCTGAGCGGGCGGGGTCCGGAGAACAATGCCCGAGCTCCTTTCGCCTGCGGCTCCCAGCCCACCGCCTGTCGCCCTAAAGCGGGGTGCGAAATGACTTGGAGGAATGGGAAGCTGAAACCGGCCGGTTTCAGCTTCACATTCCTCCAAGTCATTTCGCCGCTCGTGTCCTGGCTAAACCGGGCAGCAGGAGACAGGCTTTGAGTTTTTGGCTGCGGGGGGAGAAGTAGGACTTTCCTAACTCCCTCGCCCCGCAGCCAAAACTCAAAGCCTGTCTCCTGCTGCCCGGTTTAGCCAGGACACGAGCGGCGAAGTGACTTGAAGGAATGGGAAGTCCAAATCGGCCGGTTTCAGCTTCCCATTCCTCCAAGTCATTTCGCACCCCGCTTTAGGAGTCAGCGGAGAACGGCGCAACTGTTTTAAAACGATCGGAGCTTTCCAATGAGTCCCGAAGACGTGTCTTCGGGACTCATTGGAAAGCCGCGCGGGTGTTTTAAAAGGTCCCCGCCAACATGGGGGGCTCGCTAGGTTGGGGCTCGCTGGGTTGGGGGTTCGGGGGGTGCTAGCGAGCCCCCCATGTCGGCGGCGACGTTTTAAAACAGCCCCGCCGCCCCCAATCTTCGGCTCCTCGCTAGCGCTGCGGAAGTTAAAAACATCATCTGCACATGCGCAGATGGTGTTTTTACTTCCGCAGCGCTACTTCGCGAAAACCCGCTCGTTGCGGGGGGTCCTGGAACGGAACCCTCGCAACGAGCGGGGGATCACTGTATATACTAAAACATGGCTATAGGAATAACATAAACAAGGGAATACAGTGGTTGGGATGAATGACCTGATACTGTTGAAAGCAAAATCTGGTGTACCTGGTGAAGAAGGTACCCCAGGACAAGCTGATGCTAGTAGTAGTCGGCCCTGCTGGCCCTAGTGGTGTTGCTGGGGTTTTTTTTTTGATTACTTGGTTTTCCTGTTGACCAGAAACCTCCAGGCGAGCCTGGTGAACCTGGTTAAACAGGGCTTCAAGGTTTTTGTGGTTCAATAGGTCCTTTTGGAGAATCTGAATCTTGTGGTTACCCCAGGGTCTTATGGCAAATATGGTGGTACAAGGTTTAGGTGGTGCTATTAGTCCCCACTGGTGAACCTGGTCTGATGGGTCTATGAGGTCTTCCAGGACAATTTGGAAGACCAGGTCTAGGTCTTCCTGGTTCAACTGGACCTGATGGTTGCCCTGGCCCAGCTGATCCAGCTGGTCCACAAAGTGAACCTGGTAATATTGGATTCCCAGGACCAAAGGGTCTTTTAATGGTGAACCTGGAAAATCTGGAGAGAAAGGTATTTCTGGATCTCAGTGTACTGTTTGAATTCGAAGGAATGAGAGGACTAATTGTAGTAGGTAAGGTGTGGGCTGGCTATTTCAGTGAATTGAGTGAATTACAGTAAAAAGGCCAGTAGTTGAGATATGTATTTGGGTAAGAACTGAATCCTTTAAGTGGATGGGTGAAAGGCATTTTCATTTGTAATGATAAATACTTAAGATGAGAGCAAATATAATAGTGAAACAAATATGCCTTGGTATGGAAAATTATATGTATATTAATAATGTATATTAATAATGATATAGGTACACGTTTTATGGTCTATTTAGTAGAATAGGGAACTGAAAAGGATTCCCTTCTGTCTGAGTATATTTGGCAAAGGCTGGGGAGAAAATTGAATCCCAGAAGCAGTATAAAGTTATAACAACTTTGAAACGTTTACCTTTAGCATTTGTATGTGTATAAATGCTTGTGCAATGTATATTTAAGTGAGTTATACTGGAACGAGATGCACTGAGATGCTAAATTGTTTCTGAAACAACTAAAAAAACCTTGTCCCAGTTTTTTCTTGTTTAAGGACTGACGGGCTGGTGGCTTATTTACAAGTGCATAATTTTAAGAGTGGTGACTGATTCCTGAGTGAAAACTTAAAAGAACACAAATGGAAGCTGATTTGGGAATGTCCATTGAAAAAACTGATAATGATTGAGATGACTGTGCACGCCATGGACACACATGAAGGGTCTGATGCATGAAGGAATGGACTTTGTCAGTTCATCAGTGTCTCCCGAAAGCAGAGTGAGAGAAAGAAGGACTGAAAAAACCTTTTAATGATTTTTAAATAAATGGAACTTTGGAGGGTGGATTTGTGAATCTGGGTAGGAATGATTTACTTTGCCATTGTCATTCTCATAGAGAAGAGGATATACTGTATCTGAATAGGCCACATTTATGTTGTGGAAATCTGTGGATGTAAGCCCCTAAGTTCAGAGTGTTAGTGTATAGAATACTGTCACATATACACATGACATACAACTATACCCTGGTGGGGCCTAGTATACATAATACATAGCAGCATGAATGTGATAATAAAGTTGGTGATTGTTTTGTGGAATGGTATACTGTACACAAAGGTAGGGATGGGATCAGAGGCTGTGTTATCTAATCACCTGGTGACATGATAACAGCTCTGTTTCCATACCAGACTGGATCATTGGTATACACAAACATCATCACTAGCAATAATTGACCCAGATTTGAAAACTGGAATATGCCTCAGATCCACTTTCAGTAATGGAATGCCAGTAGGAAAATATTCACAGTACGATTGTACATAATGTGGAAGAAAAAGGATTGGGATGTAGCTATGAAGTGGAAGTTATTTATAAGTAATATTTTTAAAGGTATAGATTACACACCCTTATATAAGAAGTGTAGGATTATAGAAGAATTATTATTGCTATATCATGAAACAAAACCACCTTCCAAACTGGTATTTTTATACAACGTAGCCTTAGCAAAACTGTGCAATAAACTATGTGAATGAAGAGACGAAGACAAGGGAGATGGGAGACACATTAAGAAAAGGGGAATTAACAAATCCAGATATAATGCATGCATATGTCCCCTATTGCTTGAAGAAGTCAAGATTATTATAAAATCTAACTTGAAAGGGTAATTACGTGGGATGCCCTAAATGGACAAAGTAAAATATGCCTGGTAATTGTAGGGAAATACCTTACCAGCCTATAGGTATGTAGTATATAGGCAAGAGGTGTGAACACAATTATCCATAGAGATGCTGGAAAAGAGAAAAACTGAAGCCCTAGGACAAGTGGGTTTTTATTTGGTGACTTATATGTTCATGCTTATGCATTCTTGCAACTGGATTAGATGAGCTCTGCACAATAGACAAACCTAACATTTATGGAGGTAACATTTTTTGTAAAAATTGATAATTTGTGAAAAGGTAATTAAGAAGCAAAACCATTCTACACTATAACATGATAGTCATGTATTAGCAGGCATTATAATAGAGAAAGGTGAGGTGAAAGGAACAATACATAAACATGTCCCAGAAGGTGGAGGAATGGTATATGTACCCCATTATAAGCATGTACCAAGATAATGGCTTATTCAGTGGCCTCTACTTACAAATGTTGTTTGATCGAAGCCCGGAGTATAGAATATATAATTGGTGACATATCCTACACTCATGGATAAGATGCAAGGAGTAGTAAGGTGGTAGTAGTATTTATTTATTTATTTATTATTTGGATTTGTATGCCGCCCCTCTCCGAAGACTCGGGGCGGCTCACAGCAAGTAGTACAAATCATAAATAATCCAATCAGTTAAAATATTTAAAGCTTTAAAAAAACCCATATACTAACAGACACACACACAAGCATACCATGTATAAATTAAACATGCCCGGGGGGAGATGATTCAATTCCCCCATGCCTGACGGCAAAGGTGGGTTTTGAGGAGTTTAAGGAAGGCAGGAAGAGTAGGGGCAGTTCTAATCTCCGGGGGGGAGTTGGTTCCAGAGAGCCGGTGCCGCCACAGAGAAGGCTCTTCCCCTGGGGCCCGCCAACCGACATTGTTTAGTTGACGGGACCCGGAGAAGGCCCACTCTGTGGGACCTAATCGGTCGCTGGGATTCGTGCGGCAGGAGGCGGTCTCGGAGATATTCTGGCCCAATGCCATGAAGGGCTTTAAAGGTCATAACCAACACTTTGAATTGTGACCGGAAATTGATCGGCAGCCAATGCAGACTGCGGAGTGATGGTGAAACATGGGCATACCTAGGTAAGCCCATGACTGCTCTCGCAGCTGTGTTCTGCACGATCTGAAGTTTCCGAGCACTTTTCAAAGGTAGCCCCATGTAGAGAGCATTACAGTAGTCGAACCTCGAGGTGATGAGGGCATGAGTGACTGTGAGCAATGAGTCCCGGTCCAAATAGGGCCGCAACTGGTGCACCAGGCGAACCTGGGCAAACGCCCCCCTTGCCACAGCTGAGAGATGGTTTTCTAATGTGAGCTGTGGATCGAGGAGGACGCCCAAGTTGCGAACCCTCTCTGAGGGGGTCAATAATTCCCCCCCCCCCCAGGGTAATGGACGGACAGATGGGATTGTCCTTGGGAGGCAAAACCCACAGCCACTCCGTCTTATCCGGGTTGAGTTTGAGTCTGTTGACACCCATCCAGGCCCCAACAGCCTCCAGGCACCGGCACATCACTTCCACCGCTTTGTTGACTGGGCATGGGGTGGAGATGTAAAGCTGGGTATCATCAGCATATTGATGATACCTCACCCCATGTCCTTGGATGATCTCACCCAGCGGTTTCATGTAGATGTTAAATAGCAGGGGGGAGAGGACCGACCCCTGAGGCACCCCACAATGGAGAGACCTCGGAGCCGACCTCTGACCCCCCACTAACACTGACTGCGACCGGCCAGAGAGGTAGGAGGAGAACCACTGGAGAACAGTGCCTCCCACTCCCAACTCTCCCAGCCGGTGCAGAAGGATACCATGGTCGATGGTATCGAAAGCCGCTGAGAGGTCGAGGAGCACCAGGACAGAGGATAAACCCCTGTCCCGGGCCCGCCAGAGATCGTCCATCAACGCGACCAAAGCGGTTTCCGTGCTGTAACCAGGCCTGAAACCCGACTGCTGGGGACCTAGATAATCGGCTTCTTCCAAGGACCGCTGGAGCTGGAGTGCCACCACCTTCTCAACAACCTTCCCCATAAAGGGAAGGTTGGAGACTGGACGATAGTTATTAAGTACGGCTGGGTCCAGGGAAGGCTTCTTGAGCAGGGGGCGCACGAGCGCTTCTTTATAGAGTGTTGGAAAAACTCCCCTCCCCAAGGAAGCGTTGGTAATCTCCTGGGCCCAGCTCCGTGTCATCTCCCTGCTGGCCGAAACCAACCAGGAGGGACACGGATCCAGTAAACAGGTGGCGGAACTCACAGCTCCAATGGCCTTGTCCACTTCATCAGGTGTCACCAGATCAAACTCTTCCCAGACAGGTGGACAAGTACATGCCCCAGTCACCTCGACTGACTCGTTGTCAGCCGACTCTGTTTTACAATTGGAGTCGAGGTCGGCCCGGATCTGAGCGACTTTATCAGCAAAAAACGTGTTAAAGTCCTCGGCACTACTCTGCAAGGGCTCCCCAACTCCCCCCTGGTTAAGAAGGGAGCGGGTCACCCTAAACAGAGCGGCCGGGTGGGATTCCGCTGATGCAATCAAGGCGGCATGGTACGCGCATCTTGCCGCCTTGAGCGCCACTTTGTAAGTCTTAATAAAAGCTCTTACAAGTGTTCGATCAGATTCAGACCTACTCTTCCTCCATCGCTTCTCTAGACGTCTCTTGGCGTTTCAACTCCCGGAGCTCCTCGTTGAACCATGGGGCTCTACGGGGTCTAGCACCACGGAGAGGTCGCAAAGGCGCAATCCGGTCAAGAGCCTCCACAGCAGCCCTGTTCCAGGCCTCCGCAAGAGACTCCGCCGAACTGTGGATGAGTGCCTCTGGAATAACCCCAAGCGCCGTCTGAAAGCCCTCTGGGTCCATCAGGCGTCTGGGGCGGAACATCTTCATTGGTTCCACCTCCCTGCGGGGAAGGATTGGAGCCAGGAAGTCAAGCCGTAGTAGAAAATGGTCTGACCATGACAAAGGCAATGCTTCTAAGCCCCTTAGTCTCAGACCATTTCTCAATTGCTCGGAAAGGAATACCATGTCAGGTGCATGCCCTCCCTCGTGAGTCGGACCCTGTACTACTTGAGTCAGGTCCATGGCTGTCATGGTGGCCATGAACTCCTGTGCCAACCCAGAGGTTTCACCGAGTGATGGCAGGTTGAAGTCCCCCAGGACAATGAGTCCGGGGAACTCCACCGCCAACCCGGCTACCTCCTTGAGTAGCACAGGCAGGGCTTTTGACACGCAGCTGGGAGGCAGGTACGTGAGAAATAAGCCCACCTGAACCCCTAAGTCCAACTTCAACAAGAGAGACTCGCAACCCGCAATTTCCGGAGCAATGAGTCTACGCAGGCAAAGGCTCTCCTTGGCTATAATAGCCACTCCTCCCCCCCTTCCCTGGCGTCGAGGTTGATGCCATATCTGAAACCCGGCTGGGCAGATTTCAGAGAGAGGAACACCTCCCTCTGGGCCCAGCCAGGTTTCAGTAATACATGCCAGGTCGGCCTCCTCATCCAGGATCAGATCCCGGATGAGGAGAGCTTTATTTACCACCGACCTGGCATTAAGCAGCAGCAACCTGAGCCCAGGGCCAGAGTTACACTCATCACCAGTGCCCAAGATTGGGCTCACAGAGCCAGAACAAGGGACCGTTATTATACAAACATATAAGGCGATTTGTTGAGTATATGTCCCTGGTGTGCCTTACAGAACTCAGCTTAGGCGAATGGGGCATTGTACATGTGCAATAGAAAGGGAATTAATGAATCTATAATATAAAATAGAGTGACCATAAAGACATATAGATATAGACATGGGAGATGAGTTATTCAAGTAGTGATACGGCACAAGAAACCGGTTAGGAGTAGAATCATACAATGCTGCATCTAGTGACATATGGAACACTTCAACTCTTGGTTGCCAGACTCATTTGTAGGAGTTATTATAAGCATTGTATTAAGTTAAGTATTAAGTTATGTAACCTGTATCTGTATCAAATGTACGCTGGTTTGCATTATTTGATGGAAGGCCCGCTGGCATAAAGATGAATATCCCCACGAATAAGGAGGTCTGCATTATGATGCAGGACATAAAGATGTTCTAAGAATTTGAAAAATCCTTAGAAAAAACAGAGGGGGGATTGTGAGAATTATCTATAGAATCTAGGCATCTAAGGCCTAGATAGATACAAAACACTCTTATTAGAGTACTAAACTTCTGACCTTTTGGACAGCGAACCTTGCCAGAAAATCAAAAAGTACAAAAACATGTTTACATCCTGTATCAGAGATGAAGAAATCCTATTTTTTAGGCCAAGAAACATTCATAAAGGCAGGACAACAACTTGATGGATTAATCTAGAGAGTTCCAAGGAACTATGATGAAATTGGATGCAAGACAACCCCATATATGGACAGGAAGAAGGGGGTGTAAACCAGACATGAAAATTCTATATAAGATGATTCTTGAAGTTAGGTACTTTACCTTTTGAGGTTCACAGGCATTTTACCTGTGACCCCTCTCTTGGTCCCTGTATGATACTGTATTATCATGCTGGCATCTTTAATATCTTTATGTTATGTTTGATATATGTTATGTTTGATATATGTTTCTATGATATATGTATATCATGTGGTTAATAAAGTTTTTTTTAGCTTTTATTCTATTGGTCTGGGGAATTTGTCTTACATTCTTACATAAAAAACTTATAATCTACATTAAGCAATGATATTGGTCTGTAATTTTGTATATTTTGCTTTCTCGGGGTGTCCTTTGGTATGATCTTCCCAGCTCTTACCTTGCTGATAGACCCGTCTGGGGGAAGGTCTGCGAGCGGCTTGTATAGTGTCTATGACCGTGTTTGGCAGGAGCTGACTTTTCAGATGCTCCCACTCAAGTGCCACATGGTCAGTTGCCACCACTGTGGCTCTGGGTGAGTCATTGTACCCTGACTGAGAGAGACCCGATGGTCTGGGATCCTCCAGCAGGGCGAAATCGAGAGCTCCTTCAGGTCTGCAAACCAGATGCGACGTGGCCAGTAGGGAGCCAGCAACAGCACCTCTGCTTTCTCTCTCAGGATCTTCCGAATCACCTTGGGGATGATGGGGACTGGCGGAAATGCATACAGTAGACCCGGTGGCCACCGAAGACGTAGCGTGTTCACTCCCTCCGCTCCTGGAGAGGGGAAGCGAGAGATGAAGCGAGGAAGCTGAGTGTTGTGACAGGTTGCAAACAAGTCTACAACTGGGTTCCCAAACTGCCGTGCAATTTCCTGGAAAATCCTGGGTTCCAGGCGCCATTCCCCAGGGTCGAGAGTCTCCTGACTCAGCCAGTCCGCACAAACGTTCTCCACTCCCGAGATGTGTTCTGCTGACAGGGAGGCTAGATTGGCCTCCGACCACCTGAGTAAGGACTCCGACTCTCTCATCAGTCTCTGTGACTGTGTTCCCCCCTGCCTATTGATATGGGAACGCGTAGAGACGTTGTCGGTTAGGATTAGAACATGTTGCCCTCTCATTATGTGGGCAAAACTGCGGAGGGCCAATGAGACCGCCTTCAGTTCCAAGAAATTGATATTGAAATCTTGTAAGTCCCGGGGTTCCCATAGGCCCTGAGCCATCTGTGAGGAGATGTGCTCCCCACCCTGTCAAGCTGGCGTCTGTCGTCACCATGAGTGAGTTCCTTTTCAGGAATAAGGAGCCCTTTCCCAATGCAGGAGACACCCACCAATGAAGTGACCTGCGTATCTTGGTGCTGAGGAGCACTCTCCTGTGAGAGTGGCTGGACTTTCTCCTCTGAAAGGGCAACAGGAACCACTGAAGTGGGCATAAATGATATCTCGCCCATGGAAGGATGTCGATGCACGAAACCAGGGTTCCCAAAACCTTCGACAGAAAGGAGAGCCTGGGGTACTGCTGATAGCTCAGATCTCGTAAAAGTTTTCTGATCGAGGACTGCCTCTCCTGGGATAAGAAGACCATGCCCAAGCCGGAATCTATGATCGTACCCAGGTGTGCAAGATGTATCGTGGGTGTTAGGTGGCTTTTGTCCCAATTGACTGTAAAGCCATGATCCTGAAGCGTCTGAATCGTCAGATGTAAGTCTCGGTATGCTTGGTCCCTTGTCCTTGACAGTATGACGATGTCATCCAGGTACGCCATGAGGCATACCGACTGATGTCTGAGGCTGGCTGTGAGGATGTCCAACAGCTTCGTGAACGTCCTTGGAGTGAAGAGAGACCGAAAGGCATCGCTCTGTATTGGAAATGAGCCCCATCCAGACTGAATCTTAGGAACTGTCTGTGTGGTGGAAAAATGGGGACATGGAGATAAGCCTCTTTTAGATCTATGGAGGTCAGAAAATCCCTGTGCCTTATGGATGCAAGGATGGACTTGAGCGAATGCATTTTGAACCTCCTGTACTTGACATAGAGGTTCAATTGAGGTAGATTTAGGATTAGTTGAACTCCTCCAGAGGATTTCGGGATGAGAAAAATCACAGAGTAGAAGCCTCTGCCTTGTTGCTCTAGGAGAACCTCCTCTATGGCCCCTATCTCCAATAGATGAGACACCTCTCGGTACAGGAGTATTCTCTTTTGAAAGTCCGATGGAATGTGACATGGAATGAAACATTGAGGTGGAGGGCGAAAGAATTCGATCCTCAGCCCCTGGGTCACTGTGGCAGCTGCCCAACTGTCCAAAGACGTGGCTTCCCAGAGGCCAGCGAAGTGCATCAGCCTACCACCCAAGGGGAAATCGGCCAGAGAGTCACTTGGTCTTCCTGAACCCTCTGTTGGCTCCTCTGAAGGGGCGGCGGCCCTGGTACGACTTATTGCGATCAGCCTGGGAAGACCTGTCTGACCTGAAGGACCCCTGGTTGAAGGAGCCCTGGAAGTATGGCCTCGACGTCTGGGTGTTGTTCAAGGAGGGCTCTGCACGAAAGGGCTGGCGTCTTTGATAGGGGGTAAAGTGTCTGTCCTGCTTTTTATTTGTCCTGGGCATAACTTTTTTCTTGTCCTTGTCTTCGTTCAGGACATCGTCTAGGACCTCTCCAAATAGTTTCTTACCCTTGAATGGGGAAGAGGCAAGACACCATTTAGATTTGACATCCGCTTGCCAATTGCGTAGCCAAATAAGTCAGCGGGAGGCCACCGAAGAAGCCATTGCTCTTGATGCGAACTTGGCCACATTGACCGTGGCATCCACTGAGAACTCTGTGGCTGCCAATAGTTTATTAAGGTCCTGGCGGAGCCGCCCATCCTCAGGATTGACTCTCAATTGGATCTCCTGAATCCAGAGGATTATGGCCCTGTTAAAAAATGAGGCAGCTGAGGTGGCGCGTAGGGCCCAGACTGCCATCTGGTGGGTCTTACGAACCACGTTTTCTGCCCTCTTGTCCTCAGCCCTTCCTGAGATTCGGACGGGACTAGGGCATTCGAGACCAAGCTTGTCACGGGCTTGTCGACAGACGGGAATTCTAGCAAGTCCTCCATTTGCTGATCAAAGGTATAGAACTTGCGGTCAAGATTTGATGGGCCCTGGACCGCTGCCGGGTTCTCCCACGGACGCTGGATCGTTTCCAGGAACAGCTGGGACGATGGGATATTCACCATCTCCTGTTTGGGAAAAACAAACAGGCCTCCCACAGGGGGGGGCTGATGCTGAGGCCTCCACTTGTCTTCCTTCTCCTGCCTGGTCGATGGTCAGTTTGGCCTTATTAAGTAAGACCTTGAAGAGGGAAGTCTTAAAAAGACCGGTGAAAATAGGCTGTTCTGGCGGCTGGTCATCCATAGACCCTGTCCAGGAATGAGTAGCTGGAGCTGTCCAGGGGTCTCTGAACCTCGACGGAGGGGGTCCTGCTGGAGCCTGCTGTTGTTGTGCCCCATTTGCCAGGCCTTGGGCATATGCGTTAGCAATTAAGTCCTGTAGGGCCTGGGGCATGTTTTGCCAAGTGTCTTGAGAGCTGCGCAGGCCAGCAGCTGTTGGTGTGAAGGTGGCTGACTGCGCCTGCCCATACTGCGAGGGCATGGAGGCCTGAGAGGGTGGGTAGTTGATAGGCCACATGGAGGGCTATCTCCCAAGGCTGTAGGCCTCAGACCTAGGCGAGGGTATCGGTTGTGGGACCCTCTCCGGGGACCAATCCCTCTCTGTGGCCGAGCCTACTACCCCTGAGGTAAACATGGGGGAGGCCAGCGGAGGGTTGGGTCCTAGGGGCTGATTTGGTAGAGAGGCTGATCCCATCAGTTTTTGAGATGCCTCCAACTGCTTCTCGAGGGCCTTTATGCGCTTCTCAGCCTCCCTGAGCGAGGCCCCTTGAGAAGTCTTTGCCCTCTGGGTCTTTTCCTTGGGGGTGCTAGGCCTGGTGATAGTGGCCTCCCCCCCGCCTGAGCTGCCGGCTCTGCCATGACAAAATCCTTCTATAACTCACGATCTGGAATCCACAGGAAACAAACTGATCTGCTCTGCACTGATCGCAAGGGCTGAGAGAACAGACCAACGGTTCACCTAATTCCCTTCTGCGCCTGCTTGTTTCCAGGGCAGATTAGGAGTCTGGTACGTGCCTCTAGCAATGTCCCGACATGACGCTGCAGCCCTGGTTGGTGGCGGCATTAAAATGGCCACCGGCCGGTTGCCCTGGCAACCTCCAACCGTTTTGGCGCGTAGTGGCCTTCCTATCCAATCCCGGGCCTTAATTATGGCCACCGATCATTGCCCCTAGAAATGAGCGGGAACTCTTCTCTACATTCCCGCCCTCCGAAATGTCCCTTTTTAAAATGGCCGCTCCCTTTGTCGTACGCCCTGAGCGAATCTGAGGCATTTTCATTTTCTTTTTGGAAGCGTAGCGGTGCCGTTCCACGGGGGGGGGGGTCGCGCGGCCGGGCCCCCCCGGGCCTCTTGTGATCCTTTGGAGTCTCGGCCCTTTGGTATATCCGCCATGGGGGGGGCAGACCCCCCCAAGGCATCAACCGCCTCCTCTTCTGCTGGGCGCTACCACGGAGGTAAGCTACCCTGGAGCTCTCTCCAGAACCCACAATGACAGCCCTGTGTGTGGGTTCTGATCAGGAGCTGCAGCCTACAGGGTTAAACCCGCGGGGAGTTTGAACCCTGTGCCGCCAGAGGAAAGTTGCCCCCAGCTGCACCTAGGAAGAAAGGGAAGAAAAGATTATTACAAGTTAGAAAAAACACACTAAACCAAAGGTTTAAATGAAGAGAATAAAACTCAGAGTCCCTTTACTGCGACTGAGTTTTTTAGACTGGAGGGCAAAGGGGGGCGGTGCCTGCCTAATATTCAAATTAAACTCAGTCCCAACCAATCAGACTGAAGAATAACCCATGTTGGACTCTCCTTGCAAGTGCATTGGAGGTGGTTTTATATTTTTGTAAAGTTTTTTAAAAAATTAGTATCTCTAGGCATATTGCTTAGTTTGACTGATTTGGAAATCTTGTTCAAAATGTAGTTCAGACCATTTTTGAAAAAGTGAATAGCCCTCTAATTTTGACTTTCAATTCAATAATTTGATACATGTCCTAATAGACAATTTGTCTAGTCTTTGGAAGCTTTTTCTTGTGACTGTATTTTTAATTAATAATATTTGAGGTACAACTTCCTTGGACATCAATAGTTCAGTTACAAGCAATTAAAAAGTAATTTTACAACCAATGCCTTTGCTGGACTGGCATGTTTTTGCCATTAGTCAGTAGGCATTGTCCTATTGTCCTGTGCCTGACCCATTCAACGTGCTAATCAATTAATAAGTTCACTTTGTGAGTTTATTTAATCAGAATCCATTTGCCAGCTTGCAGCTGCTGTATGAAATTGACCAGACCCTAATCCAGGCCTTGGCAAAGGGCAGCCCAAGGGCCGGATGCGGCCCTCCCACTGTCTGTGACCGGCCCACGGAGGTTGGATGGAAGGAAGGAGAAATGGAGGGAGGGAAGGAAGGAGAAATGGAGGGAGGAGAAATTCTCTTTTGCAAAAGTCCAATAAGTGCTCATTTTTTAATTGTTCATTGGTTACATTGGCCTTTCCAAGAAATTTAAATCAAACCCCCCACCCCACCTCTCAGGGGAAAAATGGGAGGAGGAATCCAAAGCTACTTTCAGGCAAAGCCTCCACCATGTTTTCTCAACTGACAATGTAGGTCAGTTGAAGAGAGGCAGCTGAAAGGAATATTTTGAAAGAGAAGTAAAAAACTGCCCAAAAGCAGAAATAAAAGGCAGAGAAAACCAGAGACAGAAGCTTCTCTCCATCTTGAGAAGGAAGGAAAGAAGGAAGGAAGGAAAGGAGAAATGGAGGGAACAAGGAAGGAAGGGGTGGGCAATTAATTTATAATTATAATACTGTATACGGTAATTATAATATATAAAAACAATATCATATAATATATAATTATACTATACAGTAGTCCCTCGCTGTACCGTGCTTCACCTACTGCGGCTTCACTTCATCGCGGGTTTCTGAGGAAGTCGATCGGCAGATTTAAACAGCTCGCCGAACTCGATCGGCAGGTTTTTCAAAAAAGAAAAAAAATCTAAAATTGTAAATACAGTGGTACCTCAAGATACGAACCCCTCGTCTTACGAACAACCCGAGATACGAACCCCGGGTTCAGAAAATTTTTGCCTCTTCTTACGAACTTTTTTCGTCTTACGAACGCCAAACCCGAACTTCCGGGTTCGGCATTCGGGAGGCTGCTGGGAAGCCCCCCGGCTGTTTTAAAGGTGACAGCCGGGCGGCGGGGCTTCTCGGCGGCGGCGGCGGGTTTGTAAGATGGAAAACGTTCGGGAGGCCGCTTTGGGTTTTTGGCTGGGAGGGAGGGCAGGAGGTCCGGCGCTGGGGGAGGGAGTCAGGAAGGTCCTCCTGCTCCCCCCTCCCAGTGAAAAACACAAAGACGGTCTGCCGCCGAAGACCCCTTTGTATTTTTGGCTGGGGGGGGAAGCAGGAGGCGCAGGATCGGGCCGGCGGCGGGCGCGGGAAAAGGCAGCAGGTCTGGGACACCCCCCACCCCAGCACTTTGAATCCCGCCGCTTCTGCTGGATATGGGCGATGGGCGGGGCGAGCTGCCACAGCCCCTGGCTTCCGCGCCGCTCGTCCCACCCACCGCCCGTATCCAGCAGAAGCTGCTGGATTCAAAGTGCTGGGGTGGGGGGGCTGTCGGGACACCCCCCACCCCAGCACTTTGAATCCTGCCGCTTCTGCTGGATACGGGCGATGGGTGGGGTGAGCTGCCACACCCCCTGGCTTCCGCGCCGCTCGTCCCACCCACCGCCCGTATCCAGCAGAAGCTGCTGGATTCAAAGTGCTGGGGTGGGGGGGCTGTCGGGACACCCCCCACCCCAGCACTTTGAATCCCGCCGCTTCTGCTGGATACGGGCGATGGGCGGGGCGAGCTGCCACAGCCCCTGGCTTCCGCGCCGCTCATCCCACCCACCGCCCGTATCCAGCAGAAGCTGCTGGATTCAAAGTGCTGGGGTGGGGGGGCTGTCGGGACAAGCCGCGCACAAAGGCCGAGGCGAGGCTGAGCAGGAGAAGCCAACCAGCGAGGCGGTGGGCTGGGAGCCGCAGGCGAAAGGAGGTTGGGCATCGGAGCGCGGCGCCAGGCATTGTTCTCCAGACCCCGCCCGCTCAGCCCTGCGGCGGCCCTTTCCCTCTCCAGGCTGCGGGCGGGGTCCGGAGAACAATGCCCGAGCTCCTTTCGCCTGCGGCTCCCAGCCCACCGCCTCGCTGGTTGGCTTCGCCTCCTGCTCAGCCTCGCCTTGGCCTTTGTGCGCGGCTCCTCCGCCGGAGCTCTGCCGCGCGCGCCCCTTCGCAGCCCCCTCGCTCCTTGTCCCGACAGCCCCCCACCCCAGCACTTTGAATCCAGCAGCCGGGCTGAGCGGGCGGGGTCCGGAGAACAATGCGTTTGGAGGCTGCTGGAAAGCCACGCGGCTGTTTTAAAAGGTGACAGACGGGCTGGGGGGGCTTTCCAGCAGCCTCCAAACGCCAAACGTGGAAGTTTGGGTTTGGCGTTTGGCTTCGGGAGATGGCTGGGAAGCCGCGTGGCCGTTTTAAAAGGTCACAGCCAGGCTGGGGGGGGGTTGCTGGGAAGCCCCCCAGCCCGGCTGTGACTTTTTAAAAGAGCCACGCGTCTTCCCAGCCATCTCCCAAAGCCAAACGCCAAACCCAAACTTCGCTCCTGTCCTGGCTAAATCGTGTGGCAGTAAACAGGCTTTGGGGTTTTGGCTGGGGGGAGAAGTAGGACCTTCCTAACTCCCTCCCCCCCAGCCAAAACCCCAAAGCATGTTTGCTGCCACACGATTTAGCGGTGAAGTGACGTGAAAGGATGGAAAGCTGAAACCGCCCGGTTTCAGCTCCCCATTCCTCCACGTCACTTCGCTCCTGTCCTGGCTAAATCGTGTGGCAGCAAACAGGCTTTGCGGTTTTGGCTGGGGGGGAGGGAGTTAGGAAGGTCCTACTTCTCTACCCCAGCCAAAACCCCAAAGCATGTTTACTGCCACACGATTTAGCGGCGAAGTGACGTGAAGGGATGGAAAGCTGAAACCGCCCGGTTTCAGCTCCCCATTCCTCCACGTCACTTCGCCCTGAATGCTTCTTGGCCGCCTGGCAGAGCACTCGCAGCCAGCGGGCGGCGGTGGGAAGCCTCGCGGGGAAGCCGGGCAAGAGCGATCTTTTGCTGGCCATGGGCGAGCGGCGGGGAGTCGCCAATGGCCGGCAGAAGATCGCTCTTGCTGACCTGATGCCTCGCGGTGAAGCCGGGCAAGAGCGATCTTCTGCCGGCCATGGGCGACTCCCCGCCGCTCGCCCATGGCCGGCAGAAGATCGCTCTTGCCCGTTTTCCCCGCGAGGCATCAGGTCAGCATTCTGGACGGGCGGACGGCGGGCGAGGAGGGGGGAAGCCTCGCGGGGAAGCCGGGCAAGAGCGATCTTCTGCCGGCCATGGGCGACTCCCCGCCGCTCGCCCATGGCCGGCAGAAGATCGCTCTTGCCCGGCTTCCCCGTGAGGCAGCAGGTCAGCATCCTGGGCGGGCGAGCGGCGGGGAAGCCGGCGGCTGTGGCAGCGGCTGCCCCCCCCCCCAGCTGTTTTAAAAGGTGACAGCCGGGCGGCAGCGTTTTTTTGCGGGGTTTTTTTTGTTGTTGCACGGATTAATAGACTTTACATTGTTTCCTATGGGAAACAATGTTTCGTCTTACGAACCTTTCGTCTTACGAACCTCCTCCTTGCACCAATTAAGTTCGTATCATGAGGTATTACTGTACTGTATTTAAATACTGTATCTAAAATAAATACTGCATGGGAAGGGTTTATAAACACTTAAAACAATGAAAACTTACCAAACAATTACAATATAAATACTTAAATAAGTACTATCAGTCGATAAATTCCCTAGATTTCACCTATCGCAGCCAGGTCTGGAATGTAACGCCAGCGATAGGTGAGGGACTACTGTAATTAACTCAGTTCTACCCAATATACAGTATTGGGTAGAACTGAGTTAATTATATTAATCCGGCCCTCTAAAACCATCCCAATTTCTCATGCCGCCCCATGGCAAAATTAATTGCCCACCCCTGCCCTAGTCAGTTTCACACAAGGCTTTTTTAAAGTTCTTAAACTGCAGCTGAATATGCTAGGCAAACAGGTGACACCACATTCCTTTTGATGTGTACTTGTCAGTGTGCCTTATTCTTATCTCTTCCTCTCCAATGAATGTAAATAAACTATTTCTCTTCTTGCTAAGTGTCTTAGTGTTGGGGTGAATATTGCAAAGGAGGGGGGGAGCTCTATAAAGTTTGCCTTTTACCTGGCTTTCTCATGAGTTGAATTCTACATAATCTTCTATTTATGCACCGTTTGGATCTTATCTTTCTGATACTGTGATGCAAAGACCCAATCACAATTTTTCACTAGCAACCACTTCATCCAATAGCCAAGTTGCTGGTCCGAATTGTGGTCACTAAATGGGGACTATCTATTTAGTCCTAGTTGCTTTTTTCAGGAAGCAAACTTTTGGTAATTGTGGTAAATATTGGAAATCAGGAAACTTGAGATTATTCCTAAAAGATGAAGACTACATTCTTATGTAACAAAGATTCTCAAAGAATCAGAATCCCTATCCCATACAAATCCATTGGAGCAAGCACATCACTCAGTTGTATCAGAACTTTCTGAGATCCTAGGGAGAAATTGGCTGCAAACTTTCACTTCTATGGACAACTTAATATGTTGTTTTTGTAACAATTCTTATATTTTCACCTCTGTTCAAAGTTGTTTGAGTTGTCAAGGGGCAGATTTATCTTTGTCCTGACTGCCCAAAATTAATTATATATTCAACATTAAAAATAAATCTTTGATAATGCAACAGTGTCACCTAGTGGGCAAACATAGGGTTTCTTTACCAGTATGGCAGAAAATATGAGTTGAAAATAGTATAAAATCTACAAGAGCTGGCTGACATTGCAAAAATGTGATAATTTATTACAATTAATTAATACAAGTGAAGCATTTCTTATTTTTCATATCCTTAGGCCAATCTGATCATTTCTGAATTCAATTATATAATTATTACAAAATAGTCGGATTAAATCCAATTTTTCATAAGGGTATCATTCAGATGTGGATTTAACTGGTAAAGGTCAATGCTATGAAAACATATCACAGGGCTGCTGGGAATAGGAAAGAGCACTATGTATGCTGCCTTGAGTTCCTTAATGGAAGATAGAATATAAAACTAAGAACATAAACAGCTAATAATATAAGCAAGTGTACAGTACAGTGGAGATGCCCATTTAAAACTTTTAATGCATTTGACGCTAGATCAAAAATCAGTCTTGAAAGTGCTGTAATACTAGTTTTACAATCCCAGGGTTTCAATTTTTTTCTACTTGCCCAACTCAGAAAGTGCTGTGAGAAAGGAGGCCAGACAGCAGATGTGTCCCGGAAAAATTCCCTTCCTACTAAAGCACCCTGTCCTTCAAGGACAGAGTAAATGCCTGGCTCTCTGGTGAACTATTGATACAGTTACCGGTAGTATGATTGTCTTCTGACATTGCAGCCATATTGTTCAGCTGATCTAAAAATCACAAAGCAGGATTCCCCACTTCAAGTAGGGTTTTATTGATATACTTACTTAAATAAAGGTAATTGTCTACATATGCCATCACAAAAACATTTGAAAAGTTATTGTTTTATTTATTGCAGTGCTTCATTAAAATGAGTAAAACAATTGTTTTTATGGACTTTAATTGATTATAAATCTAATCTTTATTAAAATGCTGAATTTGAGGCTGCTAATTAATATTGAGCTAAAGATTCCTTTAGATACAATTTTTATTAAAAATTATCCATGATATATTCTTTATAAAGAATGCATTAAAAAGATTATCAAATTTGGTTTTTATTACGTAGAAAAATGAAACATGTAGGTTAGTAAGTTAACTTTTATTTTTTAGATTTCTAAATCATCATAAACCCACAATCAGAAGTATAACGACAATGGCCATCTTGGCTCATGCAAGTCATTCAGAGGATGTTCATAGGACCCCACATTTCAAGATTAAAAATTCCAAGCAGAACATCATGTGCTCACACAAATATTTACAAGATTTTCTATAAAAATCTTATAGGATTTAGTAAACTCCTGGGATTTGGTCTTTTAAAATATTTGGTGCTACAGGAATTATTTATAATATTATGCATAAGATCTCAAAATTAAAAAATTCAATAGCCAATATTTGTTGTGAAAATTAAAGTAATTTTTTTACAATGTGATTAAAAAGAACCATTCTAACAGAAAATGTTGGGTTAAGCTTTATAAACTTTAGATTCACAAATCTTTATTATATGACTAAAGAAAATTTATAAATATATGAACATTTGTAGGTACTATTATTATCCAATGAAAGCAAATTGCATTTCTCAATTTCATTCATTCAAGAAAATATTAACATAATAGAAAATAGTCATTTGACACTTCAACAGAAATTTGAAAGTTTCACAGTTCTTGCAGTTAACAAGCTACTCCATATTTTTAGCTCAATAAAATGTTGTAAAATAATTAGAATTACAATATCAAAAAAGTCCACTTAGTTGAGCAATTTTGTCTTCTCTGGAAGATATGTAACTGTTCAATGTCCTGGCCAGATTTTCATGATATTTCTCCAAGCCAATCCTTAAGCTGAGGTAGATCTCCTTAAAGAGGCAGAAAATCAGCAGACATTAATTTTTATAAGAGGAACCGTTGTACCTACCTGAACGGTCTTCTCAGTGCACTGGAAGGAGAGTCCAACATGGGTATTACTCCAATCCTATTGGTAGAGACTGAGTTAAAATTTACATATTAATTAAGCACCGCCCCCTCTGCTCTCCCCATGAGCCAGTTTTAAAAACGAAGAACCATAGTAAGAGGATAACCAAATTTTATTGTAACAACCAAACTGACTAACTGCCCACTCCGGCGTCCCTGCACCCATAACTATTTCGGGTGGGTTTGGACTCTCCTTCCAGTGCACTGAGAAGACCGTTCAGGTAGGTACAACGGTTCTTCTCCATTGCATCTGGAAGGAGAGTCCAACATGGGATATACCAGAGATTTACGGCCCATGGGAGGGAGAAGGTCTTGTCAGGGACGTTGGAGAAACACAAACACGTTGTAAAACACGTCTCCCAAAAGCCGCTTCCGCCGAAGCGAAGGAGTCCAACTTGTAATGTCGTATGAAAGTCGATGGAGCCGACCACGTTGCAGCCCTGCAGATGTCATCTATGGACGCCTGAGTAGCCCAGGCCGCCGAAGTCGCCGCACTCCTCGTTGAGTGCGCAGTCACTCCTGTTGGTACTGGCTGGTTGCGAGCTCTGTATGCCTCCGCAATACAGTCCCTGATCCACCGACTAATGGAAACCGATGACACTCCAAGTCCCTCTTTGTCTGATGCAAACGAGACGAACAGCTTTTCCGTCTTTCGAAGAGTCCCAGTGCGTCTAATGTAGATCTTGACCGCACGGCGTACATCGATTTTGTGCCACCTCAATTCGGACGGGTGACTGCCGTGAGTGCAAAAATCTGGCAGAATCAATTCCTGCTTCCTATGAAACTCTGAGTTCACCTTTGGTATGAAGGAAGGGTCCAACCTTAACACCACTCGGTCTGGATGAAAGATACAAAGATCCGGGCGTACCGACAAGGCCGCTAACTCTGACACCCTCCGGGCTGATGTAATGGCCACAAGGAAGGCTGTCTTAATCGATAGTAGTCGCAAGGGAATAGATCTCAAGGGCTCAAATGGTGGTTTTGTTAGGGCCCTGAGAACCAACGGAAGGTCCCATGATGGAAACCTCCGAACCGGTGGAGAGTGTCGATTCGATGCTCCCCGTAGAAAATCCTTCACCCAGGGATGATAAGCCAAGGAACGTACTCCCTCCACACGTATCATGGTTGCAAGAGCCGCTACATGTCGTTTTAGCGTGTTGGGCGCTAGCCCTTTGTCAAGACCGGTTTGTAAGAACTCTAGAACTGTAATGACCGAAGCCTGTCCAGCATTGATGCTTTGCTTGTTGCAAAAACTGCAAAAGGCCGCCCATGTCGTCTGGTAAATCCGAGAAGTAGATGGACGCCTCGCAGCCTGCATAGTGTCTATGACCTTCTCTGGTATCTTCAATCCCCGTAGTCTGACCCGTTCAAGTGCCAAACGGTCAGTTGGAGCCACTGGGGATCTGGATGATGAAGTTCCCCTTGACTGAGGGATATCAAGTGGTCTGGAATCCTCCAAGGTGTCGACACCGACAGTGCCATCAAGTCGGAGAACCACGGTCGTCGGGGCCAGTACGGAGCCACTAGTAACACCTCCGCTTTCTCCCGCAGGAGTTTCTCCACAACTCGTGGTATAAGGTTTGTTGGCGGAAATGCGTATAGTAGGCCCGGTGGCCAGGGCGTTCGAAGAGCGTTGACCTCCTCCGCCCCCGGCTGTGGGAACCGTGTGTAGAATCTTGGAAGCTGGGTGTTCTGGGAGCTGGCGAAAAGATCCACTAGCGGAAGGCCGAACCGCCTCGTTGCCTGATGAAAGAGTGTCGGATCCAGCCTCCACTCGGACTGATCCAAGGTGGACCGGCTCAGCCAGTCCGCTTGTGTATTGCTGATCCCAGCGATGTGTTCTGCTGTTAAGGAGCTCAGGTGTAGCTCGGCCCAGCGGAATAGTGCCTTTGTCTCCTCCATGAGACGCTGTGACCTTGTGCCCCCTTGGTGGTTTAAGTGGGCTCTGGTCGCCACATTGTCCGTGAGCACCAACACGTGCTGTTGATGAACCAGAGGTGCAAATGCCTGTAGTGCTAAAAACACTGCTCTTAGTTCCAGAAAGTTTATGTTGACCGAAGTGAGGTCCTCCTCCGTCCACAGTCCCTGAGCCATGTGAGCTCCAATGTGGGCGCCCCATCCGGTAAGACTGGCATCGGTGGTCAGGATAACTTGCTCCCCTATCTGGAATGGAGATCCTCTGCTTATTGCGGCGGATGTCCACCATTTCAAGGATTCCCTGACCCTCTGGGGCAAGTATACCCGTCTGTGACGATGGCTCACCTTGGACCTCTGAGCCGGGAGCAGGAACCACTGCAGTGTTCTGATATGGAATCTGGCCCAGGGGACAATGCCAATGGCTGACACTAGTGTTCCCAGTATCTTTGATAGCAGAGACAGTGGAACTGGTCCCCGCTGAATACTGGCAATCAAGTGTCTGATGTTGTCTTGCCTCTCTTGTGAGAGAGAGACCGTGCCCTTCTGTGTGTCTATGATCGCTCCTAGATGTAGAAGCCTGGTAGTAGGTGACAGTTGGCTTTTTTCCACATTGACTGTGAAGCCATGGAGTTCCAGTGTATGTATTGTCTCGTTGAGATCTCTGTGTGCCGCCAGCTTGGACCTGGACAAAATGATGATATCGTCCAGGTAGGCCATGAGTCTGATGGATTTTGCTCTTAAGCTGGCAGTCAATACGTCCAAGAGCTTCGTGAACGTTCTTGGGGCCGATGACAGGCCGAACGGCATGGCTCTGTATTGGTAATGTCTTCCATCGGTATAAAATCGGAGAAACCTGCGGTGTTCCGGATGAATGGGAACGTGCAAGTAGGCCTCCTTGAGGTCTATGGATGTTAAGATGTCCTGTGTCCGTATGGAGGCGAGAATGGTCTGTAGCGAGTGCATCCTGAACCTCCTGTACTTTATGAAAAGGTTCAGTTGCTTCAGGTTGAGGATCAACCTGCAGCCTCCTGATGCCTTGGGCACGATGAATATCATAGAATAGAACCCTTTCCTTTCCTCCTGCTGCGGAACTAGTTCTATGGCTTGTATGTCTAGCAGGTGTGTAATCTCCCTGCGCAATTGTAGTCTCTTTTGAAAGTCCTTTATTACTGGGCAGCGTATAAAACGGCTGGGAGGGGGTAGAAAAAATTCTAGCCTGAGTCCCTGTGTAACCGTGGCCAGAGCCCATTTGTCGGAGGAAGTCGTCCGCCAGACCTCGCTGAAACTTTGCAGTTTTCCCCCTATGGGCTGATGGCCGGCTAAGTCATCTCGTGCGCTTAAACCCTCTCTGGGAATTGCCACGAAATGGTCGTCTGGACTGTTGATATCCTCTCGGTCTGTCCTGAAAGGAGCTTCGGTCGCTCCTATAGGGCTGTTGATTGTATTGCCCCTGGGAAAAGGGGCGCTGATTCTGATTGGGTCCCGTGGCAGAGTCCCAGCGAAAGGACTGACGCCTTGAATAAGGTGTGAACCTCCTGTCTGGACGTCTGTTAGCTCTAGGCAGGACCTTCCTCTTGTCCTTGTCTTCCACTAGAACCTTCTCCAACAAGTCTCCGAAGAGTGTGGAGCCCTGGAAGGGACCGGAGGCCAGGCGCCACTTAGACTTAAGGTCTGCCTGCCAGTTTCTCAACCACAAGAGGCGGCGTGACGCTAGTGTGGTTGCCATGCTGCGTGCGGAAAATTTGGCCGCGTGAAGGGTGGCATCCGCCGAAAATTCTGTCGCCGCCAACAACTTACTTAAGTCTTGACGAAGGCGACCATCCTCAGGCCCCAGGCGAGATTGCATCTCCTTGATCCACATCAGTGATGCTCGATTGATGAACGAGGCAGATGCCGCCGACCTGAACCCCCAGCCAGACATCTGGTGCGCCTTACGCAGCAATGTCTCTGCCCTCCTCTCCTCCGGTCTCAGGCATTCCCCGGTTTCGGAGGGAACCAGTGCGCTGGAAACAAGCGTGACCACCGGCTGGTCGATTGGGGGAAATTCGAGCAACTTTTCCACCTCCTCGTCGAAGGTGTAGAATCGCCTCTCGATGTTGGAGGGCCCTTGTGCGGCTGCTGGTTGTTGCCAAGGTCTCTTTAGGCCCTTCACGAAAATGCCTGAAGCAGGAAAATGTTCGGACTCGGGTTGAGGTTCCTCGAGCAGTGAGGCCGAAGTCTGCTCCGGCTCAGCGGTCTCTGTTGTCTTAGCTGAGCCGGGAAGGTTCATTACCTGCTTGGCTTTGTATAGCAGGGTTCTGAAGAGTGCCGGTTTAAACAGACCTACTGTGGGTGTCTGTTCCGGGGCCGTCTCGTCCTCAGAGAAGCCATACTCTGGTTCACTGTCCTCAAACTGATCCTGCTCTTCCAACAGTGACCCCAAACCCGAGGGGGGCGGTGCTGACCATGAAGCTGTTGTTTGTTGTCGTCCATACTGTGGAGCCCCAGGCGCCATGCCCTGTGAGTATGCGTTGACAATAAAGTCCTGCAAGTCCGGTGGCAAATTCTGCCACGCCCCAGGCTGGGCCCGTAGTCCCGCTGCTGTAGGGGTGAACGTGGCTGCTGGCCCTTGGGAGCTTCTTCCCGCCTGTCCTGCAGATTCAGGCCTAGCCCAGGATGTGCTGGGTGAGGGCATGGCTTGGGGCAGGGGCAGGAACTGCCTGTCTGGTGACCAGTCTCCCTCTGCTGCAGCCCCTGTAGGCTCAAAGGTCATTAGGGGTGACCTGGATTCAGATGAGTGCCTCTGAGCTGGGGTTAGTCCCGCTGGGGAAGATTGTAATGCCGCTTCCAGCTTTTTTTCTAACGCTTTGATGCGTTTCTCAGCCTCCTTAATGGAGGAAGAAGAGGCAGAGGAATGAGATTTAGCTTTCTCCTTGGGCTTCCCCTTTGCCTTATCCTTAGAGGGAGCTGGGGAACTTGGGAGCTCCTTGGGTGGGTGCTCCTCCATTGTACTCACAAACAGTTGGTCACAATCTCAGGCCTTGCTGCTTCTGACCTCCGGTGGCTTAGATTCTCACCAACCTCGTCAGTTTTGCCCCAAAAAATGGCGTCCGCGGTCTCTCCGGACCTGCGCCTGCGCACTAGGGCTTCCCAGCCCGTTCGCGCTCAGATTTGCCGCTCAACAGCTGTTTGGCGCCCAAAGACGCCTCGCCGCTCTGGCCGCACCCAACATGGCGGCGCCCAGCCTGCACGGCTCGCCGGGCTGCTTCCCAGACCCGCTCTCGCCGGGGCCGTTTCGCCGCTTCCAGGCTCTCCGGGGGGTTCCCGACCTCCCCGCTGTAATCCCTGCCGCGGCGCGGCAATTTCGGCGGCAATTTCGGCGGCGGTGGCGGCGGCGGCGGCTCTCTCCACGCTCGCCGGGCTGACTTCCCCGTCAGCTGTGAGGCGCTCGTCTCCCGCTGCGCGCGAGTCGCCCTTCAAGCCTCCCAGTGGGGGGGGCGGACCCCCCCACCTTCGGCCGACAGCCCCGGTATGGCCTCGGAGGCCAGGGACCCCCAGGCTGGGTGCTCCTCTCTGGGGTGTTCCCACTGGGGGAAGGCAAGACCCCTAAGGAGAGTCGTTGGGGGTGGTGCCCGCTGAGGGCAGAGACCCCGGACCGTCTGATCCTCTTCAAGCTTCACATCTGAAAGACAAGAGAAAAAGGATTAAAACGGTACAGACAATTTATTTTTACACATTTCTATACATTTTAATCTAACACAAAACTCAGCATGTCTCTACTCAGTGACTGAGTTTTTAAAACTGGCTCATGGGGAGAGCAGAGGGGGCGGTGCTTAATTAATATGTAAATTTTAACTCAGTCTCTACCAATAGGATTGGAGTAATACCCATGTTGGACTCTCCTTCCAGATGCAATGGAGAAACATGAAATCTACACACACACATACACCCAAATCCACCCTTAAGCAGTGGTTCTCAACCTTTCTAATGCCGTTGACCCCTTAATACAGTTCCCCATGTTGTGGTGACCCTCAACCATAAATCTAGCACCAATTCTCCCAACAGAGCTTTAAACTGATTGGCAGGAAGGTCAGAGGAACAGCCCCACTTAAATTGCAAAAATATGTTCCAAGGTGGCAGAATAGAAGCTTTAGTTTCTAACACCATGGGAAATTTGTCTTTTCCCATGGTATTAGGTGACCCCTGTGAAATGGTCATTTGACCCCCCCAAAAGGTCCCGACCCCCAGAGTGCACTTAAGGGCCTTAAGTGATGTATGTACTGGACCGTGGTCTGTACTATCTACATGATTGGCTTCTGCCAAGTGATGGGCCTCACAAAGACTGGAAAGAATGTTTTTGGAAAACAACTAGCTCAACTTATCAGCTTTAACTAAAATTGAAGAGGGTGTATGATAAATGTTTAGGATCTCCAGGACTTAATTCCAAACAAAAAAAAAAAATCCAAGAAAGCAAGTTAAATAAGGAAGGAGGGATGGAAAGTAAGACAAACACAAACACCAAACAGGAGACATACAAACATACCCAGAGTGAGATATAAAGATCTCAAGTGCCTACATACAAATGCATAAAGTCTGGGTAACAAACAGAGTGAACGTGAACTATTAATACATGAAGGTAGATATGATATAATTGGAATAACAGAAACTTGGCAGGGTGAAACCTATGACTGGAACATACTGATAGAAGGATACAAACTGTTGAAAAAAACCAGATCCCATAAAAGAGAAGGTGAGTTGCACTGTATATAAAGGACCACTATGTTGCTGCAGAAGTGCATCACATGAAAGACGAAACCTTCCTAGAATGCAAATGGGTAATTATAAAAGAAAAAAAGAATTATATTTATTTATTTATTTATTAGATTTTTATGCTGCCCTTCTCCTTAGACTCAGGTCGGCTTACAATATGTTAGCAATAGCACTTTTTAAACAGAGCCAGCATATTGCCCCCACAATCTGGGTCTTCATTTTACCCACCTCAGAAGGATGGAAGGCTGAGTCAACCTTGAGCCTGGCGATGAGACTTGAACTACAGATCTACAGTCAGCTTCAATGGCCTGCAGCACAGCACTCTACCTGCTGCGCCACCCCAGCTATAGGCCACCCAATCAAGCAGAAAAAAATAAATGCCCTTTTTGTTAACCAACTCACAAATATATGTAGGAAACACACTACAGTAATAATGGGGGACTTAAAACACCCTGACATCAATTGGAAGACTAATTCTGCACCAAGTGAGAAATCAAATAAGTTCCTAACCAATCTAGCTGACAACTTTGAGGTCCAAAAGGAAGAGGAAGGAACTAGAGGGACAACCATACTGGACTTAATTCTTACAAACAAAGAAGTGAACTGTTGAAACCTTGGGTGAGAGTGACCATGTCATACTGGAATTCAACATAACACAAACACAAGCAATAGAACATTATGATACCAAGTCTTAAATTTTATAAAGATTATACAGATTGAAAGAGCTGGAAGGAATCTTGTCAAACCCCTCGGCCAAGTAGGAGACCCTAGATCAGTGATGATGAACCTTTTTTTCTCAGGTGCCAAGAGAGCATGTGCACGCGCTATCATGTATGTGTGAGTGCCCACAACCATAATTTAATGCCTGGGGGAAAGTGAAAACATCTTCCCCCACCCCTGGAGGCCGGAAACAGCCTGTATCCCAACTTCTGGTGGGCCAAGTAGGCTCGTGTTTCACCCTCCCCAGGCTCCAAAGGCTTTCCTGGAGCCAGAGGAGGGTAAAAATGCCCTCTTCCATCCCTCCATAGGCTCTCTGGAAGCCAAAAAAGCCATCCAGAGCCTCTGTGCAATCCAAAAATCAGCTGGCCAGCACACAAATGCATCCTGGAGCTGAGCTAGGGCAACAGTTTGCATGCCAGCAGATATGCCTCTGTGTGTCACCTGTGGTACCTGTGCCATAGGTTCGCCATCACTGCCCTAGACAATTTCTGACAAATTTCAGTCCAATCTCTGCCTGAATTCCTCCAGTGGTGAAGCTCCCACAGCTTACAAAGGCGAGCTATCCCATTGGTTGATTGTTCTGTCAGAAAGTTCCTCCTTGTAGGTTGAATCTCTCCTAGATCAGTTTCCACCCATTATTCCTTGTCTGGCCTTCAGGTGACTTGGAAAATAACTTAAACCCTTCTTCTCTGTGGCAGCCCCTTAGATACTGGAACACCGCTATCATGTCTCCCCTGGTCCTTCTCTTCACTAGACTAGCCATGCCCAATTCCTGTAACCGTTCTTCATAGGCTTTAGTCTCCAGCCCCCTATTCATCCTGGTTGCTCTTCTTCTGCACTGTCTCTAGAGTCTCAACATGCTTTTATACTTTGGTGACCAAAAATGGATGCAGTATTCTAAGTGTGGTCTTACTACGGCTTTATAGCAGGGGCCCCCAAACTTTTTACACAGGGAACCAGTTCACTGCCTCTCAGACTGTTGGAGGGCCATTAAAAAAAAAACTATGAACAAATCCCTATGCACACTGCACATACCTTATTTTAAAGTAAAAAACAAAATGGGAACATACTATTTAGAGGGGGGGAAGAAGTCTGAAATTCATATATATTTATGTTTAGTTTTTATTTTTCTTTTGTTAACATCTGATTGGCTATACAAGGATTTCTTGGCTTATAGAAAAATGTATAAAGAAAGAAGGAAGCACTTTGGCATAATGGTTAATAAGTTAGAAATATAATTGGTGTTATACTTTTTGAAGGAACATTAAGAAGGGAATTTAATTAAAAGAAAATGAATGTAACTGGATGACAAAACTGGAAAAAAAATTGCAACTTTTTTGAGAATTGATATTAGTTACTAACAAAGTACCACATTTTATTCATGGAAAATTAGATGGTACACTGTGTTGTAGAATGTATGTTAAAAGAAAAAGAAAAACAACCAATTAGGTTGTTCCGGACCCAGACGCCTGATGGATCCAGAGGGTTTTCAGAAGGCGCTTGGGGTTATTCCAGATATACTCGTGCACAGCTCGGCAGTCGCTGGCTGAGGCCTGGAACAAGGCTGCAGCGGAGGCTCTTGACCGAATTGCGCCGTTGCGACCTCTCCGTGGCACTAAACCCCGTAGAGCTCCATGGTTCAATGAGGAGCTCCGGGAGTTGAAACGGCAGAAGAGATGTCTAGAGAAGTGATGGAGGAAGAGTAAGTCCGAATCCGATCGAACACTTGTAAGAGCTCATATTAAGACTTACAAAGTGGTGCTCAAGGCGGCAAGATGCGCGTATCATGCCGCCTTGATTGCATCAGTGGAATCCCGCCCAGCCGCTGTTTAGGGTGACCCGCTCCCTTCTTAACCAAGGGGGAGTTGGGGAGCCATTGCAGAGTAGTGCCGAGGAATTTAACATGTTTTTTGCTGATAAAATTGCACGGATCCGAGCGGACCTCGACTCCGATTGGAAAACAGAGTCGACTGACGAGTCAGTCGAGGTGACTGGGGCACGTACTTGTCCATCTGTCTGGGAAGAGTTTGATCTGGTGACACCTGATGAAGTGGACAAGGCCATTGGAGCTGTGAGTTCTGCCACCTGTTTACTGGATCCGTGTCCCTCCTGGCTGGTTTCGGCCAGCCGGGAGGTGACACGGAGCTGGGTCCAGCAGATTGTCAACACTTCTTTGGGGAGGGGGTCCTTTCCGGATCCCTACAAGGAGGAACTTGTGCGCCCCCTCCTCAAGAAACCTTCCCTGGACCCAGCCATTCTCAATAACTTTCGCCCAGTCTCCATGCTGATGATACCCAGCTTTACATCGCCACCCCTTGCCCAGTCAGTGAAGCAGTGGAAGTGATGTGCCAGTGTCTGGAGGCTGTTGGGGTCTGGATGGGTGTCAGCAGACTCAAACTCAACCCTGATAAGACGGAGTGGCTGAGGGTTTTGACTCCCAAGGACAATTCCATCTGTCTGTCCATCACCCTGGGGGGGAGGAATCATTAACCTCCTCAGAGAGGGTCCGCAACTTGGGCGTCCTCCTCGATTCACAACTCACATTAGAGAAACATCTTTCAGCTGTGGCGAGGAGGGCGTTTGCCCAGGTCCGCCTGGTGCACCAGTTGCGGCCCTATTTGGACCGGGGGTCACTGCTCAAAGTCACTCATGCCCTCATCACCTCGAGGCTCGACTACTGTAATGCTCTCTACATGGGGCTACCTTTGAAAAGTGTTCGGAAACTTCAGATCATGCAGAATGCAGCCACGAGAGCTATCATGGGCTTTTCTAAATATGCCCATGTCACACCAACACTCCGCAGTCTGCATTGGTTGCCGATCAGTTTCCGGTCACAATTCAAAGTGTTGGTTATGACCTATAAAGCCCTTCATGGCATCGGACCAGAATATCTCCGGGACTGTCTTCTGCCGCACGAATCCCAGCGACCGGTTAAGTTCCACAGAGTTGGCCTTCTCCGGGTCCCATCGATTAAACAATGTTGTTTGGTGGGGCCCAGGGGAAGAGCCTTCTCTGTGGCGGCACCGACCTTCTGGAACTCCCCCCAGATATCAGAGTTGCCCCCACCCTCCTTGCCTTTCATAATCTCCTCAAAACCCACTTCTGTCGTCAGGCATGGGGAAATTGAGATATTCCCTTCCTCCTAGGCTTATAAAATTTATGCATGGTATATATGTATGTATGATTGGTTTTTCTTAAATTGGAATTTTTAAAATTATTTTTAATATTAGATTTGTTTATATTGTCTTTTTTACTGTTGTTAGCCGCCCCGAGTCTGCAGAGAGGGGCGGCATACAAATCTAATAAATGAATAAATAAAAATACCCCCCCAAAACAGTCCTTCCTTCCTGTCCCTTCATTCATTTAATTTTTCCTTCCTTCTTCCTTGTTCCCTCCATTTCTCCTTCCTTCGTTCATTCTTTCTTTCCTTCCTTCCTGCCTTCATTCCTCTCCACTTCTCTTTCCCTTTTCTCTTTTTCTCTCTCTCTTTTCCCTCTCTCTCACAAAAACCTCTGTGCCTCGCCATGCGCCTCGGGGGGTGGAGGGTGGGGGGGTGGGAGAGGCTCCGCCGTGAATGCTCAAATTATTAATCTGTATTTAAAATACACTTAACATTTAACAAACCCAATGTCTAAAAATTATGAGAGAATTCTTGAAAAACGAGAGGACTCCAAATAAGAAAGTGGTTTTTTATGAAGGTGGGGGTTTTTTATCCCCACAAAATATCCTGTGAGAAAGCTTTTTCAATTTAACACATAGCTGAGACCCAAGTAATATGATCACTTATTGTTTCAATGGACAATTCCAATATTAAAAAGTCTAAACAGGCAGGATGAATGAACTTGAGGGGGTGCGTCTCTCTCTCTCTCTGCTCAAAAAAATGAGACTCCCCGAAAGTCAACTTATGGGAAAGGTGGAGAGAGGGCGAGGTGACAGCTCCGGTGTAGGTACAAGTCTACACCCACCGCTTTTTCCCCAGGTTGCCGCTTCTGCGCGCAGGTGGCGAGGCCATCCAACCGCTGCCTCTTGTTTCCTGGGGGTGTTTTTTGCTTTTTGTTTCTTCCCGGTGGCGGGAAGAATATCGGCAGTAGTGGGCGGAGCGTGGTCCCCAGACACAGCCGGAGAAGCTGGGCGGGGCTCAGAGACAACGTTGGTTTCTCGCCAACAGATCATCAGTCAGGCAGGAGAAATGGCGCCGGCTCTACCACACGGGGTTTGAAAAACCTGCACGGAGTTTGCTTTTTGCCCGTGCGGCTGTGCGACCCCACAGGCTAGAGGGAACAGTGGCCAGGAGCACAGGATGTAGACACATCCTGTGCTCCTGTCACTTACCCGCGGGCCGGCTAAATGGCCTCAGCGGGCTGCATGTGGCCCACGGGCCGTAGTTTGGGGACCGCTGCTTTATAGAGTGGTATTAGTACCTCACTTGATCTTCATAGTATCCCTTTGTTAATGCAACTTAAGATTGCATTGGCTTTTTTGACCACTGCTGCTGCACACCGCTGACTCATATTTAGCTGATTGTCCATTAAGGCTCCAAGATCTCTCTCTCAGTTACTGCTATTTCACCTAGTCTATGTGAACTTTTAGTTTTTCTTGCCTAAGTGCAAGACTTTACTTTTCTCTATATTGAATTTCATTTTCTCTGTGACCGGGGCCGCGTTCTCTATGGTGGCCCAGGCTCTCTGGAATTAACTCACCCCAGGGATTAGAACCGCCCCCACCCTCCTCGCCTTTTGTAAGTTACTAAAGATTCACCTTTGTCGCCAGCCATGGGGGAACTAAGAAACCCCCAAGCTCATATAGTTTACACATGGTATGATTGTGTTGTATGGTTTTAATGTTGGGTTTTTTTACATGTTTTTAAAATTAGATTTGTTATAGTATTATTATTTTGTTGTGAGCCACTCCGATTCTACGAAGAGGGACGGCATACAAATCTAATAAATAATAATAATAATAATAATAATAATAATAATAATAATAATTTTGATGGATAGGGCCCAATGTTCAAGTCTAACAAAGATCTTTATCAAAATAAAGCTCTCCTCATCCGGGATTTGATCCTGGAAAAGAAGGCCGACCTGACATGTGTGACTGAGACCTGGCTGGGCCCGGAGGGAGGAGTTCCTCTCTCTGAAATTTGCCCAGCCGGGTTTCAGGTATGGCATCAGCCTCAACCCCAGGGAAGGGGGAGAGGAGTGGCTATTATAGCCAGGGATAGCCTTTGCCTGCGTAGTTTAAGTTTAAGTTTAATCAGATTTGTATGCCGCCCCTCTCCGCAGACTCGGGGCGGCTCACAGCAATAACAATACAATGTAAAACAAATCTAATATTTAAGTTAATTTAAAAAACACCACAAATTAAAACCAATCATACACACTAACGTACCATGCAAAAAATTTATAAGCCTAGGGGGAGGGAACATGTCAATTCCCCCATGCCTGACGACAGAGGTGGGTTTTAAGGAGCTTACGAAAGGCTAGGAGGGTGGGGGCAACTCTGATATCTGGGGGGAGTTGGTTCCAAAGGGTCGGGGCCGCCACAGAGAAGGCTCTTCCCCTGGGTCCCGCCAAACGACATTGTTTAGTTGACGGGACCAGGAGAAGACCAACTCTATGGGACCTAACTGGTCGCTGGGATTCGTGCGGCAGAAGGCGGTCCCGGAGGTATTCTGGTCCAGTGCCATGAAGTTTCCGAACACTTTTCAAAGGTAGCCCCATGTAGAGAGCATTACAGTAGTCGAGCCTCGAGGTGATGAGGGCATGAGTGACTGTGAGCAGTGACTCCCAGTCCAAATAGGGCCGCAACTGGTGCACCAGGTAAACCTGGGCAAACGCCCCCCTCGCCACAGCTGAAAGATGTTTCTCTAATGTGAGCGGTGGATCGAGGAGGACGCCCAAGTTGCGAACCCTCTGAGGTGGTTAGTGACTCCCCCACCAGGGTGATGGACGGACAGATGGAATTGTCCTTGGGAGGCAAAACCCACAGCCACTCCGTCTTATCCGGGTTGAGCTTGAGTCTGTTGACACCCATCCAGACCCCAACAGTCTCCAGGCACCGGCACATCACTTCCACTGCTTCACCGACTGGACAAGGGGTGGAGATGTAAAGCTGGGTATCATCTGCATACTGATGATACCTCACCCCATGCCCTTGGATGATCTCACCCAGCGGTTTCATGTAGATATTAAATAGTAGGGGGGAGAGGACCGACCCCTGAGGCACCCCACAAGGGAGTAACCTAGAGGTCGACCTCTGACCCCCCACTAACACCGACTGCGACCAACCAGAGAGGTAGGAAGAGAACCACTGAAGAACAGTGCCTCCCACTCCCAACCCCTCCAGCCGGCGCAGAAGGATACCATGGTCGATGGTATCCAAAGCCGCTGAGAGGTCAAGAAGCACCAGGACAGAGGATAAACCCCAGTCCCGGGCCCGCCAGAGATCATCCATCAGCGCGACCAAAGCAGTTTCCGTGCTGTAGCCGGGCCTGAATCCTGACTGCTGAGGACCTAGATAATCGGCTTCTTCCAAGGACCGCTGGAGCTGGAGCGCCACCACCTTCTCAACAACCTTCCCCATAAAGGGAAGGTTGGAGACTGGTCGATAGTTATTGAGAATGGCTGGGTCCAGAGAAGGCTTCTTGAGGAGGGGGCGCACAAGTGCCTCCTTGTAGGGATCCGGGAAGGACCCCCTCCCCAAAGAAGCATTGACAATCTCCTGGACCCAGCTCCGTGTCACCTCCCTGCTGGCCGAAACCAGCCAGGAGGGACACGGATCCAGTAAACATGTGGCGGAACTCACAGCTCCAATGGCCTTGTCCAGTTCATCAGGTGTCACCAGATCAAACTCTTCCCAGACAGGTGGACAAATACGTGCCCCAGTCACCTCAACTGACTCGTTGTCAGACGACTCTGTATTCCAATTAGAGTCGAGGTCCGCTTGGATCCGAGCGATTTTATCAGCGAAAAACGTGTTAAAATCCTCGGCACTACTCTGCAAGGGCTCCCCAACTCCCCCCTGATTAAGAAGGGAGCGGGTCACCCTAAACAGAGCGGCCGGGCGGGATTCCGCTGATGCAATCAAGGCGGAATGATACGCGCATCTTGCCGCCTTGAGCGCCACTTTGTAAGTCTTAACATGTGCTCTTACAAGTGTTCGATCGGATTCGGACTTACTCTTCCTCCATCGCTTCTCTAGACGTCTCTTCTGGCGTTTCAACTCCCGGAGCTCCTCGTTGAACCATGGAGCTCTACGGGGTCTAGTGCCGCGGAGAGGTCGCAATGGCGCAATTTGGTCAAGAGCCTCCTCTGCCGAACTGTGTACGAGTGTATCTGGAATAACCCCAAGCGCCTTCTCAAAGCCCTCTGGATCCATCAGGCGTCTGGGGCGGAACAGCTTAATCGGTTCCGCCTCCCTGCAGGGAAGGATTGGAGCCAGGAAGTCAAGCCGCAGTAGAAAATGGTCCGACCATGACAAAGGCAACACTTCTAAGCCCCTTAGTCTCAGACCATTACTCAGTTGCTCAGAGAGGAATACCATGTCGGGTGCATGCCCCCCCTCATGAGTCGGACCCTGTACTACTTGGGTCAGGTCCATGGCTGTCATGGTGACCATGAACTCCTGTGCCAGTCCAGAGGTTTCACCGAGCGACGGCAGGTTAAAGTCCCCCAAGACAATAAGTCTGGGGAACCCCACCGCCAACCCGGCTACCTCCTCGAGTAGCACAGGCAGGGCTTGTGAAACGCAGCTGGGAGGCAGGTACGTGAGAAACAAGCCCACCTGGACCCCTAAGTCCAACTTCACCAGGAGGGACTCGCAACCCGCAATCTCTGGAGCAACGAGTCTACGCAAGCCAAGGCTCTCCCTGGCTATAATAGCCACTCCTCCCCCCCCTTCCCTGGGGTCGAGGCTGATGCCATATCTGAAACCCGACTGGGCAAATTTCAGAGAGAGGGACTCCTCCCTCTGGGCCCAGCCAGGTTTCAGTAACACATGCCAGGTCGGCCTCCTCATCCAGGATCAGATCCCGGATGAGGAGAGCTTTATTTACCATCGACCTGGCATTGAGTAGCAGCAGCTTGAGCCCAGGGCCAGAATTACACTCATCACCAGCACCCAGGATTGGGTTCACAGAGCCGGAACAAGGGATCGTTATTAAGCAACGATCTCTCGTTCCCCTGGAACGGCTAGCTCTGTGTCCCCCGCCATATCTGCCTCTCCCCAGCAGGACGGGAATATTCCGACCCTCTACCACTTCAGATATCGGTGCCCCCTCCCCTCCTGCCTCTCCAGTGTCAGGTAGGCTAATCAAATCATTCATACCATTTCCATTTATTTCATCCATACCAAAGTCCCACCCAGCCCACCCATAACAATCATTCATTTCATACATATCATCATACCCACCCCAATAATTCATTAGTTTTAAAAACCCCTTCTAATAAATTAGCTAAAATATTAATTATTAAAAATTCTATATAAATTCAATTAAAAAACAATATAAAGATCAATTACACTAAAATAGGATACCAATTAACACTAAGTTATTCTCAAGATCTTAATAGAATAACATAATTATTATATAGTAGACTCGTTGCTCCAGAGATTGCGGATTGTGAGTCCCTCCTGGTGAAGTTGGACTTAGGGGTTCAGGTGAGCTTGTTGCAAGATGCGCATATCATGCCGCCTTGATTGCATCAGCGGAATCTCGCACGACCGCTGTTTAGGGTGATTTTAACACATTTATTGCTGATAAAGTCACTCGGATCCGGGTGGACCTCGACTCCGATTGGATAACAGAGTCGACTGACAATGAGTCAGTAAAGGTGACTGGGACCTGTCCTTGTCTATCTGCCTGGGAAGAGTTTGATCTGGTGACACCTGATGAAGTGGACAAGGCCATTGGAGCTGTGAGTTCTGCAACCTGTTTGCTGGATCCGTGTCCCTCCTGGAGCTGGGTCCAGGAGATTGTCAACACTTCCTTGGTGAGCGGGTCCTTCCAGGCTCCTTACAAGGATGCACTTGTGCGCCTCCTCCTCAAGAAGCATTCCCTTGACCCAGCCATTCTTAACAACTAGAAGCCGATTATCTAGGCCCCCAACAGTCAGGATTCAGGCCTGGCTACAGCACGGAAACTGGTTTCGTCGCTCTGATGGATGATCTCTGGCGGGCCCGGGACAGGGGTTTATCCTCTGTCCTGGTGCTTCTTGACCTCTCAGCAGCTTTCGATACCATCGACCATGGTATCCTTCTGCTTCGGCTGGAGGGGTTGGGAGTGGGAGGCACTGTCCTTCAGTGGTTCTCCTCCTACCGCTCCGGTTGGTCGCAGTCAGTGATAGTGGGGGGTTAGAGGTTGACCTCTAGGTCTCTTCCTTGTGGGGTGCCTCAAGGGTCGGTCCTCTCCCCCCTGCTATTTAATATGTACATGAAACCGCTGGGCAAGATCATCCAAGGGCATGGGGTGAGGTATCATCAGTGTGCTGATGATACCCAGTTGTACATCTCCACCCCATGTCCAGTCAACGAAGTAGTGGAATTGTGCCGGTGCCTGGAGGCTGTTGGGGTCTGGATGGGTGTCAACAGACTCAAATTCAACCCTGATAAGACGGAGTGGCTGTGGGTTTTGCCTCCCAAGGACAATTCCATCTGTCCATCCATTACCCTGGTGGGGGGGAATTATAGACCCCCTCAGAGCGGCTCCGCAACTTGGCCATCCTCCTCGATGCACAGTTAACATTAGAGAACCATCTTTCAACTGTGGCGAGGAGGACATTTGCCCAGATTCGCCTGGTGCACCTAGACCGGGAGTCACTGCTCACAGTCACTCATGCCCTCAACACCTCGAGGTTCGACTACTGTAATGCTCTTTACAAGGGGCTACCTTTGAAGAGTGTTCGGAAACTTCAGATTGTGCAGAATGTTCTTTTTCTTATACTTAAAAATATTACAAGATATTGATTTAAGTAATTGCTGAATATAGTGGAAATTTTGGAATATGAAAGGTTCTTACAGGGCACAGAGTGCATCTTCAGTGACAACAACAACGACACGGAAACAAACAGCTATCCCTTTTTCTTCTTCGACTTCAACTCCCACGCCCAAAGTTTCTCCAACTTCATCACCACTACAACAAAGAACCATCACTACAATGTTGGCCAAAGAGAAAGAAAAAGAAAAGCCACCTAGAGACACCAACTTTCAGACTATTCAAGAGGCATTAGCAGGCATTCAAGAGCTTGTACAAATGACACACAGACAAAAACTCAACTCGAAACGAACAAGGAAGAAATGAAAATGTATCTACAAGAAATGAAGCAAGAAATGAGATAAGAAATGAAGATGAAAGATGAGATTAAAGATGAGATTAAAAAAGAAATTGCTGAACTTAAGACTGAATTGAACGCAGTCAAGGGAAATGTTGCCGAAATGGATGGAAACATAAAAGTCATGCAACAAAACCTACAAGACAATGAAAAAAGAATACAAATGACAGAGGGAAAAATTCAAATTATGGGACAGAGAGTGGAAGAATATGAAGACCGTAACTACACAGCCCGCAAAGATTTTGATATAGCAATAACTAACTTAGAACTCCAATCCGCTTCACATGGTCCGAGGTTCCAAAACATTGAGGAAGAAAGAGATGAAGATTTATGTGCAAAAATGGCAGAAGTTATAGGAGGTATTATACAGGCCGATCCAGCAGAGTTGATAAGAGAAATCGATGAAGTTTATCGAGTTCAGACTGGCTATGCAAGACGTCATAACTTACCCAGAGAAGTTCATATTAAGTTTTCGAGAAGAGTCATTAAAGACGAGATACTGAGACTAACCAAAAATGAGACCGTTCAACATAATGGGAAAGAAATTACGATCCTCAAACAGGTTCCGAAGAGAATTCGAGAGAGTAAAAGACAATACTACTTTCTTACAAGCATCTTGATTAGAAAGAATATTGTTTTTAGATGGCTGGTACCAGAAGGTTTGACTTTAACTTGGCAATCAACGAGAGTGAAAATAGAAAATGTGGAACAAGCAAGATCCTTCCTAGCTCGCACCGGATTGGATAGAATTGAACAAATCCGGATAGAACCAAAGAGTACTGAAGATACGATGGGGGCCACAGGTGGTGGAGGGGAAGAATTACTGGCAGTGGCGCAGAAACAAACGCAAGCTTCACAGGAGTTAATTTTGGAAACTCGACTTCGAGAACAAGAAGTTAAAAAATACTACTAATAAAGATGACATAAGAACTGAAAATATTTTCAGTTAACATAAATGGATTGAACAACCCGAGGAAAAGAAATCAAGTATTAACTAAACTTACTAAACCAAAAGCTCAGATAAATATTTTACAAGAAGTTCATATTAAAAAATCAAAACGAAGTCTTCTTAAAAATTCAAAATTGGGGAAATTATATACCAGCTTGGCAAATCAAAAGAAAAGAGGTGTAGCAATGTATATTGACGAATCAATTGAATCTAAAGAAATATATAATGATAGTGATGGAAGGATGTTGATAGTGCAATTAGACTTAGAAACAAAACCTCTTGCAATTGTCTCAATTTATGCACCAAATGACAACCAAAAACAATTTTATAAAGACCTGCATAAAAAAATTAATGAATTATTAATTGAAAATATGATAATAATAGGGGATTTCAATGCAATTTCAGATGATCAAGTGGATTATACTGGAAAAAGAAAGGAAAAGAAAAAAAAGGTAATTTTCCCCGGGACGTTCTGGAAAATGTGTACGAAATTATCATTAAAAGATGTATGGCGAGAACAACACTTAAAAGATAAACAATATACTTTTTATTCTAACCCACACAAGACTTGGTCTAGAATTGACATGGCTTGGGCCCCTTCTCATATAATGGAACAAATTAGTAAAATAGAAATAGAGACAAATACCTGGGCAGGTCATATCCCCTTATCCATATATTGGAAAGGCAAAAGGAAAATAAATAACTGGTCAATGAACAGAATTATAATAAAAGATCCAGAGTATAAAAAATGGATAGAAAAAGAATTAGAGTTTTTTCTTAAAATAAATAAAAATATTGATACTACCCCTCAAAACCTATGGGATACAACTAAGGCTTATATACGCGGGTTAACAATATCATTTGTAGCAAAAAAAAAAACAAAGAGAGGAAAAAATGTTATGAAAAATTACTAGAAGAACTTAAAAGTCTAGAAATGTTAATGCAACAAGAGGATAAGGATGACAAGTTAAAAAATCAGAGAGAATTAATAAGACATAAACTGAGATTAATAGAACAAGAACCAGTTGTAGAAAAGATAGAAAGAGCAAAACAAGAATATTTCGAACATGCGAATAAACCTGGAAGATGGTTGGCATATAAATTAAGAAAAGAGAGAGAAAATAGAATTATAAAAAAGTTGATAGATTCAAAGGGTATAATAAAACATAGAATAGAAGATAAAAAGGAAATAGCATTGGAATTTTATAAACAATTATATAAGAAAGAAGAAATAAGTGAGGATTTAATTTTCAAATATTTGGAAAAAATAGAGTTATCAGTATTAACCGAAGCACAACAGCAAAGATTGAATAAACCTATTACAGATATGGAATTAAAATAATCTATAAAGAACAAAAAAAATAATAAAGCAACTGGCACGGATGCAATACCAGCAGAATTTTATAAATTGGAGATAGAAATACTTTTTTCAAATATGCTTGAGACATATAACCAAATATTGGTAGAAGGTAACTTGCCAAAAACATGGTCAGAAACTTTAATAACTTTAATACATAAAGCTGATACGGAAAAAGAAAAAATTGAAAATTACAGACCTATTTCACTATTAAACGTAGATTATGAAATTTTTATATCAATATTTGCTAATAGACTTAAAAGTATTATAAATAATATGATACACAGTGATCAAAATGGTTTTCTACCAGGAAGACAAATTAAAAATAATTTAAGAATAATAGTAAATACATTAGAATACTATGAGCAACATCCAGAAAAACAAATGGCGCTTATATTTTTGGACGCGAAAAAGGCATTTGACAATGTAGATTGGAACTTTATGAAAATACAACTAAATAAGATGGAGGTAGGAACAAAGTTTTTTAACATAATAGATGCTATATACTCTGAACAAACAGCTAAAATTATAATAAATGGTGAACAGACCAAAAAAGTAGATATACAACGAGGAGTAAGACAAGGTAAAATTCGGACGAACCCAAACTGAACCTGAACTCAAATCCGAACAGGGAATCCCTCCCATGAAGAGTTATTGTTGATAAAAATAAGAGCAGATAAGGAAATAAAAGGATTGAAGATTAAAAAAGAAACTTATAAAAAACAAGCATTTGCAGATGACGTGGTGTTCGTTTTAGAGGACCCAATAGAATCTATTTTAAACTTAATAAACTCAATTGAAGAATATGGGAAAGTTGCAGGACTGAAAATAAATAAAGAAAAGACGCAGATATTAACAAAAACTATGACTGAAATACAAAGAAAGTATTTAGGAGATTTATCAAACATGAAAATTGCAAAAAAAGTGAAGTATTTAGGGATATGGATGACCTCTAAAGCTGTATGTTTGAAAAATGATAATTATTTAAAATTATTAAGTCATGTTAAAAAAGATTTAGAAATATGGAGTAATTTACAACTATCATTGGTAGGAAGAATTTCTACAATTAAAATGAATATCCTTCCTAAAATTTTGTTTCTTTTTCAAGTTATTCCAATAAACCCAGGACCAAATTTTTTTGTTGAATTAAATAAGATAATAAAAAAAATTATCTGGCAAGGTAAAAAATCGAGAATAAAACAAAATTCATTAGAAGATCGTAAGGAAAGAGGCCTAGGTCTCCCAAATTGGAAACTATATTATCACGCCACCGCTTTGACATGGATAAAAGAATGGTTGACCCTAGAAAATCAAAGGATGCTCAACCTAGAAGGCCACGATCTGATGGTTGGCTGGCATGCATTTATATGGTACGATAAATTAAAAACACATTCATATTTTTAAAATAATATTATTAGGAAAGCATTGATAGAAGTATGAATGAAATAAAGAAAAACCACTTTTTAGTAATGCCAGAATGGGTTTCACCCATTGAAGCTATTACACACCTGAATCTTAAAGAAAAAGGTAATATTTGGAAATATAGGGATTTGTTAGATGATCAATTTAAATTAAGAACAAAACAAGAATTATATGATTTAGGTATTGACTTAGACTGGTGGCAATATATGCAGATTAGTTCTAGATATCAAACAGATGTAAAGATTTATATTTAAAAAAAAGAAAATAATGTATTCAGTAAATTATTATTTCAAAATCAACCAAAAACAATTGGAAATGTGTATAAATATTTATTAAATTACAGAACGATAGGTTGGATATTGAAAGACAATATGATCAGTTGGTGCAAAAATTTAGGCAAATAGATAAATTTAGATACATGGGGAAAAAATATGGATGTATAATTGGAAAATAACAAAATCAATTTCCTTTAAAGAAAATCAAATTAAGATGTTCTACAGATGGCACCTTCCACCATATAGAATTTCTAAAATGTTTCCGTCTGTATCGCCTATTTGTTGGAAATGTAAAAAAGAAATTGGTACATATTATCACGCGTGGTGGACATGTTCTGAGACAAAAATATTCTGGAACAAAGTAGAGAATTGGATAAATGAAATAACAAAGGAGAAGATCAAAAAATCTCCTGAACTCTTTTTATTGGGTATTTCAAATACAAAGTATAAAAAAGAAACTTATTGTTTAATAATACATATATTGGTTGCGGCTCGAATAGTATTTGCACAGAAATGGAAAGAAAAAACAATACCAAAAGATACTGAAGTATTTAAAAAAATTATAGAATGTGCAGAACTAGATATGATGACTAAACTGAAACAGAATATTATAAAATATGGGATAAATTATATGATTGGTGGAATTTTAAAAATGGTATTAACAATTAATTATAATATAGAATGAAATAGTAAATAGTATTACTAATAACTTTTTTCCTTTTCTCTTTTCTTTTGTATAAGCATAGAATGTTTTAAAATATAAATGAATTTAATTCATAAGTTTAATATTAAAAATATAGAGTTAAATTTAACAAGAATGTAACTTACATGTGTGGCATTTCTGCTTTGATCTGATTACAGTTAGGATTTTTTACAATTTTGTATTAGTTAGACTTCTACGACAAGAGGAGCAATGGTAGCTCCTTAAATGTTAAGTGTTGTATGTCTTTGTCTTTTTGAAAATTCAATAAAAAAATTTTTTTTAAAAAAGAATGCAGCTGCGAGAGCAATCATGGGCTTCCCCAGGTATGCCCATGTTACACCAACACTCTGCAGTTTGCATTGGTTGCCGATCAGTTTCCAATCACAATTCAAAGTGTTGGTTATGACCTATAAAGCCCTTCATGGCATTGGACCAGAATATCTCCGGGACCACCTTCTACTACACGAATCCCAGCGACCGGTTAGGTCCAACAGAGTGGGTCTTCTCCGGGTCCCGTCGACGAAACAATGTCATCTGGCGGGACCCTGGGGAAGAGCCTTCTCTGTGGTGGCCCCAACCCTCTGGAACCAACTCCCTCCGGAGATTAGGACCGCCCCCACCCTCCTCGCCTTTTGCAAACTCCTTAATACCCACTTCTGCCGTCAGGCATGGGGAAATTGATTCCCCCGCGTCGTTCCCGCTTCATGTATGGTTTTTTTCTGGGATGTATGACTGTTTTTATATTAAGGGTTTTAAATTGCTTTTTAAGTATTGGATTTGTACTGTGTTTCTTGTTGTGATCCGCTCCGAGTCTCTGGAGAGGGGCAGCTTACAAATCTAATAAATAAATAAATAAATCCATCCAATATATCTTCTAGGGCTGTGATGGCGAACCTGTTGCACGTGGAGCCATATCAGAGGACATGTGAGACTTTGCCTGTGTTAACTCCAGCATGCATGCGCGCTGGATTTTCGGCCTTGGCCAGCTGATTTTCGGCCTTGGTAAAGGCCATTTCACCCTCCAGATGCTTCAGAGAAACTTCCCTGAAGCCCTGGAGACAAAAATAAAATCACCTAACGACAAAGGGGAAGTTTGGAAAGACACACATCCGCTTTGTCCTTATGCTGGGTTTTTTGCATTCCAGAAGGTTCAGGGAAGGTTCCTGAAGCCCTGGAGTGCAAAAACAGCACAATGGGCAAACCGGAACTGCATTTTCCAAACTTCCAGTTTGCCTGTTGTGCTGTTTTTTGCACTCCAGAGCTTCAGGAAGCTTTCCTGAACTCTCCGGAGTGCAAAATACAGCACAACGACAAACCGTAAGTGTTTTCCCAAAGTTTTTTTTCCACATACCAGGCTTCAGTAAGGCCTGTGCACCTGTCTTGGTAGCGTGTTGGGAGCTAATCCCCTATCAAGTCCAGACTGTAAAAAGTCCAGCAGAGTCTCTACCGATGAATACTGTGGTTCCACATGAATACTTGAATAAAATTGGCTGAAGGCCGCCCAGGTAGCTTGATATATTCGAGTTGTTGATGGCCTTCTAGCCGCCTGTGTTGTCATGATTACCTTGTCGGATAAGGCTGCACACTTCATCCGGTCCCCTTCAATTGCCACGTGGCGAGCTTCCACCATTGGGGGTCTGGATGCAGCACGGAACCCTGGCTGAGGGATACTCTGTGTTCCGGTAGGCACCATGGTGGACAAAGCATTAAGTCCATCAAGTCCGCGAACCATGGCCTCTGAGGCCAATACGGAGCAATGAAGATAACCTCTGCTTGTTCCGATATTATCTTGGCAATTACCCTCAAAATAAGACTCACTGGTGGGAATGCGTAGAGGAGCCCTACTGGTCATGTAATTCTCAGGGCATTGACCTCTTCAGGCTCCAGGTGACGGGAACCGAGAGAAAAAGCGAGAAAGCTGAGTATTTTGAGGAGTGGCGAATAGGTCCATCAGTGGCATATCAAATTTGTTGGTAATATCCTGAAAGGCACATTAGAACATAGGCGCCACTCCCCCGGGTGAAGGGTCGACCTGCTGAGCCAGTCGGCCTGCACGTTATCTACTTCTGAAATATGTTCTGCTTGTAGGGAAAGGAGGTTTCTCTCTGCCCAGGTCATCAGGACCTCTGCCTCCTGCATTAGTCTGCCCGATCTCGTCCCACCCTGATGATTTGTGTGGGCACGAGTGGTCACATTGTCCATAAGTATTAAGACGTTTCTGCCCTGGCTCTATGATCGAAAGGCTTGTAGGGCCAGGAACACAGCCCGTAGTTCCAAGAGATTGATGTTTATCTCCACTAGGTCCTTGTCTGTCCACAATCCTTGAGCCACCCTCGCTTCGGAATGTGCCCCCCCAGCCAGGAAAGCTGGTGTCTGTGGTAATGACCACCTCCCTCTGGTCCAGGAAAGGGGAACCCGGAGGCTGGCTCTGTTAAGAAGTGCTATTGCTAACATGTTGTAAGCAGCCCTGAGTCTAAGGAGAAGGGCGGCATAAAAATCGAATAAATAAATAAATAAACAAACAAACAAACCAACCCCGTAGAAGTGCCACTGATTGCCACAGGGAATGGAGCGTTTGACCGCCCTGGTTACTGTCACGATGCACGTAGAGTGGCTGGTTCGATTCCGCTGAAAGGGCAAAAGGAACCACTGGAGTGGTCTGGCATGTAGACGAGTCCAAGGTACAATGTCTATGCAAGATATGAATGTTCCTAATATCTGGGACAGAAAAGCCAGAGACACTTGTTTCTGATGGAGTAGGAATCTTACCATGTCTCGGATCTTTTGTTTGCGGTTGTCTGACAGGAACACTTCTCCTGTCCGAGTGTCTATTATCGTGCCTAAGTGTGGAAGACACCTGGTCGGATATAGATGACTCTTTTGTGGGTTTATTGTAAACCCCTGTCTCTGTAATACTTGAATAGTCTGATCCCGGTCCTCTCGCACCCGGTTTGGGTCTTTTGAGAGTATAACAATGTCATCTAAATATGCCATCAGCCGGACAGAATGAGACCTGAGAGATGCTGTCAGAATGTCTGAGTTTGGTGAATGTCCTCAGGGCAGAAGATAAGCCGAAGGGCATCACCCTCTACTGGTAATGTTGGTTCTCGATGCAGAACCTGAGGTACTTCCGATGGTCGGGATGCACAGGCACATGCAGGTATGCCTCCTTCAGGTCGTGGATGTCAACCAGTCACCCTTTCTTATGGATGCCAGAATGGTGTGCAGTGAATGCATTTTGAATCTCAAATATCTCACGTAGAGATTGAGTTGTTTTAAATTGAGAATCAGTCTGCATCCCCCTGAGGCTTTTGGTACTATGAATACTATCAAATAGTACCCTAGTCCTCTTTGATTTTGGGGAACTGTCTCTATGGCCCCTATGTCGATTAAATGATGAACCTCCTGTCCTAGGAGGGATCTCTTTTGAGGGCAGCGAGTCCATGGACATTGTAGGAAGCGCTGAGGAGGATGACAAAGGAAGTTGATCCGGAGTCCCTGGGATACTGTAGAGAGGGCCCAAGTGTTGGTCGTGGTAGCTTCCCACGCCTCGGAGTAGGCTAGGAGCCGCCCGCCGATGGGAATGTCTCCAGTCACTTCTGTCCTCGGAACCCCTTCTGATTGTTATTCTTGAAGGGCTTCCTGGACTGCTAGTATTGTCTTGTTCGCTGACCATATCCTCCTCTGTCTGTCCGGAACGAGCCCTGGTTGTATCCCCCTTGTTAATACGACCTCACATTGTGGGGGTTCGTCAAGGAAGTGTCCTGCTGATAGGGCTGTCGGTGGTAGAAAGGCATCTGGCGTCTGTCCATAGGTCTGGTAGACTTAGGCATCACCTTTCGCTTCTCCTTGTCCTCCATGAGGACCAGGTCAAGTGACTCCCCAAATAATTTAGTTCTCTGAAAGGGTGCTGAGGCCAGACACCATTTTGATTTGGCGTCTGCCTGCCAGGTTCTCAGCCAGAGTAAACGGCGAGAAGAAAGTGTTGTAGACATGCTCTGGATGCGAATTTAGCCGCGTTCAGTGTGGCATCAGCTGAAAACTCTGAAGCAACTATTAGTTTGCAGAGATCTTGTCTAAGTTGGTCCTCCTCAGGTCCTAATTTGGCCGGCATATCTTGAAGCCAGAGGATGCAGGCTCTATTGAAAAATGATGCAGCCAAGGCTGCCCTTAGTTACCAGGAGGCCATCTAATGAGTCTTGCAAAACAGAGTTTCAGCCCTTCGATTGTCCAGCTTCAAACCTTCAGTCAGCTCTGATGGAACCACCCCATTTGAGACGAGGCTCGTCACCAGTTGGTCGATGGTTGGGAATAACAGTAGATCCTTGATCTCAGGATCGAAGGTATAAAACTTACGTTCCATTGAGGAAGGGCCTTATGCGGCTGCTGGATGCTACCATGGGCGCTTGACCGTTTCCATAAATATTTCGGATGACGGGATGTGGCTTGATTCCTTCGCTGGTTCTGAAAATAATCAGGCCGCTGGCTTGCGACCAGCTGCTGCCTCTGCTGGTTTGGTGGAGCCTCCTATTTCGGTGATTTGTTTACTTTCTATAAAAGTACATCAAATAGCACTGGCTTGAAAAGAGATGTGGATACTGGCTGCTCTGAGGGTGGGCTCTCATCCTCAGACAACTCAGGAGCTTAGTCGCTATCAAGATCCTCCTCTTCCATCATGGAGTCCTGCAGCGAGGATGCAGGTGCTGACCAAAGATCCCTTCTAGAAGGTCTAGTTGGCATGGGACCTGTTCTTTGTTGAGAGCCAAACACCAACCCTTGGGAATATGCGTTGGTTAGCATATCCTGAAACGAGGGGGGCATGTTCTGCCACGTGTCATTTGAGCGCAGGCCCGCTGCAGATGGCATGAAGGTGGCTGTAGGATATTCAGGACCAGCAAGAGGTTGGGTCTGCTGGAACCACTGTTGAGAAGAGGCCACTGGGAATTCGTTCCTAAAGGGCATTTCAGAAGATTGGCCTGGTGGTATATGACGGTCTGGAGATAGATCTACACTGTGTATCGAAACCGCTGGGCCCATTTGTGCCTCTGGTGAGTTGGCTGGGAACCATGCAGGTAAGGCTGGACGTGCCAAGGCTGATGGTGGAAGAGTGGGAGAAGAAATCAGTGAGGCCTGCTTCTGAGCGGCCTCTAGCTGGGCCTCCAGGGCCTTAATCCTCTTTTCAGCTTCTTTGAGGCCTGAGGAGGAACTCTTGGGCCTAGATTTAGAGGAAGGCCCCTTTTCAGAAGGTCTTGAGGAGTCCTCCCTCATTGCTAAATTGTCAGAGGAGGCACTCCCTGAAGGGTCAGACATAATGTCCCTTACTCACAGGCCGGATAGATCCTGTAATACAGCAGCACAATCTCCTACTGGGAAACTCCAATGGCCGCAGACAAACTGATCTGGTCTCTGTAGCTCATGGCAAGCACTGGAAAATGGCCACCGGCAGCTAACAAGAGGGGGCGTGTCCCTGGGGGCTTCTGTAGCTTCCTGCTGCCCCAAAATGGTGGATGCAATTTTGGCACCAAATGACCGGGTTACCGGGTCTGAAAATGGCTGCTTCGGCGTACCCGGCAGGGTACTCGATTGCCTTAGACGGGTGCTCGCCACGACTGTCGGCAGCTGCTCAAAGAGCGCCCGTCAGCTGTGAGGCGGCTGCCTCACTGCCTATGCTTCTAGTACGGCTTTCTGGATCGATAGGTGATCGCCGCAGCCGCCGCCAGCTCTTCAAGGAAGCGCCCATCAGCTGTGAGGCGGCCCTGCCTGCGCTTGGACGCCGCCTGAATCGTCGCTCCTCGCTGCTGCTTGATTTCCCCCCCCCTTCCCGGGCGCTCGCCGCGGCTTGGCCAGCGGCTCTTCAAAGGCGTCCGTCAGCTGAGGAGAGGCTGGGTTGCGCTTTCCCTGCGCGCTTCCCGATTCGGGTAAGGTCACATCGGGGGGTGGGGGGTGCCTCTGCGATGGCAAGTTCTTCCCCGGCATCCCCAAGGGATGTATAGTCCTGGGTTCTGACGCTAGGCCCCCAGGGGTATGGCCACTGAGGCCAGGGACCTGCCTAGGCGATAGTGAGACCTCTGGGCAGTGCTCGCTGAGAGCAGAGGCCCTGAGGAGGTAAAGAAGGCGCAGGCTATACCCTCGAAGGGCAGAGACCTGGTGTTCAACCTCTCTGTCAGGATCTGTAGAAAAGAGGAAAAAGAGAAAAAACGTTAGTTATTACTTATTATTAGTTAAACAAACTTATACAAAATGAGAGAATGAAAACTCTAGTCCCTATTCTATGACTGAGTTTTTAAGACTGAGCTGTTCTGGGAGGCTATAGGGCAGAGCTAATAATTATTTTCATTTAATTCAGTCCCTAGCCAATCAGGCTTAAGTATTACCCACGTTGGATTCTCTGTAGCAGTGCATTGGAGGAACCACACTTAACAGCAGTGACTGTGAAAGAAATCTTGGAGGTTTGGTGGATAACCAACTAAATATGAGCCAGCAATGTGCAGCGGCAGCTAAAAAAGCCAACACAATCTTAAACTGCATCAACAGGGGGATACACTACAAGACTAAGGAGGTACTAATACCACTCTATAATGCCCTAGTCAGACCACACCTAGAGTACTGCATTCAATTTTGGCCACCCCACTACAAAAAAGACATTGAAACTACAAAAACTACAGAAAAGAGCAACTAAAATGATAAAGGGACTGGAAACCAAGACATACAAAGAGAGGTTTCTGGAACTGGGCATGGATAGTTTAGGAAAAAGGAGGGCCAGAGGGGACATGATAGCAGTAAACAGATATTTGAGGAGTTGCCATAGAGAGGAGGGGGTACACTATTTTCCAGAGCACCAGAAGGCCAGATGAGGAGCAATGGATGGAAACTGACCAAGGAGAGATTCAACCTGGAAATAAGAACTTTCTGACGGTGAAAGCGATCAACCAGTGGAACAGTCTGCCAGCAGAGATTGTGAACGCCCCATCATTTGATACATTCAAAAGAAAATTGGACTGCCATCTGGTTGGGGTGGTGTAGGGTTTCCTGCTTGAGCAGGGGGTTGGACTTGATGACCTGCAGGGTCCCTTTCAATTCTAATAATAAACAAATAAATAAATAAATAAATAAATAAATAAATAAAAATAAATAAATAAATAAATAAATAAAATAAAATACTTTTCAGAGGTCCAATATTGTTCAATCCTTCCAATTTTCTGTGATGGGGGATTTGGGGTTTTCATGAGCTGTACCCAATAATTATCACAATTATGACAAATCACGGCTTGAACTATCTTGCTTCGCATGTTGAGTATCTCTCATAGCATGCATACATACTATACAGGGGCGGCATACAAATGTAATAAATTATTATTATTATTATTATTATTATTATTATTATTATTATTATTATTATTATTAAGTTTCACCTTTTAAGTTACATTACTGAAATAAATGAACATTTGCATGATATTCTAATTTTTCGAATTTCATTGCAAAGAATGAGTTAAGCAACTCTACTTTCTCTGTTTATTATTAAATTTATTTACTATTAAATTTATATTGCCACCTATTCACCCATGGCAACTTAAGGCAATTTACAGAATATAATCCTGTTAATCTAATCTAATCTAATCTAATCTATTTTCATTGTTAAATACAATGAACAGACACTTGGTAAACCTATCAAACCTCTTTTATTGGTTTAAAGAATGTTTGGGATGAAAGTGTTCAGAATCTCTTCTCATCCATATAACTTCGCAAGGAAAACCCTACTCAAGGTACATTTTGGCTGAGGGCTGCCAAGGAGTTTTATGTGGCAAAATGGGTTTGTTAAAGCAATTGCAGGTCATCCTGCACATATTTGCTCTCGTCAAACTTTCCTAGCTACACAAAAAAATGCAAATAGAACTGTGCAAAGTGTTCAACTCTTATTTTATCTGTACCTCCAGGGTAAAGAAATGGAATGCTGATGCCACATGAAGTCTTGTGCAACACTTTTTCTACCTTTGTTCCAGAGCCATTTAAGGACTGGCTGTTGATGGATTGTGAAAACTTAAAACACCAGCTATTACTACACGGTGTATCATTCTAGTGTTGATCTGTAAATGGAAAACTGTACTGGGGTTGCTAACAATTTGACTGAAAATATTTTCCTTTTACATTTAAACATTTCCTACTGGAATTACTTACTTATAACCAGAATATCAGCTTCATCATAGAATTGGCTCAGAATATTTAATTATGCATATAGATATATATACATACAGTATATGGTAGGAATATATATACTCTGCAGTATCAAAATTCAATAATGCCAACTTTCTGGATAAGTTGATGAATGTTTTTTTTTAATTGCTGTGCTGTTTAAATCACATTTGGCTATTATGCTAAGCGTTCAGCAAATGAATGCCTTGATAAGGCTGGCCAATGTTACTCAGATGATAACTGCACACTTGGAAGGACTGGCATACTCAGTCTCAATGTCTGGAGGGAGCAAAGCCAATGAATATACAGCCCTATACATAAACGCTTAGCAGGCTGGATAACATGCCTGAAGGAACTTTTAACAAAAACCACATCAGCAGGAGTGTCTGCTGCACTCACTCACCTTCTCTTTCACCTTCTCTTTCCTAACATTGTCACTGAGCTGTTGAATGGCTCCTTTGAGTTGCATGATTTCTGTGTCCGTTACTGTCAGTTTTTCACAGACAGCTCCTCTCTTCTCTTGAAATTTATTGCAGCATCTAGAAAATATTTTTACTATTTAGAAGCACCATCCACAAATTAAGATTTAATTAAGATTTTTAAGCAGAAGTGGGTCATAAAAATTAAAAAGTTGGGACGTTATGGTTTGTTGCTTAATGGTTGAAGGCACTCCTACCAAGTTCCATTCCTTCTATGTAATTTGAGATAGGGATTTGGGAAACATCAATTAGCCCTAATTCTCAAAAGCTGACAGAACTGGAAAATAAAATACTGTAGTTCCTTCTACTTCACTCTGTATAGTGAAGAAAAAAGAAAATGGTGTAGAATATTTTTGCATAACAAATCCATATCTTTCTGAACAACTCCTTGAACTACCTTGTGGCAATAAAGCTTTTTAGTATCTTAAAAATGTTATCTGAACACAGTACTACCTTCTGTTGCAAATATGACAAAACTGTCTAGGATGAAGCATAATTTCCCATTTTGCTTGCATTCTTTTGGGATCCAAATCCCAATTTCCCAAGGTGTTTGATAATGAGAAAAATTACAGTGAAATTATGAATGATTCAGGAATGCCAAATAGTTTTTATTAAAATTACTGTCATGAAGTTACTTTTCATGTTACACTGAACATGAAGTTACTTTTCATGTTACACTGTTACTCTTCTCAGAGAGCTAAAGGAGAGAAAAGCATCATGAAGTTCAAACTATATTGAAGTTGTGTCTTGAAGAATAAACCAATTTACCAGAAAGCAGTACATTTTAGTGTGCTTTCTTCAAATTGCTAATTTTGCATTGCATCAAAAGTGGTGGCAGATTAAGCAGAATTAAACAATCTAAACGCCAGTATTCATACTCAGTTATCGCCTGTTTCTGCAGCTCAGTATTCTCATATATCTTTTTAAGTTTGATTTCAACAGCAGCAAGTTTTTCACGTTTAACTGTGACTAATCTCTTTAATGACATTTCTTCCGTTTTAGCATTATTGAATCCACTTTTGCTATTCTCAATCTGGTCTTCTAATGTTCTGATCTGAAAAACAAGTGTTTTAGAATGCATGTCATTAGTTAGTGAAAATACTATTTCAAATGCTATAGAGCTTAAACAAATGCAACATTTGAGCAATCCACATTTAGTAAGCAAATTTATTTTGGGGAAAAAAAGCTTTTGGAAGGTGAAATATTTACATAATATTCTTGCAAAGAAAAAACAATTATACAGTGATACCTCATCTTATGAACGTAATTGGTTCCAGGAGGAGGTTCGTAAGGTGAAAAGTTCGTAAGATGAAACAATGTTTCCCATAGGAATCAATGGAAAATCGATTAATGCGTGCAAGCCCAAAATTCACCCCTTTTGCCTCATTGCTGCCGGCATTCGGATCCTTGTTCGGGGGGCGGGTGGAGGGGGGGGGGGAGACAGCACAGGCTGCCTGGAGGAAGCCTCGTGGGTGCATTGACATGTGAGGGAAGCTGCCTTGCGACTTGTCAACTGGCGGCGCTCCCACCCTCCTTGAAAGTTTTCTGCTATGAAGCGCTGGGGGAGGTGTCAATTCTCCAGGTCCGGATGCCCCTCCTGCTCCCCCAAGCTTCGTACAAAGCCAAGCTTCCCAGCCAGCAGAAGCTGCTGTGGTGGCAAGGAGGGCGTCAGGAGTTTCTCCCCACAGTGTCCTTGCCCTTCCGATCGGTGGGGAGAAGCTCGGGGAGAAGCTCCTGATGCCGCGCTCCCCTCACCTCCACAGCAGCCAGCTGGGAAACTTGGCTTGGCCAGCACCCAGCCCTCCTGGCGGTCGCTTTTGATTCGGAGGCTCCCATGATCCCCGAGCCAGGCGGAATCCACACACCTCCTCCTCCTGCTTTCTACTTCGGACTGCTCTGGGAAGACGGAGAGGGGGGGGGGCTGGGAAGGGAGTTCCCTCAAATGACAATCAAGCAATCAAATCAGTCTTTGCAACTGAAAAAGTGGCTATGTGTTCCCCCACCCCCTTTCTCTATCTCCATGCAAAGCTCTGCAATGCAAAGTCAGTCGCCCGGGTGACCTGATTCTCTCTCCACTTTCGCTTTCTCCTTTCCCTCCTCGAAATCGCAGGCAATTTACGGTCTGGCATTTTCTTTCTGTCTCTTTCCTTCCTTAATTCTTTCTTCCTTCTTCTCTGCCCACTTTCTTTCTCTGTCTGCCTTCCTTCCTTCCTACCATCTTTCTGCCTTCCTTCCTTCCTAACTTCTTTCTTTCTTTCTTTTTCCTTCCTTCCTTTTCTTTCTCGAGAGGCGGTCCACCTAAGGGAGAAAAGCTGGCAGAAGCTGCCTCCCGAGCTCTCTTGCCTGGCGGGAGGCGAAGTGCTGGGGTGGGGGGTGCCAGGCCGGCCCTCCTGCCTCCCCCCCAGCCAAAAACACAAAGCCGGGCAGCCCCCAGCTGCCAAAGGAGGCTTAAACCTCCTGATTCTCCCTGCCCTTCTGTCCTGCTCATTGCCCGGGTCCAGCAGAAGCTGCTGCTCGAGTGCTCTTGGCCGGCGGGATGCGAAGCGCTGGGGTGGGAGGTGTCCTGACACCCCCCCACCCCACTGCTTCGCCTCCCGCCGGGCAAGAGCACTTGGGAAGCAGTCCTGCCGGCCATGGGTGAGGGGCGGGGAAGCCTCCTGCAGCGGCTGCAGTGGCAGAGACATTTGGGGTTTTGGCTGGGAGAGGCAGGAGGGCTGTCCTGACACCCCCACCCCAGCGCTTCAACTCCCCCAGCCAAAAACACAAAGGTCTCCGCCGCAGCAGCCGCTGTAGGAGACTTAATCCTCCCGATCCTCCTAGCCCCTTGCCTGTGTTCGGCAGATGCTGCTGCCCAAGTGCTCTTGGCCAGCGGGAGGGGAAGCACTGGGGTGGGGGTGTCGGACACCCCCCACTCCAGCTCTTCACCTCCCGCCGGGCAAGAGAGCTCGGGAGGCAGTTCTGCCGTCCATGTGCGAGGAGGATGGGGAGGCTTAAGTCTCCTGCAGCGGGTGCTGTGGTGGGGACCTTTGGGCTTTTGGCTCTAGGGGGGAGACAGGAGGGTCGGACTGACACCCCCCACCCCAGCGCTTCAACTCCCCCAGCCAAAAACGCAAAGGTTTCCGCTGCAGCAGCCGCTGTAGGAGACTTAATCCTCCCGATCCTCCTAGCCCCTTGCCTGTGTCCGGCAGAAGCTGCTGCCCGAGTGCTCTTGGCCAGCGGGAGGGGAAGCACTGGGGTGGGGGGTGTCAGACACCTCCCGCTGGGCAAGAACGCTCGGGAGGCAGCTTGTGCCGGACACAGGCAAAGGGCTAGGAGGATCGGGACCCAAAGGCGGTCTGCTGCCGCCGGCTTGAGCCAGGAGGCATTCAGGGCGAAGTGCATAGAGGAATGGGAAGCTGAAGTCGCCGGCGTTTGAGCTTCCCATTCCTCCATGCCCTGAATGCCTCCTGGCTCAAGGCGGCGGCGGCAGACCGCCTTTGGGTTTTCGGCTCGGGGGTAGGGAGTTAGGAAGGTCCTCCTGCTCCCCCCGAGCCGAAAACCCAAAGGCGGTCTGCCGCCGCCGCCTTGAGCCAGGAGGCATTCAGGGCGAAGTGCGTGGAGGGTTTGCCATTCGGGTTTGGCATTCGGGTTCAGGAGGCTGCTGGGAAGCCTCCCGGCTGTTTTAAAAAGTGACAGCCAGGCTGCGGGGCTTCCCTGCAGCCTCCCGAACCCCGAACTTTTGCCGAACGTCCGGGTTCGGGGTTTGGGAGGCTGCTGGGAAGCCCCGCCGCCCGGCTGTCACCTTTTAAAACAGCTGGGGGGCTTCTCGGAGGCCTCCCAATGCCGAACCCGGAAGTTCGGGTTTGGCGTTCGGGTTTAGTAAGACGCTGGGAAGCCCCCCAGCTGTTTTAAAAGGTGATAGCCGGGCGGCGGGGCTTCTTGGCGGCGGCGGAGGCTCGTAAGAAGAAAAAAGTTCGTAAGAAGAGGCAAAATTTTTCTGAACCCCAGGTTCGTATCTCGGGTTGTTCGTAAGACGAGGTGTTCGTATCATGAGGTACCACTGTATATATATAGATATTCATTATTGTTTCCCCAAGGTTATGAAAACTGCTTTTCAAACCTTTTTTTAGAGTTCTTCTATTATAGGTTCTTAAATAAATGAGATTGGTAAATGAGCTATTTATTCAATATGACACTGTGGGATATTTTCAATTACCTTGCTAAGAGTTTGTTTGGATGGGTTGCTGCTAGTAAAACTGGGGCAAAAATTTACTCTGCCTCAATGTATCTTAAATATGATTTTGTCTTCCAATTCATTTCCTAGAGGACTATAGGTTTTTCCCAATTGAGATTTAATATAAATTGAGAACAATAGGACTAGGTAATGGATTTCCATTACTTCCCTCTAATTTGAAGAGAAACTTGGCAAACTTCAGTAAATATGCATTTTTGTCTCTCTGTATTCATGCCCATGCTTACTTTGAAACAAGGAAGCAAAAAAGGTCCTATTTCCTTTATGAGCCCTCTGCTAACACTATGCTGAATCCACAATTTCTTTCAGACTATATTCTACTAAGAATAAGTACCTCAAAATATTTTATCAACAAATTCAATCAATACTATATTTGAATAGCACAAACCTGGGCCAATATATTTGATAGCTTATCCATATTTGCTCCTTGTGTTTGCATTTTCTTTCCATAAAGTTGGACCTCCTGTTGACACGATGGAAACATCTCTACCAAGTCTCTATAAGATTCATACTTCTCAATTACTTCTTGCTTTATAATAAAAGAAATCAGAATTTAGAAGATTGGTATGGATGCAACATTCATAATATACCTACATGAAACTGTCTAAACAGTCTTGTTTTCTAAATCCAAAGCACTATAATCACCAGCAATTCCCTTCTTCAATCTTTTATTTTGTCATATAGTTTTCTACCATGTTACAGGTTATCTTATTTTTGATATAATGAATTTTCAGATACCAAATAACATTTCTCATCTCAATTATTGATACTTTATAATTCTTTTTTTCAATTTGGTTAGGCTAAATAGCAAGGGGAAAAAAACAAAACATTTTTCCAGTTTTTTCTCTAGAGGTTCAATAACATTTCTGTGCAGCACAAGATACACATCTGCCTCCTGGGCAGGCCATTATTTATCTTCATGATATAACAACTTTCTTCTCAGTTAGTGTCTTTCTACCCCACATCCCGCCAGATATACCTATCACTGGCATCCCACCTTCTAGTTCTACGCTTGATGTTTACAACTACAACTCTAGACCCATTTTCTACTTTAAATGGAATTGTCTACACCCTGGCTTCAAGGAAAGATTTCACCTACAGTGGTACCTCTATTTATGAACTTAATTTGTTCCATGACCAGGTTCTTCAGTAGAAAGGTTTGTAAGAAGAAGCAATTTTTCCCAAAGGAATCAATGTAAAAGCAAATAATGCGATTGGGGAAACCACAGGGAAGGTGGAGGCCGTTTCCTCCCAGGAGATTCCTAGAGAGGCCCCAAGGAGGCTTCTCCCCGCCTTTTCCAGCCCTGTTTCCTCCCAGATTCCTAGAGAGGCCCCATGGAGGCTTTTCCCTACCTTTTCCGGTTAGTTTTGGAGGATCAGGTTTGTAAGGGGAAAATGGTTTTTGAGAAGAGGCAAAAAAATCTTGAACACCTGGTTCTTATCTAGAAAAGTTCGTAAGTAGAGGCGTTCTTAGGTAGAGGTACCACTGTATTCTGTATTTCTCCCAGATCCTGTGCGCAAACTGTTCAGTCTGAACCTTATATCTGCCTTAATTGTTTGATTTATAAATTTTGTTATTAAATCAGCTGCAAATTTGCTGCTGATCAAAAGTGGGCAAACTAATTGGCACTATATTAGGCTCTATTGGTACCCATCAGGGTGAAACTAACAATTGATTAAAGCAAGGGCCTCTGTGTATTTCTGAGGTAAGAAATATCTATATATACCTGTCTATTTTTTAACTCTTTTTATATCACAAGAATGGTAATCATTATGCTCCACAAATACTAGAGAAATTAAAAATGACAAACCTCAAACATTCACTTGAAAGAGCAAAATTACACTGTTGCTCAATTTCTAAAATTTGTTGAAATAGTAGTGGGGCATTCTGGTGCTTAAGCATTTTGCTCAAGCAAAAGAAAAAGAAAAGAACCTGAGTCAGGACGTAAGAGATCTTGACAACAGAGAGCAGTCTGCTGTGTAATACCTGTGGCATTACTGCTTCAAACCTGTTTTCACAACAGTTTCTTTGATGGAGTTATCTGAGCTAGAAATAAATTGCTTCAAATGATGAAGAGCTAAATACATCGGGAACAATATTAATCCTGAAGTACATCTGAATGACTGCGAAGACAGGTATTTAAATATTTCTGTAGATACAGAAAAGCTAGAACAAAGTTGAGATAGTTGCCAAATTTTGCACTAATGATACTTTTTCACTGGCTTTCATTATTACAAATATGTAAGATACCATCAACTGCATTAATATTGAAACATGTATATTCTTATGGATTTAACTTAATTTATGAATCCATAGAAACTGAAGTATGGGAGACAAATCTGACAAATATTGATTTGTTATCAATTGTAATTGCTATGATAGCTTAGAAAAGAAAATGAAAATGCCCTTAATATTAAGATTCACCTTGTCTTTTTTAATCTTCTGCTGTGCCTGCTTCATCCGTTCCCTGCAATTAGTCAGTTTCTCTGGAGACTCTGTAATCCTGGACTTCAGTTGTTCTTGTTCTTGTTTTAGATTACAAACTGCCATTTTCAGATCGTTCTGTTTATTGAGAATACATTTTTTAAAATCCTAACGCTTTCAGTAGTTTAGAATCATTTGATTATCAAATAAATCTTAAGCAGCTGTTTTTTTTAGTGTTTGTGTATACATTTTGGAGAGAAGGAATAAGATCCCAACACATAGTCATTGCAGGATAATCAATAAATTATCCTGCAATAATAAATTGAAGGACTGTTAATTTCCCTGTAGAAAGTACACAAAAAGGCATGCATAAAATGGATAGCAAGAAATCTTAAATATAAAGTTCTCCATTTGACCATATTTAAAATTGCATTTTCATTGCATTGCTTTTATCAATATTTTTTCTCTATAGATTTAGAAGCTGGAAAGCCTTGTTGACAAAATCAATTACATTTATTTATTTATTTACAATGAATTACTGCAGGTTCTTGTATCTTTTTGTTAAGGAAGTTGGAGATTGCAGCTCACATTCCCAAATGCATAAAAGATTACATGATATTGGCTCCTAAACTTACATGCATGAACTGTTTGTGCTCTTGTGCATTGTTTATAGAATGTAAGTGTTTATGGAGAGGTTGGATGGCCATGTATTAGAGATGCTAATAGTGAATTTGAACATAGAATTTCTTTCAATACTGAGATAGATGTTGAAAGAAGATGATTCCTCTCCAGTGATCATTAGATGGCACCAAAGAGCCAGGATATTTTGCTATTCTTTGCCATCATCTAGTAATCCCTGAAAATTTTGCAGCTTCAAAATTCTGCTGTTGCAATAGCTAGACCAGTGTTTCCCAACCTTTTTTGAGCCGCGGCACATTATTCACATTTACAAAATCCTGAGGAACATTGAGGGGGGGGGGGGGTGTAAAAAAAAGTTTGGACAAAAAAATCTCTCTTCCTCCCTTTCGTTCTATTTCTCTCTCTCTCCCTCTTTCTCTCTCTCCCTTCCTTCCTCTTTCTTTCCCCCTCTCTCTCCATCTTTCTTTGTTTCTCCCTTCCTTCTTCTCTTTTTTGCCCTCCTTCTCCCTCCCTCCTTCCCTCCCTCTATGTCTTTCCCTCACCCTCCTTCCCCCTTTTTTGTTTGCAAAACCCGGGAGTCTTTCTTCTGCAAATGGGGAGCAGACTGAGGATCGGGCAGCAGCTACAAAACGTAAAAGCTATCGAAAACGGTTCCGAATAGCTGAGTTCAGTCTTTTTTTTAAGCATTGGCGAAAAGGACCGTTGAACTTACCTGAACGGTCTTCTCGATGCACTGCAAGGAGAGTCCAACATGGATAATTCTTCAGTCTGATTGGTAGGGACTGAGTTTAATTTAAATATTAGCCAGGCACTGCCCCCTAGCCCTCCAGTCTAATATGAACGAAGGAGCAGTAATGTAAAACAAACACATTTTATTGAACAATAACTTCAAACTGCTTCCAGCAAGAAATATAACCAACCAAGACCCTGGTCCCAAATTCGGGAGGGTTTGGACTCTCCTTGCAGTGCATCGAGAAGACCGTTCAGGTAAGTTCAACGGTCCTTCTCCAATGCACTTGCAAGGAGAGTCCAACATGGGATATACCCAAGTTATCATGAAAGGGAGGGAGAAGGCTGGACCAGGGGCGTTGAGAACGAACAAACCCCTTGTAAAACCCTCCTCCCAAACGCCGCCTCCGAAGAAGCAAAGGAGTCAATTTTGTAGTGCTTAATGAAGGTGGACGGGGTTGCCCACGTTGCCGCCCGGCAGATGTCCTCTAAAGGGGCTTGAGTCCTCCAGGCCGAAGAAGTGGCAGCACTACGCGTAGAATGCACCGTAATCCCTTGAGGAATAGGTGTGTTCTTGGCTGTGTATGCCTCTGATATGCAGGTCCTCAGCCACCTACTGATAGTTTGAGAGGATACTTTATGTCCCATATCCCTGTCCGAAAAGGACACAAACAGGGCCTCCGAAACCCTAAATGCCTGGGTTCTGCGCACATAAATCTTTAAGGCCCGCCTTACGTCCAGCTTGTGCCACCTCATCTACAACGGGTGAGTTCCACGGGCACAAAAATCAGGGACTACAATGTTCTGCGACCTATGGAAGTCAGAATTAACCTTGGGCATGAAGGTCGGGTCCAAGCTCAATACAACCTTATTAGGATAAAATTGGCAAAGGTCCTGTCTAGTTGATAACGCCGCAATCTCTGACACCCTCCTAGCAGACGTAATGGCTACTAAGAAGGCAGTCTTGATTGTCAAGAACCGCAAGGAGATCTGGCGAAAGGGCTTAAAGGGAGGGCCTGTGAGGGCGTCCAGAACCAGGGGTAGATCCCACGATGGGAACCGATGAACAGTGGGAGGACTAACGTTAGCTGCCCCTTCAGGAAATCCCTGACCCAAGGATGTCTCGCAAGGGGCCGGTAGTGATCCTTACCCAGAACTGTTGATAACGCCGCCACATGGCGCCTAAGGGTATTGGGTGCAAGGCCCTTGTCCAACCCGGACTGCAGGAAGGCCAAGACTACTAGAACCGATGCTCCCTGTGGGTCTAACTGTTGGTGCTCGCAAAAGGTACAGAAGGCCCCCCAAGTGGCTTGATAGACCCTCCTAGTAGAAGGCCTACGGGCAGCTAACATTGTGTCTATAACCCTGTCAGGCACGAGCTGATGTTTCAGATGGAGCCGCTCAAGTGCCAAACGGTTAGTTGCCACCACTGGGGCTCCGGATGAACCATTGTCTCTTGGTGGAGTGAAATTCGATGACTGGGAATCCTCCAGTGGGGCAAGACTGAAAGCTCTGCGAGATCGGCAAACCAACTGCGTCGAGGCCAAAAGGGAGCCACCAGCAGCACCTCCGCTCTTTCCTGTATTATCTTCCGGATCACCTTTGGTATTATGATGACCGGTGGAAAGGCATAGAGCAGACCGGGAGGCCACCCCTGGCGTAACGCATTCACCCCCTCCGCTCCCGGGGAGGGGAAACGTGAGAGGAATCTGGGGAGCTGAGTATTGGAACAAGTGGCGAAAAGATCCATAACTGGACTCCCGAACCTCCCAACAATCTCCTGGAACAGCGAGGTGTCCAGACACCATTCCCCAGGGTCCAGAGTCTCCCGGCTTAACCAGTCTGCACATACATTTTCCACCCCTGAAATGTGCTCCGCAGAAAGAGAGGCTAGATTAGCCTCTGCCCATGACAGCAGGGACTCGGCCTCCTTCATCAATCTCCTCGACCGTGTTCCTCCCTGCCTGTTTATGTGTGACCATGTGGAAACATTGTCTGTCATAATCAAAACATCGTGACCCCTTACCAAGTGGGCGAATCTCCGGAGGGCTAGCGAGACCGCCCGTAGCTCCAACAGATTGATGTTGCAGTCCCGTAAATCCTCTGACCCCCAAAGGCCCTGGGCCATCTGGGAGGAAGTGTGAGCCCCCCACCCAGTTAGACTGGTGTCCGTTGTCACCGTGAGAAGATCCTTCTGTAGGAAGGAGGATCCCCTCCCCAACGCCGGGGAAACCCACCATTGGAGGGACCTGCGTACTCTGGTGGTAAGGAGTACTTTTCGATGAAGATGACTGCATTTCTTCCTCTGAAAGGGGAGCAGGAACCACTGTAGCGGGCGTAGGTGGTGCCGAGCCCATGGTAAGATGTCGATGCATGACACCAATGTTCCTAAGACCTTTGAAAGGAAGGACAGGCGAGGATATCGTTGTTTGTCCAGTTCCCGAAGCAGCTTTCGGATGGAGGATTGTCTCTCTTGAGATAGAAAAACCATCCCCATGGTTGAGTCTATAGTTGTTCCCAGATGGGCCAGCCGTGTTGTAGCGGTCAGGTGGCTCTTTTCCCAATTTACTGAGAAACCGTGAGCCTGGAGCGTCCTGATGGTCAGGCGGAGATGTCTGTCCGCTTGCTCCGTTGTCCTTGCCAGAATGACGATATCGTCGAGGTACGCCATCAGGCGTACCGACCGTTGTCGCAGCCAGGCCGTGAGGACGTCCAGCAACTTCGTGAATGTTTGCGGCGCTGAAGACAGTCCGAAGGGCATAGCCCGGTATTGGAAATGTTTGTCCTCCAGACTGAATCGCAGAAACTGTCGGTGCGAAGGACAAATAGGAACATGGAGATAAGTCTCCTTGAGGTCGATTGAAGTCATCACATCGTTGAGCCGAACCGAAGCAAGTATCGACCGGAGCGAATGCATCTTGAACCTTCGGTACTTGATGTACAGGTTCAGTTGCTGAAGATTCAAGATTAGCCTGACTCCCCCAGACGACTTCGGGACAAGGAACACCACAGAATAAAATCCCTTGCCCCGTTGCTCTGGGGGGACCTCCTCTATGGCCCCGATCTCTAAGAGATGCAATACTTCTTGATGCAAGAGGGAACTTTTCTGGGGCTCTGAAGGAACAGGGCAGGGAAGAAATCGCTGAGGTGGGGGTCGAAAGAATTCTAGTTTTAGACCTTGAGCCACCGTTGCTGTCGCCCACGTGTCTGTTGACGTGGACTGCCAACGGTGTGCGAAAGACGCCAACCTGCCGCCCAACTGAAGAGAATCCTGAGAGTCACTTATTTTTCCTGAAGCCCCGATTGGCTCCCCGGAAAGGGCGGCGGCCCTGCGAGGATCTGTAACGGTCTTGCATGAAGGTCCGGTCAGATCGAAAAAAACCCTGGTTGGAAGAGCCCTGAAAAAAAGGCCTCGATGCCTGGGCAGAGGTGGAGGCGGGCTCAGGTCGAAAGGGCTGGCGCCGTTGATAAGGCGTGAACCGCCTATTTTGGCCCCTATTTGACTTGGGCATCACTTTCTTCTTGTCTTTATCTTCTATTAACACCTCGTCCAGGGCTTCACCAAACAGCTTTTTACCCGTAAAGGGGGAAGATGCCAGGGACCACTTCGACTTCACGTCCGCTTGCCAGTGGCGGAGCCAGATAAGACGGCGGGAGGCCACTGAGGAAGCCATGGCCCTGGACGCGAACTTGGCTGCGTTTGCTGTGGCATCCGCCGAGAACTCCGTGGCCGCCAGCAGCTTGTTGAGGTCCTGCCTGAGGCGACCATCCTCCGGATTAACTCTTGACTGGATGTCTCTAATCCAAAGCAGCGTAGCCCTATTAAAAAACGAGGCTGCAGAGGCGGCCCGAATCGCCCATGCCGCCATCTGGTGGGTCTTCCGGACTACATTCTCAGTCCGTTTCTCTTCAGCCTTCAGGCCCTCCTGGGACTCCGAAGGCACCAGCGCGTTGGAAACAAGGCTTGTGATGGGCTTGTCTACAGGCGGAAAGGCCAACATGTCCTCCATCGCCTGATCGAAAGAATAAAATTTACGGTCCAGGACTGATGGACCTTGAGCTGCCGCCGGGTTCTCCCAAGAGGAATACCTGGGAAGACGGTATGCTTACAGTCTCCTGCTTTGGTAAAACAAAGAGGCGTCCCGTGGTAGGAGCTGTAGCTGTGGTCTCCGATTGGGACCCCTCCCCTGCCTGATCAATAGTCCATTTTGCTTTATTAAGCAAAATCTTGTACAGGGAAGGCTTGAACAAACCAGTGACCGAGGGCTGCTCTGGCGGTTACTCGTCGCCCGACAGCTCATCATCCTGGTCACTGAAGGCGTCCCTGGGAGATCCCTCCTCCTCCATGGAATCTGCCAACGAATGCGTGGCTGGGGCTGTCCATGGATCTCTGAACCTCAACGGTGGTGGCCCCGCTGTTTGCCGTTGTTGGTGCGCCCCCATTGTAACGCACTGGGAAAACGCACTGGTAATCAGATCCTGAAGGGCTGGAGGCATGCTTTGCCAGTTATCTTGAGCGCTGCGTAGGCCAGCCGCTGTAGGTGTAAAGGTTGCCTGCGCTGGGCCATAGGCTGAGTGAGCAGAGGCCTGAGGTGGTGGAAAATTGCCAGGCCACACTGAGGGTTGTCTCGCATAGGTGTAGGCCTCAAGAGCAGGGCCAGGACCCAACTGTAAAGGGCGCTCCGGGGACCAGTCTCGCTCAGAAGCCGAGCCTGCTACCCCTGATGGAATCACGGGGGAGGCTGGCAAGGGGTCGGGCCCAGAAGACAAGGTGGCTAGGGAGGCCTGTTTCTGAGTCGCCTCTAATTGTTTTTCAAGGGCTTTGATACGCCTCTCTGCCTCCCTCAGCGAAGCCCCTTGGGAAACCTTAGATTTCTGGTTTCTTTCCTTGGGGGTACTTGGCTTAGCTAAGCCTACAGCCTCCTCCACTGTATGGGCTGGTGTTTCTGCCATCATTAATTCTATCTTTGAACACTCACGATTCACGATAGAGACAATTGCAGACCGCTCAGCCAGACACGACAGAAGGAAAAAAAACCAAACCTCTTGCTAACTGTCTTTTTTCCCCTGGCTTCCAGTGGGGCTGCGTGTTTCTGGGCAGATCCAAATGCATTAAAGCCTACAGAGCGTGACCTCACGCTGACTAAGGCCTCCAATAGGATGAAGCCCCCCGGTCGCCATGGCAACCTCATGACACAACGAACGAGTGCCTGCGGCCCCGGCTCCAACAATGGCCGCCGCAACGTTACCATGGGAACGGGCGGGAAGCTACCTTGCTTTCCCGCCCGATCCTGCCTCCAAAATGGCCGCCGCCCTGAATCGAGGGCTTTTCGTGAGGCATCGAGCCAGCCAAGCGACCCAGGGGGCTCTGAGGGGGTGCTTCCAGCTCCGGATTCCCCTGCGGCATGTCCGCCACAGGGAGCAGGCTCCCCATAGCGCCAGCCGCGTTACTTGACACCGGGCGCTACCACGGAGGTAAAGCAACCCGGGGGCTCCTTCCTAACCCACACGGAGGCTTGACAGTGGGTAAACGGAAAAGGAGCCGCAGCTCAAAGGGTTCGCCCCACGGAGGGTAGGAACCCTATGCTGCCACCTTGGAGCTTTCCCCGAAGTGCCTGCAATAGAAAGGAAAAAGGAGAAAAAACATTAACACAAGGTACAATGCAATAATATATAATTTTACTACACTTATATACTTAAACCATGGTTTAACACCAGAGAAAAAAAACTCTAAGTCCCATTACTGCGACTGAGTTTTTTAGACTGGAGGGCTAGGGGGCGGTGCCTGGCTAATATTTAAATTAAACTCAGTCCCTACCAATCAGACTGAAGAATTACCCATGTTGGACTCTCCTTGCAAGTGCATTGGAGAAGACGCAGCTTTCTCAAAGGACGGCTCCGTCGAACCGCGGCACTACAAAAGGCTCTTCCCGCACCGAGGCTTAAAGCGGGAAGAAATTGGGGTGGAAAGACCCCCAAAAGTCTTAACTCCCGAACTATTTGCGCCCAGGGCAAGTGTGGGAAGGAGGTGCCCAAAGGGGCCCAAATACCAGCTTGTGAAAAGGGCCGCAGAGTTTTGCTTCCCCTCCACATCTCCATTTGAAGCTGCGGGTGGGGAGAAATGGGGTCTCGCATTACGACCCCATCGCTGAGCTGCTTGTCGGAGTGGGACCTGCCTCCCCCCCCCCCGGGCTCTTTTCCTTGGGTGAGATTGAAAGGGGGCGGCCACCCGCGCACTCGAGCGCTTTGGCGCTTCACTTCTCACCCATTTCAAAGTATAACCAACCACCCCATGAATGGGGCTTGAAGGGAGTAGGTTCTCAGGCCAGTGGGCTCTGGCAGCTGCAGCGCCCCGCCTGGCTGGAGTTTTCCTGGCGGCGGCGGCAGGTGAGCTTTGGGGCCTAGTGGGAGGGCAGCGGCAGTGCGGCGCGCAGCGGGAGGGTGATGGCAGCGGCAGCAGGGTGGTCAGCTGTGAGGCAGAACTCCGGAACGGAGGCACCGACGGCGGCGGCTAGACGTGTTGCTAGACACCGTACATGCTGGCGTTGCACTGGGCATGGACGTGGGGCTGGAGCCTCGGTCCCGGCCCAGCCAGCAGGCAAGTGCCAGCCACGCAATTCCAGCATGTCCAGCCGCCACCGTCGGTGCCTCTGTTTCGGAGCTCCGCCTCACAGCTGACCACCCTGCCCCATGGCTACTGCCCGCTGCCGCTGCTGCCGCCATCACCCTCCTGTTGTGCGCCGCCCTCCCGCTGCGCGCTGCCCTCCCGCTGCCGCCACCCTCCCATCAGGCCCCAAAGCTCACCTGCTGCCACCGCCAGGGAAGCTCCAGCTGGGCGGGGCGCTGCAACTGCCGGAAAACTTGGAAGGTGCAAAGAAGGAAGCTCAGCTTTTTGCTCTTCGCAAAATGTTGTGAGACCAGAAGCAGAGGTTCTTTCTTCGCGGCACACCTGACCATATCTCGGCACACCGGTTGGGAAACACTGATCTAGACTTCCAAAACTGTTCTGTATTCTGGACTAACAAATATATATATGGTGGGACAAGAACTCAGTCTTCAAGTTTCCAGTATCTTAACCACTACACCAAACTGGTGCAGCATGGAACAGGCAGTTATTTAAATTGCTCTATTCAAAAACTATTATGTTCAGAATAAATGCAAGAGAATATTTGCAAGAGTAGTCTCCTGGGGAGCACAAGAGTTTCCTGTCATCTCCTGTCATATGCAGAGGATACATGAACCTAAGCATTATCTAATAATAAGAGCCGCTAATAAGGGCATGTAAATTAATTTTATCAATATTAAACTTTTTTTGTCCTTGCCCTGCACTTCTTTGTTAATATAAAGCGAGAAGGGGGGGGGGGAACTAAATGAAGTTTGGTAATAATAATAATTAATAATAATTTATTAGACTTTTATGCTGCCCCTGTCCGAAGACTCAGAGCGGCTCACAACAAAATACAAAGCACAAATCTAATATTAAAAACACTTATAAAACAGTCATATCATCCAATTAAACCATACATAAAATGAGACAGCTAAGGGTCAGTTATGTTCCCCAAGCCTGGCGGCATAGGTGGGCTTTCAGTAATTTGTGAAAGGCAAGGAGGGTGGGGGCAGTTCTGATCTCCGGAGGGAGTTGCTTCCAGAGAGCCAGGGGCTCTTTTCCTGGGGCCCGCCAGACGACATTGTTTTGTCGACGGGACCCGGAGAAGGCCAACTCTGTGGGACCTGATCAGTCGCAGGGATTCATGTGCCAGCGGGCGGTCGCGGAGGTATTCTGGCCCAATGCCACGTAGGGCTTTATAGGTCATAACCAACAGTTTGAATTGTGACTGGAAACTGATCGGCAGCCAGTGCAGGCCGTGGAGTGTTGATTAGACACTCGCGGCCGCATTCTGCACGATCTGAAGTTCCCAAACACTTTTCAAAAGTAGCCCCATGTGGAGAGCATTACAGTAGTCAAACCTTGAGGTGAAGAGAGCATGAGTGACTGTGAGCAGTGAGTCCCAATCCAAGTAGGGTCGCAACTGGTGCACCAGGCGAACCTGGGCAAATGCCCTCCTCGCCACAGCTGAAAGATGGTTCTCTAATGTTAGCTGTGGATCAAGGAGGACGCCCAAGTTGTGGACCCTGTCTGAGGGGTCAATAACTCCCCCCCCCAGGGTAATGGACGGACAGATGGAATTGTCCTTGGGAGGCAAAGCCCACAGCAACTCCGTCTTGTGGGTTTGAGCATGTTGACATCCATCCAGACCCCAACAGCCTCCAGGCCCCGACACATCACTTCCACCGCTTTACTGACTGGACACAGGGTGGAGATGTACAACTGGGTATCATCAGCACACTGATGATACCTCACCCCATGCTCTTGGATGATCTCCCCCAGCGGTTTCATGTAGATATTGAATAGCAAGGGGGAGAGGACCGACCCCTGGGGCACCCCGCAAGGGAGAGACCTCGAGGTCGACCTCTGATACCGACTGCGACCAGCCGAAGAGGTAGGAGGAGAACCACTGGAGAACAGTGGCTCCCACTGTTAAGGGGGAATTTAGATAAGGGTTGTTTAGTTACTTTTAAATATTAGATTTGTTGTACATTGTTTTATTATTGCTGTGAGCCACCCTGAGTCTACGGAGAGGGGCGGCATACAAATCTAATAAATAATAATAATAATAATAATAATAATAATAATAACCCCTCCAGCCCGCGCAGAAAGATACCATGGTTGATGGTATTGAAAGCTGGTGAGGTCAAGAAGCACCAGGACAGAGAACAAGCCCCCGTCCCGGACCCGTAAGAGATCTTCTATCAGCACAACCAAAGCGGTTTCCGTGCTGTAGCCGGGCCTGAATCCTTACTGTTGAGGGCCTAGATTATCAGCTTCTTCCAAGGACCGCTGGAGCACCACCACCTTCTCGACAACCTTCCCCATAAAGGGGAGGTTGGAGACTGGACCGTAGTTATTAAGCACGGCTGGATCCAGGGAAGGCTTCTTGAGGAGGGGACACACAAGTGCCTACTTGTAGGGAGCCGGAAAGGACCCCCTCCTCGAAGAAGCATTGACAATCTCCTGGACCCAGCTCCGTGTCATCTCTCTGCTGGCTGAAACCAGCCAAGAGGGACACAGATCCAGTAAACCGGTGGTAGAACTCACAGCTCCAATGGCCTTGTCCACTTCATCCGGTGTCACCAGGTCAAACTCCTCCCAGACAGATGGACAATGATGGGCCCCAGTCACCTCGACTGACTCATTGTCAGTCGACTCTGTTATCCAATCGGAGTCAAGGTCCGCCCAGATCCGAGCGACTTTTGTAGCGGAAAATTAGTTAAATTCCTCAGCACTACTCTGCAAGGGCTCCCCAGCTCCCTTCTGATTAAGAAGGGAGTGGGACACCCTAAACAGAACGGCCGGGCAGGATTCCGCTGATGCAATCAAGACAGCATGATACGCGCATCTTGTCGCCTTGAGTACCACTTAAGTCTTAATATGAGCTCTTACAAGTGTTCGGTTGGATTTGGACTTATTCTTCCTCCATCGCTTCTCTAGTCATCTCTTCTGGCGTTTCAACTCCTGGAGCTCCTCGGTAAACCAAGCCCTTCGGGGTCTAGCGCCATGGATAGGTCACAGCGGCACAATCCAGACAAGAGCCTCCGTCGCAGCCTTATTCCAGGCCGCCGCAAGAGACTCTCCCGAACTGTGGACAAGTGTATCTGGTATAACCCCAAGCACCCTTTGAAAGCCCTCAGGGCCCATTAGGCCTCTGGGGCGGAACCACCTAGTCTGTTCCGCCTCCCTGCGGGGGGGATTGGAGCCAAGAAGTCAAGCCACAGTAGAAAATTGTCTGACCATGACAAAGGCAACACATCTAAGCCCCTTAATCTGAGACCATTGCTCAATTGCTCTGAGAGAAATATCATGTTGGGTGCGTCCCCCCCCCCGTGAGTCAGACCCTGTACTACTTGAGTCAGGTCCATGGCTGTCATGGTGGCCATGAACTCCTGTGCCAGCCCAGAGGATTCACAGAGCGGCGGTAGATTAAAATCCCCCAAGACCATCAGTTTGGAGTACTCTACCGCCAGCCTGACTACCTCCTTGAGCAGCACAGACACAGGGTTGTTTCTGAGAGGCTGGTACATGAGCAACAAGCCCACCTGAACCCCTAGGTCCAGCTTCACAAAGAGGGACTTGCAACCTGCAATCTCAGGAGCAATGAGTCTATGCAGGCCAATTGTTTCCTTGTCTATAATAGCCACTCCTCCCCCCCTTCCCTAGGGTCGCGGCTGATGCCATACTTGAAACCCAGCTGGGCAAATTTCAGAGAGGAACTCCTCCCTCTGGGCCCAGCCAGGTTTCAGTCACACATACCAGGTTGGCCTCCTCTCCAGTATCAAGTCCCAGATAAGGAGAGCCTTGTTAACTACCGACCTGGCATTGATTAGCAGCAGCTTGAGCTCAGGGTCCAGATTACACACATCACCAGTACTCTGAGTCGAGCTCATGGAGCTGGAACAAGGGATCGCTTTCAAGCAGCTTTCCCTTCTTCCTCCAGAACGGCTTGCCCCATGGCTCCCGCCATATCTGCCTCTCCCCAGCACTACCGAAATCTTCTGGCCCTCTGCCACCCCCTATAGGTTCCCCCAGTCCCCCCCACATCTGTCACCAAATGAGATGAACATTCCATCTACACTGTATCCATTCATTCCATAATCATCTATACCATACATATAATACCATTCATTCCACAAATCATAAGCATACGTAGTAAAAAAAAAACCAATAATTTAACTAAAAGCAATAATCATAAAGCATAAAATATACAAATATAGGGAATAATTAATCAGCTAATAGTTCTTAAAGAGAAAAGCAGCAGCAAGATGGCGCCAGACTCCAGGCTGGCTAACTCTAACTCACAAGACAGGGAAATAGGCATTATTCAGAATAGCCTTGTGCCTTAATCATCTTTATGATGGGAAAGAAATTATTTTACATTCACAGCCAACTTCCTTTCTGATAAATACCATACTGGATTTTTGTTGAAAATTGTAGGCCAAATCTAGATGATACTGGTGGGCTTCATGTATTACTGCCATTTTTAATGCAATGTAACTTGTATTGAAAGAGTACTCTATTTCCTTATCTGGTGTGAAGCTCTAGAACGTGCTATTTATGATTCACAACAATACTATCAGATCTACCAAATTAACCTGCAACGTAAATGAAGATGACAGATTTTCTCACAATTTTAAAAGCCCTTTTTTGTGAATATTGTATTGCAGGTGTTTTTTTTGAGCTTGGTCTAGGATTATAAATAGATTTAAACTGATTGATGGCAGATAAAATAAAACAAAAAAAGGATAGATAGAAAGAAAATTGGTCTATCTCTGTCCATATAGCATTTCTAAACTGTGCATTATGCAGAGGGAGGGATTACAGTATTTGCCAAAAGATTAAATTTCAATTAAAAGGCGGTAGTTCGGTTCATACAAGGAGGTACTTATGTTTTCCCCAAAATAAGACCTTGTCTTATATTTTTTTTGAACCCTGTAATAAGCACTTGGCCTTATTGCCATGCACTTAATAGCCAGATTGGACATTACTAGGGAATGACTATTTTTGGGGAAACAGGCAGGGTACTATTTCAGCAAATTCTTAAACCTAATGCATACCTTCACAAGAATGCAAAGCAAGTGCATGTTCTTGATAAAAGACAAGGCCTGTGATGGCGAACCTATGGCATGTGTGCCACAGGGGGCATGCAGAGCCATATCAGAAAGCAGGCAATATTTTGCTGTTTTCGCTCTAGCACACATGTGTACACTGGCCAGCTAATTTTCGGCCTTGGGAAAGGCCGTTTCACCCTCTGGATGCTTCAGGGAAGTTTCCCTGAAGCCCTGGAGGCAAAAAAAATCATCCAATAGACAAACCGGATGTTTGCCACTGTGCTGTTTTTTGCACTCTGGAGGGTTCAGTGAAGCCTTCTGTAGCTCTGCAGTGCAGAAAACAGCACAATGTGCAAACCGGAAGTGCATTTTCTGAACGTCTGCTTCACCGTTATGCTGCTTTCTGCACTCTGGAGGCTCCAGGGAAGCTTCTGAAGCCCCGGAGTGCAAAAAACAGCACAATGGGCAAACCGGAAGTGCATGTTCCAAACTTCTGGTTTGCCCTTTGGGCCATTTTTTTCACCTAGCAGGCTTCAGAAAGGCCCGTGCGCATGCGCGAAGGGCAGTACAGAGGTGCGCGCATGTGTGTATGGGGGAGGGAAGGGGTATGAGTACGTGCATGCATGCTAGCACCACCACCACCGAACCCAAGAAGGTTTACCATCCCTGGACTAGCCTGTTTCAAAAAGTTGCAAACTGTATTAGATGCACACCCTTACATGTTTTCAACTCTCCTTTTGCCTTTGAATCCAAAGTGCTGGTTTCTGATGTATGAATCAAAGAGCTGATGTGGTTCCAGTCTTCAAAAATCAAGGAAAAACGTGTGTTGCTTGATGCACAATGCAAATATATTGTGCCTTGAAGCTTACCTGAACCATTCTAGAAAGGACAGTATCACTTAAACAAAATTGGTGGAAACAGGTTTTGATAAAGAAAAACCAAAGATGGCTTACGGAACAAATAGGGCAATACTGGTATAACATATCTGTTTTTCTTCTTCTTTCCACCCTAAAATATCTCTTTTACAACAAACTCTGGGCCTAGAACCTGACAAAAAAAAATCATTTTTAATTTCTTTAAAAACACCTTGATCTAGGCAGGGGATGCCTGAACTCATACAGAAAGGCTTGGCCATCCTCAATGGAAAAAAATATCTCAAAAGTGATACAGTCATGAAATGATATAAAATTTGACAGACTTGAGCACTGGGCCCTAGCTAACAAGTTGCAATTCAGTGGAGGGAAAAGTAAGGTCCTGCACCCAGACAGTAAAAAAAAATCAAATACGCGTGTATCAGAATAGGCTGTACCTGGCTCAACAATAGTAACTCTGAGAGCAATTTAGGTGTCCTTGTGGACCAGCACTTAGGTATGAGCCAGCAGCAACAAAAATGCCAATGCAGTTCTGTGCTGCATCAAAAGAGATAGCATCAAGATCTCAAAAAGTGATAGTACCACTTTCTACTAGCTTTAAGGCAGGATTAGACAGATTCATGGATGCCAAGTATATCGGTGGTTATTGAAACGGATGTCCATGTGCCATTTCTATGTTGGTTGAGGCAGGCAGGATTCCCTTGAATACCATTTGTTGGGGGTCGAGGGAAAGGGAGGATTTCGCCTTCTCTTTCTACTCAAGATCCCCATGTACAATTGGTGGGCCATCGTGTGACACAGAATGCTGGACTCGATGGGCTTTGGCCTGATTCAGCATGGCTCTTATGTTCTACTATATTTAGTAAAGCCACACTTGGAGTACTACATCCAGTCCTGGTCTTCATGAAACAAAAAAGATGGTGAGACACTTTTGTGAGCGTTCCTTGTCCACCTCTGGTAATGTCAGATTCTGAGGAAGATGAGCCAGGCCCCTCTGGATACCCTGGGCCAGTGGAGTTACCAGCTGATGCAGAGAGTGGGAGTGAAGGATAAATAGACCTGAATGAACCCGAGGAACCACTAGAGGGGTCTGATATGACAATGGGGGATTGGTCCCAGTCTGATGATGATGGAGACATTAGAGTGGATGAGCCACTCTTATATGCTAGATTTAGAAGGTTTCAAAGCAGACAACACTTGTATGGTAAAAGGAAGTAATTTGTAGCTTTAACTCTTATGAGGTCTGCTGGCCACTCCCAGCAAGTATAAAAGCAAAGGATCTTGGGAAAATTCTAGATGGAGAGTCAACTTTGATTTCATGGATGCTGTGTTAGATCTGGGGCTTTAGAAAAAGCCTCCTATAATCATGTTTCCTGCACTGCAAAAAAACTTTTGCGAAAAGCTGCATGCCTGGCAAAAATGTGGTGAGCTTATTTATTATATGCTATGAGTTCATCTCTCTTATCTTGCTGGAATGCCGGAAACTCTGAATCTGGCACCTTTCTTGGCAGCTTATCTGATAACTTCGCAACAGAGCAAAATACTTCCTGAATTTTTAAAGGACTGATTCCTGCTTTTAATGTTGCTTTTGCTAATAAAGAGTGTAATTCAAAACTTAAATAGTGGATTTGAGTAATCTGAAAACCCAGGAACGGAACAGACTCTAGAAAGAATGTAGAGAACAGCAACACAGATGATAAAGGCTTTAGAGGCTAAATGGTATGATGAATGGTTAAGGGAATAAAATATGTACAGTATAGCCTATTGCAGAGAAGGATTAGGGATAACATGATAGCTGTCTTCCAGTACTTGAGGGGCTGACTTATTCTCCAAATCACCAAATGACAGGACAAGAAGCAATGGGTGTTAAGATCATTAAAGAGAGATCCAAACTGGAACTAGGGAGAAATTTCTCAACAGTGAGAACAATTAACCAATAGAACAGTTTGCCTCCCAGAATTTTGGGCATCACTGGACGTCTTCAAGAAAAGGTTGGATAACCTTTTATATCTGCTACAATATAAAGTCCCAAGCCATGGGCAAAGGTATTGAACTAGAAGACCACGAAGGTCCCTTCCAGCCCTACAATTCTAAAATATGTCTTTAAAATATTTTTCAAATAATCTCACATTATACACTATGTAAACTATTACGGATAAGCATATACTTTTATCAGTTTTTGAAATTAGATTCTTAAATTGACTGATCTTTGCTTGAATGCTACTTACTAAATTTTGGTTTTTTTCTGCAATTTCCCTTCTTTTTTGGTGGATCATTTCTTGCAAAACATTCTACAAAAAAATTGCATGACAGTTAAGAACATATATTTGCAATACTTATAATTTGTCCCAACCCCAGAAGATTTTAAGTGACAAATAGCAATAGACAAAATAAAAATATTGAATTATAAAATCCAAACATTAAACATAAAGGATAAATAGGCCTACTGAGGATCTAGGAGCCCAAAGGTTGCTAAAACAATATAGGCTACAGAATATTAACAAGGTATGGTGGGGGAAGATAGAGTTTCAGAAAATGTGGCTGCCATGGGCATGGGAAATCTAGATCAGTGATTTTCAACCTTTTTTGAGCTGCGGCACATTTTTTACATTTACAAAACCATGGGGCACATTGAGGGGGGGGGGCTCAAAAAATATTGGACAAAAAAATTCTCTCTCTTCCTCCCTTTCACTCTATTTCTCTCTCCCTCTTTCTCTCCCTTCCTCTTTTTTCTCTCTCTCCATCCCTCTTTCTTTCTCTCTTCCTTCTTTCCTCTTTTTTACTCTCTTTCTCTCTCCCTCCCTACCTCTATGTCTTTCTCTCTCCCACCTTCTCTCCCTCCCTCTCTTGCTTTCTTTCTTTCTCTCTCTTGCTTTTTTTCTCTCTTGTTCTCTTTCTCTCTCTCTGTCTCTCTTTCTCTCTCTTGCTTGCTTTCTCTCTTGTTATCTTTCTCTCTTGCTTGCTTTCCTTTCTTTCTTTCTTTCTCTCTCTCTCTCTTGTTTTCTTTCTCTGAGCTTCACGGCACACCTGACCATGTCTCGCGGCACACTAGTGTGCCACGGCACACTGGTTGAAAAACACTGATCTAGATGACTCAAATAAATGGATAGTTTCAACCCCGTCAAAGTGTTGTGTAATATATCTTGCTGCTACAACATATCCAGATTTAAAGCTAAAGAAATGCCAATACAATACTCAGATTGAGTATTCCTTTTGCCCAAGTGCATTATTTTACATTTGGAAACATTAAACTGCAGTTTCTGTTGCTTTGACCACTTATCTAGTAAAGCTAAATCATTTGCCATATATCAGATGCCTCCAGAAAAATCAGCCCTATTGCACACTTTGGAGTCATCGGCAAATAGGCAAACCTTCCCTACCAAACCTTCCCCTATGTCACTCACAAACATATTAAAAGAATAGGACCCAGAACAGACCCTTGTGGCACACCACTTGTAACCAGGCTCTGCTCAGAATACTCGCCATTAACAACAACACTCTGATATCTACACTTCAGCCAACTGCAAATCCACTGAACTATCCAGGGACTAAGTCCAATCTTCACTATCCTCTCTATCAGCTCTTTATGTGGAACTGTATCAAAGGCTTTGCTGAAGTCCAGATAGGCAATATCCATGGTACCACCTTCATCCAACACCTTTGTGACATAGTCAAAGAAATCACTGGGATTAGTCTGATATGATTTGCCCTCAGTAAAGCCATGCTGGTTTGGGTCCAATAAGTGATTGGTTTTTAGGTGCTGAGTTAACCTCTATTTTAGTAGAGTCTCCATCATTTTAACTATAACTGATGTCAAGCTAACTAACCTGTAGTTACCAGCTTCTTCTCTACTGCCCTTCTTGTGGATAGGCACAACACTGGCCATTCTCAAATCATCAGGAACATCTCCTGTTAAAAGGGATTGGCTAAACAAATCAGTCAGGGGGGCAGCAATCACAGATCTGAGTTCTTTAAGAATTCTGGGGTGGATGCCATTTGAACCCAATGCCTTATTTATCTTTAATCGTTCAAATTCTTCTAACACATCGGCCTCTGAGATCACTGCAGCTGAATCCCTACAGCTGGAAGCAATGATATATCCACCTATAGTATTATATTGTAAGCTGCCTTCTGAGAAAATTGAACAGAAGTAGCTATTCAAATGGTCAGCGACTTCTTTATTCATAGAAACATAGAAACATAGAAGACTGACGGCAGAAAAAGACCTCATGGTCCATCTAGTCTGCCCTTATACTATTTCCTGTGTTTTATCTTAGGATGGATATATGTTTATCCCAGGCATGTTTAAATTCAGTTACTGTGGATTTACCAACCACGTCTGCTGGAAGTTTGTTCCAAGCATCTACTACTCTTTCAGTGAAATAATATTTTCTCATGTTGCTTTTGATCTTTCCCCCAACTAACTTCAGATTGTGTCCCCTTGTTCTTGTGTTCACTTTCCTATTAAAAACACTTCCCTCCTGAACCTTATTTAACCTTTTAACATATTTAAATGTTTCGATCATGTCCCCCCTTTTCTTTCTGTCCTCCAGACTATACAGATTGAGTTCATTAAGTCTTTCCTGATACATTTTATGCTTAAGACCTTCCACCATTCTTGTAGCCCGTCTTTGGACCCGTTCAATTTTGTCAATATCTTTTTGTAGGTGAGGTCTCCAGAACTGAACACAGTATTCCAAATGTGGTCTCACCAGCGCTCTATATAAGGGGATCACAATCTCCCTCTTCCTGCTTGTTATACCTCTAGCTATGCAGCCAAGCATCCTACTTGCTTTTCCTACTGCCTGACCACACTGCTCACCCATTTTGAGGCTGTCAGAAATCACTACCCCTAAATCCTTCTCTTCTGAAGTTTTTGCTAACACAGAACTGCCAATGCAATACTCAGATTGAGGATTCCTTTTCCCCAAGTGCATTATTTTACATTTGGAAACATTAAACTGCAGTTTCCATTGCTTTGACCATTTATCTAGTAAAGCTAAATCATTTACCATATCACAGACCCCTCCAGGAATATCAACCCTATTGCACACTTTAGAGTCATCGGCAAATAGGCCTTCCCCTATGTCACTCACAAACATATTAAAAAGAATAGGACCCAGAACAGACCCTTGTGGCACACCGCTTGTAACCTGTCTCTGCTCAGAATACTCGCCATCACCGTTCCCCGAAAGCTGCGCACGCGCGCCCCAAAATACACCCCCGCGCAGCCTTTTTCACGGCCGCGCGCTCCCCGTCCCCATGCCAGCCGCGGGAGGCGGGGGGCGGGGAGGCGCCGGCAGCAGAAGGGAAGGGAGCCGTGGCCGCCCCTGCCTCCCCACAGTTCCTCCGGCTCCTCGGCCTTTCGGCGCTGCCCCCCACCCGCCCCCTCTGCTCCTCCGCTGCCTCCTGCCTTTCGGCGCGGCTCCTCCTGCACCTGGAACACACACCCTGCCCGTCTCACCTTTGCCGAGAGCACTTTCGTCCCGGGCTCTCGGCAAGGGGATTGCAGGAGAGGCGGAACAGGCATTCTCTCAGCGGAGGCCGGCGAAGGTGATATTGAATGTCGGGGGCGCGCGAGCGGTTGCGCTCGCTCCCTATCCCCCTGCTAGCCCGCTCGGAATATTCAAAATAAGAAAAGCCTTCGCCGGCGAAGGCTTTTCTTATTTTGAATGTTCCTGGGGGCTAGCAGGGGGATTTGGAGTGCGCGCAAACGCCCGCGCCCCCCCCGACATTGAATATCACCTTCGCCGGCCTCCGCTGAGAAGAACGGAGAGAGAACGAGAGACAGTGAGAGCAACAGACAGCAAGATAGAAAGTGAGAAAGAGAGAGAGAAAGGGGGGAGAGACAGAGATAGCAAGAGAGAGAGAACAAGAGAGAGAAAGAGTGTGAGAAAGAAAACAAGAGAAAGAGTGAGTGAGAGAAAGAAAACGAGAGGGAAAGTGAGAAAAAGAGAGAGAAAGAGAGGGGAGAGAGGGAACGAGAGAGAGAGAAAGCAAGAGAGAGATGAGTGGAAGGAAGAGATAGAGCGAAATGATAGAAAAAAGGGGAGAAAAGAGAAATGAGAAAATGATTGAGGCAGAGAATGACAGGAAAGAGAAAAACAGAGAGAGAAGTGACTCTTGATTTAAAGCATATGGTAAAAGCACTTAAATAATAACAGAAAAAAAACCCAGCCCTCACCTGTTTTTATTAATAGTTATGTTTTTGGTTTTGCTGGTTGATTTAGTTTTAATAGTAATGGATTTTGTTTTTTTAAAATTATTAATTTCTTTTAATAAAAAAGAAGGGATTTTTTTCTTATTTATTTATTTATTCTATGCCGCCCAGTCCCAAATGGACTGTCGCTCAGACACTATAGTTTTCCGCCCACACCGAAAAAAAATTAGAGGGTACATTGCTCGCCATTAACGATAACTCTCTGATGTCTATGCTTCAGCCAGCTTGAAATCCACTGAACTATCCAGGGATTAAGTCCAATCTTCACTAATTTATCTATCAGCTCTTTATGTGGAACCGTATCAAAGGCTTTGCTGAAGTCTCATGGTGGAAGGTCATATTCCCATCAATGTATGTATTATCCCCAGTACTAAGCTTTGTGATGCTGCAGTTTTTCTTCTTCCTATCACTAATATATCTGAAGAAGGTTTTATCCCCCTTCTTTTCAGATTTGGCAATTTCTTCCTCTTTTGAGGCTTTAGCAGCATATATTATCTGTTTCGCCTCCTACTGTCTCATTTTATACACCTCTCTGTCAGCTATACCTCCCAGACTCTTTATACCTCCTATAGGTAGACTTTAGCCCCTAAATCATTACTAAGCCCTAGCAGTTTCTTTTTCCTTCTACCTTTAGTTATTTGCCTTACATACAGTCCAGTGGCTTTTAAGATTGGGCCTAGATGCTTACTAGCAACCAATCCACAATTTTAGTATAGTTTTTATTCTTCATTGTCAGGCTGTTCCAATCTTGCCATCACATTTTGCAGTAGCTGTACCTTCCATGTGATATCCAAAGGCAGCCCCACTCAAAAGCACATTGCAGAAGCCCCATCAGGTTGTGATCAGGACATGAATTATTGTGGCCATGGCACCCTAGTATAGGTAAAGCAGTAAATGATACACAGACAAAAGCTGGAAGATAGCACTTCTGACCTTAGCTTCTACCTGCTACTTGAACATGAGCTGAGAATCCAGGACTCAAGCCAGGTCCATCATCATTTCCAATAGTTACTAAGCAACTTGTCATTAGTCAGGATCTACATATATATATATATTACTTCAAGTTCTCTTAAGTTGTTATGTAATGGACAGCTGCATAGTGTAGCCTGTGGATATCGCATGAACTGTAGGAAGAACACATACTGTTTTTTGCCGATATTCTTGGTTGAGTTTATACTGTAGTTCTTGAATGTCTTGAGACAGCTCCTTGAACTCTACTTCTTGATCTGCAGGAACAATACTGAATATACAGAAGTAGTGCTCAGTTTAGAGAAATTTGGCATATAAATTTAACATACAGAAGCTACATATTGTTTCATTTTTAATGAAGCTATTGAAGCAATCACATGTTCTGCAATAATATAATATATTTAATGTACAATTTTAGATATGTATATAAAACATCTTTCTAATAGATATTTGCTTAGACAATTTCAATTTAATACATAACATTAAAAATATTAATTTGGAGAGAATGAAATTTAAAAATTGTGCATGAAAATAGCAGGGGATGTAAACCAACATGAGAGACACAAAGAAACACATTGCCCCTTACCAACCTAAGCCACATCTAAGAAAATAACTCAATAGTTATTTGCACCTAAAATGATGACTGTAGCTCCAGAAATATGGCCCAAGAAAATCACAATCTCATTCTTTTTTTAACTGAAATAAAATCCCTGTAATTTTAAGGTTATATTGTAGAAACTGAACCAATTGGTTTCAATAAGCCATTGTGAGAATGTCCTTCCCAACCGCCCTACCTCTCTTTCTCTCTCTCTCTCTCTCTCACACACACACACACACACATATAAGCTCATATTTTTTCCCTATCCACTAAGAGGTATGAGCAGAGGTACATGTAATGCGAAAACTGGAGACGGAATCTTACTTTCTCCTTGGAAGAAATAAAGTAAGTTTGAGAAAACATAGAAATAAATCACTGTTTCCTTCCTTCGACCATGTCCCAACCCATCCTGTCATGCAAATTTTAATTTCATATTATAACACTTGCTACAGATAAATATAATCTCCCATAAATGACAAGAATAATAAAGAACAAACCTACAGAAGGACTGTCCCCAAAATTTTCTTATCAGAAGTACCGTATTTTTCAGATTATAAGACACTCTGGACTGTAAAATGCACATAAAATGCAAATGGGGAGGAAAACAAGAAAATAAATCTGGCTCTGCCTCCCAGCAATTTGCTTCCTTGCAGCTAACAGCCAAGTCAACTTCAGCACAGCCTGATTTAGCACGAGCAGCTGATTAGCGGTTGAATCTGCTTCCCGGAATACCGCCTATCAGCTGTTTCAGGTTGCAGGAATTGTCACCACCACCTATCACAGCCTCAGCATACTCCATTTTCAGCTTTCCATTTTTGACCTCAACACATCTCATTTTTGGCCTGTTCTAAGTGGCAGGGATAGGCAGTGGCGGGGATTCCCGCCGCCTGGAATGGGCTGAAAATGGGGCATGCAGAGGAGCAATACCGGCAGTGGTGATGGGCAGCAATGGTGGTGATGGCCAATGGCAATCCCTGCAGCCTGGAACAGCTAATAGGCAGTATTCTGGGAGGCAGGTCAAAATGTCATCAGCTGCTCATGCTAAATCAGGCTGTGCTAAAACTGACCAGGCTGTTTGCTGCAAGGAGGCAAATTGCTAAGAAGCAGTGACCAAAGGGTTGGGGCCAGTGAGTGGGGGTCTGGCAACATTAGCTGTATAAACAACTAGCAGCACCTATTTTTCAAGTCTTAATTGCTGAACATTCAGTCAATTTACAACATTCCTTGTAACAACATGCTATAGAAATCTTTGATTCAAATGCTATCAACAAAATAATCCATATGAAAAGCTTGTAAGCAGAATTCAGATATACATTCTTCCAAATATTACAAATTCTATACCAGATAGAAAGTACTTCAGTCTTATGAAGCAATTCTTAATAATTTTGATACTTATTCAGTAGTTATCTTACTCCATCTTTTCCAGCTTCAGTGTTGCATCCTGGATTGCCACCTGAAGTTGTTGTGCTTTCTCCATTGCAGTTTTCTTTGAAAAAGAACAACATTACATGAAATTCAACATATTGTAGAAAAATTGCAACTAATTATAAAAAGTGAAATTATACTGGTCAGAGTATACCCTTATTTAATACATTTATGCCTTTTTAATTGCCTACAAATCTGGCTATAAAAGCTCCAGGTTTTGTCAGACGGCTTGAACTGACAATATTGGCTACAGATACATGAAAGCAAGATATATGTCTCCATGAGTAATTAAAAATGTTTACATAATATCCTACACTCAATTTGTTAAGAATTATCACTTCTGAAAATCTAACGAGGAAAAAAAGTGAAAATTAATCTTACATGTACACTCTGGATTTCCAAGTAGATTTCACGCCGTGAGTCACAGAAGAATAGAAAATTAAGAATGCCACTTAAAAATCGAGCTGTCCTATTTGCTTCTACAAAAAGAAAGTTTAAAGACACATATGTTTAATAATTTTTTCAAAGAGTTGTAAGATTTAAACTCCTATCTGTCCGAGAACAAACCAACTAAGAGATGACAAATGGCAACTAAGGAATCTATGAAAACATTGAGTGTGTATTGGGCTGTATACCAGAAATGCACCTTAAATGACTTCAGATGAGGGGGGTTTTGTGACATTTTTTATTTTGTTTTACATAAACATATCAATGTGTGAAGAGCATGGGACTTGGTTGTCATACAGCCTGGTACAAATAAAACTAGTAAAATTAATCGTAGTTATTACATTCAACCAAATTATATATTTCTAATAATAATAATACACATTTATATTAAATGATAGTCTATCATTTTCTTTTTCTATTTATTTTCTTTCTATCCTACCTAAATTCTAATCATGCCACCTAATACTCCTTCCACCTATTTCCCCCCACAACCATTTGAGGTAGGTTGGGCTAAGAGAAAGTGACTGGTCTAAAGTCATCCAAGCTAGCTTTCATGGCTAAGGCAGAACTTGAACTCAAGATCTCCTACTTTCTAGCGTGGTGCCTTTAACCACTATATCTCCCTGTAATGATCAGTAATTTTATTCTTAATATTTCAATATATATGCTTCACTTTTTTATGTGAAACAACATGTAATTTGAACTGAAAAATACCCTACAAATAAAAATACATTGCTTATCATAAAGATGATAAAGTCATATGGGTCAATATTTTTTAATTATTCCAAATATTAAATTAGAACTGAAGGAGAAGATACAAATGTAGCAAAATAAAATAAATTTAGAACTATTTCTTCTTACTGAAGCATAACTACTTCTTCCACATGATTGGCATTCTCATTAATAATTATTAATAATTAAACAATTAATACTGAAATGTAAACTTTATTATAAAAAAGATAAAATAAAATCTAGTAAATCATTTTTCTATAAATAAAAATATATGACCATTTGTAGGTCACAAAGCATATCCAGAAAAATATTTTTTTCTGAACTACAATTTAGAAAAATATTTTTAATGCTTACTTGGATATATAATGTCTGCAATCTGGAAGTCATTGACACGACAGATGGGGAAAAATCGCTCCCTGCCAAAGTTTTTACATATTCTTTAATTAGATTACTTATATTTACTTCACCACTTTAATTCATAATGTAATTGTTTCTTTGGCATTATATTACAAAGGAAGATAATAAAGGAAACAACTATAAGCTAAGTCTTAAATGTTACAGAATAGTGCTGCAGAGTCCTACTACTGTGTTTTCCTAAAAATAAAACCTGGTCTTATATATTTTGTGCCATCAAAAAGGCACCAGGTCTTATTTTCAGGGGATGCTTCCACTGACACCTCGTGGCAGCAACATTAACAGCCCTGCCCAAGAAGCCAATTGCCAGCCCTTTTGCGGCCGCTTGTTTCTATTTGTGTGTGTCGCCTCCAGCCACCATTTCGCTGAGGTTTTCAGGAAAGGGCTCTGCAGCTGAGAAACAGGCTCCAGATTGACGCACATGGTGCCTCCCGACCTCGTTTCACCATCAGAGCCTTTAGGAAAGGCTTCTGCAACTGAGAAATGAGGTCTGGATAGATGTGCGTGTCACCCCTGGCCTCCGATCTCACCCGGAGGTCGGGTACGACACGTATGTCAATCCGGACACTTCTCGACTAGAGGCCTTTCCTAAAGTCCTCTGAAAGCAAAACAGAAGCTGGGGGCCATGCGTGGAAGTGAACAGAAGCAACAGAAGAAGAATGCAGGTGTTGGGGTGTACGACGTCAGGCTGCAACTGTCAGAAGATATAGTAGGGCAACCCCACCCCCACCTACCCTAGCTTAATTTTTACCTGTGTGCCTTGCTTTACCCTATGGACCCCAGTATGGGTGGGGGTTGGGAGGGGGAGTAGAGCTTATATTGGGCACACATGTACAAATCAAGCCAGGGTTTATTTTCAGGATAGGTCTTATTTTTGGGTAAACAGTGTATTTTAACATTCCCTTTGAATTTGATTAGTTAGCTTCATTTAAAAAAAATAAAGCAGAAACAATCTAGGATTGTAGAAGAAATATGTTAATTTCATTGTAATCCTATATGACAAATTACACATCAAAATTATAGATTTTTTAAAAGTGTAAATATTTATATATATTCAAGTCTTCCATCAACTTTCAGATGTTTGTGTGAAAAGCTACCTTTTTAAAGCAGTACAGCACCCCCCCCCCAAAAAAAAATCCTTTGAGTCAGCAAGTTCTATCAGCATACATAATTACATAATAGAAAGGCAATGCTGCACTTCAGAACAGTTAAACAGATTCCAAAAATATTCATTTACTTTAAGGAATACCAGGAAAATGTTCTTGCATGCTCTGGAGCACATTTTTACTTTAAAACCTAAAGCACTATATAGTCCTAAAATATAATTTCACTGAACACAAAATGAATTTTGGATACTTACAGAAAATGTATTACCCCAAGAAAATAATTAATTAGATTTCTATGCCGCCATGAATCACCTCGAGAAGGGAGGCATAGAAATCTAATTAATAAAATAAATAAAAGAATTGTCTACTCTAGTAACTATTTACCACCCGCCACATTCAAATTCACGCAAACAAAATTAAGCCACAAAGAAAATCAAACACAAAACATGATTTCAGGATACTTACATATTAACAAATAGATTTCCTATAAATAGAAAGCCTTCAAAAATCTGAGGATATGCTGTTTCAAATGTCACTGGCATCTAATTGGAGATAATAAGGAATAACTAATGACATGTAATTTTTTCATTCCGTTCCTCTGATAATATAAAATCCATTTATAGCAAGATATTCATATATAGTGGGGTATCACAGTCCACATTTTCACCTGATTGTGTACATCTACAATAAGCCTCAGGACTATACATTTAATTCTAGAACACTGTAACCCAGTGATGGCGAACCTATGGCACGGGTGCCACAGGTGGCACGTGGAGCCATATCTGCCGGCATGCGAGCCATTGCCTTAGCTTAGCTCCAACATGTATCTGTGTGCCAGCCATCTCATTTTTGGCTCACAGAGGCTCTAGGAGGGTGTTTTTGGGTTCTAGAGAGCCTCCAGGGGAATGGAGGAGGGAGTTTTTACCTTCCTCCAGCTCCACAGAAGCCTTTGGAGCCTGGAGAGGGCAAAACACGAACCTACTAGGCCCACCAGAATGTGGGAAACAGGCCATTTTCGGTCTCCAGAGGGCCTCCAGGGGATAGGGGAAGCTATTTTCGCCCTCCCCAGGCATTGAATTATGGGTGTGGGCACTCGCACATGTGCAATAGCATGCCCACATGCTCTTTCGGCACCCGAGGCAAAAAAAGGTTCGCAATCACTGGTATAACCCATCTACAGAAGATGTAGAACTAGACTGTGATAATTATTCAATTTCTAGTAAATTATGACACAAATCTTCACCTAGTCAAGAGAAATTAAAAATGTCACCACATTGTCTTCAATTATATATTAATTATATCTATAGATTAATTAGATATCATCATTAACTGCTGAACATTCTATGCTTTGAATATAATTTTTAACAGACAAAATATTATATATAGATGCTTATTCTCAAAGGAGTCAAACTTTGGAAAAGATACCTGAAAAGTTCTGGGAATTTGCTACTAGTTAGGGTATATACCTGGTACTTATGTATTTACCACTGTCTACTACTACTACCTGTATAACATCAATTACTATTGACTCATGCAGTTTATTTGCTTACAGTTTAGTGCCATGGGTAAAATATGACAACAATGGCTTTAAACCCATTTTTAACATTACTCCAGCACAGCATGCAAAACAATTTCATATTGAATAATCCAAAGCAGTGCTTTAGCTCTATCTCATTTACTATGAAAAATAAGCAGGCAGGGAGAAGATGCATGGGACCACATTTATCTTGAATAAAAAGAACAAGCAGGCAGAGAGAAGGTATGGGGAACCACATTTATCTTGGGTAAATAAGCCAGGCAAAACTTGTAGTTCCCTGCTTCCAAATACAATATATATTTAATTTTATGTCCATCTCGTGACTTAGGAGACTCTGAACCAGGGGTGAAATCCAAAAATTTCCCCTATCAGCTCTGTAGACCTGGCTTGGTGGTCATGTCACTGGGTAGGCGGGCATGGCCAAGATGATGTCACTTCTTTGCCCTAATGACCATGGTATCCTTCTGCACCGACTGGAGGGGCTGGGAGTGGGAGGCACTGTCCTTCAGTGGTTCTCCTCCTACCTCTCCGGTTGGTCGCAGTCGGTGTTAGTGGGGGGTCAGAGGTCGACCTCTAGGTCTCTCCCTTGTGGGGTGCCTCAGGGGTCGGTCCTCTCCCCCCTCCTGTTTAATATCTACATGAAACCGCTGGGTGAGATCATCCAAGGGCATGGGGTGAGATATCATCAGTATGCTGATGATACCCAGTTATACATCTCTACCCCATGTCCAGTCAAGGAAGCAGTGGAAGTGATGTGCCGGTGCCTGGAGGCTGTTGGGGCCTGGATGGGTGTCAACAAGCTCAAACTCAACCCTGACAAGATGGACTGGCTGTGGGTCTTGCCTCCCAAGGACAATTCCATCTGTCCGTCCATTACCCTGGGGGGGGGGGGATTATTGACCCCCTCAGAGAGGGTTCGCAACTTGGGCGTCCTCCTCAATCCACAGCTAACATTGGAACACCATCTTTCAGCTGTGGCGAGGAGCGCGTTTGCCCAGGTTCACCTGGTGCATCAGTTGCGGCCCTATTTGGACAGGGAGTCATTGCTCACAGTCGCTCATGCCCTCATCACCTTGAGGTTTGATTACTGAAACCCTCTCTACATGGGGCTACCTTTGAAGTGTTCGGAAACTTCAGATCATGCAGAATGCAGCTGCGAGAGCTATCATGGGGCTTCTCAGATTCGCCCACGTTTCTCCAACACTCCGTGGCTTGCACTGGCTGCCGATCAGTTTCCGGTCACAATTCAAAGTGTTGGTAATGACCTTTAAAGCCCTACATGGCATTGGACCAGAATACCTCCGGAACCGCCTTCTACCACACGAATCCCAGCGGCCGATAAGGTCCCACAGACTTGGCCTTCTCCAGGTCCTGTCGACTAAAAAATGTCGTTTGGCGGGCTCCAGGGGAAGAGCCTCCTCTGTGGCAGCCCCGGCCCTCTGGAATCAACTCCCCCCAGAGATTAGAAATGCTCCCACCCTCCTGGTCTTTTGCAAATTACTTAACTGTATCGCCAGGCATGGGGGAACTGAGACACCTCCCCCAGGCTTTTATATTTCATATTTGGTATGTGTGTGCTGAATGGTTTTAAATGATGGGGTTTTATGTTTTTTTAATATTAGATTTGTTTCATTGTAATATTGTTTTATTATTGTTCTGAGCCGCCCCGAGTCTTCGGAGAGGGGCGGCATACAAATTTAATAAATTATTATTATTATTTATACCAATTATTATACATAAAACAATAAAAGAGGTACAAAAATACGTAAGAGTAATTAGACTTTGTGTACCTCTGTGTTTGTTATTAAACTACATGTACCAGCACCCTCCTTATATCAGGGTTAACAGGAGTTTCTGTGTGTCTAATAAAGTAACAAGAGCCAGCATGGGCGGGGCCAATCAGAGAAAGCCTCTGCTGCCAATAACAATCCAGAGCTCTGTTAAAGGCTGCAGAGGCCTTTCTTGAAAGTGTCTGATAGCAAAATGGAGACCAGTGCACAGTGACAAGCAGCTGCAGAAGTAGGCTGCCAAGGCAAGGCAGTTGTCAGGGTGTGTGAGGCCTGGTAAGTAGAGAAACTCCACCCCCATCCACACCTTAGCTTAATTTTTACCTGTGCATCTCGCCTCACTTTGTGTACCCTGGAGTAAGTGGGATCTTAACTAAGGCTTATATTGGGTGCACATGTAAATATCAAGCTAGGGTGTATTTTCTGGATAAGTCATATTTTGGGGAAAAACATGGTACTAATGGTTATCATTACCCAGAGGATCATTGCTTGCCCTCTCCCCTCTTTGGAAAAGCTTTATAGCTCCCACTGCATTAAGAAAGTTTGAAACATTCTTAAAGATCCATCTCATCCTAGTCACCCTTTTTTTTTGAACTATTACCATCTGGCAGACGGTACAGGATAATAAAAACAAGGACAAATAGGCTGAAAAACAGGTTATATCACACAGTAGTAACTATATTGAATTCTACTGTAGAGTGCAATATTAATGCAATATCAGGGCTTTTCAATGTGAAGGATGTGTGGTTTTATTTTTATTTATTTATTTAGTTTTTCAAATTAATATATTTTGCCCATCTCCACTGATTTCCAGATAAGCAGCTGTTAATTTATTGCAACAAACAAAAATCATGGTAGCGAACTTAAAGAACAAAGAGTGTAATATCTATCTTAAGACAATACACACAATAAATGTGTTAGCCTTTAAAGTCTGTAAAACAATACAGGGAACTACTAAGGTTCCATGTCATTCTAGTTTCAATGCATTTCCCCAATAACTTAATATATTCTTACCGTATAAAAATGTTCTGTACGGATCCCATACACACTTTGTAAAACTCTCATGAAAATAATACGCAATATTTCAGGCTAAAAAGAAAAGTACAATTTTACAAAATGAACAAACCAGGTATGAAATTTATTTTACTTAGAACTTATTTAATTTGCTTAATGCTACCAGAGTGAGAAGTCTGAAAAGTTCAAGGTCTGTGCAGGGCAACAATTTTAAGTATGTTAATACATATTAACAGTGCATTTTGATATCAATAATGTTTACAAAATTAATCCTGTGGGCAAATAAAAACATTACTAAATCTTCAAGCCTAATGCAGCTGATGAAAAAAATATTTAAACTTTTACAGCAAATGAAAATATAAAATTCCACAAAAGTAATTTTAACAGACTGGAATATGCTTTCATTAGAGGCTGAAAATTACTTTACATGTCTATCAAGTCAACTTAATAGTATTTAGAATGTAAGACATAGCTCTAAAAAGACCTAGTTTCAAAGACATCCCTCAATATTCTAGACTCAATAAGTGACTTAAGGTCAGGCACTTTTAATCCAACCTACTACACAGGATTATTGTGAGAAATGCATTTTAACACCAAGGAAGAAATAAGAATTCTGGTAACACTGAACATTCTAAGATTCAACGGTTCACAAAAAAAAGGACATATTCTAAATAACTGGTGATTGAGTAAGTTGCTTTCTATAATTAGAAAATTAATTAATAGAAATCAATTATTTTTTTAATATTCCTCCTATAAGCGGATTCCAGGGAGCAGGATCATCGGGCAAAACAAGAGCAAAAAGGTGCTTGCCAATGAAATTTGGTAAAGGAATAGAAGTGAACAAGAAAAAAACATTAAAGCTTTGACCATTAGAGCCAATGAAGAAAAGATAGAATTGGGGAGGAATCTATAGTCATAATATGTCACCCTTGTGATTCTTGGAAAGAAAAACTGATAACTCACTAACAGCACTTCATTAATGAAGGATGAAGATTTATCACATCAAAAAAGGAGGATCTGCGCATGCGTTGGTATAGCTGAACGCTCCGAAAGAAGGCTCCCAGATGTGGGAAAGTAAAAGTAAAAGTTAACCCTTAACAACCTCTCTAGCTTGGTGAAAGTGGATTGAGAGGAGAGCGAACTGAACAAGCTCTGGAAAAACTTTATTAGAAGGAGTTAAAAATTGAAGCAAGTGACTGTTTTTAACGTGCCTGTGTGAAGAAGCGAGAACAAAGAGAAGATGGCGTCTACCGAGGAGTTGGAGGGAAAGATGGATTCGCTACTTAAAGGCTTTGCTGACATGGGGAAACTGCTCCAAGAAATGAAAAAAGATTTATCTGCATTGGGAACTGGAATGACAGAATTGAAAGAACAATCCAAAACACAAGATCAAAGAATTGGGAAACTGGAGGTGGGAAAATCTCGCCAGGAACTTCGCATCATAAATCTGGAGGACAGACAGCGCCGATCTAATCTTCGTTTGAGAGGTTTCCCCAAAGATTTTGCGGAGAGCAAACAACTTGTTCAAGAAATCCTTCAGTGGCTCATCGAGAACAAAGTTAAATGTGAGTTGCAAGAATTCGAAAAAGTGCATTGGGCTTTTGGATCCCGCAAGCGTGGGGACTCAAAGGACATTGTTGTAAGATTTGTTTAAGAGAGGAGAGCTGCAGAAATATTTAAAGAGTTGAAACAGATTTTAAACTTACGTTACAAAGCTTCTCCAATACTCGTTTTAAAAGATTTGTCTCCTGAAACCCTCAAGATGAGAAGCCAGATGAGAGAAGTATCCTCCCAACTTTATGAAAATGGGATCAGATTTTCGAGGCGCTATCCTGCTACAATAATTGTGTTTAAAGATTCCAAGGTTTTCCAGGCGAGATCGTTAGAAGAGGGAAGAAAGCTGCTTTTTCAATTGGGGTTAAATCCGGAGGGAGCAACCCAGAGTCAATCATCGGTGGATCGACCAGATGCAGCAGAAGAAGAATTGTTTCTCCAACCGTTCCGTGATGCAGGGCAAAGTAAGGGAGAAAAGATTGCAGCACTTCAAAGAGAACTGGCCTCACTCCAGGCAGAGAAGAAAGATGAGCCAAGGGTTACTCGACAGAAGAAAAAATAATAAACTGAACTGAGTTGACTTGCTAATATGGTATCAAGTTTTTCAACCAATTATTCTTTTTTCTGTATTTCTTGTTTGGTTGTTCTCGTTAGTTAACAGGGGGAGAGGAGGGAAGGAGGGGGGAATCTTTTATTATGTTGTAAAATGGGGAAGGGGGGGCTTTCTGAGGGAACGCAGATCCAGGAGTGCCTCTTAGTAACGGAAGTTTTTTTCGTTGCCTCCCCCTGGGGGGGGAGGCCAGGATAGGGGCACCAGGGTGGGGATTCATCGTAATGAAAAAATATTTTTCCGGTAGGCTCTGTTTTGTTGGAAGGGGAAATGTATTTAAATTATGTAAATGGGTGATATAGGATTATTATTGCTGAATGTAAATGGTCTCTCATCACAGAAAAAACGTTATAGAATCATGAAGCTGGCAAAGGACAGTAAGGCAGATGTTTTATTTTTATCTGAAACTCATAAGGGAAGGGAAAAAACAGACAGATTAGTCACAAATGCAGAATGGCAGGAAGTTTATGAGTCGAGAGCAACGAATAAGGCAAAAGGAGTTGCCATCTTGTTGCACCGAAGAGTGCATTTTCAGTTAAGTAATATAGTGGAACCCCGACATAAGAGCTGCTCTACTTAAGAGCAACTCGAGATAAGAGCTGGGAGGGGAGAGATATTTTTGTTCTACTTACAAGCCCAAATTCGAGATACAAGCGCCAAGGAGCTGTCTCCTGAAGCCAAATGCTAACTTCCGCGTTCGGCTTCAGGAGACAGCTGCGAAGCGGTGCGCGTGTTTTAAAAGGTTGCAGCCGTCCTGGGGGGCTCGGGGGGGTGCTTGCAGCTTTCTTTCTTGCTCTTTTTCTTTCTCTCTTTTACCTTCCCTTCCTCTATTTCTTCTTTTCTTTCTCTTTCCCACCTTCTTCCCTCCCTCCCTCCCTTCACTCATTCCTCTCTTACTCTCCCCTTTCATAAGTTTCCTTGCTTCCTTCCTCTGTTCCTGTCCCTTCCCCCTTTCTTTCTTTCTTTCTTTCTTGCTTGCTCTTTTTCTTTCTCTCTTTTACCTTCCCTTCCTCTATTTCTTCTTTTCTTTCTCCTTCCCACCTTCTTCCCTCCCTCCCTCCCTTCACTCATTCCTCTCTTACTCTCCCCTTTCATAAGTTTCCTTGCTTCCTTCCTCTGTTCCTGTCCCTTCCCCCTTTCTTTCTTTCTTGCTTTCTTGCTCTTTTTCTTTCTCTCTTTTACCTTCCCTTCCTCTATTTCTTCTTTTCTTTCTCCTTCCCACCTTCTTCCCTCCCTCCCTCCCTTCACTCATTCCTCTCTTACTCTCCCCTTTCATAAGTTTCCTTGCTTCCTTCCTCTGTTCCTGTCCCTTCCCCCTTTCTTTCTTTCTTTCTTGCTCTTTTTCTTTCTCTCTTTTACCTTCCCTTCCTCTATTTCTTCTTTTCTTTCTCCTTCCCACCTTCTTCCCTCCCTCCCTCCCTTCACTCATTCCTCTCTTACTCTCCCCTTTCATAAGTTTCCTTGCTTCCTTCCTCTGTTCCTGTCCCTTCCCCCTTTCTTTCTTTCTTTCTTTCTTTCTTGCTCTTTTTCTTTCTCTCTTTTACCTTCCCTTCCTCTATTTCTTCTTTTCTTTCTCCTTCCCACCTTCTTCCCTCCCTCCCTCCCTTCACTCATTCCTCTCTTACTCTCCCCTTTCATAAGTTTCCTTGCTTCCTTCCTCTGTTCCTGTCCCTTCCCCCTTTCTTTCTTTCTTTCTTGCTCTTTTTCTTTCTCTCTTTTACCTTCCCTTCCTCTATTTCTTCTTTTCTTTCTCCTTCCCACCTTCTTCCCTCCCTCCCTCCCTTCACTCATTCCTCTCTTACTCTCCCCTTTCATAAGTTTCCTTGCTTCCTTCCTCTGTTCCTGTCCCTTCCCCCTTTCTTTCTTTCTTTCTTTCTTGCTTGCTTTCTTGCTTTCTTTCTTGCTCTTTTTCTTTCTCTCTTTTACCTTCCCTTCCTCTATTTCTTCTTTTTTTTCTCCTTCCCACCTTCTTCCCTCCCTCCCTCCCTTCACTCATTCCTCTCTTACTCTCCCCTTTCATAAGTTTCCTTGCTTCCTTCCTCTGTTCCTGTCCCTTCCCTCTTTCCTTCCTTCCTTCCCACCCTCCGTCCATTCATTCACCCATTCCTCTCTTGATCGCTTAAAGCCGGTCCCTGGTGCAAAAAGGGTTGGGGACCTCTGTCCTACAGGATTGGGTGGCAGAGAAGTTGAACATATGTAAATTTAAAAGTTTAAGAAAGTTTACAAGTTAAGTGAAAGAAACTTCATTATTCATTTATATGTACATGTACATTTCTTCATTAAAAACATGTCTTTCTGCATAATTTAGACTAACTTTGTGAGTTTTTTGAGGGCTGGAACCAATTAAAATTATTTACATTAATTCCTATGGGGAAAAGTCGTTCGAGATAAGAGCTGCTCGACTTAAGAGCCCAGGTCCGGAACGAATTAAACTCGTATCTCGAGGTACCACTGTATTAAAAGGGACAAAGATGGCAGAATGCTATTTATTAAGGGGAAAATAAGTAACAAGCTAGTAACCTTAGCGGTAATTTATGCTCCTAATGTAAATGCAAAACAATTTATAATAAATGTAAAACGGAAACTAGATGAATTTGCGGAAGGTATTATGATTTTAGCAGGAGACTTTAATCTGGAATTAACAGCAGGGAAGGGGGAAAAGAAAAAATTACATCTAAATAAACTCAATATGATGGATCTTCATGAAAACGTAGCTAATAGAGATACTTTCTATTCTGCAAGACATAATAAATTTAGCTGTATAGACTATATGTTAATTAATAAAACAGATAAGGTAAAGTTTAAGAAAGCGGAAGTAAAAACTATTTGGCTATCAGACCATGCTCCTCTGTTAGCTGTGATAGAGATAGAGGTTTGTAGTAAACAAAGAATTTGGAGGTATAACCCCATTGTCTCAGCAAATGAGGAGAGTAGAATTAAATTACAAAGGGAACTTAATGGATTCTTTTGTATTAATGCAACAGGTGAGGTTAAACAAACAATAGTTTGGGATACACATAAAGCAGTAATGAGGGGCAACTGCATTAGTACTGAAGCTTTTATTAGGAAATCCTGGGATGTTAAGAGGAATAATTTATTAAAAGAAATAGATTTAATCCAAGAAACTTTAAAAATTACAAGAAATAGAGAATGGAATTTATTATTATCATTTAAGAAAAAGAAATTGCAATTACTTGATGAAGAAAGATGGAATAAAATGAATATGATTATGAAACATAGAATTAGAGGGTGGAGTCACAAATCAATGAAGCAAATGGTACATTATTTGAAAAAAAGAAAAGAGAAATCTTACATCTCTGCTTTAAAAGATAAGGATGGTGTAATAAAACGTAGTAATGTAGAAATGGAAAAAATAATGAGAGATTTCTATGGGGAATTATATAAAAAAGAGTATGTTGTTTCGCAAACCTCAGAGGTTAAAAAGAAATTAGAGGAAGAAGATGCCCAAATGTTAAATGCAAAAATTACAAGTGAGGAGATATCTAGAGTTATTAAGGGATTGAAACCGGCCAAAGCTCCTGGTCCAGATGGTTTTACTGCTGAATATTATAAAGTGTATATGAATGAATTATTACCGCATATGGAGAAATTGTTCAATAATGTATTGGAGACTTTTGAAACTCCAAAGACGTGGAAAATGTCAGAAATTATAACGGTCCCAAAACCAGATCGTGATTTAATGGATCCGAGTTCTTATCGCCCCATCAGCCTATTAAATCAAGATTATAAGATATTTATGAAAATATTGGCAAATAGGGTGGAGAATATATTACCAAAAATAATTGGAGAAGATCAATATGGATTTGTGAAAGGAAGGAAAATTTATGAACCAATAAGAAACGTGGTCAATGTTTTACACCATGCTACCAGTACCAAAAGAAAATTATGCATTTTAAAATTAGATGTCTATAAGGCTTTTGACAAAGTTAACCATGACTACCTATTTCAATTATGTAAAGATTTAAATATGGGAAACATATTTTGTAGAGTTATAGAAACAATATATAAGGATAATGTGGCTCAAATTAGAGTAAATGGCAATAGAACAGAAATAGTTAAAATTCAAAATGGAACTAAGCAGGGTTGCCCACTATCCCCAATGTTATTTGCATTAGCAATTGAGACCCTAGCAAACAAAATTAGAAATGATAAGGAATGGAGAGGCTATCAAATAGGGGAATTGGAATTGAAATTAAACTTATTTGCAGATGATGCTATAGTGATGTCTGAAACCCCAATTGAAATGATGAAAAGAATAATGATACTACTTCAGGAATTTAAAGATCAATCTGGACTGAAGGTTAATATAGACAAATCAGAGATAATATGTTTAAATACAGGCCCTAAAGAGCAAATCGAGATTCAAAAAACTTCAGGACTGAAACTAGGTTGTAAAAAAATGAAATATTTGGGAATTTGGTTATTCAAGAATCCAATAAAAATAGCAACGGCCAATTATAACCTAATATGGAAAAAAATCCAGAAGCAGATTAAAAATTGGAAGGGTAAAAAGTTAGGAAGAATGGCTAAGATTAGGGCTCTTAAGATGATGATAATACCAAAAATAATGTATTTGTTTCAGGTTCTACCTGGTAGTTTTCCTGAGGCAAAATTAAGAGAATGGGATAACAGACTAAATTTTTGGATTGAAGGAGATAAAAAACCCAGAATAAGGAAACATTGGCAGAATGCACAAGAGAAAGAGGGGGGGGGGCAGCCCATGTCTAGTATTATATAGAAATGCATTTCAAATGGAAAGGTTAATGGAACTAGTTATGGGGGGAAAAGAAATGGGTACGAATAGAAAAAGAAATTAATAATATAAATAATAAAGAACTATTATTTAAAAATTGGAGTAGAATTGAAACCAGTACCTTAAGTGATCGTTTTAAAGCATGTTTAGAAATATGGCTTAAATGGCAGAGGACAAGTGGAATAAAGGTATCCAGGCTATCAACGTTACATGTATTGAATATAGGGGATGACGTTAATCTAAGTAGAATTATTAAAATATTAAAAAGTAAAGGAATAACGAGAATTGAGCAATTATATGACAAAGATGGAAGAGTTAGTAGAACTAGATTGGAATGGTGGATTGGCAAACAGAAATGGTTGCAGATTAATGCAATATGTACATACTTAAACAAAAGTGAGAATAAAGAAGCCTTTTTACGGGAAGAAAATAGTGTAGAAAAAATAATAAGTGAAAAGACAAATGAAAGTAAAGCACAAGCCAGTAGTATACAGTAATACCCCGGTTATTGCGTCCCCGACCATTGCGAACAGGGTAATTTGCGATTTTTCAACCCGGAAGTCAAAACACCATCTGCGCATGTGTGCCCTTTTTTCCTATGGGCACGCATGCGTAGATGGCGCCCGGCAGATCAGCTGCTGGGCGGCTTCCCTGGGTCTTCCCCCTCTTGCTGGCGGGAGGGCGAGCAGCGGGCATCAGCAAGGAGTTTCCCCACCGCCCACGCAAACTCCTCGCTGCCGCCCGCCCTTCGCCCGCCCACGCCGTTCATTCTTGCCGCTTTCGAGCTTGAGTCCTGAAGCGAATTCGCTCCAGGACTCAGCTGGAAAGCGGCGAGAGCCAGTGCGGAGAAGCCGTTCGCTGGCGCTGGCTGTCGGCGCTTTTGAGCTGAGTCCCGGAGCGAATTCGCTCCGGGACTCAGCTCGAAAGCGGCGACAGTCAGCGCGGAGAAGCCGTTCGCTGGCGCTGGCTGTCGGCGCTTTTGAGCTGAGTCCCGGAGCGAATTCGCTCCGGGACTGAGCTCGAAAGCGGCGACAGCCAGCGCGGAGAAGCCGTTCGCTGGCGCTAGCTGTCGGCGCTTTTGAGCTGAGTCCCGGAGCGAATTCGCTCCGGGACTGAGCTCGAAAGCGGCGACAGCCAGCGCGGAGAAGCCGTTCGCTGGCGCTAGCTGTCGGCGCTTTTGAGCTGAGTCCCGGAGCGAATTCGCTCCAGGACTCAGCTCGAAAGCGCCGACAGCCAGCGCCAGCGAACGGGTTCTCCGCCGCCTGCCTGCCCGCTAGCGAGGAGCCGAAGATTGGGGGTGGCGCGGCTGTTTTAAAATGTCGCCGCCGGCATGGGGGGCTTGCCAGCACCCCCCGGACCCCCAACCCGGGTTTGGGGGGCTGCTAGGAAGCCCCCCATGCCGGCGGCGACGTTTTAAAACAGCCGCGCCGCCCCCAATCTTCGGCTCCTCGCTAGCGCTGCGGGAGTAAAAACACCATCTGCACATGCGCAGATGGTGTTTTTACTTCCGCAGCGCTACTTCGTGAAAACCCGCTCGTTGCGGGGGGTCCTGGAACGGAACCCTCGCAACGAGCGGGGGATCACTGTATATAGAATGCTATTGCAAATGGAAGAAGAAGTAACAAAAAGTTTAACAAGATGTTGGCAGGATGATTTACAAATAGATGAAAGAGAAATGAAAGAAATAATAGAAAATATATACAAGATTAAAAATACGAGAGTTAGAGAGATGAGAAGAAAAATCTTACATAAATGGTACTATACACCTGTACAAATTGCACACTTCCAGGGGAAAGAGAAGGGCATATGTTGGCACGGATGCCAGAAAAAAGGGATTTTTATGCATATGATTTGGGAGTGTGCAGAAATTCAGAAATTCTGGAATGTAGTCCAGAATGAAATTAATAAAATGTTAAACATTAATTGGTTTATTACAAAAGAAATAGCAATTTTAATCAAATATAGAGAACTAGGAGAATTTAAGGAAATTAAAACCGCAGCATTGGAAAGTGCTCAAGCGGTGATGGTATTAGGATGGAAAGATTCTACAAAATGGACACTACAAAATTGGTACTGGTATATGGTGGATCACATACATTTTGAAATTATGGAAATAAGATTAAATAATTTTGATAAGAATAAATTGGAGAAGTTGATGGTGCGATGGAACAATACTTTTAATAATACTTGATCAAGATAGAGCCAAGGAATAATAGATAAACAATTAAATTTTTTTGAATCCTCTTGTATGGGTGGTGGGGGTGATGGTGGGTGTGTTGTTGTTAGGTGATGGGCACATGCACTGTTATATGTTTGTTTTATGTAAACTTTTAAAAATCAATAAAAATTTATTTAAAAAAAAACATCAAAAAAGGAGGAGGTACCAAGAAAGCGAAGAGGAAGCAATTGATGTTCGTCCATCGTGTTTGAAGAGGACCTTGACATCTAATGGGTTGTGGACTGTATGTGATGCGTCCGCAGGTGGCTGATAAGGCCTATTCAGGCACAAAATGTTCTGCCACATGTTGGGTAGACATAAGTAGGCACCACTGTCGCAGCATTTGCAACTCTGGCTTTGCAGAGTGCTCACTTCTCTTCTGCAACGAATGTTCTTCTAGCCTCCAATGTCTGGCAGTCCTGGTGGATCAGCCTGTGCCATATTGGTTGATCTTGTGCCAGGGTTTCTCAAGGTGGTATCGATATCGAGGGACTTGAAGAAGGCTTTCAACGTGTCTTTGCATCGCTTCTTTTGTCCCCCATGCAATCACTTTCCTTTAGACAGCTCACTAGAGGAGATATTTAGGGATGTGATGGTATGGCATCTTAGCAAAATGGTCTGCCCAGCGTGTCTGGGCTTTCATCAGCAGGGTGGGAATTGATGGCAGGCCTCCTCTGGAGAGGATTTCAGTCTCACCTTAACCTGCCATCGGATATGTAATTTGTACCAAAAACTGAGGAGGTTTTCAAGCCATTGTAGCAAAAACGGTGTTAGCATACAGCATGGAAAAAATGGGACAGAATGCTACATCAGAGCTAATTTGCATACTGGTATATAGTCAGTTTTGGCAGGGAGAATTCTATTCATTCGTATCCTGACTGTTGGTGAATCTGCATCAGAGAGCAGATGGATTCTCTTAACGTTAGAGTTCATGAAGGCAAATCATGTCAGACTAATCTCATTGATTTCTTTGACTATGTCACAAAGGTGTTGGATGAAGGTGGTGCCGTGGATATTGCCTACCTGGACTTCAGCAAAGCCTTTGATACGGTTCCACATAAAGAGCTGATAGATAAATTAGTGAAGATTGGACTTAATCCCTGGATAGTTCAATGGATTTGCAGCTGGCTGAAGCGTAGACATCAGAGAGTTATTGTTAACGGTGAGTATTCTGAGCAGAGTCAGGTTACAAGCGGTGTGCCACAAGGGTCTGTTCTGGGTCCTATTCTTTTTAATATGTTTGTGAGTGACATAGGGGAAGGTTTGGTAGGGAAGGTTTGCCTATTTGCCGATGACTCTAAAGTGTGCAATAGGGCTGATATTCCTGGAGGCGTCTGTAATATGGTAAATGATTTAGCTTTATTGATAAATGGTCAAAGCAATGGAAACTGCAGTTTAATGTTTCCAAATGTAAAATAATGCACTTGGGGAAAAGGAATCCTCAATCTGAGTACAGTGGTACCTCGAGATAAGAGTTTAATTCGTTCCGGACCTGGGCTCTTAAGTCGAGCAGCTCTTATCTCGAACGACTTTTCCCCATAGGAATTAATGTAAATAATTTTAATTGGTTCCAGCCCTCAAAAAACTCACAAAGTTAGTCTAAATTATGCAGAAAGACATGTTTTTAATGAAGAAATGTACATGTACATATAAATGAATAATGAAGTTTCTTTCACTTAACTTGTAAACTTTCTTAAACTTTTAAATTTACATATGTTCAACTTCTCTGCCACCCAATCCTGTAGGACAGAGGTCCCCAACCCTTTTTGCACCAGGGACCGGCTTTAAGCGATCAAGAGAGGAATGGGTGAATGAATGGACGGAGGGTGGGAAGGAAGGAAGGAAAGAGGGAAGGGACAGGAACAGAGGAAGGAAGCAAGGAAACTTATGAAAGGGGAGAGTAAGAGAGGAATGAGTGAAGGGAGGGAGGGAGGGAAGAAGGTGGAAAGGAGAAAGAAAAGAAGAAATAGAGGAAGGGAAGGTAAAAGAGAGAAAGAAAAAGAGCAAGAAAGAAAGAAAGAAAGAAAGAAAGAAAGAAAGGGGGAAGGGACAGGAACAGAGGAAGGAAGCAAGGAAACTTATGAAAGGGGAGAGTAAGAGAGGAATGAGTGAAGGGAGGGAGGGATGGAGGGAAGAAGGTGGGAAGGAGAAAGAAAAGAAGAAATAGAGGAAGGGAAGGTAAAAGAGAGAAAGAAAAAGAGAAAGAAAGAAAGCAAGAAAGAAAGAAAGGGGGAAGGGACAGGAACAGAGGAAGGAAGCAAGGAAACTTATGAAAGGGGAGAGTAAGAGAGGAATGAGTGAAGGGAGGGAGGGAGGGAAGAAGGTGGGAAGGAGAAAGAAAAGAAGAAATAGAGGAAGGGAAGGTAAAAGAGAGAAAGAAAAAGAGCAAGAAAGAAAGAAAGAAAGAAAGAAAGAAAGGGGAAGGGACAGGAACAGAGGAAGGAAGCAAGGAAACTTATGAAAGGGGAGAGTAAGAGAGGAATGAGTGAAGGGAGGGAGGGAGGGTAGAAGGTGGGAAGGAGAAAGTAAAGAAGAAATAGAGGAAGGGAAGGTAAAAGAGAGAAAGAAAAAGAGCAAGAAAGAAAGCAAGAAAGCAAGAAAGAAAGGGGGAAGGGACAGGAACAGAGGAAGGAAGCAAGGAAACTTATGAAAGGGGAGAGTAAGAGAGGAATGAGTGAAGGGAGGGAGGGAAGAAGGTGGGAAGGAGAAAGAAAAGAAGAAATAGAGGAAGGGAAGGTAAAAGAGAGAAAGAAAAAGAGCAAGAAAGAAAGCAAGAAAGCAAGAAAGAAAGAAAGAAAGGGGGAAGGGACAGGAACAGAGGAAGGAAGCAAGGAAACGTATGAAAGGGGAGAGTAAGAGAGGAATGAGTGAAGGGAGGGAGGGAGGGTAGAAGGTGGGAAGGAGAAAGAAAAGAAGAAATAGAGGAAGGGAAGGTAAAAGAGAGAAAGAAAAAGAGCAAGAAAGAAAGAAAGAAAGGCAACTTCAAAGAAAGGCTCACTGAGCATCTCTCACTCTCTCTCTCTTTCTATCCCTCTCTTTCTCTCTCTCCCCCCTTTCTCTTTCTCTTTCTCTCCCCCTCCTGGACTCCCGGATCGCTCGCGTGTGGCAGCAAACATGCTTTGGGGGTTTAGCTGGGGGGGAGAAGTAGCACCTTCCAAACCCCCAAAGCATGTTTGCTGCCACACGATTTAGCCAGGACAGGAGCGAAGGAACGTGGAGGATTGGGGAGCTGAAAACGCCCGGTTTCAGCTTTCCAATCCTCCACGTTACTTCGCCGCTAAATCGTGTGGCAGCAAACATGCTTTGGGGGTTTGTCTGGGGAGGAGAAGTAGCACCTTCCAAACCCCCAAAGCATGTTTGCTGCCACACGATTTAGCCAGGACAGGAGCGAAGGAACGTGGAGGATTGGGGAGCTGAAAACGCCCGGTTTCAGCTTTCCAATCCTCCACGTTACTTCGCCGCTAAATCGTGTGGCAGCAAACATGCTTTGGGGGTTTGTCTGGGGAGGAGAAGTAGCACCTTCCAAACCCCCAAAGCATGTTTGCTGCCACACGATTTAGCCAGGACAGGAGCGAAGGAACGTGGAGGATTGGGGAGCTGAAAACGCCCGGTTTCAGCTTTCCAATCCTCCACGTTACTTCGCCGCTAAATCGTGTGGCAGCAAACATGCTTTGGGGGTTTGGCTGGGGGGAAGTAGCACCTTCCTAACTCCCTCCCCCCGCAGCCAAACCCCCAAAGCATGTTTGCTGCCACACGATTTAGCCAGGACAGGAGCGTTCGGAGCCCGAGAGGGGGAAAGAGAAGAATGGAGAGAGAGCCGCTGCCGCCTCAACAGCAGCCACGGGAGGGGAGTCGCGCGCGTGTGTCGGTGTGATTGCGACTCCCCTCCCGTGGCTGCTGTTGAGGCGGCAGCGGCTCTCTCTCCATTCTTCTCTTTCCCCCTCTCGGGCGCCGAATGCGGCGGGCGGCGGGAAGAGGAAACGAGGCTTGCTGGCCGGGGAAGCAAGCGATCCGGGACTGCCTCGTTTCCTCTTCCCGCCGCCCGCCGCATTCGGAGCCCGAGAGGGGGAAAGAGAAGAATGGAGAGAGAGCCGCTGCCGCCTCAACAGCAGCCACGGGAGGGGAGTCGCAATCACACCGACACACGCGCGCGCCTCTAGCTAGTCAGAGAATGTGAGTGCGGGGAGGGGGGTTCCTGTCTTCTTATGCCTCCCCGCCACCCCCACCCCTCCGCTTTCTCCTTGCGTCGGCTTTCGCCCCCCCTCCTCCTCCTCGCGCCCTCTGCCTTCCACCGAGCAGCCATGGGAGGGGAGTCGCTGGAGCTGCCCCCGGACTTTCCACCAAGCCCAATGCCGCCAGCCCACATGCCCGCCTCTCCCCGCGGCGGCGGTAGTGCTGCCCAGCGCTCCAGCGTTGTCCGGGCTTCTCCCGCTACGCGCAGCCCAACAGCTCGCTCCGGCTGGCGGCGGCGGAGGAAGGCGAATGCGGCTTGGAAGCTGGGAGGGGGGGCGGAACGTCTTTGGCCACTTAGCTCTTCCTCCGAAAGGAAAGCGTGGAGGCTGCCTCTCTCCTCCCATATTCCGCCCCCCTCCCAGCTTCCAAGCCGCATTTGCCTTCCTCCGCCGCCGCCAGCATCCAGCTCTTCCTCCGCTTCTTGCTTCTCTCCAAAATGACAGCTGGGCGGAGCCTGGCGGCGGCGGAAGCAACGCTCGTACCCCGAATGTGGGCTCGTAAGTAGAACAAAAATATCTCTCCCCTCCTAGCTCGCATCTCGAAATGCTCATATATAGACCAGCTCGTATGTCGAGGTTCTACTGTATTGTATTGGCAGTTCTGTGTTAGCACATACTTCAAAAGAAAAGGATTTAGGGGTAGTGATTTCTGACAGTCTCAAAATAGGTGAACAGTGCAGTCAGGCAGTAGGGAAAGCAAGCAGGAAGAGGGAGATTATGATCCCGCTATATAGAATGCTGGTGAGACCACATTTGGAATACTGTGTTCAGTTCTGGAGATCTCACCTACAAAAAGATATTGACAAAATTGAACGGGTCCAAAGACGGGCTACAAGAATGGTGGAAGGTCTTAAGCATAAAACGTATCAGGAAAGACTTAATGAACTCAATCTGTATAGTCTGGAGGACAGAAGGAAAAGAGGGGACATGATCGAAACATTTAAATATATTAAAGGGTTAAATAAGGTCCAGGAGGGAAGTGTTTTTAAAAGGAAAGTGAACACAAGAACAAGGGGACACAATCTGAAGTTAGTTGGGGGAAAGATCAAAAGCAACATGAGAAAATATTATTTTACTGAAAGAGTAGTAGATCCTTGGAACAAACTTCCAGCAGACGTGGTAAATAAATCCACAGTAACTGAATTTAAACATGCCTGGGATAAACATATATCCATCCTAAGATAAAATACAAAAAATAGTATAAGGGCAGACTAGATGGACCAGGAGGTCTTTTTCTGCCGTCAGGTTTCTATGTTTCTATGAGAGAATAACGTTCATAGATAGAATATTTAAGATTAGGATAGGATCTAAATAAAGTACAAGGACTGTGTATATATGTTATAACTTGAAAAGAGAAATATAGTTCTGCTGTCAAGTTGTTATTTGTGAAAACATAAAACAAGTTCCATGAAGAAGAAACAAAACATATAAGCTTATATTGGAGTCAGTGTTGTGCCGACACCCGGACGGGGTCGGCCTAGGACAGGGGGTCTCCTGGACCCCCCGGGACGGATCGCCGCGACCCCGGGGGTTAGGGACAGCCCCGCAGCTACAGGAATGAAGAGCTGCAACCAGACGGCCGTCTGGGCACAGCCATAGCGATCGTCGAAAGCGGAAGTTAAAGAAAGATTAAGAAGTCTACAAACCAGCAGATCGGCAGATAAGGGAGATCTACAGCACCACACGGAATCTTTCGGATCGGAGGAATTTTTTTTTCAGAAAAAGAAGAGATTTCGAAGGCGAACACAGGCAGAGGGTGAATAAACAAATTGTAAGTCATATCCATACGCGGTGGAGAAGCCTAGCCGGAACTACTTGCCTTTGTTAATTTCAAAAGTATAATCCTTTTCTTTCACAATTTTTTTTACAATCTTAGGATAGTGTGGTGCCTTTGTTGCTTATTCCTCAATATTGTTTTTCCTTTAAAATCATATTTTTACCTGACAATTAAAGATTGATTTGACAGCTACCTGATTAGATAAAGTAAAAATGCTTAAATGAATTGAATATACGACTATATGGATTGAACCGAAATCATCTTTTTATAATGGATTTTTATTGAGACCATAATTGCTTGGAGTAAATTTTGGACGGTATATTTTATTTTTATATTTTCATCATTTTTTTTTTCGATTGGATTTTTTTCTTCTTTCTATGGACTAAGTGGGACTATTTTTCTTTCAACACGAATTTGGAGGCGTAAGGATATCTTTTGTGTTTGTTTCTTCTCTCCTCGTTTTCCTTTTTTAATCCTTTTTTATACAACAAGAAGATACTTATTTTAATTGGATATTATATTAGATATTATATTGGACATTTGCTTGGAGTATTTTTCTTTCTTTTTTTAGAGATTTTTATCAAAGCATAACTTATATTTGGCACTTTTGGACTTAATAGTATTTTTTGCTTCCTTTTTTCCTTCCTGGAGATTTCCTTTAGACTTTTTAGATTTTTTAGATCTTTATTCTTCTTATATACAGTGATCCCCCGGTTATTGCGTCCCCGACCATTGCGAGCAGGGTAATTTGCGATTTTTGAACCCGGAAGTCAAAACACCATCTGCGCATGCGGGCCCTTTTTTCTATGGGCACGCATGCGTAGATGGCGCCCGGCAGATCAGCTGCTGGGCGGCTTCCCTGGGTCTTCCCCCTCTTGCTGGCGGGAGGGCGAAGCCCCCCCCAGCACCCGCTCGCCCGCCCTTCGCCCGGGAAGTTCGCCAGGAGTCAGCGGAGAACGGCGCGCCTGTTTTAAAACGATCGGAGCTTTCCAATGAGTCCCGGAAAGCTCCGATCGTTTTAAAGCAGGTGCGCCGTTCTCCGCTGACTCCTAAAGCGGGGAAGTTCGCCAGGAGTCAGCGGAGAACGGCGCAACTGTTTTAAAACGATCGGAGCTTTCCAATGAGTCCCGAAGACAAACGTCAAACTTCCGCGTTTGTCTTCGGGACTCATTGGAAAGCTCCGATCGTTTTAAAGCAGGCGCGCCGTTCTCCGCTGACTCCTAAAGCGGGGAAGTTCGCCAGGAGTCAGCGGAGAACGGCGCAACTGTTTTAAAACGATCGGAGCTTTCCAATGAGTCCCGAAGACAAACGTCAAACTTCCGCGTTTGTCTTCAGGACTCATTGGAAAGCTCCGATCGTTTTAAAGCAGGCGCGCCATTCTCCGCTGACTCCTAAAGCGGGGAAGTTCGCCAGGAGTCAGCGGAGAACGGCGCAACTGTTTTAAAATGATCGGAGCTTTCCAATGAGTCCCGAAGACAAACGTCAAACTTCCGCGTTTGTCTTCAGGACTCATTGGAAAGCCGCGCGGGTGTTTTAAAACGTCGCCGCCGACATGGGGGGCTTGCTAGCACCCCCCCAAACCCGGGTTGGGGGTTCGGGGGGGTGCTAGCGAGCCCCCCATGTCGGCGGCGACGTTTTAAAACACCCGCGCCGCCCCCAATCTTCGGCTCCTCGCTAGCGCTGCGGAAGTTAAAAACACCATCTGCACATGCGCAGATGGTGTTTTTACTTCCGCAGCGCTACTTCGCGAAAACCCGCTCGTTGCGGGGGGTCCTGGAACGGAACCCTCGCAACGAGCGGGGGATCACTGTATATTCTTTTATATTTTTTATATTTTTTCTCTTCCTTTTCTCTTCTAAAGAAAAACTCTTCCAGTTTTTTTTCCTTTTTCCTTTCTTTTCCCCCTATCATTTTCTTCTCTTTAAAGAAATCTCTCTACCTTTTTATCTTCCTTTTTCCTTTTTCTTTTTTTTCTCCCTCTCCTCTTTCTATTTTTTATCTTTAATTATTATTAATTTTTCCCTCTCTCAAAATTACATTTATATCTTTTCTTTTTTTCAGTATTAAATAGCCATGTGCTAGAACATTGGTCTCTTCCTTTCCCCCACCTGATCCCCCCTTTAAGGAGTCTAGAAACTCACTGAAACATTTCTTTACCTTTCCCCCCCTTCGTTCTTTTTCCCTATTTTCCTTTTTAATTAAACCAAATAATTAATTATAGCAGTAATTGAATTGAATTGTTATATTTAATTTTTTTTCCTTTCTTTTTTTTCTTTGTTCCATTTCCATTTTCCTATCAAGAATATATAAGATTTAGACTAAAATAATTTTTAAAATAAAATACAGTGTTCCCTCGATTTTCGCGGGGGTTGCGTTCCAAGACCGCCCGCGAAAGTCGAATTTCCGCGAAATAGCGGTGCGGAAGTAAAAACACCATTTTTGGCTATGGACAGCCAAAAACTACCCCCACGCACCCTTTTTCAAGGCAGCACAAGGAGCCGGGCTTGAAGTTGGGGGCGGGGAGCAACGAAAGTGCGGAGGCCGGCAAAGATTGTTTTGAATGTTGGCTGCCCCCGCCCCCCTAGCGCCTCTGGCCCCCTCGCCACTACCGCCCGCCCACCCCTCTCTCTGGCTTTCTTAGGACACGGGTCCTCCTGCAGCAGCGCTGGCGGCTACGGCTTCTCATCCTCCTCATTCGGCCGGTAGCCACTCTGAGCGCTTTGAGAATGCCTGCCTCGCCCCTCTCACAGTCCCTTAGCTGAGAGCGCTTTCGTCCCAGCTATCAGCGAGGGGACTGCAGGAAAGGTGGGGCAGGCATTCTCACAGAAAGGGAGAGAGAGAGGGAGAAAGAGAGAGAGAGCACGAGGGAGGAGAGTGGAAGGTAGAGAGAGAGAGAGAAATGATAGAAAAAGGGAGAAAAAAAGAGAAATGAGAAAATGATTGAAGCAGAGAATGACATGAAAGAAAGAGAAAGAGAGAGAGAAGTGACTCTTGGTGATGACGTATGACGTCATCGGGTGGGAAAAACCATGGTATAGGAAAAAAAACCGTGGAGTATTTTTTAATTAATATTTTTTGAAAAACCGTGGTATAGCCGTTTCGCGAAGTTTGAACCAGCGAAAATCGAGGGATCACTGTAATAACAGTGATTTTGGATTATGAAAGGTTCCCACAGGGCACAGAGTGTGACTTCAGTGACTACAATAACAACACGCAAACAACCAACTACTCCCGCCCCAACCTGTACACCCAGGGTCTCCCCAACTTCATCACCGTTACAACAATGGACTATACCCACAATGTTGGCCAAAGAGAAAGAAAAAGACAAGCCTACGATGGATCCTAGTTTCCAGATTATTCAAGAAGCACTAGCAGACATCAAGGCACTACAAACCCAGGCAAAAACTCAAAGTGACACAAACAAAGAAGAAATGAAAACTTACCTACAAGAACTGAGGCAAGAGATGAAGGAGATGAAAGACGAAATTAAAAAAGAAATTGCGGAACTTAAAACTGAATTAACCGAAGTAAAAGGGAATGTTGTAAAAATGGACGGAAATATAAAAGTCATGCAACAAAAACTACAAGATAGTGAAAAGAGAATACAAGTGACAGAAGAAAAAATCCAAGAGGCGGGACAGAGAGTAGAAGAATATGAAGACCGTAACTATGCAGCCCGTAGAGACTTCGATATAGCAATAACCAATTTAGAACTCCACTCCGCACAACATGGCTTGAGGTTCCAAAATATTGAAGAAGAAAGAGATGAGGACTTGCCTTCAAAAATGGCAGAAGTCATGGGAGCTATTTTGCAGTTAGACCCAGCAGACCTGGTAAAAGAAATCGACGAAGTCTACCGAGTCCAGACTGGCTATGTAAGGCGCCATAACTTACCCAGAGAAGTCCACATTAGGTTCACAAGAAGAATCGTCAAAGACGAGATACTGAGATACACAAAAAACGCGACGGGAAAGAAATCACGATTCTGAAACAAGTTCCGAGGAGAGTCCGAGAGAGTAGAAGACAATATTATTTCCTTACAAGTATTTTAATCAGAAAGAACATTGTTTTCAGATGGCTGATACCAGAAGGGTTGACTCTAACATGGCAATCAACGAGAGTGAAAATAGAAAGTGTAGAACAAGCAAGATCTTTCCTAGCACGCAGTGGACTGGACAGCACCGTTCAAATTCAGATTCAACCAAAGCCTAGCGATGATATGATGGGGGCCACAGGTGGCGGAGGGGAAGAAGCATTGGTGGTGAAGCAGAAACAACTACAGATTTCACAGGACTTAATTTTGGATACTCGACTCCGAGAACCAAAAGAAGCTAAAAGGTACTATAAATAAAGATGACACACGACTTGAAAATATTTTCAGTCAACGTAAATGGATTGAACAACCCAAGGAAGAGAAACCAAGTATTAACTAAACTTACGAAACAAAGAGCCCAGATAAATATTTTACAAGAAGTTCATATCAAAAAATCAAAAAGAAGTCTCCTTAAAAATTCAAAATTGGGAAAATTATACACCAGCTTGGCTAATCAAAAGAAAAGAGGTGTAGCAATGTATACTGATGAACTAATTGAATCAAAAGAAATATATAACGATGGGGATGGAAGGATTTTGATAGTGCAATTAGATTTAGAAACAAAACCACTAACAATTGTCTCAATTTATGCACCAAATGATAATCAAAAACAATTTTATAAAGATTTACATGAAAAAATTAATGAGTTATCAATTGAAAATATGATAATAATAGGAGATTTTAATGCAATCTCAGATGACCATATGGATTATAATGGGAAAAGAAAAGGAAAGGAAAAAAAAGGTAATTCTACCGGCCTCATTTTGGAAAATGAGTTCAGAATTATTACTAAAAGATGTATGGCGAGAACTGCATTTAAAAGATAAACAGTATACAGTGAACCCTCGAGTTTCGCGTCCTCAAGGATCGCGAAAGGGCTATTTCGCTAGTTTTCAACCCGGAAGTAAACTCCACCATCTGCGCATGCGTGCCCTTCCACGCATGCGTAGATGGTGGAGTTTCCCCGCCGGGCAGAGGCTTCCCTGGGTCTTCCCCCTCTTGCCCCGGTAAGACCCCAGCGGCGGTGGGCTGGAGCGCGAGCTTGGGGCACCCTAGCTCCACTTCCCAGCTGGGAAGCGGAGCTGGCAACAGCGTGGGCGAGCGGGCGGCGCGCGCGAGCTTGGGGCAGCCTAGCTCCGCTTCCCAGCTGGGAAGCGGAGCCGGCAACAGCTTGGGCGGGCGGGCGGCGCGCGCGAGCTTGGGGCAGCCTAGCTCCGCTTCCCAGCTGGGAAGCGGAGCCGGCAACAGCGTGGGCGGGCGGGCGGCGCGCGCGAGCTTGGGGCAGCCTAGCTCCGCTTCCCAGCTGGGAAGCGGAGCCGGCAACAGCGTGGGCGGGCGGGCGGCGCGCGCGAGCTTGGGGCAGCCTAGCTCCGCTTCCCAGCTGGGAAGCAGAGCCGGCAACAGCGTGGGCGGGCGGGCGGCGCGCGCGAGCTTGGGGCAGCCTAGCTCCGCTTCCCAGCTGGGAAGCGGAGCTAGGGTTTCCCCAAGCGCGCGCGCACCCCAGGCGCGAGCAACGGGGTGGGCGGGCGAAGGGCGGGCGGCAGTGGAAGTAAAAACACCATCTGCGCACGCGCAGATGGTGTTTTTACTTCCGCACCGCTACTTCGCGAAAAATCGATCATCGCTTGGGGTCCTGGAACGGAACCCTCGCGATGATCGAGGGTTCACTGTACTTTCTATTCTAACCCGCATAAGACATGGTCTAGAATTGATATGGCTTGGGCTCCTACTCACATAAGGGAACAAATAAGTGAAATAGAAATAGAGACAAATACTTGGGCGGACCACAACCCTTTATCCATATATTGGAAAGGTAAAAGGAGAATAAAGAATTGGTCAATGAACAGAACTATAATAAAAGATCCTGAATATAAGAAATGGATAGAGAAGGAATTAGAGATTTTTTAAAAAATAAATAAAAATATAGATACCACTCCTCAAAATTTATGGGATACAACTAAAGCATATATACGTGGACTAACAATATCATTTATAGCAAAAAAAAATAAAGAAAAGAAAAAATATCAAGGAACACTAGTAGAAGAATTAAGAAAATTAGAAATTTTAATGCAAAAAGAGGACAAGGATGATAAATTAAAAAATCAGAGAGAATTAATAAGACATAAATTGAGATTAATAGAACAAGAACCAATTGTAGAAAAGATAAAGAGAGCAAAACAAGATCACTTTGAGCATGCAAATAAACCTGGAAGATGGCTGGCATACAAACTAAGAAAAGAGAGAGAAAATAAAATTATAAAAAATTTGATAGATTCAAAAGGTATAATAAAATATAGAATAGAAGATAAAAAGGAAATAGTATTGGAATTTTATAAACAATTATATAAGAAAGAAGAGATAAGTGAGGATTTAATTTTTAAATATTTGGAAAAAATAGAACTTCCAGTTTTAACCGAAACACAACAGCAAAGTTTAAATAGACCTATTACTGATATAGAATTAAAACAAGCTATAAAGAACAAAAAAAAAACAAAAACAAAGCAACTGGTCCAGACGCAATACCAGCTGAATTTTATAAATTAGAATTAGAATTTTTTTTCTCTAACATGCTTGAGATATATAATCAAATATTGACAATAGGTAAATTACCAAAAACCTGGTCAGAAACCTTAATAACCTTAATACATAAGGCTGATACCAAGAAAGAAAAAATTGAAAATTACAGACCTATCTCATTGTTGAATGTCGATTATAAAATTTTTATATCAATATTTGCCAATAGACTTAAAAGTATTATAAATAATATGATACACAGTGATCAAAATGGATTTTTACCAGGAAGACAAATAAAAAATAATTTAAGAATAATAGTTAATACTTTGGAATATTATGAGCAGCATCCTGAAAAGCAAATGGCACTTATATTTTTGGATGCCAAAAAAGCGTTTGACAAAGTGGATTGGAATTTTATGAAAATACAATTAAATAAGATGGAAGTAGGAACAAATTTTTTTAATATAATAGACGCCATATACTCTGAACAAACTGCTAAAATTATTATAAACAGTGAACAGACAGAAAATCTAGTTATACAAAGAGGAGTAAGACAAGGCTGCCCAATATCACCATTGTTATTTATTTTAACCTTAGAAGTATTGTTGATAAAAATAAGAGCAGATAAGGAAATAAAAGGATTGAAAATCAGGAATGAAACCTATAAAACACAAGCATTCGCTGACGACGTAGTGTTTGTTTTGGACGACCCAATAGAATCTATTTTAAACTTAATAAATGCGATCGAAGAATACGGGAAAGTTGCAGGATTGAAAATAAATAAGGATAAGACACAGATATTAACAAAAAATATGACTGAAATACAGAGAAAATATTTAGGAGATCTATCAAATATGAAGATCACGAAAAAAGTGAAATATTTAGTGATATGGATGACTTCCAAAGCTGTATCTTTAAAAAATGACAATTATCTAAAATTATTAAGTCAGATAAAAAAAGATTTAGAAATATGGAGTAATTTACAATTATCATTTGTAGGAAGAATTTCTACAGTTAAAATGAATATCCTTCCAAAAATATTGTTTCTTTTTCAAGTGATCCCAATAAATCCAGGAACGAAATTCTTTGCCGAATTGAATAAGATAATAAGAAAATTTATTTGGCAAGGTAAAAAATCAAGAATAAAACAAAATTCATTAGAAGATCGTAAGGAAAGGGGAGGCCTCGGTCTCCCAAATTGGAAACTATATTATTATGCCACGGCCCTGACATGGATAAAAGAATGGCTGACATTAGAAAATCAAAGATTGCTCAACCTAGAAGGTCATGACTTGATGGTCGGTTGGCACGCATTTGTATGGTATGATAAATTAAAAACCCACTCATATTTTAAAAATAATGTTATTAGAAAAGCATTGATAGAAGTGTGGAATGAAATAAAGAAAAATCACTTTTTAGTAATGCCAGAATGGGTTTCACCTTTTGAAGCCATTGTACACCCGAATCTTAAAGGAAAAGATAAGATATGGAAATATAGTGACTTGTTAGATAATCAATTAAAATTAAGAACAAAACAAGAGTTATACGAGTTAGGTATAGATTTAGATTGGTGGCATTATATGCAGATTAGTTCTAGATATCAAATAGACGTAAAGACTTACATTTTAAAAAAAGAAAATAATGTATTGAGTAAATTATTATTTCAAAACCAAACAAAGACAATTGGAAATGTTTATAAATATTTATTAAACCATAGAACGATAGGTTGGATATTGAAAGATAATATGATCAGTTGGTGCAAAAATTTTGGTAAAGAGATTAATTTAGAAACTTGGGAAAAGATATGGACGTATAATTGGAAAATAACAAAATCAATTTCTTTTAAAGAAAATCAAATTAAGATGTTTTATAGATGGCACCTTCCACCATATAGAATTTCTAAAATGTTTCCATCTGTATCGCCTATTTGTTGGAAATGTAAAAAAGAAGTTGGTACATATTATCATGCATGGTGGACCTGTTCTGAGACAAAAATATTCTGGAATAAAGTAGAGAATTGGATAAATGAAATAACTAAGGAGAAGATCAAAAAATCCCCTGAATTTTTCCTATTGGGTATTCCAAATATAAAGTATAAAAAAGAAATTTACTATTTAATAATACATATATTGGCGGCGGCACGAATAGTATTTGCACAGAAATGGAAAGAAAAGACGATACCGAAAGATACGGAAGTATTTAAAAAAATTATAGAATGTGCAGAATTAGACATGATGACTAAACGTTTGAATAACCAAACCGAAACAGAATTTTACAAAATATGGGATAAAGTATATGATTGGTGGAATGTTAAAAATAGAATTAAAAATTAAATATGCAAGAATATATGATTATTTGAAAAATTATAAGATAGGATCAAATAGTTTATATGATAACTAATTTAGAAGTGTTTATTTTATTCTTTTTTTGTATTACTAATAATCTGTTTATTGCTCTCTATATATTATATACAAGTGTATTACTTTATATATATATATATATATCCTAGTCTCCCTTAATTTTCAAATTCAGCTTAAACATGTTACATATATATATATATATATACCGTATATACTCGAGTATAAGCCGAGTTTTTCAGGCCCAAAAATGGGCTGAAAAACCCGACCTCGGCTTATACTCGGGTCACCACAAGAGGGCGCCGGATCACCACAAGAGGGTGCACCGCGGGAGCCTGTCAGACATTGCTGGCTTGGGCGGGTGTGGGAAAGGGCAAAGTGCGGCGGCAAAGGGCGCTCCAACCGAAGCGGCTGTGGCAAGAGTGGGGCAGTTGCCTCCTCCCCAGCTCTAGCAAAGACGCCAGCCCTTTGCCTTTGCTCTTAGAGCTGGAGCTTCAGTCTTCTTGCAGGTGCCTTCCCTTCCCTGGCTCCAGCAAAGGCACCAGCCAACTGCTCCGATGGCGTGCGAGTGGGGGAAAAGGCGATGGTGAGGTCGGGGGGTGGATTCCTGCTTCACGAGTCCCCCCCCTTGCCGGCTTCCCCTCGCCTTTTTCCCCTCGCACGCCATCGGGGCAGTCGCGGGGAAGAAGAGAGAGAGGGTGCAGCCGAGGAAGGCTCTCTTTCGCCCAGCGCTGCTTTGGAAGGCGCGACGGGAAAGCGCTCCGGCGTTGTCCGGGCTTCTCCCGCCACGCGCAGCCCAGCAGCGGCGGAGGAAGGCGAATGCGGTTTGGAAGCTGGGAGGGGGGCGGAAGCTTGCCACCAGGCTCGGCTGGGGGGGGGCTTGGCTTCTACGTGGGGGGGGGGGCGGCCGGGTCCGGCTCCCGCCGCTGACGCGCCCCTCTGACGCACCAGACCTCTTGTCTGCCCGGCCCGAGGCACGAAATCGCTGCTTATGCCAGGCGGCATTGCTTGTGTTCCAGGCGAGCCGCCCGGCATAAACAGCGGTTTCGTGCATCGGGCCGGGCAGACAAGGTCTGGCGCTCCCACGGGGAAGCCGCCAAACGCCGTCAGAGGGGCGCGTCAGCGGCGGGAGCCGGACCCGGCCGCCGCCCCCCCCCCCCCACGTAGAAGCCAAGCCCCCCCCAGCCGAGCCTGGTGGCAAGCTCGCCCCCAACTCCCGGAGATCGAGCGCACGAAGAGGCATCTCTCGCCTTCTGCCACGGCGGAGGAAGGCGAATGCGGCTTGGAAGCTCTTCCGTCCCAGCTTCCAAGCCGCATTCGCCTTCCTCCGCTGCGGCAGAAGGCGAGAGATGCCTCTTCGTGCGCTCGATCTCCGGGGGTTGGGGGCGAGCTTGCCACCAGGCTCGGCTGGGGGGGGGCTTGGCTTCTACGTGGGGGGGGGGGCGGCGGCCGGGTCCCACCGCTGACGCACCCCTCTGACGCGCCAGACCTCTTGTCTGCCCGGCCTGAGGCACGAAATCGCTGCTTATGCCAGGCGGCATTGCTTGTGTTCCAGGCGAGCCGCCTGGCATAAGCAGCGATTTCGTGCCTCGGGCCGGGCAGACAAGAGGTCTGGCGCTCCCACGGGGAAAAGACGGCGGCTTAAGCCCTTCCCTGTGCTCCGGAAGCCGCTGACGCGCCCCTCTGACGGCATTGAAAAGGCGCGATGCCGGAGAAGCGAGCGATAGTTTTGCGCGAAAACGGCAGCAGGGAAAAATCAGCCGGGCTAACGGCCGCGGCTCAAAAAAGGTTGGGAAACACTGAGATAAAGAGAAAGTGAGAAAGAGAGAGAGAGAGAAAGAGGGGGAGAGAAAGAGAAAGAGGGATAGAAAGAGAGAGAGTGAGAGATGCTCAGTGAGCCTTTCTTTGAAGTTGCCTTTCTTTCTTTCTTTCTTTCTCTCTTTTTCTTTCTCTCTTTTACCTTCCCTTCCTCTATTTCTTCTTTTCTTTCTCCTTCCCACCTTCTTCCCTCCCTCCCTTCACTCATTCCTCTCTTACTCTCCCCTTTCATAGGTTTCCTTGCTTCCTTCCTCTGTTCCTGTCCCTTCCCCCTTTCTTTCTTTCTTGCTCTTTTTCTTTCTCTCTTTTACCTTCCCTTCCTCTATTTCTTCTTTTCTTTCTCCTTCCCACCTTCTTCCCTCCCTCCCTTCACTCATTCCTCTCTTACTCTCCCCTTTCATAGGTTTCCTTGCTTCCTTCCTCTGTTCCTGTCCCTTCCCCCTTTCTTTCTTTCTTTCTTTCTCTCTCTTTTTCTTTCTCTCTTTTACCTTCCCTTCCTCTATTTCTTCTTTTCTTTCTCCTTCCCACCTTCTTCCTTCCCTCCCTTCACTCATTCCTCTCTTACTCTCCCCTTTCATAGGTTTCCTTGCTTCCTTCCTCTGTTCCTGTCCCTTCCCCCTTTCTTTCTTTCTTTCTCTTTTTCTTTCTCTCTTTTACCTTCCCTTCCTCTATTTCTTCTTTTCTTTCTCCTTCCCACCTTCTTCCCTCCCTTCACTTATTCCTCTCTTACTCTCCCCTTTCATAAGTTTCCTTGCTTCCTTCCTCTGTTCCTGTCCCTTCCCCCTTTCTTTCTTTCTTTCTTGCTCTTTTTCTTTCTCTCTTTTACCTTCCCTTCCTCTATTTCTTCTTTTCTTTCTCCTTCCCACCTTCTTCCCTCCCTCCCTTCACTCATTCCTCTCTTACTCTCCCCTTTCATAGGTTTCCTTGCTTCCTTCCTCTGTTCCTGTCCCTTCCCCCTTTCTTTCTTTCTTTCTTGCTCTTTTTCTTTCTCTCTTTTACCTTCCCTTCCTCTATTTCTTCTTTTCTTTCTCCTTCCCACCTTCTTCCCTCCCTCCCTTCACTCATTCCTCTCTTACTCTCCCCTTTCATAGGTTTCCTTGCTTCCTTCCTCTGTTCCTGTCCCTTCCCCCTTTCTTTCTTTCTTTCTTTCTCTCTCTTTTTCTTTCTCTCTTTTACCTTCCCTTCCTCTATTTCTTCTTTTCTTTCTCCTTCCCACCTTCTTCCCTCCCTCCCTTCACTCATTCCTCTCTTACTCTCCCCTTTCATAGGTTTCCTTGCTTCCTTCCTCTGTTCCTGTCCCTTCCCCCTTTCTTTCTTTCTCTTTTTCTTTCTCTCTTTTACCTTCCCTTCCTCTATTTCTTCTTCTCTTTCTCCTTCCCACCTTCTTCCCTCCCTCCCTCCCTTCACTCATTCCTCTCTTACTCTCCCCTTTCATAAGTTTCCTTGCTTCCTTCCTCTGTTCCTGTCCCTTCCCTCTTTCCTTCCTTCCTTCCCACCCTCCGTCCATTCATTCACCCATTCATCTCTTGATCGCTTAAAGCTAGTTTACTGGTTTTCTTTAAAATAAATATTCTAAAACATGTCTCAATTAATGTAATTTTATTGGTTTCTATTTTTATAAGTTACCAGTAGCCACTGCATTTTCTAACCTCGGCTTATACTCGGGTCAATAAGTTTTCACAGTTTTTGTGGCAAAAATTGGTGCCTCGGCTTATACTCGGGTCGGCTTATACTCGAGTATATACGGTATATATATATATATATATATATATATATATATATATATATATATATATATACATATATATATATATATACACACACACACACATACAGTGATCCCCCGCTCGTTGCGAGGGTTCCGTTCCAGGACCCCCCGCAACGAGCGGGTTTTCGCAAAGTAGCGCTGCGGAAGTAAAAACACCATCTGCGCATGCGCAGATGGTGTTTTTACTCCCGCAGCGCTAGCGAGGAGCCGAAGATTGGGGGCGGCGCGGCTGTTTTAAAACGTCGCCGCCGGCATGGGGGGCTTCCTAGCAGCCCCCCAAACCCGGGTTGGGGGTCCGGGGGGTGCTGGCAAGCCCCCCATGCCGGCGACGTTTTAAAACAGCCGCGCGGCTTTCCAATGAGTCCCGAAGACAAACGTCAAACTTCCGCGTTTGTCTTCGGGACTCATTGGAAAGCCGCGCCGCTGTTTTAAAACGTCGCCGCCGGCATGGGCGGCTTGCCAGCACCCCCCCCGAACCCGGGTGAGCAGCGAGCGAACGGCGGGTGGCCGGGCGAAGGGCGGGCGAGCGGGTGCTGGGGAGGGCTTCTCGCTCTCCCGCCAGCAAGAGGGGGAGCGAACGGCGTGGGCAGGCTGCGGACAAGCCGTTCGCTCGGGCCGCTTCCCAGCTGAGTACTCAGCTGGGAAGCGGCCCGAGCGAACGGCGTGGGCGGGAGAAGGGCGCGCGGGCAGGCAGGCTGCGGACAAGCCGTTCGCTCGGGCCGCTTCCCAGCTGAGTACTCAGCTGGGAAGCGGCCCGAGCGAACGGCGTTGGCGGGAGAAGGGCGCGCGAGCCGCGGGCAGGCAGGCTGCGGACAAGCCGTTCGCTCGGGCCGCTTCCCAGCTGAGTACTCAGCTGGGAAGCGGCCTGAGCGAAGCGGCAGCAGCGAGGAGTTTGCGTGGGCGGTGGGGAAACTCCTCGCTGATGCCCGCCAAGAGGGGGAAGACCTAGGGAAGCCGCCCAGCAGCTGATCTGCCCGGCGCCATCTACGCATGCGTGCCCATAGAAAAAAAGGGCACGCATGCGCAGATGGTGTTCTGACTTCCGGGTTCAAAAATCGCAAATTAGCCTGTTCGCAATGGTCGGGGACGCAATAACCGGGGGATCAGTGTATATATAAAGAAATGTAATTAATAATTTTAATCTTAAGAACATAGAATCAAATTTAATGATAATGTAATTTGCAAGTGTGGCATTTCTGCTCAGATCTGGTAACAGCTAGAGTTTTTTATATTCTGTATTAGTTAGACTTCTACGATAAGCGGAGCAATGGTAGCTCCTTAAATGTTTAATGTTGTATGTCTTTGTCTGTCTTTTTTGAAAATAATAAAAAATATTTTTTTTAAAAAAAATGTGCCACGGCTCAAAAAAGGTTGAAAATCACTGAACTAGACAATGTCATTTGGTGGGATACAGGGGAAGAGCCTTTTCTGTGGGGGGGGCGGCCCTCTGGAATCAGCTCCCCCCCCCCCAAGATTTGCATTGCCCCCACCCTCCTGGCCTTCCGTAAAAGTTTAAAGAGCTATCTGTGCTGCCAGGCTTGAGGCCATTAGACCTTAGTCTCCTGGCCGAGGAGTGTAGTATGTCTTGCTGTGTAAGTGGGAAGGAACTATTTTAAATGTTATTAGAGTTTTTAAAGTTTTTAGCAATATTAATTGGATTTTCTAGATATGTATATTGTATATTGTTTTGATATGTTGTGAGCTGCCCCAAGTTCTAGGAGAGGGGCAGCATACAAATCCAATAAATATAATATTATATAATACTGTTTTTCTCTCATCCTACGCAGCAGACAATGGCAAGCAATTTCCAAAAAACACTTGCCAATAAAACTTCAGGGAGTAGTCCAGGCAGTCACCAGGAGTCAAAAAACTGATTTGAAACCATTCAAAACATTTAAGCCTACACGCAATGCATATAATATAGCTTTGAATTCCAATTCCACTGAATATATAAACTCTTACCTTCACATTTGGAAATAAATCACTTTTTGAAAAATGTTTAGCCTCATTTCCACTTAATAAACTGTTGCGAATGTGTACCACAATGTCATTGTCACTGTATCTTGGAAAAGTACAATTATCCATCCTGCAAAAAATAAAAATATTATCTAAATGTAAAAATTGCATAAGCAAATCCTTGTGTGTAGCAACACTTAGCCAATCTTGCCTGAAAGAAAAAAGACAAGTACAAAAAAATAGAAAGTAGGACAAATAACTAAGGCAGACTATCAGCAGATAACCAGACTCTGCAAAGATGAAGTCAGGAAAACATAGGCTCAGAATGAACAAATATTTGCAACAAAAGTCAAAGATATATTTTTTTAAGTTTATTTCTACTTTTAACCAGAATCAGTTAGGTTAAGAGAAGATGGCAAGGAAGTAATAGGGAGCAGAGAGAAAGTAGAACTGCTTAAGCTCATTCTTTGCATGTCTTCCCACCAGTGTTCCCTCTAATTTTTGGGGGGGGGGGGCGGAAAAGTATAGTGTCTGAGCGGCAGTCCCTTTGGGACTGGGCGGCAGAGAAATAATAAATAAATAAATAAATAAATAAATAAACAAACAAATAAAAAACCCACACTGTTTTGCCTCAGAGAATTTCAAAATAAAATACCGTATATACTCGAGTATAAGCCGACCCGAGTATAAGCTGAGGCACCAATTTTTGCCACAAAAACTGGGAAAACGTGTTGACCCGAGTATAAGCCGAGGTTAGAAAATGCAGTGGCTACTGGTAACTTATAAAAATGGAAAACAATAAAATTACATTAATTGAGACATGTTTTAGAATATTTATTTTAAAGAAAACCAGTAAACTAGCTCTGTAAATTTAAAAGAGGGTAAACAAATTAACAATATTAACAATAAATTAAAAAGTAAAAAAAGTAGCTCGATCAGGAACAAAGCTAAAACCTAAGAGTTAAGATCCTTCAAAACTGGATTCCTTCTCATCATTAATTGGATTTACATTATTGTTCTGTTTTTATATATGCTGTGAGCCACCCTGAGTCCTTGGAGAAGGATTGCATACAAATCCAATTAAATAAATAAACAAACAAACAAACAAACAAATAAATAAGTGTATCCAAAGAAGAGCTTCAGCATTAGCTGCTATGAGGTTATCAGCATAGAAAACCAAATAGATAGATAGATAGATAGATAGATAGATAGATAGATAGATAGATAGATAGAAAGATAGATAGACAGACAGACAGAAAATAGATAGATAGATAGATAGATAGATAGAAATAGATACAGATAGATAGATAGATAGATAGATATAGATAGAAAGATAGATAGACAGACAGACAGACAGATAGAAAAATAGATAGCTAGATAGATAGCTAGATAGAAAGAAAGAAAAATAGATAGATAGAAATAGATACAGATAGATAGATAGATGATAGATAGATAGATAGACAGATAGATATAGATAGAAAGATAGACAGACAGATAGAAAAATAGATAGATAGAAAGATAGATAGACAGATAGAAAAAGAATTCCTGTCTAGCTCTGCCTCATAATACATTATTAGATCCTATCCAAGCAAGGACAGCAACTACCACAAAATACCATTTTTTAAACAGTTTAAATCCTTTCAAAGGAGGGGGAGGAGAATCTGACAGCAGGGGGCCTTTTTAATCCGACTAAAGGCAATGCAGAGAGAGCAAGGAATAGTTACTCACCATTACTTTTTTCCCCTCTCGGTTGGAGCAAATGGCTGCCTCCTTTGCTTGAGCTAGGGAGAGGAACTACGGCGTGGGAGAGGAGACAAAAGCTGGTGCCTCCTCGCTCTGGCTCAAGCAATGGCGCCCTCGTGTGGTGACTTTGTCAATGACCCGAGTATAAGCTGAGGCTGTGTTTTTCAGCCCATTTTTTGGGCTGAAAAACTCGGCTTATACTCGAGTATATACGGTACTGTACTGTGTGTCTATAACAGTGAGCTCATAATAGGGCAACTCTATCAATATCAAAATGCCACTTAAATAGTTGAGCTAGTTTCAAACTAGATTTTGATTTTCTTTCTCTCTTCCTTACTCCCATTCTTTTTCTTTCTCTTTTCCTTCCTCTCTTTTTTCTATCTGTTTCTCTCTCTTCCTCTCTTCCTCTCTCTCTCCTTCCCTCTCGGCTTCTGGGCAGGTTTGGAAAACTCTGAGCTGATGATGATTTTTAAGTGAGCGATTGCTCACTGCTCAGCTTAGAGGGAACTATGCTTTCCACAAAATGAAACTACAGTGATACCTCGTCTTACGAACTTAATTCATTCCATGATGAGGTTCGTAAGTAGAAAAGTTCATAAGATGAAGCAATGTTTTCCATAGGAATCAATGTAAAAGCAAATAATGCGTGCAAACCCATTAGGAAAATCCTAACACAGTGGAGATGGACAGCGAGGAGAAGCAAGGAATGGAGGTCCTATCAAAGGTTAACGCCGCCCCAAATTGCTCCCAAAACTTACTATGCCACCCAGATCGAGGTCCTAACAAAGGCAAATGGAGTGAAGAAACGCAGCAAGGAGAAACGAGGCAAACACTTACTATGCCACCCCAAATCAAGGTCCTAACGAAGGCAAATGGATTTTTAAAAGGCAGCAAGAAAGGAGGCAAACGCTTACTATGCAACCCAAGTCGTGGTCCTAACGAAGACAAATGGAGTGAAGGCAGCAAGGAGAAACGAGGCATTTTGAAAGTAGAGGTTATTTTGGAAGATTTTGGAAACTATTTGGGGTGGCATAGGCAGCTTTTGGAGAAGTGATTTTAGGAGCTATTTGGGGTGGCATAGGAAGCTTTTGGAGAGGTGATTTTGGAAGCGATTTGGGGCGAAGGAAGCGATAGGCTAGGGGGGATTTTGGCAGTGGGATGGGGCTGCTGCGAGGAGCAGAGGAAGCGGAGGGCTAGAGAGGAAAGTGGCAGGGAAATGGGGCAGTTCCGGGGTTCCCCCCCTCGGGACTGCAGGTGCAAGCAAAAGGAGGCGGGGAATCCCGCCGGGGATGGCAAGCAAATAGGAAATCCCAGCGGTGGCAGTCACAAGGCAGGAGAATCCCTGCAGCAGTAAGAGAGCACATGCGCAGTAAGAGAGCCCACGCACCCGGGCTCGGGTTCATAAGGTAAAAGTGGTTGTTAAGAAGAGGCAAACAAATCTTAAACACCGGGTTCGTATCTCGAAAACTTCATATGAAGAAGCGTTCGCAAGACGAGGTATCACTGTATAGCCCATCCTGCCAAAAACCTAACCGTAAAATACAGATTAGAAACAAAAATTAAAATAAGCAAGAAAGTGGTTAAACACCTATTGAATCTTGACAAATATAAATCATGGAAACCTGATGGATAACATCCCAGAGTTCTGAAGGAGCTGGCAAATATTATTTTATTACCATTATATTTTATCTTTCAAAAATCCTAGAACACTGGAGAATTACCTGAAGATTGGAAAACAGATGATGTGGTTCCCATCTCCAAAAGAGGGAAAAGAAGGGAAAAAACAGATCCAGGAAACTACAGACCAATCAGTCTAACAATCTGGGAAGATACTCAAAACAATCAAAAATAAATCTGCATATATCTAGAAACAAAGTTACAATTAAAAGCCAGCATGGATTTGCTTAAAACCGATCATGCCAAAGTAATCTTATTTCAATCTTTGACAAAGTGACTAACAAAATGGACACACAGTAGTATATTTAGACTTCAGCAAGGCATTTGACAAAGTAGACCAAGCTAGAAAAAATGTGGGATAGACAGCATAACCATCAGATGGATTTTTAACTGCTAACAATGAGTAGTCCTTAATGGTATTATCTCTACAAGGAAGAAAGGAAGTTTGGTCTTAGGCCCGGCACTCTTCAATATCTTCATAAATGACCTAGATGAGAAAATAGAATTTGAAGATGACACTAAGCTGGCAGGAATAGCTAGCACTCCAGAAGACAAGCTCAGGGTCCAAAAATATCTTGACAGACTTGAACAATAATGGGCTGTATCTAACAAAATATAATTTAATATGGAGAAAAGCAGTTTTAGATAGGAAAAACCAAAGGTATAAACACAGATTAAATTAAATCTGGCTCAAAAACAGTAACTGTGAGAGGGACCTTGGAATCCTAGTGGACAATCACTTAAATATGAGCCAGTATTGTGCAGCAGCAGTTAAAAAAGCTAGTACAATCCTTGGTTGTATAAAGAGGCACAGAATCAAAATCACCTAAAATATTACTGCTAATACCACTTTATAAATCATTAGTAAGGCCAAGTTTTGTTCACCACATTACAACAAAGATGTTGAGACTTTAGAAAAAGTGCAAAGAAGAGCAATTAAGACCTGGAGACTAAAACATATGAAGAACAGTTGCAGGATATGATTTTGACTAGTTTAGAAAAAAGAACTACTAGGGGAGACATTATAGCAATATTTCATTATTTAAGAGGATGCCAGAAAGAGAGGGTCAAACTTATTTTCCAGAGGGCAGGACAAGAACCAATGGATGGAAACTAATCGAGAGAAGCAACCTGGAATTAAGGAGAGAACAATTAACCCAGTGCTTCTCAAATAGTGGGGCAGGTACCCAGGGGGGCGCAGAGCGATGCCAGGGGAGTGTGTGACCCCAGGGAACATGCTTTTTTTGCCGCAGGGAGTAAGATGTGTCTCCTACCTGACACTTGTACTGGTACCTCTGTCACGTTCCTCAGCGTTGTGTCCAGGGCAGCCTGTTCTAAAAGAAAACGTCTCACGAGTTCAATCAAACTTCTCAAACTCGCGTGATGTTTTCTTTTAGATTGGGCTGCTCTGAACACAACACGGAGGAACACATCGAGGTACTGGTACAAGTGTCAGGTAGGACACATGTCTGATGGTGAGGCACAATTTGGAGACTACCGTCGCGGCAGAGAGTTGCCCCCCCCGAAATGTTTACATCTTCCTGGCGGGGCATAACAGAAAATAATTGAAAAGCACTGAATTAACCAGTGGAACAGCTTGCCTTCAGAAGCTGTGGGTGCTTCATCACTGGACATTTTAAAGAAGAGACTGGACAGTCACTTATCTGGAATGGTGAGGAAGTAGAGGTTGGACTAAAAGACCTTCAAGGTCCCTTCCAGCCATATTCTGATTGATGTGTATTTCCTTGGGTCAAAAATAAAGCATGGTTAGGCTTGGTTAATATTTGGGTAAAGTATATACCGTGACTATAAAAGCTGTAACTGGAGAAAAAAAATCCAAAAGTTAGCTTCTGTACTTAAAAAGAAAATACTACACAATCAAGAACTAAAGTCAATATAAAGCCACTTCATACCCTAAACCAGGGGTCCCCAACCACCGGGCCGCGGACCAGTACCGGGCCGCGGGGCATGTTGCACCGGTCCGTGGAGTCAGCAGCTCCCAGTCCTCCTGCCGCCGCCCCCTCCCTCCAGTGCTTCATCTCCCACTGGGAAAGAGGCCTCGGGAGGCAGGTTCTGCCGGCCACAGGGCGATGGACGGGACAGAGGGGCGGGAAGGACCAGGAGGCTCAAGCCTCTTTTGGTTTCTGCCGTGGCACGCCTTTGCGTTTTTGGCTGGGGGGGGAGGCAGGAGGGCCGGCCTGACCCCCTCCCTCCAGCGCTTCACCTGCCGCCGGGCAAGAGGGTTTGGGAGGCAGGTTCTGCCGGCCACAGGGCGATGGCGGGAAAGAGGGGCGGGAAGGACCAGCACCCCCATGCTTAATCCCGCCCCCAACCACACCCCTTTCCACCCCTACCAGGCCATAGAAAAATTGCCTTGCTGAAACTGGTCCCTGGTGGAAAAAACGTTGGGGACCACTGCCCTAAACTATCCTGCAGAATCAAAATAGTACAATCAAAACCTGCTATAAAACAATAAAGGGCAATCCAAGGAGCTATAGAAGAATATATCAAGAAAGCATCTCAATGAAACCTAATGCAGTAATAAATCAAGTTACTTCAGTGCAGTATATATAGGATAGGATATAAAGGATCTAGCGACATAATAGTGATACTTGGACAAAAATAAGTGTAGCTCACTTTATTATACACACTCACAAAGTACAAGAGATTACTCTCAATCTACAGTAATTTATGAGGAGATAAATTGTAAAATCAGTGTTAATAGAACAAATCAAAATTATATGAACAGTATCTTTTATTGTGCAAAGTTACAAGAGTTGTGAGTTTTCTTGGGAAAAGATTTTGGAAATTGTTCTTAAATCAGTTTAAATTTATTTTATATGTTTATATTTCCCAGCAATCATGGATCACTAAAAACAAACGCAGACGGCAGAGCCGAAGAGGTAAAAGGGCGGGAATTTTAAAGACTAAGGAACAAGGTAATTAAAAAAAACCCACTCCCTTCCATCTTTCTTACCAATTTATGTTCACTTGCCAACAAGATGGATGAAATACTGCTTTTAAATAAATGCAATTCTGGTTTTCACAACGCATCTGCCCTATGCTTTACTGAAACCTGGCTAAACGAGGAAATTGATGATAATAATATGCCTGTATCAGGCTTCCAGATTTTTCGTGCAGATCGGAATGCAGAATTATCAGGGGGGGAAAGGGAGGAGGCTTATGTATATATATCAACAACAGCTGGCCTCAAGACATCACCATTATACAAAAATTCTGTGATGAAAACTTGGAGTCTTTAATTATTAATTGCAAACCCTTTTATTCTCCTCGTGAGATTCATTATTTCTTAATATCTGTGATTTACATCCCTCTGCAAGCATCTGTAAAAAAGGCACTAAAAACCCTAGCTGATCAGATTATGGAGGCTGAAGCCAAATACCCTGATTCACTGGCCATTATTTTGGGAGATTTAAACAAGGCAAACTTAAGAGATGAGCTACCGAAATACTTTCAACGTGTAAATTGTCCCACCAGAGGCAATATCTTAGACCAGTGATGGCGAACCTATGACACGCGTGTCACCACTGACACGCCTAGCCATTTTTGGTGACACGTGGCCGCCGGAGAAACGGAGCTTTAGGGAGTGCAATTGCAACCGCAATTATTATTACTTTTCCTCTCCCCTTAATTAAGAGGCCGGGCGATTTTCGCCCCGCCGATATTTGCGATGGCTGGGAGGGGCGAGAACACCGCCTCCCAGCTGATTGGCGTGGTGCCAAGCATCGAACGGTGGTTGGCTCGCAGGGGCCGCTGGGAGCGAGGGGAGGGGTTGCAGGCCTCCTCCCTTCCCCCTGCCCAGGAAAGAGTTGTAAGAAAGAAAGTTGTAAGAAAGTGCGCTGCTTTCTCGGAAAGCCAGCTTTCCTGGCCAGCACAGGGCTTTCCCGCCGCTCCCTCCCTCCGAAAACACAACGGAGGTCCACAGCGAAGCCGAGTGGAGCAACGGGAGGCTCAGGCTGGTGGCGGTAGACCTCCGGGTTTTTTTCGGCGGGGGGGGGCAGGAGGACCTTCCTGGCTTTCCGGGGCAGCTGGCTTGAGACTTGTGCCGGTCAGCAAAGCCAGCTGCACGCCGGAGATGTGGAGAGAAAGAAGGGAAAGAGAGGGAGGGAAAGAGGAGAGGACAGAAGGAGGGAGGGAAGGAAGGGAGAGAAAAGTGAATGAGAGGGAGAGAGAAAGGGAGGAAGAGAGGGGAATAGGGGAAGGAAGGAAAAGAGAAAAAAGTGGAAGGAAGAGAGAAGAAAGGAAGGGAGAGAGAGAGAGAAAGAGAGAGAGAAGATAGGAAGGAAGAGAGAGTGAGAGAGAGCAAGAAAGAAAGACGGAAAGATTGAGAAAGGCAGCGTGTGTGTGTGTGCGCGTGTGCGCGTGTCGCTGATGGTCCGGGAGCTTAGCGTGTGCGTGGAGAGATGAAGAGGAAGAGGGAGAAATGCAGCGTGTGGGGTGTGTGTGTGTGTGTGCCGCTGATGGTCCGGGAGCTTAGCGTGTGCGTGGAGAGATGAAGAGAAAGAGGGAGAAACGCAGCGTGTGTGGTGTGTGTGTGTGTGCTGCCAGCGTGTGCGTGGAGAGATGAAGGAAAAGAGGGAGAAACGCAGTGTGTGTGTGTGTGTGCTGCTGATGGTCCGGCAGCTGCAGCGTGTGGGGGGGGGGCGCCAATGCTAAGGCAGTCCGTCCATGGTGGGGCTGCAGGGCAGGCACAGCAGCCCAGGGAGAAAGAGGGAATTGAGATAAAGAGAGAGGGAGAGATGAAGGGAAAGAGGGAGAAAGGCAGGGAGAGAAAGATAGAAAGGAAGAGGGAGGGAGAGATAGAAAGGAAAGAGGGAAGGAGGAAAGGGAGGGAGAGATAGAAAAAAGGAGGGAGGGAGGAAAGAAGGAGGGTGAGGGGTAGTAGGATAGGGAGAGGGAAAAGGAAGGGCTTGGAGAAAGGCAGGGTGAGAGAAAGATAGAAAGGAAAGAGGGAGGGAGGAAAGAGGGAGGGAGACATAGAAAGGATAGAATTATAGATGCAAGAACTCGCTCATGTGTGATAGCGCACGCCCACACTTTATTTATTTATTTATTTATTTATTTATTTATACTTATATGCCGCCCAGTCCCAAAGGGATTGTCACTCAGACACTGTACTTTTCCGCCCACCCCGAAAAAAAATTAGAGGGAACACTGCCCTCGCCCCTTTGCTCCCTGCTCGCCTTCCAGAACAGTGTTACAGGAGACGGTGCTAAGGTAAACCCTTTCCGGGTTATTAATTTGTAATTTTAAAAAATCATGCCGGGCTCGCAAAAAAGAGAGTCTGAAAAAAAACCCTGCGTGGACGTCGCACCATTTGCTTCCTCCTTTGGCGGCTCATAACTAGATTTTTACAACTCCCCACCCCCCTTGATAAGCTTTTACTTGAATCTGAACAGTTTGGGGGTTCGCCAAAGAGAGAAAAGTGAACGAGAGGGAGAGAGAAAGGGAGGAAGAGAGAAAAGTGAACGAGAGGGAGAGAGAAAGGGAGGAAGAGAGGAAGGAAGGAAGAGATAAATATAAAGGGAGAGAGGGAGAAAGAGAGGGAGGGGAAGATGGGAAGGAAGGAAAAGAGAGAGAGAAAGAGAAAAAAGTGGAAGGAAGAGAAAAAAAGGAAGGGAGAGAGAGAGAGAAAGAGAAAAAAGTGGAAGGAAGAGAAAAGGAAAGAAAGAAAGGAAGGAAGGGAGAGAGAGAGAAAGAGTGTGAGAGAGAAGATAGGAAGAGAGAGGGAGAGAAATGATAGAATAAAGGGGAGAAAAAAAAGAGAAATGAGAAAATGATTGAGGCAGAGAATGACAGGAAAGAGAGAGAAAGATAATTATGCATATTTGTTATTTAAACTATAAATATCACAAAATTATGTTTTTTTCTCAAGGTGACACACCACCCGAGTTATGCTCAGTTTTTTGGCGAATTTTGACACACCAAGCTCAAAAGGTTGCCCATCACTGTCTTAGACCATTGCTACACAACAGTAAAAAATGCTTACTGGGCCTTACCAAGAGCAGCTGTAGGCCACTCTGATCATTGCATGATTCATCTTTTACCTGCTTACAAACAAAGATTTAAAGCCAATAATTAAATCAGTGAGGACTTGGACTGATGAAGCAAAGTTAAAGCTACAGGCTTGCTTTGACTGCAGACTGGAATATTTTTAAAGACACCTCTGCAGACCTAGATGAACTCACAGATACTGTAACATCATATGTCAGCTTCTGTGAAGACCTATGTGTACCAACCAGAAACTTGCAAATATACAGTAACAATAAACCTTGGTTCACAGCCAAACTCAAGCAGTTACATCATTCCAAAGAGGAAGCCTACAGAAAAGGTGATAGAATACTGCAAGGTTCGACAAACCCAGGCGCCTGGTCGCCAGTGGCGCCTAGAAAATGTTGTCTGGCGCCTAGAAAATGTTGCCTGCTGTACTGTATGTCAGCGTTTCCCAACCGGTGTGCCGCCTGGGCAGGGCGCTGCGGTGCCTCTGACCTCTCCGCTCCTGCCCGATGCCGGGGTTTCTGGCGCTCTCCTGCTGGGTCCCAAAGAAGGCAGGCAGGAAGGAGAGCTCCATTCTTCGCGCCTTTTTCCCGCCTTCCTTCTTTGGAGCCCAGCAGGAGAGCGCCAGAAACCGCGGCATCGAGCAGGAACCGGGAGGTCGGAGGCACCGGCACGACAGCGCCCGCCCAGCTGAAGGTTCCCTGTCGTCATCGGCAAGTGTCCTTTGGGGCCCGGCGGGAGGGCACTGGCGGTGGGAGCGGGGGGGGGGGGGCCGCGGCTGCAGCAGCACAGGCAGTCGCGGGGAGATGGCGGGGGGAGCGGGGGGCGGCTAAAGCGGCCCCGGGCACCGTTCCCTGTACGCTTTTCCAGGGGCGCGCAGGGAGCCGCGGCCACCCGCCCGCCTACCGGATTTCCCTCTGCGCGGCTGGGGAGGTGGATTCGCCGCCCCCGCCAGCCCGATCTCCCTCCAGTGGCTGGTGACGTAGTTCTACCGCCCTCGCCAGCCTGATCTCCCTCCGTGGGGGGGTGGGGGGCGACGAACCGACGACCGGGGGCTGTCCGTCCGTGTTGGGTGGTGCAGGGCAGGCACAGGCAGCCCCAGGGGAGAACAAGGGAGGGAGAGAAAGGAAAGAGAGAGTAAGGGAGGGAGAGAAAATTGAATGAAGGAGGGAGAGAAAGAAAGAGTAAGAAGCAGAAAGGATAGAGAAAAAGGAAGAGAAAGGGAGGGGGAGAAAGGAAAGAGGGAGGAAGGGGGGGAGAGAAAATTGAATGAAGGAGGGAGAGAAAGAAAGAGTAAGAAGTAGAAAGGATAGAGAAAAAGGAAGAGAAAGGGAGGGAGAGAAAGGAAAGAGGGAGGAAGGGGGGGAGAGAAAATTGAATGAAGGAGGGAGAGAAAGAAAGAGTAAGAAGTAGAAAGGATAGAGAAAAAGGAAGAGAAAGGGAGGGAGAGAAAGGAAAGAGAGAGAAAGGGAGAGAAAGGGAGGGAGAGAAAATTGAATGAAGGAGGGAGAGAAAGAAAGAGTAAGAAGTAGAAAGGATAGAGAAAAAGGAAGAGAAAGGGAGGGAGAGAAAGGAAAGAGGGAGGAAGGGGGGAGAGAAAATTGAATGAAGGAGGGAGAGAAAGAAAGAGTAAGAAGTAGAAAGGATAGAGAAAAAGGAAGAGAAAGGGAGGGAGAGAAAGGAAAGAGAGAGAAAGGGAGAGAAAGGGAGGGAGAGAAAATTGAATGAAGGAGGGAGAGAAAGAAAGAGTAAGAAGTAGAAAGGATAGAGAAAAAGGAAGAGAAAGGGAGGGGGAGAAAGGAAAGAGGGAGGAAGGGGGAGAGAAAGAAGATATGAAGGAGGGAGAAAAAGAAAGAGAGATAGGAAGGAAAGAGGGAGAGAAAGGAATGAGAGAGAAAGGGAGGGAGAGAAAGGGAATGAAAGAGGGAGAAGGGGTGAGAGATAGAAAGGATAGACAGAAAGGGAGAGAAAGGAAAGAGAGAAAGGGAGGGAGAGGAAGGAAAGAGATGAGAGAGGAAGGAGGAGACAGAGGGGGTGAAAGCGATGTCAGGTGGAGACTCGGCAAAAAACCAAGTTTGCTTAAAAAAAATTCTGGCTCCTAAATTTTTTGGCTGGCTCCTAGATTCTGAACAACTTTGTCGACCCCTGGAATACTGTACAATCAGGCCAGAAATATATTAACAAGGGAGATCAGAGCAGCAAAGCTGCTCTGATTTGAAAAGCTAAAGAATCAATTCTCAGCAAATGAACCAGCAAACATGTTGAAAACTCTCAAAAATATCACCAGTTACAGCAAACCACCTTCCCAAGCTGAAGGAGATCAGCAATTGGCAGATGACTTGAATGTGTTCTACTACAGGTTTGAAAAGAAACCACAACCACTTATCTGCACAACCTCCATCCCGGACACACCAACAACAGCCAAATCTTCTACAACTGAATCTATCCCATTGGGTTTACAACCCCTAGTGATCACAGAGAAGGAAGTGAAACAGACAGAAGCCTGGAAAAGCACCAGGCCCAGACAAGATAACTCCTGCTTGCTTAAAGGTCTGTGCTGACCAATTGGCCCCCATCTTCACCCAAATCTTCAACAAATCACTAGAGTTGTGCTATGTTCCTTCCTGCTTCAAATGTTCTACTATCATCCCAATGCCGAAGAAGCCCTCCATCAAGGAACTGAATGACTACAGACCAGTTGCTCTAACATCTGTAGTTATGAAAACCTTTGAAAGGCTAGTGATGTTCCACTTGAAAACCATTACGGATCCACTGTTAGACCCCCTGCAATTTGCATACCAAGCAAATAGATCGACAGATGATGCTGTTAATATGGCTCTACACTACATCCTTCAACATCTTGAATCTCCAATGGCCTACGCTAGAGTCCTCTTTGTAGACTTCAGTTCAGCATTCAATACCATCATACCGGATATTCTCTTAACCAAACTAAATCAGCTAGTGGTACCTGAACACACGTGTAAGTGGATCACAAGCTTCCTAACAGACAGGAAGCAGCAGGTGAAGCTAAGAAAAATCACATCAGATACATGTACAATTAGCACAGGTGTCCCCCCCCCCAAGGCTGTGTATTCTCACCACTTCTCTCTATACACTAATGACTGCATCTCAAACAATCCATCTGTTAAACTATTGAAGTTTGCAGGCGATTCAACAGTGATCGGACTCATTCGCGACAATGATGAATCTGCATAGAGACGGGAGATTGAACAACTATCCTTGTGGTGTGACCACAACAATCTAGAACTGAACACTCAAAACCATAGAAATGGTGGTACTTTAGGAGAAACCTTTCCACCCCTCACAATGCTAGACAACACAGTATCAACAGTAGAGACCTTCAAATTTCTAGTTTCTATGATATCTCAAGACCTAAAATGGTCACCTAACATCAAAAACATAATAAAAAAAGCACAACAAAGAATGTTCTTTCTGCACCAGCTCAGGAAGCTCAAACTGCCCAAGGAGTTGCTGATACAGTTCTACAGAGGAATCATTGAGTCTGCCATATGCACTTCTGTAACTGTCTGGTTTGGTGCTGCAATCCAACAGGACCGACACAGACTTCAGAGGATAATCAGAACTCCAGAAAAAACAATTGCTGCCAACCTGCCTTCCATTGAGGACCTGCATACTGCACGAGTCAAAAAGAGGGCGGGGAAAATATTTACTGACCCCTCACATCCTGGACACAAACTGTTTCAATTCCTACCCTCAAAATGTCGCTACAGAGCATTGCACACCAAGACAACTAGACACAAAAAGTTTTTTCCTGAATGCCATCACTCTACTAAACAAATAATTCCCTCAACACTGTCAGACTAAATTTGCACTTTGTTTCCTCATTGCTTATTTGACCCTTCTGACAATCATTAAGTATTGTACCACATGATTCTTGACAAATGTATCTCTTTCTTTTATGTACGCTGAGAGCATATGCACAACTCTAGTGATTTGTATGTCCAATCACACTTGGCCAATAAAATTCTATTCTATTCTATTTAAATTACATACTAAGTAAAAGATACCAATTATTTTCTCTTACAAAATTGCTAATTGACGTACTGTATTTGATGTTATGAGAATTCAGAATATCAGTCCAAGAAAAATACTACTTTGATTAGATGTGATGATCAGGTAAATTCAAAGCTTTATTTCAAAGTGACTTTATTTAAATATTTTGTTTTTCCCCCTGGCTTGATTTCATTAAAAATAACCAACCTAGAACACAATAGACTTGAAAAAGCCTATTTTGAAAAGACTACCCAAGTTTTATTACATTAAAAAATTCAACATACTATCCCTAGCTCTCCAAGACAGTACAGAATTGTAAACTAATTGCAGTCCCAGTGCTTTATCTCTGTATGCTGTATAACAACTGTTGATAACCACCAAAAAGTTGCATCAGCATGTTCAGATAGCATCCCTCTAGGCTTTTTGTCAGGTCTCAGGGAAACAGTAGTAATGAGGCATAGAAAATGGTTTTTTAAAACTTCAAAGCCTCTCGCAGTTCAAAGGGCAGACAGAAAGAAACTAGATTATAGAAAGTCAATGTGGTGTAGTCAGGGTGTCCAGGGGGAAAGCATTTTGAAATTCCCTGATATTTCCCTGTAACTTGTGATCTAATTAAGGCGTGGTCATAGATGATATGATACCAAATGGCTAAGTCATGGAGAAATATTGGTAGCTGTGGAAGCAAGTTGTTGCCAGTTATGCTCATTTTTGCTTGACTCTGACAGGCAGCGTAATCCGTTTTTTTTAACACATTATTTTCCCCTGACTTTTAAACATTTTAATACAGTTTGATTTTTCCCTGATTTATTCCATTTTTTTCACAAATTTCCTGATAATTTCCTGGTATTTTCTTAACTGCCAATTTCCCTGATAATTCCCTAATTTCCGTTTTCCAGGTTTGTTGGACACCCTGGTAGTGGTGAAGTTGGTCTAAAAAGCAGGGCTGTGAGGTCTCCTGCTTTGGTCATGAGAGTTGAATGATGATTTTGGAGTAGTCACTGTCAAAGAATTGTTACAGGGAAAATACGGTAGTAGAATACATTTGTCCCCTTGAGGTGGAAACCCCACCTTCAAAAGATTGCTCCTGTGGGGAAAATGGGAGGCAGTAGTATTAGATGTCTGCCACCTTGTGTTGTTTATAAAAGTAATAAAGATGGTAAATTAAGTAAGTAACAGTTACAGGCTAGGATTGTCGAAACAAAACGTATATTTTGAGTTTACATTAAAAGAGCTATTTCTTCACCTTCCATTATCCACCAGATGATCCCCTTGTAACGCCTCTTCGAAGCCCCACTGTCTCTCCCGATACCAAACGCTACCCTCCTCCTTCTCCACCCCACCCCCACGATGTAGGAATTCTTCTAATCCTCCCACCCCGCAAGCCTGGTGCTCCCAAGCAAGTTTAGGAAAATGCAGCATGGAAGCCCATTTGAAGTGCGAAGGCTGTTCTCCGCCCTTTTCGCAAGTCTCGAAAACCTGCCGGAGTTGCTCTTACATGGAGGCAGCGGTCTCTTCCTTCCTCGGAGATAGCTACGCTCATGAAAACGCAGACGACGGCCGAATGGAGGGAGGAAGGGAATTTTCAACAGTCCCCCGTTACCATCGCAAACGTAATGCGCCGTTCAAATTTGGCGGGAGCTCCACCCCCTCCTGTACGTAGCATTGCGTCACGGCGAAAAGTAGTTTTTGTCTTGACTTTCGGCCGTTTCGTTGGCCTGGCGCAGGCTTATTACCGGGGAATCTGACTGACTGCTTTTTTCCTTCTTCTTAATATGTTCAGACTGCTTTTCTTGAAGAGCGGAGCAAGACTGACATAGACAACTTCCACCCAGCTGTGGAAAATAAGAAGGAATTCGGCATAGTAACTTCGTATTGCTAAGCTTTAAAAATGGAGAGCTGGATATCTGTAATGTCTTCATTTATTTAGTCAGTCAGTCAGTCAAGTACGTATTTGGTGGTATAAAAAGATATAACAATATCTATATACATGATACAGTACTAGTAAAAGAGAAGCATTAGGACAGTTCACATCCCAGTGCTACTTCCTTCTTTGAGTTAACAGCTTGATAGCCACCACTTCATCTGCCTCTACTCCTGTCTTCCATTTCCCCTACCGTTATGTTGCCTTTCTGGAGATTAAAAGGGGATAAATAAAAACGAACACACTTTAAAAAAAATAGTAGCCCCTTTTTTCTTATGCAGGCAGATCACTAGACCTTTCAGCGTATTTTTTTGTCCTTCCTTGGGTCTTGTCAGAGATTAAAAAACTGAAGTTTATTAGGCAAGAAAAGCAAAAGCAACTAGAAAAACCATCCCTACCTTTTAAATATCCAAAATGCAAAACTGGAAGAAGCCACAGGATGGTGATAATCTACAAATAGAGAACTGTGTCCCAGAGTCCCTAACAACCAATCGTTTTAAATTAATATATGACTTCCATAAAGGGAAAAAAGATCTGGAATAGAACCCAAAATAGGAATTCAGAATCCAGTTTCATACATTACAAAAAGAAATTACAGTATAACTTTGGACATTCATGAATATCACATAGGTTCATGAGTAAACTTAGTAAAATATTAAACAGTTATTCTCTTTGTCTCAATTAATTTGATATGCCTGTTTCAAATTTTAAGTTTCAAATTCCAGTTTCCAATTTAGCCCAGCGCTTGCAGCTCTAGTTCCCCGTTTCTCTGTTTCCTGCTCCAATTCTGTTTTTTTTTAAATGATTCTAAAATGAATAAAGTGGAAAGTTCCTCATGTGATCTGCCATGATCCCAGGACATCCCACATTTGCACATTCGTTGTCATTTTGTTTTCAGCATCCCCCCCCCGGGGTATTTTGCACTGCACATGCGCGTTCGCCCCCACGAGGCATGCCCATGTAATGCAGGAAGAAGTGAACTGGCAGCGAGGTAAGTTGGAACCCACCCTTGCTGGAAGGTTACTTGTAATAGGAGAGTTGTTTCTTCCCTATATTGAGAAAGGCACAGACTATTGGAGAAAAACAACACAAAACAATTTACAAGCCAATAATTTACAAAAAGATACAATCACCTAAAGCAGTGGCCCCCAACCTTTTGGGCACCAAGAACCAGTTCTGTAGAGAAAGGTTTTTCTATGGACTGGAGGGCACATGGTTTTATATGCTGCCTGCATCCCGCGGATGGGGCTTCACTTGTGTCAAGTAGAGCCCATCTTTTTCTTTGGATATTCAGGGCTGCCATACTTAGTACTATGGAAAACTGGGAGGGGGGATTGCATGGAGTGGTAGAGATATATAGCCATAGCATTCTTTTCTCTGGGGGTCAAGGATGTTCAGCCTGCATCTGGAGTGGCATGACTGGAAGGCATCTCCAGTTGGAACAGTGGATTGATTGGACCATGTGATGAACATGTGGATTCAGGGGAAGGAACTTTGACTTTCTTATGGGTGGAGAAAACCAGGAAGCTTTCAGATTTGAGTTTTCCCAGATGTGCCAATATGATATCTCTAATGAAGTGGAACTTTGAGGAACTTCTAGCTTCGGAGTCTTCTTTCATTGGGGGGGGTGTTACTTGGAACTCTGACATTAACCCAAATTTCTTTTAAAACTTCAACCAGCTCCCCAGTCTCCAGAGCACTCTCCGGGGTCCTGAGCCTGAGTGCTGACCCTGACATCTTGTTTCCATGGCCCAGTTGCTGGCATGACCAGGGATTGGAAACCTCTGACCTAAAGAACACAATCAGCATATTTCACTTATCTATGAGCTGTGCCCTACAAAGTGGCTCATTGAAGATGCCAGACAGAGCTGCTGGCAAAATGGCGGAACAAAATACAACTAGACCACAGCCATTCAACCTGATAGCTTATCACTGCTCCATTATGAGACTTCGCCTTATAAAAATTCTGCAAGGGATCTTCATGATGCAGTTGGCAGGAGCCATTTGTTTTTGTCTTTCTATGAAACAGGAAGACAGTGATATCTATCATTGTTCAGTATGATGAAGCAAAAAATTGACAATTTGTTTTAAACTTAAATTATATTTTAAAGTTCTCCTGTGAAACCATAAAGTTATAAAACCTCCAGGGGAGGGGAGGAATAAAAACTAGCAATGGCTGTAGAATTGTACATTATTATTTATAACTATTGTTCATTCTTCCTAACGAGCATTCTTCCTAACTTAAAAGTCTGAAATCTACTGTAGATTACAGATTTTGTAAGAATTTCATGTTTTATATTTGGGAGGGGTGTTCATTATTTTTATCTATTTTTTAATGTGAAAAACCTGTTCTTTTGTTCCTCTATTCATATTAAAGGAAGTTTTCCAATGGGGGAAGTCAGAAGTTGTTCCTGTTCCTGCCACTTTTTAAATCTGTCCCTGCTCACTAGTGCTGACGCTTCCAGCACTAGTGAGCAGGGAACCCACACTACTGCCCACACTTAACTAGCACTTGTGTCCAGCTCGTCTGAGATTACCACCACTTAATGACCCATATAACGTATTTTTCGGTGTATAAGACGCAACTAGATTTTAGAGCAGGAGACCAAAGAAAAAAGTATTCTGAACCAAATGGTGTAGTATTTACAGTATATTGTTTAATAAAATACCAGTGTAGCAGAATACTTTTTACAACCATGTATACTTTTTTACAAACTTCAAACTTGACAGCTTCAAGACTTGTGGACTTCAACTCCCAGAATACTTCCACCAGTCATGCCAGCTCAGAAATGGGAATTGAAATTTACAAGCCTTAAACTTGCCAGATTTCAAGACACTTGCACCCCTAACTCAAACAAATAAACCAAACAAACAAGGACAATTCATTTTGTTATTTTTTCCTTTAGTCACAGAAATGGCTAGTGATAGAATCATTTACAATTACAGTTACCTGCTGAGGTTGCCTTAATATTACTATTATACCATGAGGTTTTCAAAGACCCCTCTCTTAACTACAGTATTACAATTTTCACAACTGAAGTGCATGGAAATATATGGTGATGATGATAAACCTGAAATACTCCTTAAAAGGAGTGTTTCTAGAGCAGGGATCTCCAACCTTGGCAACTTTTAAGAGTTGTGGACTACAACTCCCAGAGTTCCTCAGCCACTTTTGCTGGCTGAGGAACTCTGGGAGTTGAAGTCCACAAATCTTAAAGTTGCCAAGGTTGGAGACCCCCATTTTAGAGCACTAAAGATTCAGCTAAACTCCCGTTTTCCTTCAGAGAGAGAAGGTTTAAGAAGCTGCAAGATTTACCAGAAGCTATAAACTGGGAACATATCTTATTTCCTCCTCCCCTTATCTATTCTTATCTATTTGTCTCTTTCCGTTCCCACGACAATTCACTGTTTCAGTTGGGCCACTTAGGTGAGAAAACTGGCTGGCTTCGGACCAGAAGTGCGTGGAACGATGCGGGCTTTGCGTTTTTCTCTCTGGCAGTGTGAAGCTCCCTTGTTTTCTTCTCTGGCAGGTCCTGGGATACAGGTTCATTTAGTCTCCCGAGCACCGCCGCCACTGCTGTCGCCATGCTGTCGCTGTGGGGGACAGACTTATTTTCCCCTTTGCTGCCTTTCTTTTTTTTTTTTTTTTTTAAATTTTTTATTTATTGATTTTTAACAATTTAAATCACACAACATAAAACAGTGCATAGTGAAAAGTGAATTGTGCCCATCACCCCGACATACACACATTCCCCACCACCAAATTGGGGGTATTTCTTTTTTAATCCACTTAACCCAAGAGCAATATATCTGTCTACATATTATAGAGTGATTCTAGTTTATTTCTTGTAGCTTGGTCTCGGATTCTGCTCGTCATATATCGTCTTACCTTGTCCCACCGTCCCATCAGCTGTCCCAAATCAGTTTCATTATCCAAATTTATCCTTTTTTCCATAATTTCAAATTGAATATGATCCACCATGTACCTATACCAATTTTGCATTGTCCATTTTGTCGCATCCTTCCAACCCAAAACTATTACTGCCTGAGCACTTTCTATTGCTGCTTTTTTTATTTCTCTAAATTCTCCCATCGCATTGCTTTTTACTAGTACTGCCATTTCCTTAGTGATTGTCCATTGTATATTTAACATTCCATTAATATCCTCTTTCACTTTTTGCCAAAATTCCTGCACTATTGGGCATTCCCAAAACATATGCATAAACACTCCTTTATCTTGACAACCATGCCAACAATTCCCCCTAACATTCTGCTGAAAATGTGCAAATTGAACGGGAGTAAAATACCACTTATGTAATATTTTCCTTCTCATTTCCCTAATTCTTGTATTTTTAATTTTCCTTATATCTTCTACTATATTTTCCATTTCTTGTACCTCTACTGATATCTCATTTTGCCACCATTTAGTCAATCCATCAATCGTGTCCCCATCTGACTGCACTAGCAGTTTGTATATATTAGTTGCTTGCGCCTTTATCCCCTCGCTTTTTTCTCTTATTATTTTCTCTAACCCTGTCTCCTCCCGCCATAATACTTCTTTATTCTCCCTTTCATTTAGATATTTACATATTGCATTTATTTGTAGCCACCTTCCCTTACCTAACCACCATTCTATGCGATTTCTGCTTGGCCTGCCATCCTTCTCGTATAACTGTTCTATCTTAGTTATCCCTCTTCCCTTCAACTCTCCTATAACCCTATTTAAGTTAATTTCGTTTTCTCTATTTATTACATAAAGCGATGACAGTTTAGATTTATATGATCCTATTTTCCCTTGCCATTTTTTCCAAATTTCCATAGTCCCTTTCATTGGGCCTATTAATTTTCCTATATCTCTCCTATTCCACTTCCTAAAAATCAATTCTCTATTATTCATCCCGTTTATCTGTTTTTCCAATTTCGCCCATTTATTTTCACTTAATTGCAACTCCATTAACCTTTCCATTTGAAAGGCTTCCCTATACAGCTCCAAACATGGAACACCCCATCCCCCCTCTTTTTCATTCGCAATTAACCACTTTTTTCTTATTCTTGGTCTCTTATCTTCTTCAATCCAATAATTTAATTTTTTGTCCCACTCTTTAACCTTACATACCGATAACCCCCCCGACAGCACCTGAAATAGGTACATCATCTTGGGAGCTATCATCATTTTTAAAGCTCTTATTTTAGAGAGTCTCCTTAGCTTTTTATCTTTCCAGCTCCTCATCTGTTTCAACATTTTCCTCCATGTTATTCTATAATTAATCTCTTCCATTTTCACTGGGTTTTTTAATAACCAAATTCCCAAATATTTTATTTTTTTAAGTCCTAATTTCAACCCTGATTCTTTCCTAATTTCTATCTGTTCTCTCGGATCTGTATTTAAACACATAATCTCTGATTTTTCCATATTAACCGACAGTCCCGATTCCTGCTTAAACTCTTGTAAAATATTTATTATACCTTTAATCATCTCCATCGGGGTCTGGGTCAATATAATTGCATCATCTGCAAATAAATTTATTTTCATTTCTAATTTCCCTATTCTATATCCTGCCCAAGTGTTATCTTGTCTTATCTTATTAGCTAAGATCTCTATTGCTATTACGAATAATTTTGGAGACAGAGGGCATCCCTGCTTGGTGCCATTTAATATTTTAATACTCTGCGTTCTTTGTCCATTCACTCTTATATATGCTTCATTTCCTTTATAAATCTCTTTTATAGTTTCACAAAATTTTTCCCCCATATTTAATTTGTTACATAATTTATATAAGTAACTATGGTTAACTTTATCGAAAGCTTTATAAACATCTAATTTCAAAATTCCCAATTTCCTTTTAGTAACGGTAGCATGGTGCATCACATTCATTACATTTCTAATTGGTTCACTTATTTTCCTTCCCTTCACGAATCCATATTGATCCTCTTCAATTATTTTTGGTAAAATATTTTCTAATCTATTTGCCAGTATTTTCATAAATATTTTATAATCCTGATTTGCCAAACTGATCGGACGGTAAGACCCAGGCTCCCTTAAATCTCGACCCATCTTCGGAATGGTAACAATTTCTGAAAGCTTCCATGTCTGCGGGATATCACGATTTGACAATATATTATTAAACAATTTCCCCAAATGCGGAAGCAAAACATTCACATAAGTTTTATAAAATTCCCCTGTAAACCCATCTGGGCCCGGTGCTTTGGCTTGTTTTAACCCTTTAATTACTCTAGCAATTTCATCTTGTGTAATTTCTGCATTCAAAATTTGTTTGTCTTCTTCACTTACTATTTTCCCAACCTTGAGGACTTCTATCTTCACTTGCTCCTCTTTATACAAATCTTCATAATATTTCCTCATTATCTCCTCTAACTGGTCATTACCATATCTAACCACTCCACTGGTGTCCCTCAATGCTAAAATACATGATTTTTCTTTCCTCTTCTTCAGATATCTCGCCATTTGCTGCATTGATCTTGTCCCCCAACTCTGTATTTTTTGTCGCATCGCCATTCTCATCTTATTCCATTTAATCTCATCATACACCATCAACTGTTTCTTTTTCAATTTCAGTAAACTATTCCAATCTCTACTTTTCGTCATTCTTAACTGCTCTTGTATCAAATCTATTTCCCTTATCTTCCTTTCCCTCTCTCTACCCCACCTCTTCCTAATATCTGCTTCCATACATATACATTGTCCCCTCATGAAGGCCTTACATGCATCCCATACAATTGATTGTTTAATACCACCCACATCATTAATTCTAAAATATTCTGATAACTCTGTTTGCAATTTCTCTTTATCTTGTTCCCTAGCAGTTACAACTGCATTATATCTCCAAATTTTTTGATTTCGTTCCTGACCTATTTCCAATTCTGCCAATAGTGGGGCATGATCTGATATCCATATACTTTTAATGTCTACTTTTTTAACTTGTATATTACCTCCCCTGTTCATTAATATGTAGTCTATGCAGCTAAATGTGTGATGTCTTGCTGAATAATATGTAGCTCTGTTTAAAATATCTGCATGTAAATCCACCATATTAAGTCTATTTAAATGTAGCATCCTGCTATTTGCATTCCCATTTGTTAATTGCATATTAAAATCTCCTGCCAAAAAAGTTGAGCCCTCCTTAAAATTGTCTAACTTCTTCTTAGTATTTATTATAAATTGTTTTGTTTTCCCATTTGGGGCATAAATTGCTGCTAATGTCAACTTCTTTTGATTTATTTTCCCTTTAACAAATATCCACCTTCCTTCTCTGTCTTTCTGAATTCCCACCTCTTCAAATCCCTTTGCTGCCTTTCCATGGCAGGAGCAGCGGCAGCGCTTGGGAGCCTGAACGAACCCGCCCTCCAGAATGTGCCAGACTTTCCTCTTCGGCTGCCTTTCCATGGCGGGAGTGGCAGGTCCTAGGATATGGGCTCGTTCAGGCTCCCAAGTGCCACCACTGCCACTACCACTCGTGTCAGGGGTGCCTGTGGTGGGCCAAGTGCTCTGCCAGCAAAAACAGGCTCCTGAGCTCTGTTTTTGGCTGCCATAGCCTCCTGCAACCCTGTGTCAATGAAAATGGAGCTTGGGAGGCCGCACACAGCCCTCCTGAGTTCCATTTTCACTGGCAGAATCACCATGAGCCGGTCCTTCACTGTTTCCAGGAAACAGCCATCCTGGAAACAGTGAAGGGCTGGCTCATGGTGCTTCTACCAGTGAAAATGGAGGCCAGATCTAGCCCCAGGGCCTTGAGTTTGAAACCCTTCTCTTATATTATTCTTTAACTGATTTTCACTATCTGTTTCAAACTGCCAATATTGTTGATTATTATTTCCTCAACCTTTCTCACTATAGTTGTACTTTGGTACTAGGCACTAATTGGTTCTTGGAAGTTTGAATGGGTACTAAAAAATAAGTCTCAAACCATGTGACTTACCATGTAACATTCATTTCAGCTGGGAAGAACTTTCCATCTGTCTCTTTTCCTATGTCAGTGATCTTCCTAGCATGGCTATTTTTTGTATTTCCCACAGCTATCTCCCTCTTCCTATAGCAAAGGATTGAGTACTAAACAAAGACCAAATATTGGGACAACATTTTCATGTCAAAATGCATTGAGTGTCAAATTTGATGAGTTTTGAAGCAGTCGGGTACAAAGATAACACTGCAACACTCCATATTTCAAAACTTGTCTTTCTACCACCCCCTACAAACACAAGCTAAAGCTGAATTCATTATAACTGGAAAATTCCAATGGAATTATTTAAACTGTTTCCCAATTGCAACTGAGAAATTGGGGAAATGGTATAGAAGTGTAGCTTTTTTTCACATCTGGAACATCATTCCCACCACTATTATCTATCAGATAATCTTGACAATAAAGAAAACAGGTACATTACATTAAAATTACTCTTTTTTCATGTCTTTGCCTAGTGTTCTTTCCATTCAGACATAGCTACAGCATCTGTCTGTTTACAAATATTTTATTGCAGGGAAAGTGAAATTTCTAAAGAAGTTCCAAGTAATGTTATTTGTACAGGTTATACTTGGGCAGATTACTTTGCTTTACGTTTAAGAAAATGCATTCTCATGTAACAAAACTGACTCACGTGAATAGAAGAATGACAGAAATAATGTATATGATATAGACAGAACTATTTTAATTGACCAATAAAAGTACAATCAATAAAATGATAACACAAAACTGTCCATAACACGAAATATTAGCAATCATTTGTGGGTAAAACTTATACATAATGTAGTAAAAGTTTGCTACTTTTAGAGAAATAAAGTCAGTTTGTTTATATGTGCAGATGTAATAGGTAAATTGTTAAAGGCACAAAGATGAAATTGTAATGCCAAAATCCATGTAATTTTGCATTGGCTTTAGGAGAATAGGATTTCTATGGATTTAGAAATAAACCCAAATTGCAGCGAACAGAACAAGAAGGCCAACCAACTTAAACCAAAGGGGCACTGAGATATTGTTTGATTGAGTAACTGGCCTAGTTCTCAAGGGTTTCAAGATCCGTTCATGCTGGGTCAGGATAGCTTTCCTGGCTTCTTCCCATCTTCCTGGTCCTTGCAAGCGATATTGATATGGAGTACATGGCCCAAACAAAAGTTCCAGGGCCAGCTTAGGATCTGTGATAAACCAGGACCATAGGTTGGGCTTGACCCCAATCAGAGAAGCCAATTCATCCATTTGTTCCATGTAGTCTACTTGGATAGTATGGCGTTGACTTTTCACATACCTGAAAATGACAAGCAGAAGGAGGAATGATTAACAACTCAACAATGCCTGTCTGACCTGTCACAATCACAAAGCAATCTAAAAACCCAAACAACAAGAGAGAACAACCAATGAACGGTACAGCACAGAAAACCCAAGATTGGTGAAAGAGCAGGTTTTCAGATCTTTTAAACATGGGAGTGAAGCCAGATGTATCTTAGGGCAGATTTCCAGAGGACAGGGACTGCAAGGAAGAAGATACCTAGAAGATGCCTGGCCTAGACATTTAGAGCTGTTTTGAGAGTGAAGAAAACAAAGGGGAAGGAAGTCCAAAAGTTTTTTTTCTAATGATATTAGTTTTATCAGAGCTGCATTCTAAGCATAGTTTAGATAATAATGTAATCAGTAAACACAGACCTCAGAAGGAACATCTAAGCTAGCAAAAAGTTTTCATAATCATGATTTTCAGTATTTCCTAAACTGAAAACTCATTTTAATCTTTTCAAAGATAGGTGCCATTTCTATGAATTTTTTCCCCATTTTGATCATTTTCTTTCACATTTTTCTCTGCATTTTCTTTTTCATGCGTGAGTCTTAAATTGTGATGATGGTACTGTAGCTGCTATCAACCATTTTAATGTTGGACTGATTTAGAAAATTCATTATATGAAAAGATCTGCCATGACTGATGGCAATGGAGATACTAATTTGCACTATATTTTTTAGCTTGATTTTCTATGTGTATATTTGAGGAAATCAATCAACGGTTTGGCAGATTTTGGTCCAGATCAAGCTGGAGTATAAGATGCACCTTAGTTTTGGGGGAGGAAAACAAGGGGAAAAGGCCATTGTCTCCCAGTAATTTGCCAAACAGCACAGATGATATACACTGTTTTTGTCCTGCCCTCAAGTGCTTTGGAGAATAGATCAACCCACTCTTCTCTATGAGAGCCTCTTAAGTACTGGATGATTGCTATCATGTCACCTCTAGTCTTTTTCTTGGGTAGTTTCTTCAATGGTTTAGCCTCCAAACCTTTTATCATCTTTGTTGATCTTGTCTGCTCACTTTCTAGAATTCAGTATCTTTCTTGTATTGTAGTCATCAAAACTGGATGCAGATTCCAAGCATAGGCTTACTAGTGCAGTATAAAGCAGAAATAATACTTTACATGTCTTGATACTATCTGTTCGTGCATCTTAGGACTGCATTGGTTTTTTTGGCAGCTGCAGCATATTGCTGGTTCATACTTAAGTGATGGACACCTGGATTCCTCTCAGTTACTACTGTTGAGCCAGTTACTACCTACTCTATAACTGTGCAGTTCAAAAACTGTGGTTTTTCTTCCCTAAGTGTATGACCTTATTTTTCTCACTTGCTGAATTGCATTTCATTGGATAGGGCTCAGTATTCAAGTCTGTTGAGATTCTTCTGTCTTGAGTTTATATTTCAAAGTGTTAGCCGTTCATTTCATTGAGGACTACATACTGAGTGCAGTTGGTTAGCCAATTGCAAATCCATCTGTTGGTGATACTGTCTATCTCACACTCTTATATCTTACCAAGAAGAAGGCTGTGATAAACTTTGTCAAATGCTTTACTGAAGTTTAAGTAAACTACTGTATGCCAACAGCATTTCCTTGAGCCGTAATTTAGTCATTTTATCAAAGAAGGCAAAGGTTTGAACCCACAGGGTTGGTCTTCTCTGGGTCCCATCGGTTAAGCAGTGTCAATTGGCAGGGCCATGGGGGAGGGCCTTCTCTGTGGCGGCACCAGTTCTCTGGAACCAACTACCTCCTGAAAGCCGTACTGCCCCCACCCTACTGGCTTTCTGGAAAGCCTTCAAAACCTGGCTTTGCTGGCAGGCATTGAGCCATGATCAATCGACACACCTTTAGATCCAGCCACAATAAGACTGTATGATTGTATTAATGGGATATTAAATTGTTTTTATACATTTTTTAAGCTGCTGTATCCTTTTTTTCTCTCAGAGAGTTCTTTATGCAACATGCTAGTTTTTTAATCGTCTTTTGTTTTTCTTTCTCAGTGGTAATATGTTGGGTTCGGCTCTTACAAACTCATTTTTCAGAGTTTCCAGAGTTGTTTTAGGATTTTCATTCATGGAATCATTCCTAGATTGTCCTTTAGTTTGTTGACATCAGCTCTCGTAAAGTCTATGAAGCTCATTCGATTTTGTTCAATTAGTGGTGCCTACATTATGTTGAATTCCTACATAATGGTGACTCTACCCCAAAGTTCCCACAACTTGAATCCTTTCTATTATCTTATCCCTCTCAGTAAGAATTAATCTAATATACAGTAGCTGATTTTTTTATCTCCCTCCTCTACCTTTTTTGCAACATAGTTTCTATTCGATTAACCAGGAACCTGTTTGATTTCTCACTTCCTGCAGAGTTTGCCACTCAGTTGACATCAAGATAGTTAGTCCCCCTAATAGATAATCCTCTATTGTTACTACTGTGTTCCTGTACAGCAGAGCTAATTGATTAGCAAAATGTTCATCTATTTCCTCCGCTTGGTTGGGTGGCCTGTAGTGTGCATTGTTTATTTTTGTATAGTATCACCTTGAAAAAGAAGCCTTAGTTCGATGTTCACACCTGCATCTAATATAAACCAATGGAGCCAATGGAGCAGTCAGGACAGAGAAATGATGGAGACTCATTTACATGCAAAGGGGATGGTTTGAAGCAAAGTGATTAACTCCATTTCAAAGTATCTCCTTTGCAAGCTGACAAAGCTTCATCTCCCTCTGGGCAAAAAGTGTCTGGACAGTTACCATCAGCCCCACCTTCTTCATCCCATTACTTGCCTACGGCCTCCATTGGGGCCAAGCTCTAGCCATGCCTCAGCCTCCACCCATTTTGCCAGAAGGACAAAGAGCCACAGCTGAAAAGTGTCCCAGCTGAAGCATCTCAGCTTCCTTTTTTGCCTCTCGGCCCCACGAGGGGCCATATTCCAAGGCAGATAAGATTTTTTATAGCTGACCACTATAATCTATAGATGTAACATATTTTTGCTGATAATGAAAAGGAAGGGAGACTACTATAGATCTATTTTGGGCTTATTTGCCTTCATCAGGTAGCCACACCCTTACTGGGATTTGAACCTGGGGCCTCTGCCTTATAAGTACAGAAGCCAAAAATATGATGTGTGGAGGCAGTGATCAGCGGCAATGTGCTTTGGCCATCCTCGCAGCCTTGAACATCTCTCAAACGGACCATTTGAAGGCTGAAATGTGAGGCTCGGAGCCCAAAAATGCAAGGCATTCTTGCACAGAGGATGAAGTGTGGGTGCTGGCAGGTAGGCAGGAGTGCATCTTACACACCAAAAAATATGGTATATTCTTTTGACAGCAGGCAACAGAGTCTGATTTTTAATGTGTGGCAATGTTCACAGAAAGAAAAGTGGTAGATGTATTCAAAAAAGGCTTCCATCTTCATTTTTATGCATTTCTCTAGAAGTGTGGTGATTTCTTACATATAATATAACTCTACCGCCTCCTTTGTTAAGTCTACTTCTTTTAAACAATTTATATCCTTCTAACAAAACATTCCAATCATGGGGTTCATCCCATCAAGTCTTGGTAGTGGCAACAATATCAGATTGCCCTCATGTACTAGGACTTCAAATTCACTCTGTTTGTTCCTCATACTGTGGGCATTAGTGTATAGACATCTGAGTTCTCAGAGATCCATTAAAAAGAGAATGGACATGGGAAAATACTTTATTTCATCTAGGAAGAAATCTATCACTGAGCCTCAACTAATATCAACTGACTGTTCTGAAATATATTAAAGGTTTAGTTTCTACCTCTTATGAATGTCTTTAGAAGATTTTAGTGTTGGGAAGCCTGACCGTGTATCCTGCTTAGAAATGTCTACAAATACATTATAGGACAGAAGATCACATATCCTAGCTATATGTTTACCAATTATTATGCTTAAAGTAAATACTAGAATACTGATATGTAGTTCAACAATTGAAATACATACCTTTTTGCCATGGATAACTTCTTAACAATAATATCAGATATCATCTCACTTGTTGATGGCAGCTCAGCAAGCCCTAAAAAGTGAGGGAAAGATTAAGAGACAATACTTTAATAGATCTAGAGTAAGGAAAGTTTCTAAAGACAGGGAAATGAAAATAAATAGAAACATAGAAACATAGAAACATAGAAACATAGAAGTCTGACGGCAGAAAAAGACCTCATGGTCCATCTAGTCTGCCCTTATACTATTTTCTGTATTTTATCTTAGGATGGATCTATGTTTATCTCAGGCAGGTTTAAATTCAGTTACTGTGGATTTATCTACCACGTCTGCTGGAAGTTTGTTCCAAGGATCTACTACTCTTTCAGTAAAATAATATTTTCTCATGTTGCTTTTGATCTTACCCCCAACTAACTTCAGATTGTGTCCCCTTGTTCTTGTGTTCACTTTCCTATTAAAAACACTTCCCTCCTGGACCTTATTTAACCCTTTAACATATTTAAATGTTTCGATCATGTCCCCTCTTTTCCTTCTGTCCTCCAGACTATACAAATTGAGTTCATTAAGTCTTTCCTGATACGTTTTATGCTTAAGACCTTCCACCATTCTTGTAGCCCGTCTTTGGACCCGTTCAATTTTGTCAATATCTTTTTGTAGGTGAGATCTCCAGAACTGAACACAGTATTCCAAATGTGGTCTCACCAGCATTCTATATAGCAGGATCATAATCTCCCTCTTCCTGCTTGTTATACCTCTAGCTATGCAGCCAAGCATCCTACTTGCTTTCCCTACTGCCTGACTGCACTGTTCACCCATTTTGAGACTGTCAGAAATCACTACCCCTAAATCCTTTTCTTTTGAAGTATTTGCTAACACAGAACTGCCAATACAATACTCAGATTGAGGATTCCTTTTCCCCAAGTGCATTATTTTACATTTGGAAACATTAAACTGCAATTTCCATTGCTTTGACCATTTATCTAGTAAAGCTAAATCATTTACCATATTACAGACACCTCCAGGAATATCAACCCTATTGCATACTTTAGAGTCATCGGCAAATAGGCAAACCTTCCCTACCAAACCTTCCCCTATGTCACTCACAAACATATTAAAAAGAATAGGACCCAGAACAGACCCTTGTGGCACACCGCTTGTAACCTGACTCTGCTCAGAATACTCGCCATTAACAATAACTCTCTGATGTCTACGCTTCAGCCAGCTGCAAATCCATTGAACTATCCAGGGATTAAGTCCAATCTTCACTAATTTATCTATCAGCTCTTTATGTGGAACCGTATCAAAGGCTTTGCTGAAGTCCAGGAAGGCAATATCCACGGCACCACCTTCCTCTATCACCTGTGTGACATAGTCAAAGAAATCAATGAGATTAGTCTGACATGATTTGCCTTCAGTAAAGCCATGCTGATTTGGGTCCAATAAGTTATTGTTTTTTAGGTGCTGATTTATCCTCTTTTTGAGTAGAGGCTCCATCATTTTAACTACAACTGATGTCAAGCTAACTGGCCTGTAGTTACCAGCTTCTTCTCTACTGACCTTCTTGTGGATAGGCACAACACTGGCCATTCTCCAATCCTCAGGAACATCTCCTGTTAACAAGGATTGGTTAAACAAATCAGTCAGGGGGGTAGCAATGACAGATCTGAGTTCTTTAAGAACTCTGGGGTGGATGCCATCTGGACCCATTATTTTGTAAGGTGTCTTTTGAGAAAACTGAACAGAAGTAGCTATTGAAATGGTCAGCGATCTCCTTATTCCCATCAATGTATGTATTATTCCTGGTACTAAGCTTTGTGATGCTGCAGTTTTTCTTCTTCCTATCACTAATATATCTGAAGAAGGTTTTATCCCCCTTCTTTACAGATTTTGCTATTTCTTCCTCTTTTGAGGCTTTAGCAGCATATATTATCTGTTTCGCCTCCTTCTGTCTCATTTTATACACCTCCCTATCAGCTATACTTCCAGACTCTTTATACCTCCTATAGGCAGCCTTTTTTTCATTGACTATAGCCCTTACATCATTGCTAAACCATAGCGGTTTCTTCTTCCTTTTACCTTTAGTTATTTGTCTTACATACAGTCCAGTGGCTTTTAAGATGGCCTTTTTTAATACAGTCCACTCGGTGCTCGCTCCTGCCATTTTATCCCTCCCCTTTAATTCATTATCTAAATATTCCCCCATTGCATTAAAATTTGTTTTTCTGAAATCCAATACTTTGGTTGCATTATAGGATTGCTCACAATGCGTTTTTACATCAAACCACAAACATAGATGGTCGCTGCAACCTAAATTTTCTCCCACCTTGACATCTGAAACCCAATTCCCATTCGTAAAAACTAAATCTAGAATATTCTCCCCTCTAATTGGTGTCTTAACCAGCTGTGCCAGAGCTGCTCCTGTAAAGGCCTCTACTATATTCTTACTTTTGCATGTAAGGGCACTGGGGATATTCCAGTCAACATCAGGTATGTTGAAATCACCCATAACCACAATATCTCCCTTTACTGCCATTTGGGTAATTTCATCCACCATCTTGTTGTCATATTCCTCGGATTGCCCTGGAGGCCTATAGATCACCCCAATTCTAATGACAGAACCTTCTTTATTTTGCATGCAAATCCAGAGAGTCTCTAGATCTTGAAAACACTTTCATTCATCTAAATTAAAACATTATATGAAGAATGGGCAGAATTATCTTTTCCTCTGTGATATTTTATGCATAATTAAGATTGGCCGGTCAAATGGGAAGATTTCTGAAGATAGTCCATACAAGGAGGTTTCTCCAATGGCAGCTCTCATAAATACTGTATTTTAATGTCAGGAAAATAAATGCCCAGTACCATCAAAGTATACATTTCTAGGCATGGTTTATAATTTTCATTCTGAAAGTATAACTGGTTTTAATTGATGTGTTGTTGAGACTATTGTGATAATTCAGCTCGTATAATTGCTTATTATTTGGCATGTTGTATAAACTCAAACAATTAGATTATTTCAATACAATTCAGTAACCCAGTGCCCAAAATTACTACATTAATATCCAGACAAACTTTGAAAGAACTTACCTTTAAAGACACGCGTGGCCCAGCGAGCTTGCAGTTCTGCAATGGGCATGATGGCCCCCAGTGGCTGCACAAGACCAATGATTGCTAATGTGGGTTTCTCCAGATGAGGTGGGAAGACAAACTTATATAAGGAAATCTGATTTTCAACAACTCTCATGAAGTTCCCAAGGAAAGGAAAGGAGAAATTGTATCCTGTAGCAAAGATAACATAATCTATATCCTCTTCCTTGGAACCATCTTCAAAAATGGCAGCAGTATCAGTAAACTCAGTGATGTTTGATTTTATGATAATTTTCCCTGAAATAATGCAATTTGGGAGGTCATCATTGATAGTTGGATGCTGACTGTTAAATCTGTAAGAGGAAAAACAAAATATTGATAGTGATACAAAGGAGCTACAGTAACACAATGTCAATAGAAGCTTTGCCCAAAGCAAAATTAGAAAGGATGATCAGAGAAAGTACAACTAGGTAACTTATCATAGCACAACTTAGCAGAATCATTAAACGGAGATCCTATATTGTTCATAGGACAAGTCTGCCGATATACGGTTTACTTGTGGTTTGTTATTGGGTCAGCTGAATATTCTACTGACCTCTGCCATCTCATTCTCTTAACTCTTAAGTTATCTTGGACAATATATTCTGCCACTGAAGAAGTGAGCAAGGCAAATCTTATGTCAGAGGCATAATTTATTTTGCAATTTTATTTAAGAGGAGAGAGAAATAGAAAAAAAAAGCTGGAAGGGGACATACAGAGTCACAGACTAAAATAAAATGCAAAGGTCATAAAAGCACAAGATACAGCCATATAGGAAAATATGCTAGAATATTTAGGACTTTGGTGCAATGATTGGAGATTGGATGAGATTTCATCCACTATATGAGCGTATAGCCACTCAATAAATTAAATAGCTAACACTGTTCTCAGAATAGCCTGGGAGAAATTATATGCTACTTTACCTGCTACCTTGGACAATTATCGAAAGATTCTGGGTCACTGATAAATTTTTCATATTATCATTAAGATGGGATATAATGGCACCATAGTGACAAGGGTTTGAAATGTTTTAATAGTTTTATTGATTTTGGAGTGAGTCATGTAGAATTATTATATAAAATGGGTGACCATTTCAATCTTAAATAAGTATTTTTAAATTCCACTTGTATAAAGTCGTAATCCTAGAATCAGTGAGTGCTAAAATGAACACGAGTGTTATTAAAACAATTACTTTAAAGCTTCTATGACTGGTATTCGGAAAAGCAGCACCCAATTTTTCCATCAGAAAATGAGATTTAAAATAATTACTATATATATTGTAGTAGTTGTGGATTAAATTCTAGATTTAAAAAATGCAATGTTTTGGTTTCAGGGACCACCTATTGATATCTTGAAAGCCAGAGAGACATATTCTCAGTCATACATTATCCACCCTCCCCATTCCAATCTTTTAAAGGTTTTTATTCCTCCAATAACATTATTTCTAATTGCTGATTTTCTACTGCACCTTCTTGGTGCTTCAGGTAATTGCAAGGGATGAGAAAACTGTATCTGAAGTTCTGCTTCAGACTCTGGATTCCCAAAAATGGGGTTTTATCAAAGATGTTATCCAAATTTTAGGATCCATTTATTTCAGGTCAAACAAGAGCTTAGGGCTCCTAGGTTTTCAGAGGTTTGCAGTTCAGTCCAGAATTGTAGGTAGCTGAGGGCCTCCTTTGAATTAGATAACCTGAAAGGAGCTTGTCAGCTCTAAAAGGTAGACTAGACCAAAATACAATTGCATTGCATAGGCCTAACTCTACTTTTATAAACAAGCTTTTCCTCCTCCCTCTTTTAGACTTTTTTCTTCTATTCAATCGTGTCTACTCCATGGAGACTGCCTGAATAAGTCCCTGCAATTTTCTTGGCAAGATTTTATTCAAAAATGGGTTTCCATCACCTCCTTCCTATGCAGGAGAAGAAAGTGACTGGTCCTAGGTTACCCAGCTGCATATAGTCTAAGGTGGACTAGAATTCACAGACTCCCAATTTCTAGCCTGATGTCTTATCCACTGCACCAGAGGTCTCATATTTGGCAACTTTAAGACTTGTGGACTTCAACTTCCAGAATTCTTCAGCCAGTTGGCTGTAAAATTTTGGGAATTGAAGTCCACAAGTCTTAAAGTTGCCAAGTTTGAGAACCCCTGCACTACACCAAACCCCCTCTTTTATACATTAGAGGAAATGTCTGTCTGATATATTGTAACCTTTCTCCCTCATCTGGGCTTAAGCAGGAGGGGTTCTTTACTCTTTACACTACCACAAAGAACATGGGTTATTGAGGGTTCATGAAGGCATTGAGTAAATAGGCCCCTTAATTAATTTTTTTTTTCTCAAGAGAGAGTTGAAACATCTAAGAAGCCAGTTGGTCCTCATCTATTCTCAGGTGATAGATGCTGAGCATTGGAGATTCCTGGACTCAAAGAGAGTGGTAAGGAAGAAAGGAAATTCCCAGTTCTAACATATCCTATGAAAACAGAAGAGGTAGTATCCAATAAGTTATGATAGATATTGTAGTCACGCCACTTAATTAGGGGTAAATAATGGACTGGTCAGTGTTTAGTTGGCATCAATGTACAGCATCTTGAGCTGTGCACTGGAAGAAAGGACCGTTGAAACTTACCTGAACGGTCTTCTCGATGCACTGCAAGGAGAGTCCAGGATGGGTAATTCTTCAGTCTGATTGGTCGGGACTGAGTTTAATTTAAATAATAGGCAGGTACCGCCCCCCTTAGCCCTCCAGTCTAAAGGAAACGAAGGAGCAGTATAGCTAACACAATTTTATTCAACATTCAAGGTAACTAGAGAAAAACAACTCCCAAGGCACACCCTTATCGGAAAGAGTCCCTGGTCCCAAATTTGGGTGGGTCTGGACTCTCCTTGCAGTGCATCGAGAAGACCGTTCAGGTAAGTTTCAACGGTCCTTCTCCAATGCACTTGCAAGGAGAGTCCAGGATGGGATATACCCAAGATATTAACCAAGGGAGGGAGAAGGTCGGACCGGGGGCTCTGAGAAGGAACACACCCGCTGTAATACCCTCCTCCCAAACGCTGCTTCCGCGGAAGCGAAAGAGTCAATTCGATAATGTCTGATAAATGAGGACGGCGCCGCCCAAGTGGCCGCCCTGCAAATGTCCTCTAGTGAAGCCTGGGTCCTCCAGGCTGCTGAAGTGGCCGTACTACGTGTGGAATGTCCCGTGAGTCCCTGAGGCACAGGGGATCCTTTAGTTCGGTAAGCCTCTCTAATGCAATCACACAGCCAGCGGCTGATCGTCCTAGGGGAGACTTTAGTGCCCAACGTTCTGGTTGCAAAGGACACGAATAAAGCCTCGGAAACTCTGAATCCTTGAGTCCTGCGAATGTAAATTTTCAGAGCTCGTCTCACATCGAGCTTATGCCACCTAAGCTCCGAAGGGTGAGTCCCATGGGTACAGAAGTCTGGTAGTACTATCTCCTGTGCCCTGTGGAAAGTAGAGTTGATCTTTGGTAGAAAGGCTGGGTCAAGTCTTAAGACCACTCTGTCCGTGTGAAAGGTACAGAGATCCTCCCTGATTGAGAACGCTGCAATCTCAGAAACCCTCCTGGCGGATGTGATTGCGACCAAAAGGGCCGTCTTGAGGGTTAACATTCTGAGAGGTATGTGGCGAAGAGGTTCGAATGGAGGTCCCGTTAAGGCGTGAAGCACCAAGGATAAATCCCAAGAAGGGAACCGATGGATCGGTGGTGGTCTGATGTTGGCGGCCCCCTTCAGGAAGTCCCTGATCCAGGGGTGTCTGGTGAGAGGGCGGGAATTGCCCCCTCCTATGATGGTGGATAAAGCGGCCACATGACGGCGTAAGGTGTTTGGAGCGAGACCTTTTTCAAGGCCCGCCTGAAGGAAACTTAGGACCAGGAGAGGGGAGGCCTTTTGTGGATCTACCTCCCGCTCCTCACAGAACCTGGAGAAGGAAACCCAGGTAGCCTGGTATATTCTTCTTGTCGAAGGTCTGCGAGCAGCCTGGATTGTATCAATAACTGCCTCTGGCAAGAGATGTTGTCTTAGATGCTGCCGCTCAATCTCCATACGGTCAGCTGCCACCACTGTGGCTCTGGATGGGAAATCGAGCCCTGGGAGAGGGAAATCAGTTGATCTGGAATCCTCCAGGGGGGTGACACTGACAGTTGCATTAAGTCCGCAAACCAAAGGCGACGCGGCCAGTATGGAGCCAGCAACAGTACCTCCGCTCATTGCTCCAGAATCTTCCGCATGACCCTGGGAATGATGGAGATCGGGGGAAAGGCATACAGAAGTCCTGGCGGCCACTGCATCCGAAGAGCATCCACCCCCTCCGCCCCCGGGGTCGGGAAGCGGGAGAAGAAACGTGGGAGCTGGGAGTTGCTTCGGGTAGCAAACAGGTCCAGAATTGGCCTCCCAAACTTTCGAGTGATGTCCTGAAATATTGCGGGATCCAGTTGCCACTCCCCTGGATCCAATGTCTCCCGGCTCAGCCAGTCCGCGCACACATTCTCTACGCCTGAGATGTGCTCCGCTGACAGGGAAGCCAGATTTGCCTCTGCCCATCTGAACAGGGACTCTGACTCCTTCATCAGTCGTCGAGACCGAGTCCCCCCCTGTCTGTTGATGTGAGACCGGGTGGCGACATTGTCGGTCCGAACCAGGACATGTTGGCCCGTTACCAGGTCCGCGAAGCTGAGGAGAGCCAGGGAAACTGCCTTCAACTCCAAGAAGTTGATGTTGACCTCTCTCAGGTCGGATGGGTCCCAAAGGCCTTGGGCTAAATTCGAGGAAAGATGGGCTCCCCATCCCGTCAGGCTGGCGTCTGTCGTCATCGTCAGAAGATGCTTGTCTAGGAAGAGTGACCCTTTTGTTAGCGCCGGGGATATCCACCACCGTAAGGACCGTCGAACTGCCGGGTCGAGGTGCACCTGAAGGTGGGAATGGCTGATCTTCCTCCTCTGGTATGGCAGGAGGAACCACTGGAGAGGACGTAGGTGGTACCTGGCCCATGGGATGATGTCGATACAGGACACCAGTGTACCTAGAAGCTTGGACAGAGACGAGAGCCTGGGGAATTGCTGTGGCGCCAAGCCCCGGACGAGCCCTCTGATTGTGGACTGCCTCTCTTGGGACAGGAAGACAAGGCCCTTCCTGGAGTCTATACTGGTTCCTAGGTGGGCCAGCCGTGTTGTGGGAGTCAAGTGGCTTTTTTCGAAGTTGATCGAAAAGCCGTGGTCCTGAAGTGTCTGGATCGTGAGATGCAGGTCCTGAAGCGCAAGGTCCCTTGATCTGGACAGAATCACGATGTCGTCCAGATAGGCCATTAGGCGCACCGACCGCTGCCTGAGGCCTGCCGTGAGAACGTCCAGCAGCTTCGTGAAGGATCTTGGGGCCGATGAAAGCCCGAAAGGCATGGCCCTGTATTGAAAATGAGCTCCATCCAAGCTGAAGCGCAGATATTGTCGGTGAGACGGGAGGATGGGGACATGTAGGTAGGCCTCCTGCAGGTCTATGGACGTCATGTAGTCCCCCTGCCTGATGGCTGCCAGGATGGAATGCAGAGAATGCATTCTGAACCTCCTGTACTTTACATAGAGGTTCAGTCTCCGCAGGTTCAGAATGAGGCGTGCCCCTCCTGACGATTTTGGTACCAAGAAGATCGCTGAGTAGAACCCCATACCCCGCTGAGGTATAGGGACCTCCTCGATGGCACCTATCTCCAGCAGGTGAGATACCTCCTGATATAGGAGCCTCTTCTTGGACATTTCCAAGGGAGCACGACAAGGCAGGTAGCGACGAGGTGGAGGGCAAAGAAATTCGATCTGTAGACCTTGTGAAACTGTGGAAGTCGCCCATGGATCTGATGAGGTGTTGGTCCAGACGTCGGAGAAATGGGTTAGTCTGCCGCCTAAAGGGATATCCAGAAGAAAGTCACTTGGTCTTTCTGAACCCCCTGCCGGAACCTCTAAAGGGGCGGCGGCCCTGGAAGGACCTGGAGCGATCAAATTGTGGGTTCCTGTCCGTGCGAAAGGAACCCTGACCAAAGGATCCCTGAAAGTAGGACCTCGACCCCTGGTTGCTGGTGGAGGCGGAATCATTCCGAAAGGACTGCCGCCGTTGGTAGGGTGTAAAACGCCGTCCCTGCTTTTTACTGGAGTTGGGCATAATCTTTTTCTTATCCCTATCCTCCACTAGCACATCGTCCAAGATGTCTCCGAAGAGCTTCTTGCCCTTAAACGGTGAAGAAGCGAGGGCCCATTTTGACTTCACGTCGGCCTGCCAATTCCTTAGCCAGATGAGTCTGCGGGAGGCGACCGACGCGGCCATTGCCCTTGATGAAAACTTGGCGGCATTGACTGTTGCGTCCGCCGAGAATTCGGTGGCCGCCAACAGTTTGTTTAAGTCTTGGCGTAGTCTCGCATCCTGCGGATCGACTCTGGACTGAATGTCTTTTATCCAGAGGAGCGTAGCTCGATTAAAGAAGGATGCCGCCGAGGCGGCTCGTACGGCCCAAGCTGACATCTGGTGAGCCCTGCGAATAACATTGTCCGCCCTTTTGTCTTCCGCTTTTAATCCCTCCTGGGATTCTGAAGGGACTAGGGCATTTGAGACTAGACTGGTCACCGGCTTGTCTACTATCGGTAGCTCCAGGAGGTCTTCCATGTGCTGGTCAAAGGTGTAGAAACGTCTGTCCAGGTTAGACGGGCCCTGACCCGTCGCTGGGTTCTCCCATGGACGTTGTACAGTCTCTAGAAAAAGATGGGAGGACGGAACATTAATGGTCTCCTGCTTTGGAAATACAAAGAGACCACTTGTAGGCTGATCCAGAGCAGAAGCAGCCCCTTGACCTCCCTCACCAGCCTGGTCAATGGTGATCCTGGCCTTGTTCAGGAGAACCCGGAAGAGTGAGGCCTTGAACAGGCCGGGTAAGGCGGGTTGCTCAGGTGGCTGTTCATCGCCGGATAACTCATCCTCCGCTTCGCTGAAGTCCTCTCTGGAAAAATCATCCTCCTCCCCTGACTCCAGGATGGAATGAGAGGCTGGAGCCGTCCAGGGGTCTCTGAATCTCGAAGGAGCAGGGCCGGCCGGTACCTGCTGCTGCTGAGCCACACTAGCCTGACCCTGTGTGTAGGCGCTGACAATTAGGTCCTGCAGGGCCTGAGGCATGGTTTGCCAGGCATCCTGCGCCGTGCGCAATCCAGCAGCCGTAGGGGTGAATGTGGCTGCTGTAGTCTGGCCACCTTGAGGGGGTATTGGCTGTGGAGCAGTGGCTGTGGTAGGCCACGCTGCTTGTCTTCCAAATGTAAAGACATCCGGTCTGGAAGAAGTTGAGGGTTGGAAGAGCCTTTCCGGTGACCAATCCCTCACTGAGGCCGAGCCTACTACCCCTGGTGCAAATAAGGGGGAGGCTGGCTGAGGGATGGAAATGGGGGGCTGAGCAGGCGCAAGCGTGCCTCCAGACCTCTGAGAGGATTCTAACTGTTTCTCCATCGCTTTAATCCTCTTCTCAGCCTCCCTGAGCGCAGCCCCTTGCGAAGATTTTTGTTTCTGGGGCCTTTCCTTGGGGGTAGGGGGCCTGGTGGCACTGGCTTCCTCCCCAGCCTGAATAGATTGGTCAGCCATAGCGACAAGATTAACTCACGAAAAGGTTGAGTCAGCAAGGATCGATCTGCTCCTGCACACGCTAGCAACTAAACAGCAATCGAAGGTTGTTAAAGATAGAGTCCACAACCGGATCGTTGCTCGTAACCGCTAGCAGTAATGGCGTCCAAAGCAGTAACTGCTCGTTGGTGTTGTGCGCCTGCGTGTCTCCCGGCAGAGGGGACACTTGGCGCGAAAACAGCCCTGTTGAGGGAGACGCTGCTGTGCGTCGGGTTCAAAAAAACATGGCCGCCGGGCCGTTGCCCTGGCAACCAATGATGCCCTCAAACAGCAACTGGCCTGCCCGCTCGAATTCGGGCCTCTCAAAAATGGCCGCCGGCTGTTGCCAAGGGAACGGGCGGGAAGCCTCCACTGGCTCCCCCGCCCTTCCTCCAGCGCTGAGCAAAACGGCCTCCGCCGAGGTTTTCCCTCGCCGCCTGCCGTATACAAAGGCATTTCGAGCCTTTCAGCGCTTCCCTTTTGACTTCTTTCGCCGATGGTGAGGGGGGGGGCGAGACGCGCTCCCCTCTTTACTGAGGACCTTCTCCTCTCCTGGTCCTCGGGTTTATTCGCAACGGGCGGGACGGACCCTCCCGAGGCGTCAACCCCTTCCTCTCCTCCAGGGTCTACCTCGGAGGTAGTCTCCCTGGGTGCTCACTCCGGGAACAAGTCATCCAACCCAGCTCGTGTGGTTGGGAAAGGAGGAGCTGCAGACCCCTGGATAAACCCACTGGAGGTTTGAATCCAGGGCTGCTTGAGGAAAAAAAATTTCCCCCAACGGCACCTGCAAGCAAGGAGAGAAGAGAAAAAATTTTAAATTAGTACATATAATTAAAGCAATAAACAATAAAGATAAATTTATTGAAGAGAAACAAACTCAGAGTCCCTATACTGCGACTAAGTTTTTAGACTGGAGGGCTAAGGGGGGCGGTACCTGCCTATTATTTAAATTAAACTCAGTCCCGACCAATCAGACTGAAGAATTACCCATCCTGGACTCTCCTTGCAAGTGCATTGGAGAATGTGAGATATCTTTTTTTTTAAATTAAGGGAAAGTTGCATATTATTGTAGAATACCTGTGATTAGGTTTCAAGCCATAATGAGAATGATTGAATTTGTTATTTAATTTGTACTGTAACAACTGATCAATCGTGGACAAGGGAAGACATTGTTTCATGAATAAATTCACTCGAGTACTTAATGCAGTGTCAAGTGGATAGCCTTTATCACCAACACGGCCTATTATCCATGCTCCTCGGCGAGTGCTGAGGAAAACCTGTACAAGATAGAGAAAGACAGTATCTTAAACTAACAAATCCACTAGCAATTTTTTCTTACTATTTTTTGTCATTATTATAATATCTTCTAGATCAGTGTTTCCCAACCTTTTTTGAGCCGCAGCACATTATTCATATTTTCAAAATCCTGGGGAACATTGACTGGGGGCGGGGGGGGGGGGGGGAGGAAGGCCCTAAAGTTTAGACAAAAAAAAAATCTCTTCCTCCCTTTCGCTCTATTTCTCCCTCTTTCTCTCTCTTCCTTCCTTCCCTTCTTCCTCTCTCTCCATCCCTCTTTCTTCCTCTCTATTTTGCTCTCTTTCTCTCTCCCTCCTTCCCTTCCTCTATGTCTTTCTCTCTCCCTTGCTCTCTCTCTCTCTGTCTCTCTTGCTATCTCTTTCTTGCTTTTTTCTCTCTTTCTTGCTCTCTCTCTCTCTTTCACTGTCTCTTGCTATATGTCTCTCTCTCTCTCTGCCTCTCTTGCTATCTCTTTCTTTCTCTCCCTCTCTCTCTCTCTCTCTTTCTCTGTCTCTCTTTCTCTGTCTCTGTCTCTCTTGCTATGTCTCTCTTTCTTTCTCTCACTCTCTCTGCCTCTCTTTCTCTCTCTTTTTCTCTGTCTCTCTTGCTATGTCTCTATCTCTCTGTGTCTCTTTCTCTCTCTCTCTGCCTCTTGCTATGTCTCTCTTTCTCTCTTTCTCTCCCTCTCTCTCTTTCTGTCTCTTTCTCTCTGTCTCTCTTGTTATATCTCTCTTTCTCTCTCTCTCTTTCTCTGTCTCTCTTTCTCTGTCTGCCTCTCTTGCTATGTCTCTCTCTCTCTCTCTCTGCCTCTCTTGCTATGTCTCTCTCTCTCTCTCTCTCTGCCTCTCTTGCTATGTCTCTCTTTTTCTCTCTCTCTCTCTCGGCTGACTGCGAGCAGGAGCCCTGACGGTGGCAGCTGGACATGCTGCTGGACGCCGTATATGCCAGCCCCGCAGCGCCAGCATGTACGGCGTCCAGCAGCACGTCCAACCGCCACCGTCGGTGCCTCCACCCTGGAGCTCCCTCTCGCCGCCGCCATCTCCCCGCGACTGCCTGGGGCCGCTGCAGCCGGCACCCTCCCACTCCCACCGCCAGTGCCCTCCCGCCGGGCCCCACCGATGCCAGGGAAGCTCCAGCTGGGCGGGGCGCTACTGGTGCCTCTGACCTGGAGCTCCCACTCGCAGCTGTCCCCCGGCTCCTGCCCGATGCCGCGGTTTCTGGCGCTCTCCTGCTGGGCCCCAAAGAAGGAAGGCGGGAAAAAGGAGGTGCGAAGAATGAAGCTCTCCTTTTTCCCGCCTTCCTTCTTTGGGGCCCAGCAGGAGAGCGCCAGAAACCGCATCGGGCAGGAGCCGGGGGACAGCTGCGAGTGGGAGCTTCAGGTCGGAGGCACTGGCACCGGCAGCGCCCCGCCCAGCTGGAGCTTCTCTAGGAGCTTCGCGGCACACCGGTTGGGAAACGCTGTTCTAGATGCCAATGTACATAAAGTGAACAAAGATGGAAAAGTGATAAATTGTGTTAGAAAAGATTTCCAATATTTTTCCTGTATTATTTTAAATTTTACAATAACAATCAAGAATACAAAGATGATCTAATTAAAGATAATGCAAATTTGGGTTACTTTTACTGCTTTCCTGTCTCTTGGCTAATTGTGTCTGATGACTGCCACATCAGGCACACATTCCATACTGAAGAAAACATGTGCTTTTATATTTTCTGCTTTTTCTCTTATCATTGCCTGAGTAGATATTCTAGTGAATCAACTATTCTAGTTTACATCACATACACTAAAAGTCCACATCAATTTTTTCTTCCAAAATAGGAAAGGGAAGGGGAAGAGCTTAAGGAAGAAGCAGAGAAAGAAAGAAACCATTTCAAACCTAGGATATCTGATGGGAATATGGGTGTATATTCAGTACCGGATTGGGACAATTTGCCATGGCCAACTTGCTATGGACAATTCATCCTGGAACAACTCACCGCAGGACAGTTCAACACGTTTTATATTTAAAATATTTTTTTTAAAAATTCAATATTTGTCATTCATATTTCATTTTGTCCATCCTTTTATATCTTTTCTTTAATGGTTCTATTTCACAATTTCTTCAATATTATGTAAATGTCAGATCTGTTATCTTTACCACCTATGCTTTGCTGGTATCCTGCCATAAAATGCAAAGAGGGAGGGGGAGACATCCTTGATAGAAACCAGAGGTGCCAAGCCAGAATAAACCAACTACCAAGGATACCTGGTCTGGGAAAAGAAGGCAAAACTGCATCGAGTGGTTCCCAAAACATTTATATGGCCTGCTATTGGACACTGATGGGCTGGTCAAAGGGAGGAGGGCCATGGAAAGGGGAAAGTGTTAAATCACGACTTCAGAGTCTGGTTGAATCAATCATTCGTTTATTGAATAGCCAAGGCAGAGAAACGTTCACCAACGAAGTAACTCCCAATTAGGGCAACGGCTATTCTGTTGCCCTATTTATACTATTTTAAAACAGCGGGCTTTTCCCAACTGACAACTCTTTAACTTTCGCGGCTATTTTCCAATAGCTGCGTCTTAACCAATCAGTGAATTTCTTGCAATATTTTAAACAAACACAACACCCCTCCCTTTTTAGCAAAGACTACAAACTACGTATTTATCCACGTGACGTAGTCCTGCAACCAGATTGGTGGTCGTACAGTTCATTGTGACCTGCGCAGTTCATTTTCTTGGGAGCTGCCTGCCTGGACGGCCGGCGTTGTTACTGCTCCGCTAAGGCTAGTTTCTGACGGGCCTGTCTGCGATGTTGCAGTTGGATCTCCGCCGGCCTCCAGGGGCAACAGGTAGCCATCGCTGGAGTCCTGAACTGGTTCGGGTAAGTTTTCTCTTGATTTTTCTACAGTGGGTAAAATGTTTATGTTAGCTTTAATTCGTTTGCGTAGTTGGTCAATATGACGGTGCCAACTACGCCCATCTGTTAATAGTATTAAATATGTCTTAGAACCCGTTTTCTCCATTACAATTCCTTCTTTCCATTTGTCATTTGAGTCATAGTCTTTTGCATAAACTAAGTCCCCATTGATAAATTGTCTTTCAGTTTGTATTTTGATTTCTTTTTGTTCATTTTGGTAATTCGGGTGAATACGGTCTAGTTTTCAACGAATGTTTCTGCCCATTAACAATTCTGCTGGGCTTTTGTGTGTTGAAGCAGATGGTGTTATGTGTTGAATGGTTAAAAATTCATCAATTTGTTGTTGCCAATCTCCTTGTGGTGCCTTGTTCAATGCTTCCTTTGTTGATCTAACCATTCGTTCTGCTTGTCCATTAGCTTGAGGAAAGTGAGGGGGTGTGAGCACATGTTTTATGCCTTGGTCTGCAAGGAATAGCTCCATTTGTCGGGCTGTCAATTGAGGCCCGTTATCAGAAACTACAATGTCCGGAATGCCATGTGTGGCAAACATTTTCCTTAAGGCTTTTATGGTTGCACTGGTAGTAGTAGATGCCATCAGTTCAATTTCCAACCATTTGGAGTATGCATCTACTACTAGTAGAAAGGATTGGCCCCTGATTGGTCCTGCAAAGTCAATATGTATTCTAGACCAGGGCCCTCTTGGTGTTGGCCACTCTGATGGTGTGGTCTTTGGTGGATTGGGTCTTGATTTCTGGCAGGGTACACAACCACCCACCCACAACTCTATGTCTTTGTCCAATCCAGGCCACCAGAGATGACTTCTGGCTAGGGTTTTCATTTTAACTATTCCTGGGTGTCCTAAATGTAACAGCTGTAGAGCTCGTTTTTGTAGTGCCTTCGGAATTACTACTCTGTCCCCCCATAAAATACATTCTTTTAACACACTGAGTTCAATTTGTCTGTTTTTAAATGGTTGGAATTCCTCTGGTGGTTTTTCATCTGGCCATCCTTTTAATACCCATTGTTTAATGTTTCTTAAAATTGGGTCTACTTGTGTTTGGTCAGCTATGTCTGATGCTGTCAAAAGTGATTGATTGTTTGTTTCGATTAGGAGAATACTGGAGGCTGGAGCAGGGTCAATAACTAATTCTTTTTGCGGGCACCTGCTCAGTGCATCGGCGTTTCCTATGTCCTTCCCCCCCCCTGTGGATTAAAGTATAATTGTAACCGGCTAAAAAAATAGCCCACCTAGTCATGCGAGGGGATAGGAAGGCGGGAGTTTGTTTGTTTCCCGCCAAGATGCCTAGGAGAGGCTTGTGGTCCGTAATTAAAGTAAACGAATGGCCACAAAGGTAGTAATGGAATATTTTGACCCCAGCCACAGCCGCAAGTGCCTCTTTATCTAATTGGGAATAATTTCTTTCTGCCGAAGAGAGGGTTTTAGAATAATAGGCAATTGGGGCTTCTGTGCCGTCTGGAAAAATATGGCTGAGAACAGCGCCTATGCCAAACGGTGACGCGTCGCATGTTAATGTTAAGGGCATTGCAATATTATATTGAACCAAAACGCTATCAGAGGAAAGTAAATTTTTTACTGCAGTAAAAGCGGCATGTTCTTTCGGTCCCCACGTCCAGGCAGTGTCTTTCTTTAGAAGGTTATGGAGCGGCTCTGCCACCGTCGCTTTCTGTTTAAGAAAGACGGAATAGAAGTTAAGAAGTCCAAGGAAAGCCTGCAAGTCTGTTTTGTTAGTGGAGGTTGGGGCGTTCTTAATTGCCTCAACTTTATCGTTGGTGGGGTGAATGCCGAATTTATCTACGTTAAAACCCAAGAATTCAACATTGGGAACCGCCCAGGAACATTTATCTGCTTTTAAATGGAGCCCTGTCTCTTTAAATTTTGTTAAAACAGTCCTGATTCTGTCCCAGAGTTCAGTCTTTGATGTAGCCGAAATTAATACGTCGTCGAAATATGGGACGACCCCGGGAATGTTATTTAGGATGCGTTCCATGAGGCCTTGAAAGATTCCTGGGGCAGTAGAAACTCCAAATTGGAGTCTTGAGCATTTAAAGGCGCCCCTATGGGTGACAATCGTTTGGGCTTCTGCGGTGTCTTGATCAACGGGGAGCTGCTGATAAGCCTGTGCGAGGTCCAATTTCGCAAAGATAGACCCGTTTCCTAAAGTGTGCAAAAGTTGTTGGACTACCGGTATAGGATAAGCATTGTGTTGCAATGCTTTGTTAATGGTGGCTTTGTAGTCCACGCAAATTCTTATAGAGCCGTCTGGCTTGATAGGGGTGACTATAGTTGTTTCCCATTTGGCATGGTCCGTTGGGATCAATATACCTTGAGCTATCAGCTTATCTATTTGTTCGTCTACTTTTGGCAATAATGGTATGGGAATTCTACGGGGTTTTAAACGGATAGGAGAAACGTTTGGATCCAAATTAAAAGAAATAGGGCTGCCCGTATATTTGCCCAGTTCGCTAGAAAACACTTCAGGAAATTCCCTTAACAAGTTGTTTGGGTCATGCATTTCACGCACATTGTGGACTCCTAAAATCGAGATGCCTAAAGGTTGTAGCCATTTAAGTCCTAATAATGTATGTCTAGGACCATCTACCACAATGAGAGGTAAAAGACCTCAAAATTTCTTAAATGCCATTGGTACATTTAAACTTCCTAACACAGGAATTTTCCGTCCTTGAAAATCACTCAAACCCGCATCCCAAGGTTTTAAATCAGATTTTCTTACACGGGGCAAATAGAGAATAAGTTTTTGCCAAGGCATTATAGAATGTCTCGAGCCCGTGTCCAACTCCATTTCACAGGGAAGGTCGTTTAGGAAAAGGGAAACAATTAATTTGTCCTCCGCAGGGGAAGAATTGGGGTTGACAGGAGAGGGGCAGTTACCTCTTTGGTTGAAAGAGCGCGAGTCGTCGGCTGGTCAAGAAGCATTGCGAGAAAACGGAGGTCATCTGTTTCTGGGTGAAGAGAACGGTCTTGGGTTTTGTGGGTTTGCTGAGACGGGACACACAGCGCGGCAAACCTCAGCGATGTGTCCACAACGCTGGCAACGGCGACAGTAGGCGTCTTTGAAGTGGCATCGGTAGCGTGGGTGACTTCCGTTGCAACCGGCACACTTGTCTTGGCGAGGTAGTTCTTTGGCGTCGCGGTCGGATGGTCTGCGGATCTGGAGGCAGGCGTCCTCTGGTGTGCTGGATTCCAGATGTTTGTCATCATTTGGGCAGCTGGGCCATTCGGAGTCGTCTGGAATGTGGTGGACGGTAGGTGTGGTGCGCTTGATTTCAGCGATAGAAGTTTTGGATATTTCGGAGGCTTTCGCGGCTTTGAGGATGTCTTGGAGGGAGGCTTCTTCGTCCACCAGGTACTTCTTCTGCAGTGTGATGTTGGTTAACCCAAAGATGAGGCGGTCAACCAATTGTTCTTCGGGATCCTTAAATCTGCATTTCGGAAGAACGGCACGGAGGCGGGTGATGAAGTCGTTGGTGGATTCCCCTTCTGATTGCCGCATCTGGGCGAATTGGTGACGGTGCACATGAATGGGGGTCGTGGGTTGGAAATGCGCAGCAAGCTTGGTTTGTAGAGTTGACCATGCAACGGTTTCCAGTGTGTCTGGGTCAACGAGAGTTGAAGCCAAGCTGTAGATAGCTGGTCCGCAGTAGCTCAAAAATATGGCTCTTTTCCTTTCATCCTCTGCATCGTGCAGGTTGCTCGCTTGGAGAAAAATTCTGAATTTGGACATATATGAAGTCCAAGATTCTGAGTCAGAATTGAAGAAGGGCGGTGGTGGAGCCATGGCCGAGCTCATGGTTGCGTTCGCGGGAGTTCAACCTCCTCGTCGCCACTGTTAAATCACGACTTCAGAGTCTGGTTGAATCAATCATTTGTTTATTGAATAGCCAAGGCAGAGAAACGTTCACCAACGAAGTAACTCCCAATTAGGGCAACGGCTATTCCGTTGCCCTATTTATACTATTTTAAAACCGCGGGCTTTTCCCAACTGACAACTCTTTAACTTTCGCGGCTATTAACCAATCGGTGAATTTCTTGCAATATTTTAAACAAACACAACAGAAAGTATAACTTTTGTGGAGGAATATTCAGATCTAGTCTTACTTTAACTGCAATCACTTAATGTTAGTGAAAGAACCTATCACTTCAACCAAATGGAGTCGAGGGTCTTTCTTTCCTAAAGTTCTGAATTGGGAGCCTCACATTAGGCTAGATCTGAATATTCCTGTGCAAAGGTTACACATGTCCCCTTTATAGACACTAACATTTGTCTCACAGCATGTTGTCTTGTAGTATATTGGCCATGGTGAATTGTCCCATGGCAAATTGGTCATGGCAAGTTAGCCATGAGCCATGGCGAATTATCTATGGTGGATTGGTTGTGATCAGTACAAGTGGAAATTGTAGGCAAAGAGCTACAGAATTGAATTGATTCAATAGATTTGCCTTCTATTTTCATAGACATTTGCTTGACAATGATAAATCTGATAGTGTAGCTTCCAGAGCCAATTGGATGGAGAAAGCTGCCTGGAAATGACAGACAAAAGAATGCTTTGGCACAACTGAGATTATTTTTGAGGAGATGCTGAGAGAGTGAAGCTCTTGCAAAAAGAGGCAGTGTCTAAAATGGGAGACATTCTGAACGCAGCAACCATAGGTGACAACTGTATGTAGCTTGAAACAATGACATTTAAGACATAAATTGTGTTATTATACAATGCTCAGAATAGGTAAATAGCTGGGTCATTCAATTATGGATGATATGTCAAGGGCACATTAAATGGATAATATGTCAAGGGCACATTAAATAGAGCTTTCAACAATTGTGCCATGAATTGTGGACCTGTATCAGAAACAAGATGGTTGGGCAAGATTTTACAGAAAACCTGCTTTAATGAAAAAAGAGCTGTGTGGGAGAGAATAAACATCCATGCCATTGGTAACAAGATGTGATAGGATGTGGGTGACTGCAGGCAAGACTTGCAGAAATGCTAGGGAGGGAACATAGTAGGAGTTTGGTAGCAGATGCTAAAGTGAGGAAGCAAGTGCAAGGGGTTAGAGTAGTGCATTTTTAGTGAGACTTGTAAAGGCATCAAAAAGCCAAGCCTAGGCAGACAGAAGAGATGACAACAGAGGCATTGGGAAATAGAACAAAGAGCATGTGCATGTGCCATAGCTTACTGGAAGTTCAAAGAAGACAGTCAGTTTGTCATCAGAAAACACACAACACCTTCAAAAATGCCAAGGTAAGATCCAAAAACTTGGTCAAGAACATACTATGGTAAAAAACATATCAGCAATCTGGTGCAAGAATAAACAAAGTACAAAACTTTCAGCAACAGAAAGCAGTCCCTTCGTGGCTTAAATCTCCTCGCCCAGCATACACAAATGAAGCTTTCCTTGCTCAGTAGATGCCAATAATGGAATCAAGTGCACACAGAGTCAGCGGCTTGCCACTTATTTAAAAGGTGCTTAGCAAGGTACAAGATTCTTAGGTAGGAAAGTGGATCTTTCTCACTCCTTGGCCAGAAAACCCCCACCAACAATGAATTGGGCCTTGCTAAGGAGTGATTTGATAGAGCATCAGTGTTTCATTCAGTGTCTGCTGAGTCTGCACTGCATCATGGAGCCTGGCCATGAGGCCATAAAATAATAGGGAACAGTTACCAAAGGAAAAAGTTCAACTACCACTGGAATGGCACATAGTAAAATTTCTTCATTCTGAAGAAAAGACAGATAGAAGGCAAAGGAAAAACAAAGGTAAATCATCTACCTTTATTTTTATATATATGGTTCATATGGCTTGCTCACTTGGAAAAGTAGTTTCCTTTCTATCTCCAGGGTCAGTCAGGTTTGTGGGAACAAACTTCCAGGTATGCATTAGAAATTGGGGGATCATAAAGCAAGAAATACTCTGGGTGATAAAGGATTTTTTTAAAATTATTTGACCTGAGAAAGTCAGAATGTTTAAACAAGAATAGAATTGTGCCCAATTGAGCTGTTACAGTACTATTTGAACTTATGAGAAAATTTTAGTGTTCCAAAGTCTAGTGGTCGGTCTGGACTTCAAAATGATGTTCTAGACCTAGAGAATACAAACTATAGAGCTATGGGTCTAGGGACTGACAGGCATGATTAATTAAAGAAATATTAAAGTTTCAATGGTTTCTTCAACAATATATAAACATGCTAGATTTTTCTAGTGCTGAAAAGCCAAAAGTAATGTATTTTTGACTGTTTAGCCCCATAGACTCTCCATTGAAATAATACATATAAATGTAATAATCCTAATTTTAGTGAACATTTAATTGTTTCTTTAATCATAATATTTATTTTTAAAAATCCCCAAAATTTCATTATTTTTCATTTGTCCATCAAAATAGAGGAATGTTCTTTTCTGTTTATAACAGAATATAATTTCATTTGTAGTGGTAAATACTTAAATGATAGTAAATATAATATTGGAACAAACATGCCTAGTTTAATGGAATCTAGTGGTAGAGGTACTCGTTTTACGGACCAAGTAGTAAAATAGCGTAGCATTAATGGTTTCCTTTTGTCCGATTTTATCTGGCAAAAGTTGGGGAGAGAATTGAATCCTATAAGCACTGTGGAGTTACAACTACCTCTGATGAAACATTTACGTTTAAGCACTTTTATGTGCTTTTTGTAAATGTATGTGTATCAATGTTTGTGTAATGTATATTTTGAAATGTATACTTTAAAATTTTGTATAACTTATACTGGAAACCATACTGTTTGTTTCTGAAAAATATACAGAAACTGTTCCAGTGTGTCCCCCCCCCCCTTGTTTAAGGTCTAACGGACTGTTGGCAGACTCCTTTGCTTGATTTTCAAAGTGCATAATTTTGAGAGTGGTGATTGGGTCCCGATTACAGCCGTAAAATAACATAAATTGCAAACTGTGAGGGAAGGACTATTGTGACGGCTGTGTGAACCAAAGAAAGAGGTTGAGTTCATCATTCCCAAGTGAAGGGTCCGGTGCCTGCTCCAGACGAATGAGTGGATCTCATTAATTCATCAATGTCTCCCGAAATAGTGAAAAAATGTTATTTTTTTCAATAAATGGAATTTTGGGGGGTGAAGTTGTGTATTTGGATAGGAGTAATTCTCACCTATATTACCATATTGATTGTATTAAGAAAGGATATTGCTGATTGGTTAAAATCCATGTTGTGGAATTCTGTGGATGTAAGTCCCCGGATCCAGGGTTTGAGTGTATAGGACATTGTATTATATACACAAAACATATAAATAAAACCTGTGGGAGGGACCAAGTTCACATAGCAGCATGAATGTGATAATAAAGTCAATGAATGTTTTGTGGAATGTTATATTATATAGACAGGTAGGGATAGGATCGGAGGCTGTGTTGTCTAGTTACATGGCAGCAGCTCTGTTTCCATACCGAACTTGATCATCAGTATACACAAACATCATCACTAGCATTAATTGATCCAAATTTGGAAGCTGGAATATGCATCAGATCCACTTTCAGCGATGGGATATATGTAGGAAAATATCCAAAGTGCAATTGTACACATGATGTAGAAGTGAAAGATTGAGATGTGGCTATTAAAATGGAAGCTATCCATGGGCAATGTTTTGAAGAGTACGGGAATTACACACCTCATATAAGAAATTTAGGATTATAGAAGAGGGGTTATTATTGCCATATCAAGAAAGAAAAGCACACCCAAAGCTTATATTCCTATGTGGCAATATGGCCCTAATATAAGGTGTCCAGACGTCCTGCTTTCCGCGGACAGTCCCACTTTTTATCCATTTGTCCCATGTCCCGCGGGGTTTTTAAAAAGTCCTGCTTTTTTGACATACCAGCCGGCGATTTGAACGCTGGATGGAGATTGCATTGGAGCTGCTTGCCGTGTGATTACATGGCTTGAAGGGATCGGCCGGCAAGCAGCTCAGCTTTCACACTAGGAGACTGGGATGGGCACAGGGGACATCGCGGAGGCCCCAGCGGTGATGCTGCTGAAGAGGCGTCAATGCCGCTGCTCCTCAACCTGCCTGGCTCATCGCTGAGTGGCCAACGTAATGCCCCTTCACAGCAAGAGATACAGGATGGGCAGGGCGGCTGGCAAGTCCCGGGCGGCTTCCCATAGAAGCCGAAGCAGCGGATTTGCTGTCCTGGCCCTCTTCTTTGTCAGGCGCTCCTGCTGCCTGCGGGGGGGCAATGTTGGCTAGCCGGGCACTCTATGGATGTTCCCGTTCAGTGGCTGCGTGGAGGAGCGTGCCTACCAGGTCCATGCATTGTAAAAAGCACTCCTGGCCAACACGCTATTCTGCTGCTGACAGGCCTGGGCAAAACACTGGTAGGAGCCGTGGTCATGTAAAATTTCTACCAGTGGTTCCCCGGCAGCAAGATCCTCTTCCCAGCCCCATCCCTGAGAGAGAGAGAGAGAGCAAGAGAAAAAGTGAGAGAGACAGAGAGAGATTGGAGGGTTGGAGAAGAGACCATGCACCTCTCCAGTGTTCCAGAGATTTTTCAGTCATGACCCCCCCCCCCCCCATGATGTCCCGCTTTACTGAAATTATAATCTGGTCACTTTACCCTAATAGAACTGCCTTTCACATGGAAAGGTAGATGTGCAATTGGTTATGTGAAAGCACCACATAGATTTACAAGGGAGGTGGGAGACACAATAAAGAAAAAAGGGAAATGTTTTTCTGGAACTGATGAAAGCAGTATTAAATAGCTTTCCCTTTTGGGTGAAAGAAGAAATAACAGTTTCAGATATAAAGTCTACATGTTTTCTTGGGGTTCCAGTCCCAGGAAGATTTTTGTTTGAAGAAGTTAAGGTTATTATAAAACCTAATAATTGCAAACTTGCAAAGGTAATTATTTTGCTTGGGAGTCCAATTAGGCCCACTAAATGGACAAACCAAAAGAAATTGGTAATTGAAATAAAGCATATGTTACCAGCTTATATTAGTAGTATATTGGCAACTGGATAAAAAGTTAGAAAAAGTTGCATACATATCTGTCCCTACAGAAAATACATTCCCTTGTGCTAAAAAAGAAGTTGAAGCCCTAGGGCAAGTCTTATACTTACCTAGGGGATGGTTTTTATTTTGTGATTTATATGCCTATGCATTTATTCCTGCAAATGCAGTAGGTGGGCCCTGCACAATAGGATGCCTAACCACATTTATGGGGGTAGCATATTTTAAAGATGTTAATCAAGAAACACAGTTCTATTATGAAATGAACACTACACCATATTATGATAGCTGTATATCATCAGACATTATAAAGGAAAAAGGTGAGGGGAAAGAACCAACACATGAACATGCCCCGGAAGGTAGAGAAACAGTACCTATGCCACATGTACCTCAATATGAGCATATACCAGGACAATGGACTGTTCAGTAGTTTATATCCCCAGTGTTGTTTGATCCAAACCAAGAGAATATCTATAGGGGTAAAGGAGCTCTCATCATGAATATGATGCAGGATGTAGTGATGAAGTAGTACTGTCAAAAGTAGAGGCTGGTTTGTTGAGTATATTCCCCTGGTTTGCCTCACAATACAACTACAGATAAATAGGACATTTTGCTTGTGCTTTAGTAAAAATCATCAATGAGACTTCATCTGCTATAGCAGATAAAATGGGTGAGGTATGGAAATCTGTATTTCAAAATAGAGTAGCTATTGATTACATATTAAGAATGTGACATGGAATGTATGTACATTGAAGGAATGTGTTACTTCAAAATTCTTGATAAGAATTTATTATAACCGATAATGCTGCATTTAGAGACATATGGAACACTTTAACTTCCTGGCTGCCAGGCTTACCATGGCTGAAATATATATTTGTAGAAATTACTGTACTGTAATTGTTATTTTAAGATTTGTAACCTGTATACTTATATGTATTTGCTGCTGGAAAGGCTGTTATAAACAGGGTTGTAAAAAAAAAAAGGAAGATAGGAGTGGATAGCAATATTCCCTCCAATAGGGAAGTTAGCATTATGCTACAGGATATTCAGGATTCCTAAGAAAATTGAATTTCTTAGGAGATTGGGAAAGGAAGGAGTTATAAGAAAAATCTGGGGCCTATAATGTAACTAGCAAGGCTCTTTTGCCAAATTGGCATCAGAAAACCCTGTTTTTGCCAAAACAGGCTTGTCTCTGAAGTTCCGAGAAAAGGGAAGATGTACATCTTCCAGTAAATATTTGAGATAAATATGTTTATCAAATACCAAGAATTGAGGCAAAGTGACCTGTATAAAGGATAAATATTAATTGAGGAATTGTTAATGTTTGAAGTTGGAAAGGCCCCGAAGGAAACAAGGGACAAAATGCAGTGGAGGCATTATGATAACATTCCTAATATGGAAATGAGGAAGGAGGAGTTGGGGGGCAAGAAATAAGAAATTAAGAAGCCTATAAATGATGTGCCCTGTATTAAGCAAATCACTCCAGAGATACACGGATGTCCCTCCGGATCAATGCAATGCTTGCCAATTAATATCTCACATTTCTCTCAAACTGAAAAAAAGGATTTCCTGTATCTGTTTTGAATATTAAATCCATTCTCCTTATTGGGTGAATAAACTAAATAGGTGCTTATATAAAGCCTCTGGAAATCTTTTTTTCCAAAGAAGTTCATGAATTGAATTGAATTGAATTGTAGTTAACCTGGTTAAATTGTAGTAGCCTGGTGCACCAGTTGCGGCCCTATTTGGACCGGGAGTCACTGCTCACAGTCACTCATGCCCTCATCACCTCGAGGCTCGACTACTGTAACGCTGTCTACATGGGGCTACCTTTGAAAAGTGTTTGGAAACTTCAGATCGTGCAGAATGCAGCTGCGAGAGCAATCATGGGCTTTTCCAAATATGCCCATGTTACACCAACACTCCGCAGTCTGCGTTGGTTGCCGATCAGTTTCCGGTCACAATTCAAAGTGTTGGTTATGACCTATAAAGCCCTTCATGGCACTGGACCAGATTATCTCCGAGACCGCCTTCTGCTGCACGAATCCCAGCGACCAGTTAGGTCCCACAGAGTGAGTCTTCTCCGGGTCCCGTCAACTAAACAAGGCTGCTTGGCGGGACCCAGGGGAAGAGCCTTCTCTGTGGCGGCCCTGGCCCTCTGGAACCAACTCCCCCCAGAGATTAGACTTGCCCCCACCCTCCTTGCCTTTCGTAAGCTACTTAAAACCCACCTCTGCTGCCAGGCATGGGGGAATTGAGATACCCTTTTCCCCTAGGCCTTTACAATTTTATGCGTGGTATGTGTTGTATCCTTGTAAATAGTTTGGTTCCATGTGGAAACGCTGTCTGAACGAGAATCAGGAAGTCGCTCCTGATTGGCTCAGACGCGGCTGCTCTCTCTCTGGCGGGAACCGCAAATGTATAAAAGGAGCGGTTTCTCCCAGGTAGAGCAGACAGTCTCCGCTGAAGTCACTTATCCTACTGAGCTGAAATAAAGGAACCGTTCTCACCTAACCCTGTCTCTGGGTTTACTTCACTGGCGACGACGGACGGAAGAACCACGCGTGCAGAATGAACAACCTACAGATCGGCCGGGCTCTCGAGTTCTTCGACCCGGAGAAATCCTCCTGGGACGCCTACATAGCCAAGTTCGAGATCTTCCTCGAGGCAGCGGGAATAAGGGACGGCGACGCCGACCGAAAGCGGGCCATCTTCCTGAACTACTGCGGTCCAGAAATCGTCGACCTCGCCCAGACACTCACCGACCCGCTGCCACCCAAATCCGTCGCTTGGGACGTCCTGCAAGCCAAACTCGCGAGCCATTTCAAGCCAACGAAAGCAGCCGTCGTTTTCCGGCACCAATTTTCCAGAATGGCTCAGCTCGAATCGGAATCCATCAATCAATTCGCAACGCGACTTCGAACGGTGCTTGCAAAATGCAAGTTTGATAACCCGGAAGCTCGCCTCACCGATGCCTTAATCTTCGGCATGAGAAATGCCACGGTCAGGAACAAACTCCTCACCGAAGACGAGCCGACCCTACAGGCAGTAATAAAGCTGGCTCAAACTGCAGAGGTCGCCGACACTGCTGCCAAGGAACTGAAGGACCACGACAAGCGGGAGGTCATCGCCAAGATCGACTCCTCGCTTTCCCACGCCGAGACCCCAGACGACCTCAGCCCACCAGCTCTCAACGAGGACAGCTGTTTCCTGCTGCAACAGGACCAGCCAAGACATCCCAGATACCCTCGCCCTGTCGCCCCTTGCGCCGGCTGCCGAGGAAACCATCCGCGCCAACGATGCCCTTTCCGGGACGCCATTTGCCACCGCTGCAACCGACGTGGCCATATCGCTGAAGCCTGCAGAGCAGTTGTGCCTGAGGAAGCCTTCTCCACCCCGCGTCCTCAGCGTTTCCAGAATCAAACACCTCAACCGTGCGAAAACCGGTCCTTCCGGTTTTCCGGCCGCAAGAACTACCCAACCGCTAACCGCGACTACTCAAGAGATAACAATCAATTTTCCGTGAATAACACGGCAACAAAAAATGGGGGCAAAATTGTAATTTCCCTACTTTTGAACAACAAACCATGTTCTATGGAACTTGATACGGGGTCTAAATACACCATTATGCCGTGGGAAAAGCTTAAACTATATATGCCTAACCTCTCCAAATCTGAGCTAGTACAAACCTCGTTGGTAATTAGAGATTTTCAAGGGGGAATAATTCATGTTTTAGGCCAAGTGAATGTACCTATCGTGTTTAAAAATGTTAAATGTACCCTACCAATGATTGTTGTTACAGGGGCTAAACACTCCCTCCTGGGGTTGGCTTGGATGGAACCTTTGGGAATTGAAATTTCTGGTATTTGTACTGTTAACTCTGATAGCATGCCTAACTTTTTACAAGAATTCCCAGAAGTGTTTAGCCCCACCTTGGGATCATATAAAGGGCCCCCTATCTCGTTTTCTATTGACCCCAAGATCCCGCCTGTACGGCTCAAACCTCGCAGGGTACCCCTTCCGCTCCTCCCCAAACTAGACCTACAGCTGGATAAGCTCATAAGCCAAGACATTTTAATCCCTGTAGAGCAGGGGCCATGGGAAACATCCGTAGTCACGCCTCTGAAACCTGATGGCTCCTTAAGGGTTTGCGCTGACTATAAATCTACGCTCAACAAAGCCCTCCAACATCACCCTTACCCCATTCCTGTGGTACAACAGCTCCTTCACTCCCTGGGGGAAGGAAAAAGGTTCGCAAAAATCGATTTAGCGCAAGCTTACCAGCAGCTCCCTGTCGATGAACCGACAGCACGCGCACAGACAATTGTAACCCACAGGGGTGCCTTTAAATGTACCAGATTACAGTTTGGAGTAAGCATAGCCCCAGGGATATTCCAAAGCATAATGGAACGGTTGTTATCAGGGATTAAAGGGGCCATTCCCTATTTTGATGACATCTTAATTGCAGGGGAAAACCAAGAGCAGCTCAACAAAAGAATAAGGGAAGTACTTAAGAGACTGCAGGACAAAGGGCTAAGAATCAAACCTGACAAATGTGTGTGGGGAACCAACAGTGTAGAATTCCTAGGTTATAAAATTGATGGGGAAGGTATCCACCCCACTACTGAAAAATTGAGAGCCATTAGAGAAGCCCCAGAACCACAAAATAAGACAGAATTGCAAGCTTTTTTAGGCCTTCAGTCTTTTTAAAACAGAAGGCAACAGCAGCAGAGCCTCTACACCGTTTGCTCCAGAAAGAAACCCCTTGGACATGGGGGAGAACTGAACACGAAGCCTTTATACAAATAAAACAGTTGCTAACTTCTAAAAGTGTAGTCCAGTATAGTACTTCGCTACCCATCAGGCTTACGTGCGATGCTTCCCCATATGGCGTGGGAGGGGTCTTGGCACACGTTTTGCCAAATAATACAGAGGCCCCAATTGCTTTCTTTTCAAGAACAATGACCAATACTGAGAGGAATTACAGCCAACTCGATAAGGAGGCTCTAGCTTTAGTGGCAGGAGTGAAGAAGTTTCACAATTACCTTTTTGGCAGGAGTTTTGAATTGGTTACCGACCACAAGCCCTTACTAGGCCTCTTAGCCCCCAACAAACCTACTCCCCCATTTATGTCCCCAAGGTTAATCAGATGGGCCCTTTTCCTCTCAGGATACCAGTACGAGCTCATTCATAAAGGGGGTAAAACCATCAACCACGCAGATGGTCTCAGTAGGTGCCCCATGGCAGAGTTAGTAGGGGACCCTGCCCCGTCTGCGGATGTCCTAATGATAGAACTTGAAGACAACCCACTAACCACTGCAAGGGAAGTGGCTGCACACACGCAGCAAGACCCAATCCTAAAAAAGGTGGTAAACTGTGTACTTAAGGGGTGGCAGAACGACTCTGTGGAACCTGAATTGTGTGATTTCAAAACCAAAAGACTAGAATTGTCATATGCAAAAGGTTGCCTGTTGTGGGGGGATAGAGTAATCATTCCTGGAAGTCTAAAGACCAAAGTACTCAAAATGTTACATGTGGGCCATCCTGGGATTGTCAGGATGAAGGGCCTAGCTAGGGGGCACTTATGGTGGCCAGGTTTGGACACTGATATTGAAAACTGGGTAGCCAAATGTGATCCATGCCAAGAGTCACGGCCTAACCCCCCCCAAAACAACTCCAGCAGAGTGGGAACAACCGGCTGGGCCATGGTCTAGGGTCCATATTGATTTTGCAGGGCCAGTGGGGTCACAATACTTTCTAATAGTAGTTGATGCATTTTCCAAGTGGGTGGAAATCATAGCAATGAACAATATAACTACAAGCGCCACCATTAAGGTTCTGCGCCGTTTGTTTGCCACCCATGGTTGTCCTGATATCTTAGTGTCTGACAATGGGCCCCAATTGACAGCCAGACAATTTGAATTGTTCTTAGATAATTTAGGAATCAGACATGCGCTCATCTCACCTTATTCACCCTGGGCTAATGGTTTGGCAGAACGTTACGTTCGGGTGGCAAAGGAAGCTTTACGCAGATCAGGCCCTGGGGATGTACAACAGAATTTGGACCAGTTTTTGTTAACCCAGCATATTACCCCAAACTCTCACACGCAGATAAGCCCTGCTGAGATACTGATGGGAAGGAAACTGAGGTCCCCCCTGGATAGGTTACACCCAAGGTTTTGTACCAAAAATCCTATGTATGTGAACCCTGAGAGACAAATGTATTTGGGGCAAAATGTATTTGTAAAGAATTTTGATGGGGGTGTAAATTGGATGAAAGGAAAAATTGTACAACAGACCGCTCCAAAAACATACATTGTTAAGTTAGAGGATGGTCGAATGTGGAAGCGGCACATTGACCATGTACGTAAGCGCATGGGAAACTCATCGGAACAACCCGCTGAAACAGATTCTCCCACTTTAACAGACTGTAACGCGCAACCCGATTTAATAGACTGGCAAATGGACTTATCGGGTCAGGAAGGATCCTCCAGCGACGCCGAACCATCTTCATCCTCCGAGGTCGGTCTTGTGCCGATCAGATCAACCCAGCAGGCCGGAGCCCAAACCAGGCCCCAGCCGCACCGGGAAAGCGCAAACGAACCGACCTGCACCGTCGGCAGCGAGGACTCAATTGAACTGCGCAGGTCGGAGCGAGCCTCGCGAAGACCCAGCAGATTGGAGGACTTCGTCACGTGGCTTTCGTGATTGATGTATCCTGACTAAGGAGGGAGGGGTGTTGTATCCTTGTAAATAGTTTGGTTCCGTGTGGAAACGCTGTCTGAACGAGAATCAGGAAGTCGCTCCTGATTGGCTCAGACGCGGCTGCTCTCTCTCTGGCGGGAACCGCAAATGTATAAAAGGAGCGGTTTCTCCCAGGTAGAGCAGACGGTCTCCGCTGAAGTCACTTATCCTACTGAGCTGAAATAAAGGAACCGTTCTCACCTAACCCTGTCTCTGGGTTTACTTCAGTATGTCTGTACGTCTGTTTGGTTTTTATTATAATGGGTTTTTAATTGTTTTTAGTATTGGATTATTATTATATGCTGTCTTATTATTGCTGTTAGCCGCCCCGAGTCTCTGGAGAGGGGCAGCGTCCAAATCCAATAAATAAATAAATTCCAAAACTTTAAGGCTATATAAAAAAAGAGGGACTCTGAGACAGCGAGGAGGAGCACATGCCTCCCATACACCCGGCGCAAGGCTGACTTCCATATACTGGTTGCTGCTGCTGCTACCTGTTGCCTCTTCCTTCCTATGCTGAAGGGCTCCCCTCTCTTCTCGCTTTGTAGCCAGTGCCTTTCCTTCACTGTGGTGACTCCTTGGTTGCCCAGAATGAAGGGAGCGTTTCTTTTCTCTGGGCACAGTCAGAAGTTTATTCCCTCCCCAAGTGCCCATAGAAAGGAAAATGCTTCGTTCACTCTGGATTGCCAAAGCCTCCTTAAGCGCCACTGAAAGGCTCCTCTGGCAACCCAAGATGGCCGGGATTAAAGGGGGAATGGCAGGAAACTGGCCGGACCTTCGTGCCACTCTCAAATTTCCTTGGAAATTTTTCCGGGCTCGAGTTCTTAGGTAGAAAATGGTTCTTAAGTAGAGGCAAAAAAACCTTGAACACCCAGTTCCTATCTAGAAAAGTTCATAAGTAGAGGGTTCTTAAGTAGAGGTACCACTGTATTTCATTTGGTTGCTTGACTTTTACCAAGCATTAATAGTGACAATTTCTTAAATTGCTTATTAATTATATGGATGTACTATACTTGCCATGTCCTCTCATATTAATGTTAACAGATTTTTCTCTTTTCAATTTTAATTTTTACTTCCATTGTCTAATCAAGAATTTGACTGAGATAGAGGTAAAATATTGTTTAGCACAGTATCTTAGATCCTCACTCGTAATATCAAATCCTTGCTCCTGGAGGACTACAGACATTTGCATAATTGTGGCTCTTTCAGATGCAGTTTAATTTATCTTTATCCAAAGCTTATTTTCCTGATATATCTCCTTGTTTTGGAAATAGTTCAACTAAATTAATTGGCTGACCTCTGCCAAATACGTGGAGTCAGAGAAAAGAGACAGGCAAATTACACTAACTTCTCCAGTAGCTGAAATGAATAACAGCTTATGTGTACCTTCTCATGTCTGGACTCCATAAGGTCTGCTGCCTTATGTAGGGGGATGGGACATTTTGCCTCCCCCAATTGGGCGAAGCTCTTTCTTCCGCAGCCTTTGATCTCTCATGATAGACTGCTGCCTTTTCTCCCTCGCCAAGGGAGAAGGAAAGAATGGGACAGTTGACCTCCTCTTGAGTTATCCTTCCCCAGAGAGAGAGAGAGGTCCGTTCATGCTCTGGGCATCTAGATGATCCCATGCTTTTTTCACCCCCTCCTCTGTTCATGCTGTGGGTCCCCAAAGTGGGGGGAAGCAGCATTTGGGGAAAAAGAGTTGGAGGGCTAATGATCCCTCCCTGTTTGCAGAGAGAGAGAGAGTTCCATTCATGCTCTGGGTATCTAGACGATCCCATGCCTTTTTCACCCCCTCTTCTATTCATGTTGAGGGCCCCCAGAGTGGGGAGGAGGGGGCTTTGTGAGCTCTTTCACACCCACAGACCCCCCCCACACACACCTGTTCATCTTGAGAGTTCCCAAAAGTGGGGGGAGGAGGCTTTGGGAGCTCTTTCATACACACACACACCAGTTCTTGTCTGATCCCTTTCTCAAACAGGAGACTGATACAGAATGATAGAGATGAGGGGATCTCAGAGGCCATCTAGTCCAACCCCCTGCTCAAGCAGGAGACTGATACAGTATTATAGAGTTGGAAGGGACATCAGAGACCATGTAGTCCAACCCTCTTCACAAGCAGGAGAATTGGCCTCCCGTTCAAATTTCTGGGCTGCTAAGTTGGCTGGTGGAACTCCCTGCCTCACAATAAGTTAATCCTTAAAAAACTAATTTGGAAAACCAATCAGAGTGGTCCTCACAAAAGAGGGGTGGGAAAGAGAGCTAGGTAGCATCCTCTTAGCAAAGGACAGAAGTGAAGTTACTGGTTACTGTCTGGGGTCCCTTTATGACCTGGTCGTCATGGTGATCTGTGGAATTTTTACGATGCATCGAGGTTGATGCAAAAGGAACAAGCAGTTATGACAAAACAAAGTGTTTGCAGAGAGAGGCAAAAACTCTGGCCCCAGAAATGGAGGTAGGGGGCCACCCCTGTCCTCTACCCATACACATTTAACAAGAGTTGGAAGGTACTTTGGAGGTCATCCAGTCCCACCCCGCCTTCCAACCATACACATTTGTCAAATTTCTGAGCTGCTAAATTGGCTGGGGAGAACTTGCTGCCTACAATGTCATCCTGATTGTGTCTGCGGAATCCCACCCAGCCGCCCTGTTTAGGGTGACTCGCTCCCTCCTTAATCAGGGAAATTGGGGAGCCCTTGCAGGGTAGTGCTGAGGCATTTAACATGTTTTTCACAGATAAAATAGCTCAGATCCAGACTGGTCTTGACTCCAATTGGAATGCAAAGTCAGCTGACGATGAGTCAGTTAAGGTGATAGGGGCTTGTCTTGGTCCATCTGTTTGGAGCGAGTTTGAGCTGGTGACACCTGATGAAGTGGACAAGGCCATTGGAGCTGTGAGTTCTGCCACCTGCTTGTTGGGCCTGTGTCCCTCTTGGCTGGTTTCGTCCAGCATGGAGGTGACACGGAACTGGGTCCAGGAGATTACCAACACTTCTTTGAGGGAGGGATCCTTTCCGGCTCCATACAAGGAGGCACTTGTGTGCCCCCTCCTCAAGAAGCCTTCCCTGGACCCAGCCATATTTAACAATTGTTGTCCTGTCTCCAACCTTCCCTTTATGGAGAAGGTTGTTGAGAAGGTGGTGTCGCAGATGGAGTAATGATAACATGGAAGGGAAAGAAGATAAACATAGAAACATTAGATCAAGCGGATAAATTTATCTCAGAGCATTTGAAAAAAGAAGGGGAAAGCAGTACTGAATTAGAAACAAGCCAGGAGGAGGGAGAGATAGAGGAAGAGAGGGCAGATAAACTCAGTAATGGGAAAGAGGAAAAGACAGGAAACCACAGAGAATTAAGAAGTAGTCAAAGAGCGAAGTAGTTAACACAGAATGGACAAAGAGATTAAATTATTTTCGGTGAACATCAATGGGTTGAACTCTCCTCAAAAAAGAGAACAAATATATGCAAAATTAATAAAACAAAATTTAGATGTTGTGTGCCTTCAAGAAGTTCATATTTAAAAAAAAGATAAAAAAGTATTGGAAAACCCAAAATTGGGGAAACTATTTACATCCCTTGCTAAGGAAAAAAAGAGAGGAATTGCGATATATGTTAAAAGCTGGTTAAATCCCAAAGTAATTGATAGCAATGAAGAGGGTAGAATACTCATTATAGAAATTGAAATAAAAAAAACAAAACCAAATCTAATTGTGATATATGCCCCTAATAAAGATCAAAAAACCTTTTACAAAAAGTTGTATCAAAAAATTAAAAAAATTGAAAAAGGAAATATCTGTGTGGTCGGAGACTTTAATATAATAATAGATCATGATAAAGACTATAAGGGTAAAGAAAAGAATAAAAAGAAAAAAGAATTACCAGATGAACTTAAGGATATTATAGAAGAATTCAAACTAAAAGATACATGGAGGGAAAGACATAGAGATGAATATAAATACACTTATTATTCAAATCCTCACAAATCATGGTCTAGACTGGACATGATATGGGTAAACATAGAGCTACAAAAAGAGATAACATCAGCAGAAATAGAACCCAATTTCTGGGCAGACCACAACCCAGTAAGTATTACAATCAAAGGGAACCAAATTAAGAAGAATAGATGGACAATGAACACAAAAATTATACAAGAAAATAAATATAAAGAATTCATAAATAAAGAATTGGAAGTATTTTTAGAAAAAAATTGGAACAATGATACAACGACACAAAACATATGGGATACAACAAAAGCTTATATTAGAGGGATAACAATAGCATATACAAGCAAAAAAAATAAAAACAAAAATAAAGAGATGAGAGAAAATTAAAAAAAACTAGAACAAATAGAAGCTGAGTGGATAAAAGACCCAAAAAAGTGGAATTAAAAGAAAAAAGAGAACTAATTAAACATAAGATAAATTTGGCGGTGCAGGAGGAAATAGCCAAAAAAATAAGATCCGCAAAACAGAACTATTTTGAACATGGGAACAAGCTGGGAAGGTGGCTAGCTTATAAAATTAAAAAACAGACCGAGAAGAAATATATCCAACAATTAGAAGATGAAAGAGGAGAAAAACAAATTGACATAGAAGGGGAAAAAAAGATAGTTCAAAATTACTTTCAACAGCTATATAGGAAAGATGATATAAAAAAAGAAGATATAGATCTGTACTTAAACGAGACCGAAATACCACAAATATCTGAGAGTAACATAGACAGGATGGACAAAGATATAACGATGACAGAACTAGAGCTAGCAATCAAAAAACAAAACAATAATAAAACACCGGGGTTAGATGGAATACCAGTCGAATACTATAAACAAATGTACGACCCAGTTAAAAAATTAATGTTGCAAATGCTAAATAAAGGAGCAATGCCCGAATCTTGGAAAGAGGGGTTAATAACATTAATATCAAAAGACCCAGAACAAAGACACTCAATAAAACAATATAGACCCATTGCACTGTTGAATTCGGATTATAAAATTTTTATGACAATATTAGCGGAAAGATTTAAAATGATAATCAATGAAATAATACATTCGGATCAAAATGGCTTCCTACCAAATAGAAATATTAAAAATAATTTGAGAAACATAATAAATATTTTAGAATATTACGAGGCAAACCCAGGGAAAAATTTGGCCTTAATATTTCTGGACGCGGAGAAAGCATTTGATAACTTAAACTGGAATTTTTTTACTAATCAATTGATTAAGATGAAATTTAAAGAAAAAATTGTAAGAGCAATTAGGACAATATATTCTAAACAATCAGCAAGAGTCATAATAAATGGACAATTAACAGAGAACATAAAAATTGAAAAAGGAGTAAGACAGGGGTGCCCACTTTCCCCCTTAATATTCATCTTGGCTATAGAAATCTTACTAAGACAGATACGATCAAATAAAAACATCAAAGGGTTGAATTTAAAGGGGTAGGAATATAAGATTCAAGCATTCGCCGACGATTTAGTATTTAATATAGAAGACCCCATAGAAAGGTGAAAATTTACTAAAAGATATTACTAAATTTGGTAAAGTAGCAGGGTTAAAAATCAATAAACAAAAAACTAAAATATTGACAAAAAACTTAACAAATACAGAGAAGAAAACATTAGAAGATAAATTAGAATTACAAATTGTAAAAAAAGTTAAATATTTGGGAATAAAACTATCATCAAAAGCAACTACAATAAAAGAAGATAACTATACAGTCTTAATAAAAGAAATACAAACGAAACTGGAAAGATGGACTAAATTACCTATTTCACTTATTGGTAGGATATCAACAATTAAAATGTCCATCTTACCTAGAATATTATTCAGAAAGAAATGTATTCAGAACAATCCCAATTATGTTAAAAAAAACCTTTTTTCAAAAACTGAACAGAATAATAACAAAATTTGTCTGGGCCGGGAAAAAACCTAGGATCAAAATTCAATACATGCAAGACAATGTTAAACAGGGAGGCTTTGGGCTATCTGACTTCGAAATATATTATAACGCATCGATTATGGATTGGCTGAGGGAATGGTTCAAATTAGAAAACAAAAGATTATTGATATTAGAAGGACATGACTTGAGGATTGGGTGGCATGCCTTCTTATGGGATAACAAAGAAAAAATACACAGTTACTTTAGGCAACATATAATTAGGAATTCATTATACACAATCTGGACCAAAATTTAAAAAATGTATTATCCTCAAATCCCGAAATGGTATTCCAGCATGGAGGCGATAATATATCCAAATTCGAGAGAGTTAAACAAAATGCTTAATTATTACCAAATATTGTAGAGAAACGGGGAATTAAAAACAAGAGAACAATTAGAAGAAACTGGAATAAAAATGGATTGGTGGACGTATAACTTAATAAAATCAAAATATCAAGAAGGGAAAAGAAAAGAGATACAAATAAAAGAAACAAAATTGGATAAAATAATTTTAAGTCAAGATAAGAAAATGATCTCAAAAATTTATAGATACATGTTAAATTATAAAATGGAGGATTATATTGTTAAAAATAATATACACAGCTGGGGCAGAAACTTTGGGTATAGCATAAGTTTGGATAAATGGGAAACAATTTGGACTAAAAACTACAAGCTGACGAGATCAACAGCATTTAGAGAAAGCATATACAAAATGTACTACCGATGGCACCTCCCCCCGGCAAGATTATCACAAATGTATAAAGGAATAAATCCAAAATGTTGGAGATGTAAAGAAAAGGGGACTTATTATCACATTTGGTGGACTTGCCCAATAATTAAAAAAAATTGGATTAAAATACAAAAATGGATAAAAGAAATATTACAAATTAAGATAAATAGAAGACCCGAAGCGTTCCTCCTTGGGATCATAGACCAAAAAATAGATAAAAATAAATACTATTTATTAATACACATATTGACTGCAACTAGAATGGCAATTGCCCAACAATGGAAACAACCCAAACCCCCCGATGACGATTTGATATTTAAATTTTTTTTAGATTGTGCAGAATCAGACGCATTAACACTCAAATTAAAAAACAAAGAATCCAACCATTATAAAACTTGGAAATACTTCTATAATTGGTTTAAGAGAAGAAACAAAAACTTAAATTGAAATACAAAAATAATAATACTTTATATCCTTTTTATTTGATATGACAAATCACAAAAGATCTATATACAGTAATTTTTTAGAGAAGATTTGTATGAATTTAAATAAATTAAATATGAATGAATGAAGGCGGTTAAGAAAATAAAAATAATTAAAAAAATATGGACAACCTAAAGGAGAAAATGGTAGATACCGATGTTATGACATACTTCACCAGAAGATAATTTAAAACTATATGATGATTTATAACTTACCCCCTCAAGGGAATTTAAGTATAAATATTACATATTATGTTATATGTTAATTGTTATTGTCATTATTGTTTAGTGTACTTAAATAAGTAATTAATTATATTATTAGAATTATTCTATTGTTTGTTTGTTTGTCTGTTTGTTAGTATGTGTTAATTTGGCATTGTTTCAACTCATGATTTATACCATTTATTTTATTTGTGTAAATGTGTATATATGTAATAAAAAAAATTCAAAAAAAAAAAGAGAGAGAGAGAAGGTGGTGTCGCTTCAGCTCCAGAGGTCCTTGGAAGAAGTCAGTTATCTAGGCCCTCGGCAGTCAAGATTCAGATCCGGCTTTGGTCGTACTGATGGATGATCTCTGGCAGGCCTGGGACAGGGGTTTATCCACTGTCCTGGTGATTTGACCTCTCAGCGGCTTTCGATACCATTGATCGTGGTATCCTTCTGCGTCAACTGGAGGGGTTGGGAGTTGGAGGCACCGTTTTACGGTGGTTCTCCTCCTACCTCTGGTCGGTCACAGTCAGTGTTAGGGGGGGGTCAGAGGTTGACTCCTAGGTCCCTACCTTGTGGGGCTCCTCAGGGGTTGGTCCTCTCCCCCCTCCTGTTTAATATCTACATGAAACCGCTGATGAGATCATCCAAGGGCATGGGTGAGTTACCATCAGTACGCTGATGATACTCAGCTGTACATCTCCATCCCGTGTCTGCTCAGTGAAGCAGTGGAAGTGATGTGGCAGTGTCTGGAGGCTGTCAGGGTCTGGATGGGTGCCAACAGGCTTAAGCTCAATCCAGACAAGATTGGCTCTGGATAGTGCCTCCCAAGGACACTTCCATCTGTCCATCCATTACCCTGGGGAGGGATTATTACCCCACTCAGAGAGGGTCTGCAACTTGGGCATCTTCAATCCACAGCTGACCTTAGAACACCATCTTTCGGCTGTGGCAAGGGGGGTGTTTGCCCAGGTTCACCTGGTGCATCAGTTGCGGCCCTATTTGGACCTGGAGTCTTTGCTCACAGTCACTCATGCCCTTATCACCTTGAGGTTTGACTCCTGCAATGCTCTCTACATGGGGCTACCTTTATAGAGTGTTCAGAAACTTCAAATTGTCCAAAATGCAGCGGCGTGAGCGGTATTGGGCCTCCCAAGGCATGCCCATATCTCAACATTATTCCGCAGACTGCACTGGCTGCCAATTGGTTTCCAGACACAATTCAAAGTGTTGGTTATGACCTATAAAGCCCTACATGGCATAGGACCAGATTATCTCTTAAACTGCCTTCTGCCACATGAATCCCAGCGTCCAGTGAGGTCTCACAGTTTGTCTTCTCAGGGTCAACCAGACAATGTCGGCTGGCAGGGCCTCAGGGGAAGAGCCTTCTCTGTGGGGGCCCCAGCCCTTTGGAACCAGCTCCCCCCAGAGATTTGCACTGTCCTCACCCTCCACCCTCCTTGCTTTCCAAAAAAGTTTGAAGACTCAGGCCTGGGGCCATTAGATCTCTCCCCCCCAACCAATGAATGTTTTTAGAATAATTTATTGACTGAGTGAATGATAATTGAATGTTTTTAAGTTTTTTAACTGTTATTAATTTGATCAAATTGTTTTATTATGTATTCTATGTTTGTTGTGAGCTGCCCCGAGTCCACAGAGAGGGGCAGCATACAAATCCAATAAATAGAATGATAGATAGAATGATAGATAGATAGATAGATAGATAGATAGATAGATAGATAGATAGATAGATAGATAGATAGATAGATAGATAGATAGGGCATTTATCCATGATGCGACCAGATTCTCCACAGTATAATATAATTGGGGCCATTTTTCTCAGGCACTGTAGTTGGTAGTCTTGTGCTAATTTTCAGTAACATCAGTTTGACCTAGTAAATCTCCAAAGTGAGAAAGAAATGGAAAGGTATAATGACATTTTCTTGCTTATAGACTCGTGCAATAATAGTCCCTATTACCAAACTAGATTAATGCCTGGAATGTGTTGATGAATTTTTGCGTCTTTTATACTCTATCTGATAGTTCCTCTTTAAACTGACCAATTAATTCTCTTTCATTGCAACCCACATGCTGAGCTGAAAATCAACAGCATACTTCCTGCACCAAAGGCTTGTCATTGGAAATAGTTTCACAGTTGCCAGTCAATGCCTCATTGCAATAAAGCAAGGAATATTACAAAATACAACATTAAGATTGTAAGGAGGATTGGAAAGTAGGTATAAAGCATCAAGAGACAACAGGCAAGTCAGTGAATAGCTTTTCTCATGAACAGTATAACCAGTTGTCAAGAAACCTGGGAGGAGGCAGATTGCTTCTATTTCACTTTCTTTTCTAAGCTGTACACATACTGTACACAATCAAACATTTTGGGAAAGCTTTTGTGTGTGTGTGGGATTCTCTGGAGATGAGCAAGGGGGGCTTGCCACAGCTTTACCAGAGACACTGCTTTAGCCAAATTTCTCTCTCTCTCTCTCTCTCTCTCTCTCTCTCTCTCTCTCTCTCTCTCTCTCTTCAAGTAGAAATTGGTAACATATAAAGATATAACAATGTTTATATACATGATATTAATAAGAGAGAAATATTAGGACAGGGGACAGAAGGCACGCTGGTACACTTATGCATGCCCCTTTGTTTCAAAACAGCTGTTCCACCACTTATCACATTCTACTCAATATCCTATGGATATTTTCAACATGACTTCTTGCATGTAAAAGGTTTGATATCATCAGATATTTGGAGTATTTCACAGGGTCATTCACAATTTTCAGAATACTTTCCTAATTCCTTGGCTGTCATTAATATAAAACAAACAAGTAATTCCAACCTGTTGCGCTGTGTGACTTATCTCCACTGCAAGGTCCACTCCTGAATTCCCAATACCAATCACAAGGACTCTTTTTCCTGTAAATGCATCAGGACTTTTGTAATCACGACTGTGTAAATAGTGACCTTTGAAAGTGGTAATGCCTGTAAATCAAGAGTAAAATTATTCAAGTTGCTGTTGTGTTGCCTGTTTTCAGCTGGCTAATACTGTATAGTGAAAAGGAGGACCAGAGGAGACATGATAGCAGTGTTCCAATATTTGAGGAGCTGCCACAGAGAGGAGGTGGACAATCTATTTTTCAAAGCACCAAAAGCCAGACAAGGAATAAAGGATGGAAACTGATCAAGGAGAGATTCAACCCAGAAATAAGGACAAATTTTCTGACAGTAAGAGCAATCAACCAATGGAACATTTGCCTTCAGAAGTTGTGAGAGCTTCATCACTAGAAACTTTCAAGAAGAGACTGGACTGCCATTTATCAGAAATGGTGTAGAGTCTCCTGCTTGGGCAAGGGATTGGACTAGATGACCTACAAAGTCTCTTCCAACTCTGTTATTCTGTTAAATTGTTACTCCAAATCATTTGAGTAATGCAGTGGATGCCCTATCCCAATGACTGGAGGCTGTTGGGGACTAGATGTACAAAACAGTTCTGACTCAAGCCTAGCAAGATGGAGTGCCTGTGGGTATTTGGACCTCCCTGAAGACAAGGGTATACTGGTCTCTTGTCCCACTTGGTGCAACACTGTATTTGAAAAAGGAATGTCGGTTTCTTAATTATTTCAAATCATACCTGGGAAGGAGTCCAGGGGCAGATATGCATTGGTGTGGTGGCCAGTACAGACCAAAACTGCATCAAAAACTGATGATTCCTGCTTCCCGTCTGACTCTATTGTAATATCCCACTGGCCACTGGTAGAGAAGTCTGTACATTTTGTTACACTGCAGACTTTAGTCTGAAAGCAGAAAGTCAGGAAAAGAGTACTGTATATCAACACACTGTTATTTCTTTGCTCAGAAAATCTTTCTCCATTAAGATTTATTAGAGGTGGGCCTGGGGATAACTTCCAATAGAAAGGCAACCCTAAATTAAACCTTAAGGTTAAATGCTCTTTTTTTTCAGGAGAGTCTGCTAAATAAATAGGTTAAACGGTTAGAAAGATACATCTTAACATGTTTGTCCTAAAATCCATGGAGTTTGGAGTACCAGATTTCTGATGGAAATATATCCTGCAATTTGGAAATGACACAGCACAAAACTCTTTCACCACACCTGAAAAACAGGTCTCTGCATGTATCAGTTTCATCTTACATACCTTAATAAATGAATAAAATATTAAGAAAGATAATCTCTAATAAATTTATGGATCTCTTGATCCAGAATATGAAGGTGTGGGTGTGCTTTAGGTGCAAATTTGATTGGAATTTTCTACTCACCTTGGCTAAACAAGCAAACAGGTTACATACAGTAGGGAGCACATATGTTGCTTGTACTAAGCAGCAGTTTGTGACTACTCTAACTTCCTACAATGGCTGGGAGAGAAATCTGAAGACATTTAGAATCAAAACAATGCTTAATCCCAAAGTAGGATAGGAACCAGTGGGCTAAATATATATATATATATGTTAGTGTTTCAGTTTAGACATTAAGCAAAACTTCCTGACTTTATTTCTTCAATTAATAAATATTCTACTAATAAATAAATGCATTATTTCTCATTTAAATATAGTAAAATAACCCATACAAACAAAAATTACTTTGGGTTCTTCAATACTTTTAAATATGGAAAGGAGTTTGGAGAGCAAAACATGTAAGATATACTTCTCTAGCAGATCCTGAATGGAGCAACGGGTTGGACTAGATGACTTCAATGTTCATTTCCTACTCAATGATTTTAATGATATTTCTGCAACTATACCAGTGGAAGGATTAAAACAGTTCCTAAAACATAGCTTTAAGAGGTAGCATTGCAAATTGCCATAAGAGGGAACCGGAAAGCATGATTCTCTCTCTATGCTCTCTCTGTGCTTTCTGCTGATTCATTGTGATTGATGTAGTAAGCTCTGTGTGTTTGATGATAGTTTAATGTATTTGTAGGCTGTAATGTATGTCTGATATGTAAGACAAAGACAGGCTTGTAATATGATTGTATAGAGAGATATTGACTGTTTAATTTGACTGTACTATTTAGAAACATAGAAACATAGAAGACTGACGGCAGAAAAAGACCTCAAGGTCCATCTAGTCTGCCCTTATACTATTTTCTGTATTTTATCTTACAATGGATATATGTTTATCCCAGGCATGTTTAAATTCGGTTACTGTGGATTTACCAACCACGTCTGCTGGAAGTTTGTTCCAAGGATCTACTACTCTTTCAGTAAAATAATATTTTCTCATGTTGCCTTTGATCTTTCCCCCAACTAACTTCAGATTGTATCCCCTTGTTCTTGTGTTCACTCTCCTGTTAAAAACACTTCCCTCCTGAACCCTATTTAACCCTTTAACATATTTAAATGTTTCGATCATGTCCCCCCTTTTCCTTCTGTCTTCCAGACTATACAGATTGAGTTCATTAAGTCTTTCCTGATACGTTTTATACTTCAGACCTTCCACCATTCTTGTAGCCCGTCTTTGGACCCGTTCAATTTTGTCAATATCTTTTTGTAGGTGAGGTCTCCAGAACTGAACACAGTACTCCAAATGTGGTCTCACCAGCGCTCTATATAAGGGGATCACAATCTCCCTCTTCCTGCTTGTTATACCTCTAGCTATGCAGCCAAGCATCCTACTTGCCTTTCCTACCGCCCGACCACACTGCTCACCCATTTTGAGACTGTCAGAAATCACTACCCCTAAATCCTTCTCTTCTGAAGTTTTTGCTAACACAGAACTGCCAATGCAATACTCAGATTGAGGATTCCTTTTCCCCAAGTGCATTATTTTACATTTGGAAACATTAAACTGCAGTTTCCATTGCTTTGACCATTTATCTAGTAACGCTAAATCATTTACCATATTACAGACCCCTCCAGGAATATCAACCCTATTGCACACTTTAGAGTCATCGGCAAATAGGCAAACCTTCCCTACCAAACCTTCCCCTATGTCACTCACAAACATATTAAAAAGAATAGGACCCAGAACAGACCCTTGTGGCACACCGCTTGTAACCTGTCTCTGCTCAGAATACTCGCCATTAACAATAACTTTCTGATGTCTATGCTTCAGCCAGCTTGAAATCCACTGAACTATCCAGGGATTAAGTCCAATCTTCACTAATTTATCTATCAGCTCTTTATGTGGAACCGTATCAAAGGCTTTGCTGAAGTCCAGATAGGCAATATCCATGGCACCACCTTGATCCAACACCTTTGTGACATAGTCAAAGAACTCAATGAGATTAGTCTGACACGATTTGCCTTCAGTAAAATCATGCTGATTTGGGTCCAATAAGTTATTGTTTTTTAGATGCTGATTTATCCTCTTTTTGAGTAGAGTCTCCATCATTTTAACTACAACTGATGTCAAGCTAACTGGCCTGTAGTTACCAGCTTCTTCTCTACTGCCCTTCTTGTGGATAGGCACAACACTGGCCATTCTCCAATCCTCAGGAACATCTCCTGTTAACAGGGATTGGTTAAACAAATCAGTCAGGGGGGTAGCAATGACAGATCTGAGTTCTTTAAGAACTCTGGGGTGGATGCCATCTGGACCCATTGCCTTACTTATCTTTAATCTTTCAAGTTCTTCTAAGACATCGGCTTCTAAGATCACTGGAGCTGAATCCGTACAGCTGGAAGCAATGCTATATCCCTCTATAGTATTATTTTGTAAGGTGTCTTTTGAGAAAACTGAACAGAAGTAGCTATTGAAATGGTCAGCGATCTCCTTATTCCCATCAATGTATGTATTATTCCTGGAACTAACCTTTGTGATGCTGCAGTTTTTCTTCTTCCTATCACTAATATATCTGAAGAAGGTTTTATCCCCCTTCTTTACAGATTTTGCTATTTCTTCCTCTTTTGAGGCTTTAGCAGCATATATTATCTGTTTCGCCTCCTTCTGTCTCATTTTATACACCTCTCTATCAGCTATACTTCCAGACTCTTTATACCTCCTATAGGCAGCCTTTTTTTAATTGACTATAGCCCTTACATCATTGCTAAACCATAGCGGTTTCTTCTTCCTTTTACCTTTAGTTACTTGCTTTACATAAAGTCTTGTGGCTTTTAAGATGGCCTTTTTTAATACAGTCCACTGGGTGCTCGCTCCTGCCATTTTATCCCTCCCCTTTAATTCATTATTTAAATATTCTCCATTGCATTAACATTTGTTTTTCTGAAATCCAATACTTTGGTTGCAGTATAGGATTGCTCACAATCAGTTTTTACATCAAACCACAAACATAGATGGTCACTGCAACCTAAATTTTCTCCCACCTTGACCTCTGAAACCCAATTCCCATTTGTAAAAACTAAATCTAGAATATTCTCCCCTGTAGTTGGTGTCTTAACCAGCTGTGCCAGAGCTGCTCCTGTAAAGGCCTCTACTATATTCTTACTTTTGCATGTAAGGGCACTGGGGATATTCCAGTCAACATCAGGCATGTTGAAATCACCCATAACCACAATATCTCCCTTTACTGCCATTTGGGTAATCTCATCCACCATCTTGTTGTCATGTTCCTCAGATTGCCCTGGAGGCCTATAGATCACCCCAATTCTAATGACAGAACCGTCTTTATTTTGCATGCAAATCCAGAGGGTCTCCAGATCTTTACATGTATTTTGAATTAGTATTATTTTTAGACTTTCTTTAACATAAATGGCTACTCCACCTCCCCTTCTCTCTATTCTATCCTTCCTATACAGTGTATATCCTGGTATGGATATTTCCCATTCATTAGAATCCTTAAACCATGTCTCAGTTATGGCAACCAGATCCAAATTATCTCTAGATATTATGGCCATTAACTCACAGAGCTTGTTGCTCAAGCTTCGAGCATTCGTGTACATTACCCGAAGAACATTATTTTCATTATTAGTTTGCCCCTTATCATCAACAACTACATCTATTTTATTTACAGCTCCCTTTTCATAAGCTTCCAGAAACTGATTTATCCTCATTGGCCGGGGACAGAAATCCTCCACATCTGGTACATCTCTGTCCCCTTTACCTAGTTTAAATGCCTGTCCAAAAAAGTTCTGAATTCCTCACCGAGCACCTGGGTACCTCTGTATGATGGATGCAAACCATCCCTCTTAAACAACTCCCTATTAGACCACCTACTGACATCATGACTTACATAACCAAAACCTTCAGCTTTACACCACTGCCTTAACCACACATTAAACTCTCTGATACAACTTGTTTTACTCTCCTGGCCACAAACCGGTAACACTTCTGAGAAAGTCACTGAATCAGTTATTTTACCCAGCTCCACACTTAGACATTGAAAATCTCTTTTTACTACATTAACATTTCTCTGGGACAAATCGTTTGTGCCAAGAGGCACCACCACATCAACTTTATTACCTTTACTCACAGCCTAAAGTAAACACTATTTTATACACTTTAATTTATCTGCCTTGTATGACTGAATAATTACTTGTATCTCCTGGATATCTGCTGGAATCTCTCATGTCCTCTGTGCATGTCCTTGATAACTCAAGGTTTTGCAATTTGGAAGGCCAAATTGGAAACTATATTATCAGGCCGCTGCATTAACATGGCTTAGAGATTGGATAATAAAAGAACACTTGACCTAGAAGGACATGATTTAATGCTTGGATGGCACGCATTCTTATGGTATGATAAGGACAAAAATCATTCATATTTTAAAAGGCATACATTAAGGAAATACTTATTAGAAGTATGGAAAGACATAAAGAAGAATCATTTCTTAAGCATTCCAGATTGGTTAGCTCCTTTAGAAGCAATAACACATCCAAAGTCTATAAAGGACAAGAAAATGACTTATAGATATAAAGAACTATTAAACGATCAGATGAAGCTTAAATCTAGAATTGAACTACAAGAAGAAGGGATAATAATAGATTGGTGGCACTACGCCCAGATCCGATCTAGATATCAGAAGGATAAAACTCTTTACATTTTTAATAAAAGTAAGAATCCTTTAACTACTTTAATAACCACTAACTCAACAAAAATGATAGGGAAAATATATAAATTACTTATTGCTCATAAAAATATAGAGTTGACTTTAAAAGATACTATGATAAGATGGTGTAGAAATATTGGTAAGGAAATAGACATAGACACATGGGAGAAAGTGTGGATTAATAATTGGAAAATGACTAAATCAGTTTCTCTAAAAGAAAACCAAATCAAAATGTTTTATAGATGGCATCTCCCACCAAATAGGATAGCAAAAATGTTTCCCAAAACATCCCCAATATGTTGGAAATGTAAGAAGGATATAGGAACTTATTATCATCAATGGTGGACATGTAGCAAAGCAAAAATATATTGGAAGATGATTGAAAAAATATTAAAAGAAATAATAAAGCAAGATATAGATAATACCCCGGAATTTTACTTATTAGGTGTCACAAACCAGATCTATAAGAAAGAAATTTTTTATCTAATTATACACATACTAACTGCGGCTAGAATAATATATGCGCAAAACTGGAAAGGGGAGGAAATCCCCAAGGAAGAAGAGGTTATAGCCAAGATATTAGATTGCGCTGAAATGGATATGATGACAAGAAGATTAAACGATCAAGAGGATACTAAATTTTATGAAACATGGAACAATGTTTACAAATGGATAGATAAGAAAAAATAAGATATATCTCTAGTGGTTGTTTTTTTTTTAATCTTTTTTTGTATTAGTTTTTACCTAGGTGATAATAATATTAATATTAGTTTAAAAGGACTTTTTGATGATTATGATATAGTAATGTATGTATAAGTATAAGCAAAATACTAAGATTTTCGAAGTATAATAGTTGAATTTAGTTTTACTGTTTGGATTGAAGGTTTGATACTACTTTACTATAGTAATTAGGATTATATTAAAGGTATTTTTTCCTTGGTAATTATGTTATACTAACCCTACCTAACACCCATATTAAGATTTGTAAACTTTAACTCAAATTTATTAATTTTTTTTTCTATATAATAGTTAACATATATTTAATTATGTATTCTTTTTCTATATTTGAATGTATACTTTCATAAGAAGCGGGGGAAACACACCCCCACTTTATGTTCATTGTTTGTATGTATTTGTTTGTTTTTTTATGAAAAATAATAAAAAAAATTGAAAAAAAAAAAAGATAACTCAAGGTTTTGCACACTCCTTAACAAGGACACAATGCTTTGTTTTAATACATTTGTAGTTTATCACTATCAGAAAAGTAGTTACAGTTTGGCATGATTTACTTTCCTGCACAACAATGCATTTTTTAAAAACAATGCTCATAAATAATATCTTCCAGAGTTTTGGCCAGTGTCAATACCAAGCTGACTAGTACTCACTTAGATCTTGGGTTTCCCCTCATTTTGAAGTTGAAAGAAAACATGTGCCTTTCCGATACTCCAGGAAAAAAAGGCTCATATTCGTCTTACCTTGAAATGAATATATTTCAGAAGGTCAAAGTGGTTGGCATACATCCGAAAATATTCCATTATCTTTGAGTTGTGCATATAGTTGGGAAAATCATCTGGGATGGGGAAGTCACTGAAGCACATCATCTCTTTGGAGGTGTTGATGATCACAGATTTGTAAATACTAGCCCGGTCTTCCTCAGGATTCTCCTGAGGAAATAAAAATTTAGGTTTCATTGCATACTGTTTTATTATATATATATTATTTGAAATACATTCCTGTTTCTCCAGTCTCTGGAAATTAAATTCAAACTTTATTGCTCATTTCCTGTGTCTGAGATAAGGGTTTAAGATCCACAAATAAAAGTACTAAGTTTCAATATAAATATATGAGCAGAGAAAGAGATACATATGCAGCTCTACACTCAATTCACAATGCCCTATGTATCCATCCCTTTTATGCTCAGAAATATTTTCTTTCTCTTCATTCTGACCTATACATATTTCTATGATTTTCAGGATGCTTTTTGAGGTGAAAATATATTTTCTATTTCTAGCTATGATAAATGTAAACCAAGTGGCTATATGAAATAGTGCTGAAGGTTAAAAGAACTGACAACAATCCCTTGGAAGTAATGTTTCAAGGTTATGGAGCATTTGCACTTACCTTGAACCTCCAGAGTCCCCCAATATCATCACTACTTTCAAAGCACACAGGCTCCAGACCTTCTTCCAAGCAGCATTTGATGTTACAGAGTCCACTGGAACCAGCTCCAATAATTGCCACTCTTTTCTTTTCCATGTTCTGTTTTCCAAAAGCAGATGTATTAGGACCGGTTTATTCCTTTCTATGCATTTTATAATAGTAATACTTAGAAAAATAAATAATCCAATATATTTGGAAATAAGAGGGAAAGGATAATTATTCCAATCAATATTTGCCATTTCCTTTCACTTCTTTTAGATGGCTGCCAACCTGTTTAATCTGCGTACCTCCCAGCCCTTGTCCTTCAAAGACTCCCAATTCCTCCAATGGTTTCAGGATGATTAGCACTTCCTTAAAATAAATTAAATCATGCTCAGGCCTTCTACAAGTACCTTGACACTCTCCATTGTGATTGAAGATCAAGAATGGCTTTCCATCAAGCTGTCCCCTCCACCTGACCTAATAAGAGCCTTGGTGGTACAGTGGTTACAGTACTGCAAGCTACTTCTGCTGATCACTGGCTGCCAGCAGTTTGGCAAATCGAATCTCAGTAGGCTCAAGGTTGACTCAGCCTTTCATCCTTCCAAGGTTGGTAAAATGGGGACCCAGATTGTTGAGGGCAATATGCTTACTCTCTGTAAACTACTTAGAGAGGGCTGTAAAGCACTGTGAAGCGGTATCCAAGTCTAAGCTAATGGTATTGCTATTGGATCTAAAAGGTTGGTTGCAGAGTTTATTGAACTATTCCCTGTAATAGTACATATCAATGTGTGGCTTTTCAGTTGAAATTTTAATTAATTTAATATATATTGTTTAATTTTATTTTTTCGTTAAATTTTGGCTACCCATTTCACTACAGGGCAACTCTGGGTGGCTTACAACATCAAAATAATATAAGTATATCTATCAATGTATAATATCACAATGAAATCACAAAATACAGATTATAACTAAAAGTAAAAGATGGCAAGAAAAAGAGGAAAAATGAAGTGGAGGAAGTGGCAGCTGTGGTTAGTTGATAAATCATGTCCAGTGTGGTACTTCCCCATTATGGCCCCAAGCCAACTGGTGGAGTCAGATCCTCAAGGCAAGACCATGGCAAAGAAAGCTTTTCTCTTGGATCCTGCCAGCTGGTATTCCTTCACTGATGAGATCTGTAGCAAGCCCTCACAAAGTGAGGTGGGCTGTCCCATAGGGTTGACGGAAAGTAGATCTTACCGGCAGAGGGCTCAGCCTGTTAAAACTGAAGTAAGGCTTTCCGGAGGTCGATGGAGATTAAAGCACAAGCATTCATTATAAAAATGAATTAAACTTTTTATTGTAAAAGTAGAAAAAAATAAGTTTAGCCGGAGAGGCTTAAACACACATCTTACATCTTTGTTATAAGAGAGGCAAGATGTCTGCTAAGAGCTTCTCTTCCTGCGTGAGGGAGGAAGTGAGCAAAGCAGTGTTACATCATAGAGAGGGAGGAGCTACATTAACAAACAGAGTTAACCATTTAACTACAGGATGTTTCTTAATGTCTTTGGAGGCTGTCAATCCACAGCGTGACAAGGGTTCCTCAAGTAACCTGGACCCTTAGCATAGGAAGGATAAACTGAAACTTTTGATTCACTGGAAGAGCTATTTTGACTTGGAAGTTGGGAGTTGCCATGCACCCACCACTTCATCAGTTCTATCTACAGACCTCTCATATAATCAAGTCTTCAGATTGGTTGCACAAAAAAGTCTCCACACCTGCCTGAGATTCTGAGGGAAGCATCATGGAGCTTTGAAGGCTGCAAGGATGAATATGGAGCAGCTCACAAACAAGCTGTAAACAAGAAGACATATACATAGGCAATGGAAGCAGGAGCCAATAACAATAACAACTAGTAGCTGCAGCCTACAGGATGGTGCCAAAAAGGCCAAATTCAGAATGAGATCAGATTGGTGTGGAATGCAAAGTATAACAAGAAGATTTTACCACCCAAATATGCCCATAACAAAAGAAGAATAAAGAAAATATTGATCTGTTGCATCGGGAGCAGGAAGGAGCCCTTCAATAACATGACTGAGGAAAAGGATGGGGAGATACAGCTTAGGATTTGTAAAAGTATAACAGGAACCCACCTTGTAAACTGATATTAATTCAAGACTGCAGAGTCAGACTAATTAATTCCCTAAGTATCAAAAGAGTGGTATAAGTAATCTCAGAACTACTGAGTGTAAGGCTTAAAAATGGGTAAGGTTCTAATGAGGAAGGGCAACTTAATTCAAAAAGGAAACAGAGAGGACATGGAAAACTAGTGTGTCATGTGCATTGTAAGAAAGCAAGAACACCTGAGCCAAATAGTCAAACAGATATTTTATTAAGAAGATGTGAAAGCATTCCATTCAAAGCAACATCTGAATACCCTTAGGCCAGGGGTAGGCAAAGTTGGCTCTTCTGTGACATGTGGACTTCAACTCCCAGAATTTCTGAGCTAACATGATTGGCTCAGGAATTCTGGGAGTTGAAGTCCACAAGTCATAGAAGAGCCAATTTTGCCTACACTGCCTTAGGCAAAACAGGTAGCATTAAAACGTTAGAACCCCTCCCCATTAGCCAGAATGCAGAACTTAGCCCACACAAGTGTGAAAAGTGGGCCCCTGCTGCCCTGACAGCAACCTCGCGACCGCCATGCTCACCTTGTGCTGCGGGGGGGGGGAACACTTGCAAACCCCTCACCACCACTGCCTCCTCTCCCACCGCCCTTCTCCCTGAGCCCATGTAGAAGGTTGCTTTTGCAAAAGGTAGGCTTTTGTAAAAGGTAGGCCAAAAAAAGAGGGGGGGAGGAAGGAAGAGGGAGAAAGAAAGAAGGGGGCGAGAAAGAGAGGGAGAAAGAAATGGAGGGCGGGGAGGGAAGGCAGGATGGGCGAGAAAGAAAGATAAAAGAGAGATAGAGAAAGGAAAAGAAAGAGAAAGAAAGAAAGAAAGAGGAAGGAAGAGAGAGAGAGAGGGAGAAAAATAAAATAAAAATCTAATTTGAAACTAGATGCCACTATTTAAGTGGCATTTTGATATTGATAGAGTTGCTCCATTCTGAGGTCACTGTTATAGACACACAGTATTTTATTTTGAAATTCTCTGAGGCAAAAAATGGTGAGCTTTTTAAAAACCAAAATTTCTTTACTGCAGATTAAGATCAGCAAAACAATATCAATCATCCAATTTCTTAATATACCGTATTTTCCGGCGTATAAGACGACTTTTTAACCCCTGAAAATCTTTTCCAAAGTGGGGGGTCGTCTTATAGGCCGGATACTGCGCCCATTCCACAGCCGCGGGCGGGAGGAGGCCGGGAGCGGGATTGAGGGGGGGGGGGAGCGGACCCGCGCTCACTTTCGGCTCCGGGGAAAGGAAAAAGCGCTGCTGTTGCTGCTGTCGCTGCCGCCTGAGGCGGCGGCACTCGAATCTGGCGTGGTGGAAAATCTGGAGGCAGGCAAACATTTTCCACCACGCCAGATTCGAGTGCCGCCGCCTCAGGCGGCAGCGACAGCAGCAACAGCAGCGCGTTGATGAAGCCGGCGAGGGAGCTCCGGAATCGGTTGGCACTCGCCCGACGCCTTGTTTTTTTATTTCCCCCTTTGGTTTCTCTTCACAGGCGGGAGTTCGGGAGGCAAGGGAGCGCTCGAGGAGACAGCGTCTTGCGGCATCGCTCAGCAACTTCTTTTTCCTTTCGGCGCCATAGCCATCCGCAGTCCCCGGAGCCGAAAGTGAGCGCGGGTCCGCTCCGCCCGCCCGGTTTGCAAGCGGCGGAGATCCCAGGCTGCTTGGCCGAGCGGGGCTTCCATTCAGGACGGGGGCAGGAGGGAGGGAGGGAAGGGAAACGCAGCCCTTTGCCTCAACCCGCGGGCTCCGGGGACTGCGGGTGGCTATGGCGCCGAAAGGAAAAAGAAGTTGCTGAGCGTCCCTTCGTCATAAACCCAACGGGAGGCGATGCCGCAAGACGCTGTCTCCTCGAGCGCTCCCTTGCCTCCCGAACTCCCGCCTCTGAAGAGAAACCAAAGGGGGAAATAAAAAAACAAGGCGTCGGGCGAGCGCCAACCGATTCCGGAGCTCCCTCGCCGGCTTCATCAATGCGCTGCTATTGCTGGACGACGCCACTCCCGCCGCCGGCTTTGCTGGGGTGGAGCGCCACTCCCGGCGGCAGGAACTGCGGGGGGTAGCCGGCGTAACGAGCCCTTGCCACAGCTATCCGCCGCTTCTTTGTTCTCCGCCTTGCCTCCGCTACTCCCGCCGCCGCCTTTGCCTCTTGCCCGGCGGGGAGAGCAAAGGCGGCGGCGGGAATAGCGGAGGCGAGGCGGAGAAGAAAGAAGCAGCGGATAGCTGCAGCAAGAGCTTGTTAGCCGGAGCGTACGCCGGCTACCCCCCGCAGTTCCTGCCGCCGGGAAGCAGCCCCTTTACATTAGCGGTGGCTGCAACGGCACTGGCGATGCGGCCGCTAGCCGCTCCGAGCGGTGTGGGAACGCCCACCCCTCTCACAGTCCGGTCCCGGGCTGACAGTAAAGGGGCTGCTTCCCATCCTCCTGCCAGCTTGCTCAGAAGGAAACCTTCTGAGAAGGAGGATGGGAAGCAGCCCCTTTACTGTCATCCCGGGACCGGACTGTGAGAGGGGTGGGCGTTCCCACAGCGCTCGGAGCGGCTAGCGGCCGGATCACCAGCGCCGCTGTAGCCACCGTTGTGGGAGGAGCCTCAGAAAGAAAATAAGAGAGAACAAGAGAGAGAGAGAACAAGAGAGAGGGAGAGAGGTGATTCTTGAAGCATATGGTAAAAAGCACCCAAATAATAAGAAACACCCCCCCCCAGCCCACACCTGTGTTTGAAAAGAATAAAAGAGAAAAAAAAACCCAGCCCTCAACTGGTTTTGGAAATGGTTCGAGTGTGTATACACACACACACACACACACACACACACACACACACGTAAGGGGGGGAGAGAGACAGGGATGGAAAAAGAGGAGAAGTGAGAGGGAGAAGGAATGAGGGAAAAAGGGAGGAAGAGAGAGAAATGAGAAACATGAGAGAGAAAAGGGGGAAAGACAGGAGAATAACCCAGAAATGAGACAGTGGTATAAATTTGAGGAGGGATGATTGATGATTGACTGTATTTATAAGGGGATGTTACATGGGATTGTATATATGAGGGGGTTATTTATGTGTGTGTGTGTGTGTGTGTGTGTGTGTGTATGTATTTATTTATTTATTAGATTTGTGTAATTTTGGTTGGTGGTGTGCCCCAGGATTTTGTAAATGTAAAAAATGTGCCGCGGCTCAAAAAAGGTTGAAAATCACTGCTCTAGCAGGTGGTAAATCAGCACTCCTTTTAACTGACAAGGGAGCCATTTCCCAGACTTTGATCATTTCCCCAGGTATTTTTGTACCTACTTGACCAACATTATTAGTGGTTGCAAAATTGAATGTTAAACTGGATGCATTTATTTCTGCCTGTTTGTATTTGTTCTTATGTTTAACCATTGAAAATGTACTTTTCCTCCAAAAAGAATCATCTTTCCATATTTCTTAGGCAACATTTTAAAATAACTTTAAAAGCTGAGGTCATATTATTCACCCTGCTCTGTATCATAGCACACTGCACAGTACTGAAAATTGGCAGGGTCACTAATTAAACCCGACAAGTTAAAATCTGTTTAAGTGACATTGCAAGAGGATAAAGACAGAAAGTGCGGAAAGAGGAAAAAATGGATGGGCTGTTTGGATTGCCATATCATGATATCACATACAGATTCTCATTCCATAATAGATTCTCACATAGGTGTCAGCATGCTGCATGTTAGACTGAAAGATACCTGCAGAATAGATGGTAGGAGAAAGAAAAATAGCCAGGTTCACCTTTTTGTGTTGACAAATTATGATGAGTTATAATAATAAACTTAATTGTGGTGAGGAGAAATATGAGAGGCAGACAAGACAGATAGACAGAGACATATGGAGAGATAGACAGAAGAGTGCTCCCACTTGGCTCTCTCTCTCTAAATAATTCATTCATAATTTTAACAATAAGATCTTCATCATTAGTAATTAAAATATTGTGTTATCATGTTCAGAAATGATTTTTTTCTCAATGCAAGTACATCATAGACCTAGACTCAGTCAGGTCTATGATGTACAGAAGAGGGGTAGTCTTATACGGCGAGTATATCTCAAATTCTATATTTTAACTGGAAAAGTTAGGGGGTCGTCTTATACGCCCAGTCGTCTTATACGCCGGAAAATACGGTACTTTAATTTTCATGTCTCTCAGCTGTGTAAAAACCTTTGATAGCTTATAATTAAAAAGAAAAATAACAAATATAAAAAAAATGCAGGCTACTGAAAAACATGATTTCTTCCCTTTGGCAAGAGTGATAGAAATTTGAGGAGGGGTGAATGATTATAAATATGGATTGACTATGCAATGATAGTAAAAGATATATTTAGATGTTGTTTAATATTAGGATGCAATAATTTGTAAAATGGAATTAGAATTTTAGAACTATATAGAATTACATAGTTAAAATTAATGGAAGATACATAGGATAAATAAGGGGTTTATGATATGCACTGTATGATTTTATGACTCTGCATTATGAATTTAAAATATACTTGGAAATGAAGAAGATTGATGAAAGTTAATAATAGCAAATGCTAAGTGCCTGAAAATTAATTGAGCTTGGAAATATTGAATGAAATTATAGAAAAGTAAATATGGAAATATATTAATTGATGCATTGGTGTTCAGATAGATTTTCATAGTATTATTAGATTACTATAATACTATGATAAATATTTAAGAAATGAAGATTTTAAAGCATGGATTTATTAATACAGTGATCCCTCGATTTTCGCGATCTCGATCTTCGCGAAACGCTATATCGCGATTTTTCCCACCCGATGACATCACTCTCTTCCTTTCTCATCTTTCTTTCTCTCTCTCTTTCTCTATCTTGCTTCTTCCTCTCTCACACTCTCTTCCTCCCTCTCTCATCTCTTTCTTTCCTTCTCTCTCTTTCTCTATCTCTCCCCCTCTTGCTCTCGAGCGGCGGGCGGGCGGGCGGGCGAGCGGCGGGCGGGCAGCAGCGAGGAGCCGAAGATCGGGGTTTCCCCTTTGCGTGGGCGGCGGGGAAGACCCAGGGAAGGTTTCTTCGGCCGCCCAGCAGCTGATCTGCTTGGCAGCGCCGCAGCAGCGAGGAGCCGAAGATCGGGGTTTCCCCTTTGCGTGGGCGGCGGGGAAACCCCGATCTTTGGCTCCTCGCTGCTGCGGCGCTGCCAAGCAGATCAGCTGCTGGGCGGCCGAAGAAACCTTCCCTGGGTCTTCCCCGCCGCCCACGCAAAGGGGAAACCCCGATCTTCGGCTCCTCGCTGCTGCGGCGCTGCCGAGCAGATCAGCTGCTGGGCGGCCGAAGAAACCTTCCCTGGGTCTTCCCCGCCGCCCACGCAAACTCCACCATCTGCGCATGCGCGGCCATGGAAAAATGGGTGCGCATGCGCAGATGGTGTTTTTACTTCCGCACCACTATATCGCGAAAAATCGAGTATCGCGAGGGGTCTTGGAACGTAACCCTCGCGATACTTGAGGGATCACTGTAGTTGTGTTTTTGGTTTTGCTGGTTGTTTTAGTTTTAATAGTAATAGATTTTGGTTTTGTTTCTTTTAATAAAAAAGAGGGGAATTTTTTTTTCTAATTAGGAAAAATTTGTATAAGGGTTTTTTGTTTCTTTTAAGAAGAATGTATAAGAAGGAGGAGTAAGCATGATGGCCTGTCTGGATTTATAAGAGAATAATGATATTAACTGAAATACAAAATAACAGACAACATAGTGGGAAGGGACCTTATTCTGCCCCAGCACCGAGCCCCAAATAATTACACAATAAGTTGTCTTGGGTGACATCTGTGAAAAAAATCAGGCGCTCAGGCATGAAAATTTATTTATTTATTCATTCATTCATTCATTCATTCATTCATTCATTCATTCATTCATTCATTCATACTTCTATGCCGCCCAGTCCCAAAGGGACTGCCGCTCAGACACTATACTTTTCCATCCACAACGGAAAAAAATTAGACGGAACATTGGTAGCACAGTAAGTGTTTGCCTCATTCCTCCTTGCTGCCTTTCTTCAATCCATTTGCCTTCATCTGGACCTTAATTTGGGGTGACATAGTAAGCTTTTGGAGGAGTGATTTTGGGAGTGATTTGGGGCGGTACAAGAAGCATCTGGAGGGGTGATTTTGGGAGCGATTTGGGGTGGCACAGGAAGCGTTTGGAGGTAATTTTGGGGGTGATATGGGATGGCATAGGAAGTGTCTGGAGGGGTGATTTTGGCAGCAAGATGGGGTGAAGGAAGCGGTAAGCTAGGGGTGATTTTGGCAGTGTGATGGGGCGGCTGCGGGGAGCGGAGGAAGCGGAGAGCTAGAGGGGAAAATGGCAGGGATATGGGGCGGCTGCGGAGAGCTCCTCCAACACGCGCACACTATTTTGGCCGCTGCTTGCAGCAGCGGCCGAGAAAGAAGCAAGGTTCGTAAGTAGAAAATGGTTTGTGAGTAGAGGCAAAGAAATCTTGAACACATGGTTCGTATCTCGAAAAGTTCGTAGGTAGAGGCGTTCGTAAGTAGAGGTACCACTGTACTTGTAGGATTATTCTCTATACTATTCATTTTGTCTTGTATTTTCTGTTATGGATTGCACCAGTAGTGGCTAAACCAATTTTGTTTTATACATGATGTACAATGATAATAAAAGCTATTATTATTATTATTATTATTATTATTATTATTATTATTATTATTATTACATACAAAGACTGCTCATAAAAGGTTTTCCATAATCCATGCGAATCCTTCCATTTGTGGCCTAGACCGACAGTATCTTTGTAAATAGCCTAAAGACTAGAATGGAAAGAATGCAGGTAACAACAATCTAAGGAATGGGTTAATATCTTTCAACAAAATAATTGCAATTCAAAAGGACCTCCATAAGCTTTAACATTGGACTTTCGATATTGAATATTGAAAAAGATATGTGAGATGTATTTCACAGACAAAAGCCTGGAAAAGTACCAGGCCAAGACAGTGTTTGAAACCTTTTGTTTGAAACACTATGCTGATCAACTGAATCATAGATTTGGAAGGGACCTCCAGTGTCATCGGATCCAAACCCCTGCTCAATGCAGGATTAATTAAACCATCCCAGAAAGATGTCTGTCCCATCTCTGTTTGAAGACCTCCAATGGTGAGCCCACCACCTCCTGTGGTAAACTGTTCCACTGATTTACTTACTTACTGTTAGAAAGTTTTTCTGATATCTAATCTAAATCTACTCCCTTGCAGTTTCATTCCATTGTTTCTAGTCCTTCCATGTGCTAATGAGAACAATGCTGATCCCTCTGCTCTGTGACAGCCCTTCAGATATTTGTAAATAGTTATCAAGTCTCCTCTCAGTCTTCTCCTTTGCAGACTAAACATCCTTAGATCCTTTAACCGTTCATCATAGGACATGGTTTCCAGACCACTCACCATCCTTGTAACACTCCTCTGAACTTGCTCTAGTTTATCTATGTCCTTTTAAAATTGCCCCCCTCCCCAGAACTGAACACAATATTCCAAGTGGGTTCGTACCAAAGTACTGTAGAGAGGAATAATTACTTCATATGAGCGAGATTCTATGCTCCTCCTGATGCATCCCAGGATTGTGTTTGCCTTTTTTGCAGCTGCTTCATACTGTTAACTTATGTTTAATCTGTGATCTACCAATATACTCAGGTCCTTGGATTGTCATATGCTGTTTACTACTGTTGTTAGCCGCCCCGAGTCTACGGAGAGGGACAGCATACAAATCCAATCCAATCAAATCAAATCCTTCTCACCTGTGCTGCTGCTCAGACATATTCATCCCATTCTATATGTGATGTTTTCTTATTTTTGCCCAGATGTAGGATCTTGCATTTCTCTCTGTTAAATACAATTCTGTTAGTTTCAGTCCCTTGTTCCAGCCTGTCTAGATCCCTCTGAATCCTATCTCTATCTTGTTTAGCAGCACTGTCTAGCTTTGTGTCATCAGCAAATTTGATATGTTTTCCTTCAATTCCTTCATCTATATTATTTATAAATATGTTAAATAGCACTGGGCCTAGGACAGACCCTTGTGGTACTCCACTTGAAACATTCTTCCAATTGGACGTGCAAACATTTATTACCACTCTTTGAGTATAATCACTAAGCCAGTTTTGAAGCCATCTAACTGTTCTTTTGTCAATCCCATGCTTGACCATTTTTTCAATAAGTATGGAATGAAATACTTTGTCAAATGCTTTACTGAAGTCAAGATATACCACATCTACTGCATTTCCCTGATCAACCCATTTGGTAATTCTATCATAGAAGGAAATTAGATTAGTCTGGCATGACTTGTTTGTTACAAATCCATGTTGGCTCTGGTTAATTACTGCATTCCTATCCTAGTGCTGGCATACTTGCTGCTTTATAACTTGTTCAAGGAGTTTCCTGGTATTGAAGTCAGACGCACAGGTCTGTAGTTTCTTGGTTCCACCTTTTTACCCTTTTTGAAGATAGGGACAACATTTGCCCTTCTCCATTCTACAGGGACTTCTCCTGTTGTCCATGAATTTTCAAAGATCACTGCAAGTGATTCCGCTATTACTTCTGCTAGTTCTTTCAGTACCCTGGGATGTAGTTAATCTGGACCTGAATTCATTTAAATTAGCTAAGAGTTCTCTCACCTTTTCTCTGTCTATTAAATGTTTTGGTTCTTTTGTTCCTTCAATAGCAAAATGAAGGCCAGCTGTTGTTGTATGTCCTTTTTCAGAAAAAAAACAGATGCAAAATAAGTGTTCAGAAGTTCAGCTTTCTCAGAATTGTTTTTGATCAATTCACCATTTTCCCTCTATAGAACTCCTACAGCATCTTTAGCTTTTCTTTTGATGTACCTCCAAAACCTTTTATTATTGCTTTTTACGTTCCTTGGGAGACATATTTAGCTTTAGCTTTTCTGACACTTGCCCTACAGTTGCTGCAGACTGCCTTATGTTCTTCCTTAGAAATGTCTCCCTTCTTCCATTTCATAAATAGTGGTTTCTTTCCTTTTTAGTAAGTTATTAAGATTTGGGTTCAACCACAGTGGCCTCCTTAGATGCTGTCTGTGTTTTCTTTTTTGAGGAATTGTTGAAGATTGTGCTTCTAGAATCTCATTTCACAAGATTTCCCATCCTTCTTGGACATTTACTTCCAACCATTGGATTCTTCCTACCCTCCTTCTGAGTTCATCAAAATCTGCTCTTCTGAAATCCAATCTTGAAGTCTGAGTCCTCTCAGGTCTTCCTCCCTTTGTTATGTAGAATTCAATGATTGCATGGTCACTGCAGCCTAAGGTCCCAGCCATCCTTACTTCCTCGACCATTTCTTCTTTGTTGGTAAGAATTAGTTCCAGGATAGCAGATCCTCTTGTTTTTTCTTCCACTTTTTGGCCGATATAATTATCAGCTGGAGAAGATAAAAATTTAGTAGACCCATACGTTTTGCCTGAGAGAGATTCCCAACAAATGTCTGGATAGTTAAAATCTCCCATAATCACTGTATTGTGTTTATTTGAGACCATAGTCATCTGTTGTAGGAAGAGTTCAACCATATCTTCTGTTTGTCCAGGAGGCCTATAAGAAACTCCCATGATGGTGTCCTTTCTGTTTTTCTCACCTTGTATTCTTACCCAGACGGTTTCTACAGAGCTTCCATTTTCTGAAACTTGAATCTCTGAGTAGGTATATGTTTCCCTAACATACAATGCGACACTACCTCCCCTTTTGTTAGGTCTGTTTCTTATAAATAAGTGTTACCTCTAAGCTCTGTATTCCAATCATGTGTCTCATCCCACCAAGTTTCAGTGATACCTATGACATCATATTTATTTTCTTGTGTTAGGATCTCCAATTCTTTTTTTTTGTTTCCCATGCTATGTGGATTAGTGTAGAAGCATTTTAGTTTGTGATTTAGCTTGCCTTTTCTGGGTCTCTCCCAAACGTTATACCTATGTTCTCTTTTTATTTGGCCAGTATGAATGTCCTCTGCATTCATTGGCTGTGCATGTTTATCTGTCCTTTTACTTCCTTTTCCCTTCTGCTTTAGTTTAAAGCTCTCCTGATGAGTGATGCAAGATGCCTTCCAAAAATATCCTTTCCCATTCTTGTAAGGTGCAACCCATTCCTTGCCAAGAGTTCATCATATTAGTAGCTCAGTTCGTGGTCTAGAAATCCAAATCCCTGTTGGTAGCACCACCGACGTAGCCAGTTGTTTACCTTCAAAATCTTGTTCCTTCTTCTTCTTCCATGACCATCCACTGGGAGGATAGATGAGAAGACTACATGTGCTCCCAGTTCCTTCACTTTCCTGCCTAGGTCCTTGAAATCTCTACAGATAGTTTCAAAATCCTGTGTTGCAGTGTCGTTTGTCCCTATATGTATCAATAGAAATGGGTAGTCATCTGTAGGATGAAAAAGTCTGGCCCCATCTTCACTCGCATCTTTCATAAATCACTAGAGATGTGATATGGTCTTTTTGCTTCAAATGCTGTACTATCATCCCAGTGCCCAAGAAACCATCCAACAAGGAGCTGAATGACTACAGACAAGTTGCTTTAATATCCATACTTTATGGCAAACTTTGAAAGGTAAGTCCTGGCCCACCTGAAAGCCGAAAGGGATCTGCTGCTAGATCACTTGCTGTTTGCCTACTATGCAAATAGATTGGCAAATGATACTGCATTATATCTTATAATATCCTGAATCACCAATAACTATAGACTTCAGCTCAGCATTCAGCACCATCATTCCAGACATCCTTCTCTCTAAACCAGGGGTGTCAAACTCAAGGCCCATGGGCCAGATCTGGTCCATGGGGTGCTTAGATCTGGCCCGTGGGACAGGCCTGGAAATATCAAAAGACCAGCCACTGTGCCTCTGCCAGCCAAATGGGGCATGTGGGGGCAATGTGCCCCCCAGGGGCCACTTTTTGGCCTGTATGGCCTCCTACTGCATTCTGCATGCCAAAATGGGGTGTGAGGGCCCTCAAAGAAACCCTCTGCAGCCAGTTTTCGGCCAGCAGAGTGCTGCAAGAGGCTACGGAGGCCAAAAACTAGCCTTGGAGGGGCATGAGAGCACCCTTGCACCTCATTTTGTTGTCAGGGTGCTGCAGGATGCATCCATCTTGTCCCATCCGTGTCTGGCCCACAGAGAATTAGAATTAAAACCCTACTCTAAACTACTCAGATATCTTTCTAATGAATAGGGTGCAGCAAGTGGAGCTAGGAAAAATCACACTGTGATTTTAAAAAATTAAATCAAGATTACCATATGATAAGAGGAACTATGGAATACAAAGACAAGACTCAGCTCTGGATAAAATTCTAGTAGGACAAGAAAAGAAATCAATTACAAAATATACATTTTTTTTATTAAAACACAAAATGAAAGAAGAAATTGTTAAAGAAAACATGATTAGCTGGGCCAAAAACTTCGGTCATAATATAAATTTAGACCAATGGGAAAAAAATATGGCAAAAACCCTACAAATTGACAAGTTGGAAATGTCCTCAAATTTTAAAAAAATCTGCAGAAGCAAAAAAAAAACAAACAGTGAAAATAGCCGAAATCTCGCTCTTGCAGGCATCTTCACATGAGATTTGGCTTGCTGCACATGCAGAGAAGCCAAATCTCACATGGTGGTGTGTCGGTGCGATTTTCCTACTGGAGTTGCGCACCTGGAAGCACCAACTGTTGCCCACTGCTGGACGCACTATAGTTTTTGGGGAAGAAAATAAGAGGCTTTTTCCCCCTGAAGCTCAATTTCAGAGGTTTTTTCCAGCCTCTGAAACCTCTGCTTGAGAGGCTAATTTTATGAAGCTCTGTTTCAGAGGCTTTTTTCAGCCTCTTTTCCCCTCTTGTTTTGCTCTTGGTTTACTTATTTTCCCCTTCCCCTTAAAAGTTTCCAGAAACATCTCCAAAACAAGGCAACAGAGTGAGTTTCAACTCTTCACTTTTTTGCTTTCCTCTCACGCTGGGCTCTTGGTTTTCTCCTCTGCTCCTTTCTAATGATCTCCACCTGCTCTAGCAACTCCTTCAACTGCTCCTCCCTTTGCCTTTCCTCCTCATCTGGCGTACCATGACCGTTGGAATAATCGTCTCCTCCTTCTGCACCTTGTGGCTCTCCATCTGTTCCACTTTCTCCAAACTCAATACCCAGTTGGTTCAATAGTACCTTCCCCTCCTCCAATGATTGTGCTTTGAACATCTTATTTTCCTGGAACACCAAAATAGCAGTGGGGAATGTCCAGGTAAACTTTACTCCACTTTGATATAAATGACTTGAGATTGGGTGTAAAGCAGATCTCACTTTCAAAGTTTCCCAGGAAAGATCTCTGAGGACTCTTATCTCGTTTCTATTTTGATTAAGGCCATCACAACTTTTCAAATATTTGTAAATCATTTCAGCTTTTTTCTCACTGGCCAAGGCCATAACAATGTCTCTTTGCCTCTCCAGGTTTCTACATGGAACGCCCCAATGAACGCGTTCTATGTCATCAAAAACAATTTGAATGCCATTTGTTTTCATCCAATCAAAAAGTGCTTCAACTTTGGTGGCCCAACCAGCTCTGAGTTCAATGTCTTGAAAGAAAACAGAAAAAAAATAAAAGCAGCTCAACTGCGTTGCCCCACGGAAGCCTGGGGGGAGGCAGGCGGTGGCTTGGAGAAGCCGGGACTGTTTTCCTCCTTCTGCAGTCTGAGCCCTTCCCCGCACGGCTAAAATTAATGCGGCGCATCCTGGTGCAGCTGTCCCGTCTCCTCTTGTGCTGCCTGGCCCGGCCACCCTTACGAACGGGCTGATCGCAGACTGGGGGCAGGCTAGCGTGGGGGAGCTCACAGAGGGAAGCTCCATGTGCTTTATGGGCAGCCCCGCCCTGCCTCAGCCCGCCCACTGACAAAGTGCCCCAGCCTGAAGTACACCAGTGAAAGCGAGCGCTCTTCCCAGGGAGCCCAAAGAGGGCCGGCCGAAGAGCGAAAAGGTGAGAGAGGCTGGAGTCGAGTGCCTGACAGCGCATCTCTTCCCCTCCCCGTTTCCCTCCAACACGCCCGGGATCCAGACCTGGCTGCAAGGGTTGAAGCGAAGCCTGCCTTTGCCACCCCTTCCCCTCAGCGCAGTCCCCCCCCCGGTTTTTGACCCAAGTAGTCGAGGATTGACGCAGGTAGGAGGACACTGTGATGGTTAGATGGGTTCCTTCTATCGCCTTCCCCCACTTGTTCCCAGCCACCACTACCCCTTCCTGTCCCTATAAAGTCCAAGTCTCCTGATGCGCTGCCAGGCACTCGGCTCCAGCCCCTCTCGCCTTTTCGCTCTTCGGCCAGCTTTCTTTGGGCACCCTGGGAAGAGCGCTTGCCAAGCTGAACTAGCAGGGCAAAACCTCCCCACATCCACCTGCCCGCCTGTCATGGCCTCACAGCCCTCACCCATGCCCCCTGCAAGGCCACCGAAAGTGGCAGGGGCGCTGCCCGGGACTCCATCTGCAGCAGGCTGCAGCAGGAGCTGATGATGCTGATAATGTCAGGAGACCCCAGCATTTCCACCTGCCCAGAGTTGGACAACCTCTTCAAGTGAATCGGGACCATCACCGGCATGGCTGGGAGGCTATGAGGACTTGAGGTACAAACTGTCCTTGGAATTTCCCAGTGGGTAACCCTACAGCGCTCCCACTGTCAAGTTCCATGTTAAAGTTTGATTTGGTTTTTTTCCTGATATCAATGTATAAACATGCTTTGCTTGAAAAAAAAAGTTGGAAAAAAACCTGAACACCCAGAGCAGTTTTGGCAGTAGAACTAAATGAACTGGAGAAATTGTGGGCTCCTTTTCAGTTGATGTGTCCAAAGAGGCTGGAGAAAGCATTGGTTGGAAATGCTGTATTTGGGATTTCAGCCCTGAACTGAGATGCGGGGCAGCGTCGCCGGCATGGCTTGGGGAGGGAAGGAAGGAGCTTTGGGAAGGGGGAGGGTTGGTTGTGGGAGTCCAGACTTCACTCCCGGCACTCCATGCTCCCCTATTTCCTTCCCTGCCTCCGAAACCTAGTGGTAAGGAATGTGGGTGAAAGCAACCTGGGCTCGTGGTTGTGCAACAGAATGGGAAGTGGGGGTGTTGCAGCTGTCAAAAATCTTTATCACATCAATCTCTTCAGTTGGTGAATTGTTTAAGAACCATTAAGATTAAAATGAGAATATTAAAAGCTAGTATTTACAGTACTTTTAATTTCTTATTTCCAATTAGTATGGAATCATCAACTCTGTCTTAAAATATATCTGGCAAGCACTACTGAGGAAAAATTCATCCTCTATTACTTTCTCTGAAAGCACAAGAGAAACATAGGGATTGTTCTTAAAGAAATAAATTGAAAAGCTTATTTCCTGGTGCCTGTTAATGTTCTGATAATAGATTAAGATGAGTTACTTCTATATTCCCTTTCATTCATGGAATTGCATGGGAGTACAGCTGACAACCATATGGATTGTTATTTTAAACTTCCTGCTTTTTTGTCATGGCTTCTTCCATTGTTTTTTTTTTTAAATGCCTACCTTTCTTTAAAAAAATACTAATATTGATTGGTTGAACTTGAATTCAGTATCTTTACATTGGAAATGTATGATCTTAGAGATAATGTCTCATTAGATAATTTCCTCCCTCTAAGCTTAGAGAAGGTGTGGGCAATTATGGTTTCTTTACAGCTATGGATTTCAACTCCCAGAATACCTGACCCAGCAAGAATTCATGGCTCAAGAATTCTGGGAGTTGAAGTCCATGGGCTATAAAGGGATCACAGCTTCCCAATAGAATGAGAAGTGGGGGTGTTGAAGCTGTCACTCATTACCTTTAAGACACCCTGTCACATGATCATCAAGCCACTCCCACCTGGTCACATGGCTGGCAAGCCACTCTTACACAATCACATGGTTGACAAGCCACTCCCACCCAGTCACATGATCATCAAGTCACACCCAGAAAATAAGCCACACCCACACCGTGGTAGTAAAAAAAAATGTGGCCCATCACCGCACCTAATCAACTACAAATCCACAAATCCATTGAAAAATGAAGAAAGAAATGGATACTGGAATTAAATCATGTTACTCCATGTTAAAATGAAACACAGCTGATAAAACAAATCTCAATTGAAAAAACAACATGATATATATATAATGGAAATTAAGCACAAAACCCGAAACACGAAAATATAGATTAAATGAAATAAATGATACAGAAAAACACTTAGAATAATTATAGTAGGTTGTAAAAGGCTGTATGACATGATAGTCAACAGAAAGATTAACATTTCTGTAAATTGCACTTATATAATGCTCTCTCTCTCTATGTATCCTTTGTTATTTTCTTTCCTTTTTCTTTTTTCTTTCTTTCTTTCTATCTTTCTTATATTTTTCGCTCTCAGTGTTTAATAATAAAAATTAATAATAATTTATTAGATTTGTATGCCACCCCTCTCCGAAGACTCGGGGCGGCTCACAAGAATAATAAAAACAATGTTACAGTGGAACAAATCTAATATTAAAAGAGAAAAAACATATAAAACCCCATCATTTAAAACCAAACAACACATACATGCCAAACATAAAATATAAAAGCCTGGGGAAGGTGTCCCAGTTCCCCCATGACTGGCGATATAGGTGGGTCTTGAGTAATATACGAAAGACAAGGAGGGTGGGTGCAGTTCTAATATCTGTGGGGAGTTGATTCCAGAGGTCCGGGGCCACTCAGAGAAGGCTCTGCCCCTGGGACCCGCCAAACGACATTGTTTAATCAACGGGACCTGGAGAAGGCTAACTCTGTGGGACCTTATCGGTCGCTGGGTTTCTTGCGGTAGCAGGCGGTTCCGGAGATACTCTGGTCCAATGCCATGTAGGGCTTTATAGGTCATAACCAACACTTTGAATTGTGACCAGAAACTGATTGGCAGCCAATGCAGGCCACGGAGCGTTGTAGAAACATGGGCGGATCTGGGAAGCCCCACGATGGCTCTCGCAGCCGCATTCTGCATGATCTGAAGTTTCCAAACACTTTTCAATGGTAGCCCCATGTAGAGAGCATTGCAATAATTGAACCTCGAGGTGATGAGGGCATGAGCGACTGTGAGCAATGACTCCCTGTCCAAATAGGGCCGCAACTGGTGCACCAGGCGAACCTGGGCAAACGCCCTCCTTGCCACAGCCAAAAGATGGTGTTCCAATGTTAGCTGTGGATCGAGGTGGACGCCCAAGTTGCGAACCCTCTCTGAGGGGGTCAATAATTCCTCCCTCAGGGCAAAGGATGGACAGATGGGATTGTCCTTGGGAGGCAAGACCCACAGCCACTCCATCTTGTCTGGGTTGAGTTTGAGCTTGTTGACACCCATCCAGACCCCAACAGCCTCTAGCCACCGGCACATCACTTCCACTGCTTCGTTGACTGGACATGGGGTGGAGATGTATAACTGGGTATCATCGGCATACTGATACCTCACCCCATGCTCTTGGATGATCTCACCCAGCGGTTTCATGTAGATATTAAATAGAAGGGGGGAGAGGACCGAATCCTGAGGCACCCCACAAGGGACAGACCTAGAGGTCGACATCTAACACCGACTGCAACCGACTGGACAGGTAGGAGGAGAACCACTGGAGAACAGTGCCCCCCACTCCCAACCCCTCCAGCCAGCACAGAAGGATAACATGGTCAATTGTATCAAAAGTCGCTGAGAGGTCAAGGAGCACAAGGACAGAGAACAAGCCCCTGTCCCGGCCCCGCCAGAGATCATCCATCAGCGTGACCAAAGCAGTTTCCGTGCTGTAGCTGGGCCTGAATCCTGACTGCTGAGGGCCTAGACAATTGGCTTCTTCCAAGGACCGTTTGAGCTGGAGTATCACCACCTTCTCAACAACTTTCCCCATAAAGGGAAGGTTGGAGACTGGGCGATAGTTGTTGAGAATGGCTGAGTCCAGGGAAGGCTTCTTGAGGAGGGGGCGCACAAGTGCCTCCTTGTAGGGATCTGGGAAGGACACCCTCCCCAAAGAAGCATTGACAATCTCCTGAACCCAGCTCCGTGTCACCTCCCTGCTGGCCAAGACCAGCCAGGAAAGACACGGATCCAGAAAACAGGTGGCGGAACTCACAGCTCCAATGGCCTTGTCCACTTCATCAGGTGTCACCAGTTCAAACTCTTCCAAGACAGGTGGACAAGTACAGGCCTCAGTCACCTCGACTGACTCATTGTCAGTCGACTCTGCTTTCCAATTGGAGTCGAGGTCCGCTTGGATCCAAGTGATTTTATCAGCGAAAAACGTGTTAAAAACATCGGCACTCCTCTGCAAGGGCTCCCCAACTTCCCCCTGATTAAGAAGGGAGTGGGTCACCCTAAACAGAGTAGCCGGCCGGGATTCCGCTGATGCAATCAAGGCGGCATAATATGTGCATCTTGCCGCCTTGAGCGCCACTTTGTAAGTCTTAATGTGAGCTCTTATAAGTGTTCGATCGGATTCGGACTTACTCTTCCTCCATCGCTTCTCTAGATGTCTCTTCTGGCGTTTCAACTCCTGGAGCTCCTCGTTGAACCATGGAGCTCTACGGGGTCTAGTGCCGCAGAGAGGTTGTAACGGCGCAATTCGGTCAAGAGCCTCCGCTGCAGCCTTGTTCCAGGCCTCGGCCAGAGACTCTGCCGAACTGTGTACGAGTGTATCTGGAGTAACCCCAAGCGCCTTCTGAAAGCCCTCTGGATCCATCAGGCGTCTGGGGCGGAACAGCCTAGTCGGTTCCGCCTCCCTGTGGGGAAGGATTGGAGCCAGGAAGTCAAGCCGCAGTAGAAAATGGTCTGACCATGACAAAGGCAACACTTCTAAGCCCCTTATTCTCAGACCATTACTCAGTTGCTCAGAGAGGAATACCATGTCGGGTGCGTTCCCCCCTTTGTGAGTAGGACCCTGTACTACTTGGGTCAGGTCCATGGCTGTCATGGTGGCCATGAACTCCTGTGCCAGTCCAGAGGTTTTGCTGAGTGACGGCAGGTTAAAATCCCCCAAGACAATAAGTCTGGGGAACCCTACCGCCAACCCGACTACCTCCTCAAGTAGCACAGGCAGGGCTTGTGACATGCAGCTGGGAGGCAGGTACGTGAGGAACAAGCCCACCTGAACCCCTAAGTCCAACTTCACCAGGAGGGACTCACAACCCGCAATCTCTGGTGCAACGAGTTTACGTAAGCCAAGGCTCTCCCTGGCTATAATAGCCACTCCTCCCCCCCTTCCCTGGGGTCAAGGCTGATGCCATATCTGAAACCCGGCTGGGCAAATTTCAGAGAGAGGAACTCCTCCCTCCGGGCCCAGCCAGATTTCAGTTACACATGCCAGGTCTGCCTCCTCATTCAGGATCAGATCCTGGATGAGGAGAGCTTTATTTACCACAGACCTTGCATTGAGTAGCAGCAGCTTGAGCCCAGGGCCAGAATTACACTCATCACCAGTGCCCAGGGTTGGTTTCACAGAGCCGGAACAAGTGATAGTTATTAAGCAGCGATCTCTCATTCCCCTGGAACAGCTAGCTCTGTGGCCCCCGCCATATCTGCCTCTCCCCAGCAAGACCGGAATATTCCGACCCTCTGCCACCCCAGATATTGGTGCCCCCTCCCCTCCCGCCTCTCCAGTGTCAGGCAGGCTAATTAAATCATTCATACTATTTTCATTTGTTTCATCCATACCAAAGTCCCAAAGTTATTTTATTTTATGGTGGAGAAAATAAATATATATATACCTGGAATAAATGTACTATCTTTCCAATCAGCCTCCAGTCTCCCTTTTGTCTCCAGTGCCTTTCTCCTGACTTGGAACTGAACCAGATGGATATTTCTTCCAACATTAATTAACCTAAGAAGTTCCTCTCTGAACCCATACTTTCTGTGGTTCTTTGGCCACAGAGTATGGTTCTGAGGAAAACGGATTTAAAGGGCAAAATCAAATTCAGAGGACATGTGTGTGTATTTAGTTGTTTACAAGAAGAGATTAGAAGAATCAGTAGTAAAGAAACCATAAAATCAAATATGGTTCAAGTTGCAGACACAGTTAAGTCCCCCCACCTCACCCCCCCAAAAAACGTAGAAGGAGAGCACTCTCTTCTCTAGTAATTTTCAATGACTGAAAGGGTGACAATGCACTGTGAAAGAGAAAAGCAGCAATTTCCTTGAAAGAAGTTTGAAGGATCCTTTAGTATTGGATCGGATTATCAAAATGAAAAAAAGGGAAGAGAAAAGTAATGCAGGTGTTGTTCTGAACTAAAGGTAAAGCTTTTTGCCTTTTTTACTTTCTAAGCTGAAAGAAATAATGGAGGAGAAGGGAGGACTAGTTGAGCAACCTTGCTAACAAATATTTCCACAAAGCTTCCTTTAAAATTGCTAGTTTAGTTTCACTTCAAAGAAATCAGAATAAAGTAAGCAGTCTTGCCTTTGTCTTTCGAACTTTACTCTTTGTCAGCCATATTTGCTAATATTAATTAACACAAAAGAAATCTGAACTCTTGCTATTTCTCTTTCATTCAAATGTATTTTGTAACCTTAGTTTAGACCAAAAAAGAAGCTTTAAAAAACAGATTGTGCTACTTAAATAAGCCTAATTTTTTAGACTGAATGAATGACCTAACATGACCAAATCTCTATTTTCCAATCTTAACTAGCCTATTTATATATTCTTCAAGTCCCCACTGCCACTGACACACAGCAAACATGGGAACAGGAAGTTCATATCAACAAATTGCAACAAACCTGGAAAAGCTGCAGATGAACAGTCAACAGCAGGGGAAATGAATGTATGTACTGTATTCTCTTCTTCCCTTCTTGCAGAATAAAAGTCTCAACAAGAGAAAGCCTTTCCCCAAAGATATAATTAAGCCATTACTCCTCCCATTTTGGCAGAGGCAGAATCGGATTGGTGGTGTTGGCATTGTCAAGTATCCTTGACAAGCTATATGTATGAAGAAATAGTTGGTTAATAATTAACCTTTGCATTCCTGGAATGAGAATCAAAATTCATGTTTTGAAATTCTGTAACCTCTGGAATGTGGGAAAGCTGTACGAGCAGCACAGCAGTCCAACAGGATGTTTAAGTTGATTACTCAACATAGCTGCTGTTGGGAATTTAGCTGCAAAAAGTTGATACTCATCCATACATGCTAGATGAATTTATGAAATTCCTTCTTTAACAAATACACCTCCGACAGCTGGCTGCATGTAGTAAAACTTACCTGCCTGTGCATTTTATTCCCAGCTTGAAAATGAGGCAAGATTTTCTTCTTAAGCGTATTTTGAGTTATATCCATAAAAACAAATCCTGCAGGCTTAGAGATAGTAAAATCCTTCTGGTTTTCTTCTTATTGGAGTTCTGACATACAGCAATAGATATAATTCTCCATTTAACAACCATTCATTCCACAACCATTCAAAATTACTACTATGCTTGAAAGAAGGGATGAATAGCAATAGCACTTAGACCAGTGGTTCTCAAACTTTTTCAGTCCACCGCCCCTTGGTGCTACAAACTCATTCTCAGTGCTCATTTAACAAACTCACTTAACAATACCCTTGCTTAGCAACCAAAATATTGTGGTCATAAGCCTTCCTTCCTTCCTTCCTTTTTCTTTCTTTCTGTCCTTTTTCTTTCCTTTTTCTCTCCCTTCCCTCCTTCCTTTTTTCCCCTGTCTTCCTTCCTACCTACCGTGTTTCCCCGATAGTAAGACCCCCCCGATTGTAAGACATATGGGGGGTTTCAGGGGGGTCGGCTAATGTAAGCCATACCCCGAAAGTAAGACATATGTCTTACTTTCGGGGAAACACGGTACTACATAAAAGCGAGGGAGCTGTGCGCGGTGGTGCGCTGCGCCCAGAGCTTGGGCCACCCGGCGGGCGAGGCGGCGGCCCTGGCTGAAGCGGCGCGGCTCTGGCTGCGGCACGAGCGGGAGCTCCAACTGCGCTTCCTGTGTAAGCCCAACGCCGACAAAGAGACGTCCAAAGGCGGACGCTTGAAGCTCAGCGACATCGGCGCCGAGGACAAGTCCAGCTTCAAGCCTCCTCGGCTGGTGGAGGAAGCGCGGTGGCGGCGGCGGCAGGCTCCGGAGGGAGCTCGGGCGGTGGCCGCTCCGCCGCTTCGGCCAGGGCCGCCGCCTCGCCCGCCGGGTGGCCCAAGCTCGCGCCACCGCCAGCTTGGGCCACCCGGCGGGCGAGGCGGCGGTCCTGGCCGAAGCGGCGGAGCGGCCACCGCCCGAGCTCCCTCCGGAGCCTGCCGCCGCCGCCACACTTCCTCCGCCGGCCGAGGAGGCTTGAAGCTGGACTTGTCCTCGGCGGGCGAGGCGGCGGCCCTGGCCGAAATAGCGCGGCTCTGCCTGCGGCATGAGCGGGAGCTCCGACTGCGCTTCCTGCGCAAGCCCAACGCCGACAGAGACGTCCAAAGGCGGACGCTTGCAGCTCAGCGACATCGGCGCCGAGGACAAGTCCAGCTTCAAGCCTCCTCGGCCGGCGGAGGAAGCGCGGTGGCGGCGGCAGGCTCCGGAGGGAGCTCGGGCGGTGGCCACTCCGCCGCTTCGGCCAGGGCCGCCGCCTCGCCCACCGGGTGGCCCAAGCTCGCGCCAGCTTGGGCCACCCGGTGGGCAAGGCGGCGGTCCTGGCCGAAGCGGCGGAGCGGCCACCGCCCGAGCTCCCTCCGGAGCCTGCCGCCACCGCCACGCTTCCTCCGCCGGCCGAGGAGGCTTGAAGCTGGACTTGTCCTCGGCGCCGATGTCGCTGAGCTGCAAGCGTCCGCCTTTGGACGTCTCTGTCGGCGTTGGGCTTGCGCAGGAAGCGCAGTCGGAGCTCCCGCTCATGCCGCAGGCAGAGCCGCGCCGTTTCGGCCAGGGCCGCCGCCTCGCCCGCCGAGGACAAGTCCAGCTTCAAGCCTTACTCCAAACCCGGCGCGGATAAGGAGGACTCCTCGGCCGGCGGAGGAAGCGCGGCGGCGGCGGCAGGCTCCGGAGGGAGCTCAAGGCGAAGGGCGCTTCGGAGACGCCGGGTGGGCGGGCGAGGCGAGCGGCCGGAGCTGCGCCCTCCTTCGCCCGCCTCCTTTCCGGCAGCTCCGGATGGGGTGGGCAGGCGGGGATGCGTATGTGTGTCCGTGTGTGGGGGGGAGGGTGCTATTACTTTTTACGGGACACGGGTGTTGCGGGTTCGGGTAGGTGGGTTGGCCGGGTGTGTCTTATTTTTTCCAATATAACACATACCCCGAAAGTAAGACATAGGGGGGCTTTTGGGGGTAAAAAGAAAGTAAGACACTGCCTTACTATCGGGGAAACACGGTATCATCTATTTCTGTTTGTCTTTGTTTCTTCCTTCCTACTATATTTTTCTTTCTATCTTCCTTCCTACCTACCATCTTTCTTTTTCTTTCCTCCTTCCTAACATCTTTCTTGTAAAAAAACTTTTAAAATTAGTTTTCAAATATATTTTAAAACAGACAAATTAAAACCAACAAAAGACAAACAAAGAAAAAACAACAACAAACAAAAAACAAAAAAATTGTGATATCAGCAAACATTCAGTGTTTTTGCATTGCTACATCATATATGTCATTAAATCCTGTAATAATATACATATTAATTAATTACAGTAATATTCATATTATTTCGTACAATCACAAAGTCTCTATTCAAATCATTCATATTTACATATTCTTTATTTTGCTAATCGTTATATATCTTTTGTGGTCTTTTTATTTCTATTTCTTAACTCAATCCATCTGTGCCATTTTACCCATATTTCACGATACTCAGAATTTTTTTGGCCCCTTAATTCCATCCTCAGTTTATCCATTTCAGAACAATTATATATTTTATTAATTACTGCTTTTTCTGAAGGGATTTTTGTATTTTTCCAATATTGGGTGAAGGTAATTCTGGCCACCGTCATAATATGCAATTTTTTGGCTTTACTATATTGCTTTTTAATTATTCCCAATAAGAACAATTCCAGTAAGAATTCTATCTTTGTTTCTATTATCTCTTGTAACCATTTGTGGATTTTCGTCCAGAATTTTTTCGTCTCAGAACACAACCACCATATGTGAAAGAAGGTGCCATTGGTTTTTTTTGCACAGTTTTCCAACAGTTTTTTTGCACAGTTTTCCAACAGTTTGGGCTCAGTTTTGGATATATTTTAGCTAATTGGGTTGGTGCCAAATACCATCGATAACACATTTTATAATAATTTTCCTTATAAGATACTGATTTTGATATTTTTAAATTTCTATTCAATATTTGTTCCCAGTCTGCCAAGTGAATATTGTAGCCAATATTCTGTGCCCATGTCACCAGAGGCGCTTTTACCACATCTTCGGGTCTTTCATATTGTAGTAAATAAGTATATATTTTGGAAATGATTTTGTTTTCAGGTTCAGTTAGAAGTTTATCTAATATACTTGTTCCTTTTTATACCTGGATTGTGTTCTGCTGGCGTGTTTCAACTGCCCGTAATTACAGGGTAATTAGTCCAGGAAGACACACACCACACGATAAAAGGAAAACCCAAAAGTTTTTATAAACAGAAAAATGAAATGTCAAAGGGATTTTCTGGTACACACAAGACACAGGTTAAATGCAATCCAATTGCTCACCCAATAACTGGGAAATTGAGTCCAATTCTAAAGTCCAGAGAGTCCACACACAATCTTGAACAGCACAAAAACCATGATCTTGACAAAACAATGAATCAGATAAACTGCCATGAGGCTAAAACACCAGGCTGTACTTTTATCTGTAGCACTAATTACAGCAGCCCCACCCAACCACAGGTGGCCTCATTTTCTCTTGTAATAATCCTTCAGTTGTTGTCTCCTATGCATCACTCTACGCATGTGTGGATGTGTCATTAATTCTTGTTCAGAATCCAGGGATGATACAGATGATTGATCTCCTCCTGGGCTGTCTGCCAAACTCCCCTCTTCCCTGTCACTCACGCTTCCTTGGTCAGAGAAGGCTTCATCGGCAGATTCCATCGGGAGCAAAACAGGCGTGCGGCATGTGGATGTTTCCCCCACATCCACCTCCACATTCCTTGGGGCAGGAGCTGGGCCAGAGCTAACCACAACAGATTGTATCTGACTATATGGCCACCAATCAATATTTATATTTTGAGCACTTAATTCTGCTCTAGTTTTTAATTTCCCAGTCCTGTCCAATATATCTTTATAGCTTTGTATTTTCTCTTTATCAAGTACATTCGGATATATTATAGCTTCCATTACTAATACCCAGTTTGGTATTTTATAGTAATGCTTTCTTTTTATTTCTGCCCATATTGTAATAATTGTGTCTCTGATTAAGTGTTTCCTAAAGTAAGTTTCCCTTCATTCCATAGGAAGGAGTGCCAGCCTGTTTCTAGGTCATGGCCTTCTAATGTCAAGATTCTGTTGTTGTTCAGATTAACCCAATCCCTAATCCAAGCTAATGTTGCTGCTATTTGATATAATTTCCAATCCAGCATACCTAGACATCCTCTACTTTTGGCATCTTGGAAATCGGTCTGTTTTATTCTTGCTTTTTTTTGTTTTGCCAAATAAACTTTTTTGTCATTTTCTCTAGGGTTGTAAAATATTTTCTGTCTAATTTGAGTGAAACAACCTGAAATAAATATAATAATTTTGGGAGTGTATTTATTTTAATTATTGCTATTCGCCCCAGCAGTGACAATTGTAAATTCCCCCATTTTTGAAAATTCAATTCTATTTGTTCTAACAGTTTTTTATAATTATTTTCTTTTATTGTGGAGCATTTATTTGTTAAGTATATCCCTAAGAATTTAACTTTCTTAACTATTTGCAAATTCAAATCTTCTTCTAGCTCTACTTGTTGCACTGTCATATTTTTCGTTAATACCTTGGTTTTTTGTTTGTTTATTTTAAGGCCAGCTACTGAGCCATATTTTTCTAGTTCTTGGATTAAGCATGGGCCTGACTCTCATGGCTCTTCTAAGAAAAAAACCATATCATCGGCAAAGGCCTGTAGTTTATAAGTCTCCTTTTTGACTGTCGTTCCTTTGATTCCTGTATTTTCTCTAATTATATTTAGCCACAGTAACAATGTCAATAGGAAAAATAAAGGGGATAAAAGCCTAACTCCTTTCTGGATTGGGAATACAGTGGTACCTCATGATATGAACCCCTCGTGATACGAACCCAGGGTTCGGAAATTTTTTGCCTCTTCTTTTTTTGGCTTACGAACCCACCGCAGATCGCAAAATGGTGTTCCGCTGGATGCTGCCACCCGGTTGTCACCTTTTAAAACAGCCGGGGGGCTTCTCGGGGTCGGGGTCGGGAGGCCACCAAGAAGCACCGCCGCTCGGCTGTCACCTTCTGAAACAGCCGGGGGGCTTCTCGGCATTCTCCCGAATGCTGAACCCAAAAGTTCGGGTTCGGGTTAGGGTTCCAGATGCCCTCAAGAAGTGCCCGGCTGTTTCAGAAGGTTACAGCCGGGCGGCGTCACCCAGCGGAGCGCCGTTTTTACAATCAGCGGTGGCGTTTTCGGCCAATCTGAAGGCTGGAAAGGAGGAATTCCATGGGCGGAGCTTTGACATCACGAAGACGTCCTTCCTGGAGGCTGAAACAATTTATTTACAAGCTTTGATTTACAAACTTTGTTCACAAAGAGAGAGAGAGAAAGAAAAAAAGAATGCTCTTTTTCGAGACATAGTCAATTGATTTTTGTCTCTGCTACATTTCAATACACAAACACAGCAAATGATATCTCCAAGATGGCAATGGGGACAGCTACCTAGACAGTTAGTGGGAATCTAAGTTCTGGAAACATGTTTAAAATCCCAGTGTTAGAGTTGATTTCCTGTGTTAATGATTAGAACAAGTAATTAGCAAGACTAGAATTCAACCTAATACTATCTGGAACCAACAAAGTAAGCAGAAACCCTCCAGCCACGAGGAAGCCGAAACATACTGGACAAAGGCAAGACAACAAACCATAAGTGACTGATCCTGCTGCCCATTGAACCCCAAACACCCTGATCATTGAACCGCAAACACCCTGATCATCAGAAACGGTGCTAGGAGAAGTGAAAGTACAGCTACCATTTGGTCTCTGCAACAGCTCTAGGAATCCAGCTAAAAGCTAAAATCCAAGGAATCTTGAAACGCAAGCTCAAAGATTTTCCCCTCACACATTTTTAAACTGCCACCATTATAGAGAAATACAAATTCCTCCCAACCCACAGATCTATAAGCATCTCAAAGGGGTATCCAGGCTCTCAAAACAAACATCAAGTATCCAGTAAACATCCTCCTGCTCCCCTGCACTAAAAATTCCATTGCCTCATTCCATTGCTTCCCCCACCACTCACCATACCATAAAACAATAAAGCTACAAATCCCTGAGCTACAGACCAGTCATACCAGTCATATCAATCAAAAGATTCAAGCAACAACTCCTGCTTTATATGCAAAAACAATATAAATGATTTGGCAAATATATCAAATGTCAAACCTGCAAAAATTCTGCACACCACTCTTGCCTAAACATAAATAACCAGATAACCACCTTTCTCCATGGAAACACTTCATTTTTCTACCTCTCTGTTAACTGTACCCCAAAATCAGGGATCCTCAACAGCCTGTCTGAAGATATCAATACACTAAAAACAACTTTCAAAACACATCAAACATTCATGGAAAACAAAACCATGCCTACTATCCATGGGAAAAAACTTACAAGCACTGTTAAATGTAAAACCTCCAAACCTTATCCCCTTTGCCACTCTACCTCCACCTGACTACACCCCAACAAACCCACCTCAACCACCACCTATAACACAAAAGGAGTCCAACTCTTCCCCAGACATCCCCACTCTTGTCAAAGATGCAATGGGGCGTGTTGAATCCTATGTAAATAGTTGGTTCCATGAGAAACGCTGTCTGAGCTGAAACAGGAAGTCACGCCTGATTGGCTCAGACGCTGGCTGCTCTCTTTTGGCGGGAGCCGCAAATGTATAAAAGAGCGGCTACTCTCCAGGTTAAGCCAGACGTGTTCCCGCTGATTGTCACTTCCCTTTTTAAGAGCTGAATAAAGGAACCGTCTTTACTTAAGCCTTTGTCTCTGGACTTTTCACTGGCGACGATGGACGGAAGAACCACGCGTGCAAGATGAACAACCTTCAAATCGGCCGGGCTCCTGAGTTCTTCGATCCGGAGAAATCCTCCTGGGACGCCTACATGGCCAAGTTCGAGATCTTCCTCGAAGCTGCCGGAATAAGGGACGCCGACGCCGAACGAAAGCGGGCAATCTTCCTGAATTACTGCGGCCCAGAAATATTCGATCTCGCCCAGACTCTCACCGATCCGCTTCCAGCCAAATCCGTCGCTTGGGACGTCCTGCAAACCAAGCTCGCGAGCCATTTCAAGCCTACGAAACCAGCTGTTGTTTTCCGGCACCAGTTTTCAAGAATGGCCCAGCTCGAATCCGAATCCATTAACCAGTTCGCTACACGTCTTCGAACGGTGCTTTCAAAATGTAAGTTTGATAGCCCGGAAGCTCGCCTCACTGATGCCCTAATCTTCGGCATGAGAAATGCCATGGTCCGAAACAAGCTCCTCACTGAAGACGAGCCGTCTCTCCAGGCAGTAATCAAGCTGGCACAAACCGCAGAGGTCGCCGACGCTGCTGCCAAAGAGCTGAAGGAGCACAACAAGCGGGAAGTCATCGCCAAGATCGACTCCACGTTTTCCCGCGCAGAGGCCCCAGACGACCTCAGCCCACAAGCCCTCAACAAGGACAGCTGTTTTCTGCTGCAACAGGACCAGCCGAGACAACCCAGATACCCTCGCCCCGTCGCCCCCTGCTCCGGCTGCCAAGGAAACCATCCGCGCCAACGCTGCCCCTTCCGGGACGCCATTTGCCGCCGCTGCAACCGACGCGGCCATATCGCCGAAGCCTGCAGAGCACCCTTGCCTGAGGAATCTTTCTCCACTCCTCGTCCTCCTCGGTTCCAGACCCAAACACCTCAACCGCGCGAAAACCGGTTCCCTCAGTTTTCCGGCCGCAAGAACTACTCAACCGCTAACCGCGACTACTCAAGAGGTAACAATCAATCTTCTGTAAATAGCACGGCAACAAAAAATGGGGGCAAGATTGTAATCTCACTGCTCCTAAACAACAAGCCATGCTCTATGGAACTCGATACGGGGTCTAAATACACCATTATGCCTTGGGAAAAGCTTATAATGTACATGCTTAGCCTCTCAAAGTCTGACCTTTTACAAACCTCATTGGTAATTAGAGATTTTCAAGGGGGGATAATACCTGTTCTAGGCCAAGTGATGGTACCTATTATGTTTAAGACTGTTAAATGTACCCTTCCTATGATTATTGTCGCAGGGGCTAGACACTCTCTCCTGGGTTTGGCTTGGATGGAACCATTGGGAATTGAAATTTCTGGTATTTGTACTGTTAACTCTGATAGCATGCCTAACTTCTTACAGGAATTCCCAGAGGTGTTTAGCCCCACCTTGGGATCGTATAAAGGCCCCCCTATCTCCTTTTCTATTGACCCCAAGGTCCCTCCTGTCCGGCTCAAACCACGCAGGGTACCCCTCCCGCTCCTTCCCAAGCTTGACCTACAGCTAGATAAGCTCATAAGCCAGGGCATTTTAGTTCCTGTAGAGCAGGGGCCATGGGAAACACCCATAGTCACGCCTCTTAAACCGTATGGCTCTTTGAGGGTTTGCGCTGACTATAAGTCAACGCTCAGCAAAGCCCTCCAACATCACCCTTACCCCATTCCAGTGGTACAACAGCTCCTTCACTCCCTGGGGGAAGGGAAAGTGTTCGCAAAAATCGATTTAGCCCAAGCTTACCAGCAACTCCCTGTCGATGAACCGACAGCACTCGCACAGACAATTGTCACCCACAGGGGTGCGTTTAAATGTACCAGATTACAATTTGGAGTAAGCATAGCCCCCGGGATTTTTCAAAGCATAATGGAACGTTTGTTGTCAGGAATTAAAGGGACCATTCCCTATTTTGACGACATTTTAATTTCAGGAGAAAACCAATATCAACTCAACAAAAGAATAAGAGAAGTATTACATAGACTACAAGATAAAGGGTTAAGGATCAAACCTGACAAATGTGTGTGGGGAACCAGCAGTGTGGAATTCTTAGGATATAGAATCGATGGGGAAGGCATCCACCCCACTACTGAAAAATTAAAAGCCATCAGGGAAGCCCCAGAGCCACAGAATAAAACAGAATTGCAGGCATTCTTAGGCCTTCTAAACTTTTACTCTGTCTTTTTAAAACAGAAGGCAACAGCAGCAGAGCCTCTACACCGGCTGCTTCAGAAAGGAACCCTTTGGACATGGGGGAGAACTGAGCACGAAGCCTTTTTGCAAATAAAGCAGTTGTTAACTTCCACAAGTGTAGTAGTCCAGTATAGCACTTTGCTACCCGTCAGGCTTACGTGCGATGCGTCCCCATATGACGTGGGAGGGGTCTTGGCACATGTTTTGCCAAATAATACAGAGGCCCCAATTGCTTTCTTTTCCAGAACAATGACCAATACTGAGAGAAATTACAGCCAACTAGATAAGGAGGCTCTAGCGTTAGTGGCTGGGGTGAAGAAGTTTCATAACTATCTCTTTGGCAGGAGTTTTTAATTGGTTACCGACCACAAGCCTTTACTAGGCCTCTTAGCCCCTAACAAACCAACTCCCCCATTTATGTCTCCAAGACTAATTAGGTGGGCCTTGTTTCTCTCAGGGTACCAGTACGAGCTCATTCACAAAGGGGGTAAAACCATCAACCACGCAGATGGTCTTAGTAGGTGCCCAATGGCAGAGTTAGTAGAGGACCCTGCCCCATCTGCTGATGTTTTAATGATAGAACTCGAAGATAACCCACTAACAACAGCAAGGGAGGTGGCTGTGCACATGCAGCAAGACCCAATTTTGAAAAAGGTGGTAAACTGTGTACTCAAGGGGTGGCAAAATGACTCTGTAGAAACTAACTTAAGTGATTTTAAAACCAAAAGATTGGAATTGTCATATGTTAAAGGTTGCCTGTTGTGGGGTGATAGAGTAATCATTCCTGAAAGTCTAAAGACCAAAGTACTCACCATGCTACATGTGGGCCACCCTGGTATTGTCAGGATGAAGGGTCTAGCTAGGGGGCACTTATGGTGGCCAGGTCTGGATACTGATATTGAAAAGTGGGTAGCCAAGTGTGATCCATGCCAAGAGTCTCGGCCAAACCCTCCCAAAACAACTCCAGCAGAGTGGGAACAACCTGCAGGGCCTTGGTCCAGGGTCCATATTGATTTTGCAGGGCCAGTGGGGTCACAATATTTCTTAATAGTGGTAGATGCATTTTCCAAATGGGTGGAAATCATTGCAATGAATAATATAACCACTAGTGCTACAATTAAGGTTCTGCGCCATTTGTTTGCCACCCATGGCTGTCCTGACATCTTAGTGTCAGACAATGGACCCCAATTGACAGCCAGGCAATTTGAATTATTTTTAGATAACTTGGGGGTCAGACATGCTCTCATATCACCTTACTCGCCCTGGGCTAACGGGTTGGCAGAACGATACGTTCGGGTTGCAAAAGAAGCATTGCGCAGGTCAGGCCCTGGAGATGTACAACAGCATCTGGACCAATTTTTGTTAACACAACATATTACACCAAATTCCCACACACACATAAGTCCTGCTGAAATACTAATGGGAAGGAAACTTAGATCCCCACTGGATAGATTACACCCAAGGTATTGTACTCATAATCCTATGTATGTAAATCCTGAAAGACAATTGTACTTGGGTCAAAGTGTTTTTGCAAAGAATTTTGATGGGGGTTTGAATTGGATGAAGGGAACAATTGTACAACAAACTGCTCCTAAAACATATATTGTAAAATTGGAAGATGGTCGAATGTGGAAGCGGCACATTGACCATGTACGAAAGCGCATTGAAACCTCCCCTGAGCAAACCGCTAAAACAGACTCTTCCACTCTAATAGACTGTAACGCGCAACCCGCCTTAATGGACATTCAAATGGACTTATCGAGCCAGGAAGGGTCCTCCAGCGACGTCAAACCATCTTCGTCCTCAGAGGTCGGTGTTGTGCCTGCCCACTCGACTCAGCGGGCCGGAGCCCAAACTAGGCCCCAGCCGCACTGGGGAGGTACAGGCGAACCGACCTCCACCGTTGGAAGCGAGGACTCAAATGAACTGCGCAGGTCGGAGCGAGCCCTGCGTAGACCGAGCAGATTGGAGGATTTCGTCACGTGGCTTACTTGATTAATGTATTCTTGACTAAGGAGGGAGGGGTGTTGAATCCTATGTAAATAGTTGGTTCGAAGTGTTTTTGCTTTAGATGTTTAATGTTTCTGGCAAGTTCTTGTTGTTCTATGGAGTTAATTTTATATTTGGCTTCTCTTAATGAGTTTATTGTTTGGTTATTTGTAGGGTCTTGTTGGAGGGTTTTTTCCAAATTAACTATTCTATTTGTGTGATAGTTATATTCTGCCTTCTCTTCTTTTAATTTTTTAGCTGCAAATGATATTGTTATTCCCCTTGTATATGCTTTTAGTGTGTCCCACAATGTTTGTGTTGTAGTAGGTTGTTTTCTATTTTCTTCCAAGAATAATTTTATTTCTTTATTAATCATCTTTGTATATTTCTCATCTTGAAGTAGGTTTGTGTTCAATGACCATCTCCTATAATCTTTTTTTGTTCCTTGACAGGTTATTGTTATAGGATTATGGTCAGCCCATGTGTTTGGTTCTATTTCTAGAGATTTTATTAATTTATGTAGTCTCTTGCTTAACCAGATCATATCTATCCTTGATAGTGAATTGTGTGGAGCTGAATGAAAGGTAAATTGTTTATCTTTCGGATGTCTCAGTCTCCACATATCTGTTAGATCTAATTCTTCTGTCATTTTGTTAAACGTGTTAGGTAATATAGGTCTTTTCAGTTTACTTTTATTTTCTGCTTTATGATCCAAATTTGGGTCCACAATTCCATTATAATCTCCTACCATGCAGATGTTCGTATAATTAATTTGAAGCAGAGTTTGATGTATTTTTTATAAAATTGTTTTAATTCTTGATTCGGGGCATATATATTCACCAGTAATATTTTCTCTCCTGCAATTTCAATTTCCGTCATTGTGGGGAAGGGAGTAGGCTGCTAGTCCCCTTCGCCAATGCCCTGACATGCTTTCCTGCCTTCCACATGGCCTTCTGCTTGCCTGCCTTTGCAAGCTAGACATGGAGACACTGAAAAGCCCTGTGGAAGGCAGGAAAGCATGTTGGAGCTGCAGACCATGAGGAATAGAGTAGGAAAGGTAGGCTGGGATGGGCAGGGGGTTGCGAAGTAGGCAGCAACTTTGCAGGCTTACCTGGCAGGCAGATAAGGGGCACAGTGCTTCAGGCAGTCAAGCTGCAGAACAGAGACAGGGGGGGGATGGGGACAGGGAGAGTGAACAGTGGCTGGGGCATTGGCAAGGTGAGGCAAGGCATTGGCAAACAAGGTGTCAGCATAGTGAGTGCCCATGTGCCAAGTGGCGGGGAAAGCATGGTGGACAAAGTGGTGAGTGGGTGATTGGGTGGACATGGGCAGCAGGAGCATGAGGACAGGACCAGTTTCGGGGGGTGGCCATCCAACTGTTGCTAGCCGTATGGTGAACTATCTGCCTCCCTCAAGCAATGTTCTTTCTAGTTTTTAAAGACTTACTCTGAAACTAGAACTTCCTTTGTAGAATGGCTATGATTTTCCAAACCTGCTGCCAAGCATAATTATGTTTCTGAAATAGTTCAATTATTGCAAAAGCACCATGCAAAATAGGATATAAATATAAAGATGCAAGAAAATATAATGTAATAAAATCATTGTAAAAACTAGCACTCAATAGTGCACCCTACTCCTTCATTTCTTTTCTAATTACTAACTACTGGTACTACAAGGATGTTTACACTTTGCTTTGAAATTTTACAATGGTTGCTTATATATATTTAATGTCATTTTTAAAAGTTGATTTCCTTACTGTCACTTATTTTCAGTTGGTTCATGTAAGGATAAAAAAATTTGCACTAGGGACATTGTGAAATGCAAATAAGTACACTTTTTGTAATTATTGTCCAAGCATTTCAAAATACACTATCAGTTAAAAGTCTTAAGAGTTAATCATTGTTGAACTTGAGAGTTGCTTTGGAACAATAGGTAACCCTGAAATTCTATAATTCTAGCAAAGAATAAAGCACTGAAATGATTTTTTTAAATAAGAAATTCTAAAAATAGAACATACAGATCAAATGCTACACTCTGGATTTAATACAGGAAAATGTGGAGTTTGTACAAGAGAACAAATAAACCAAAAATTGTTTCAGATGAGATTTCCTGCAGTCAGTTCACTGTAATTCTTCTATGCTACTTTCTGGAAATGGATTGCTTATATCCAGTTCTGGCACTTTCAGCAGGTACATGTTTTTATGAAAAGTTCCCATTTCTTGGGCTGTTGTATTTACATTCCATACAGGGAAATCTGGAACTGCCTTTAACCAAAAATCTTCCATGGGTTTTTTTCCAGTGAACCACCACTCCTAGGAAATATGAAAAGTTGGACAATTGATCAGAAGCAAATAATTATATTTGTCTACATTGTTATTCAAGTTTTCTCTTGAAAGTCTCAATTGTTGGAGCTCTCACAACATTTGAAGGTAAGCTGTTCCACTGGTTGATCGCTCTCACTGTAAGTAATTTTCTCCATATTTTCAGGTTGAATCTCCTTTCATCCATTATTCCTTGGGAAACAGTTTGACCCCATCATCTGTGTGGCAGCCCTTCAAATATTGGAACATTGCTCTCATGTCTCCCCTGGTTCTTCTCTTTGCTCCATGCCCAGTTCCTGTAACCGTTCGTCATATGTTTTAGTCTCTAGTCCCCTTATAATACTGATAGCTCTCTTCTGAACTTTCTCTAGAGTTTCAATGTCTATTTTGTAGTGTGGTGACCAAAACTGGATGCAATACTGTAGGTGTGGTATAACTAAGGCTTTATAGAGTGGTATTAGTACCTCCCTAGACCTAGATTATATCCCTCTATTAATGCAGTTTAGGATTGTATTGGTTTTTTGCCTGCTGCTGCAACCTGCTGGCTCATATTTAGCTGATTGTCTACTAAGACTCCAAGATCCCTCTCAGTCACTGCTATTGAGTGTGGTTTCACCCAGTTTGTATCTATATTTTTGGTTTTTCTTACCTAAGTGTAGAACTTTCTTTTTCTCTGCATTGAATTTCATTTTATTAAATAGGATCCAGTGTTCAAGTCTGTCAAGATCCATCTGGATCTTGAGCCTGTCCTCTGAGATGTTAGCTATTCCTGCCAGCTTAATATCATCTGCAAATTTGTTTAGTTGCCCTTCTATTCCTTCATCTAGGTCATTTATGAAGATATTAAAGAGTACCCACAGAGTCGACATTCTACGGGTCCCGTTGACCAAACAATGTCATCTGGCGGGACCCAGGGCAAGAGCCTTCTCTGTGGCAGCCCCGGCCCTCTGGAATAAACTCCCCCAAGAGATTAGGACTCCCCCCACCCTCCTTGCCTTCCGTAAACTCCTGAAAACCCACCTATGTAGCCAGGCATGGGGAAATTGATATACCCTTAGCTGTTCCGGTTTATGTATGGTTTGTTTGGGTTGTATGATTATTTTTTATAAGGGTTTTTAAAATTGTTTTTAATATTTAATACACTATGTATTGCCTGTTGTGAGCTGCTCCAAATCCCTGGAGAGGGGCAGCATACAAATCTTATTATTATTATTATTATTATTATTATTATTATTATTATTATTATTATTATGTCAATACAACACAGCAAACAAGATCACTATGCTGGATTTCATATTTCATCACCAGTTGGGCGCTTCCCAAGCACCTAGGACTGCATGACGTAGCGGCGAATTATGTTTGCCAATCCCAGTAAAGCAGCCTTTTGCAATAGACAGATGGAAATTTTGTCAATTCCGATGGTTTTTGAATGTCCACTGAGATCCTTTGGCACTGCGCCCAGCGTGCCAAGTACCACTGGAACCACTTTCACTGGCTTATGCGAGTCGTTGAAGCTTGATTTTTAGATCTTCGTATTTCACAAATTTCTCTAGCTGCTTCTCCTCAATTCTGCTGTCTCCTGGGATTATGATGTCGATGATCCATACTTTCTTTTTCTCCACAATCAGGATGTCTGGTGTGTTAAGCTTCAGAATTCTGTCAGTCTGAAGTCGGAAGTCCCACAGTAGTTTTGCTTGCTCATTTTCGACCACTTTTTCGGGCTTATGATCCCACCAGTTCTTTGCCACTGGTAAATGGTAGTTCCGGTGCAAGTTCCAGTGGATCATCTGTGCCACAGCATCATGTCTATGCTTGTAGTCAGTCTGTACGATCTTTTTGCAGCAGCTGAGTATGTGAAAGATTGTTTCATCTGTTTCTTTACAGAGTCTGCACTTTGGATCGTCTGTTGATTTTTCAATTCTGGCTTTGACAGCATTTGTTCTAATGGCCTGTTCTTGTGCCACCAGTATTAGTCCTTCTGTCTCCTTTTTGAGTGTTCCACTTGTAAGCCATGACCAGGTCATTTTTTTATCCAGCTGTGTATCTAATGACAGGTATGGCCCAAGTATTTATAGCCTTGATAGTGTTGCCACCATTCAGTTTGCTCTTACAAAATTTTTCTGGTCCTCTGGATGTAGTCTTTGCTGATAGAAACATAGAAACATAGAAGTCTGACAACAGAAAAAGACCTCATGGTCCGTCTAGTCTGCCCTTATACTATTTTTTGTATTTTATCTTAGGATGGATATATGTTTATCCCAGGCATGTTTAAATTCAGTTACTGTGGATTTATCTATCACGTCTGCTGGAAGTTTGTTCCAAGGATCTACTACTCTTTCAGTAAAATAATATTTTCTCATGTTGCTTTTGATCTTTCCCCCAACTAACTTCAGATTGTGTCCCCTTGTTCTTGTGTTCACTTTCCTATTAAAAAACACTTCCCTCCTGGACCTTATTTAACCCTTTAACATATTTAAATGTTTCGATCATGTCCCCCCTTTTCCTTCTGTCCTCCAGACTAAACAGATTGAGTTCATTAAGTCTTTCCTGATAAGTTTTATGCTTAAGACCTTCCACCATTCTTGTAGCCCATTTTTGGACCCATTCAATTTTGTCAATATCTTTTTGTAGGTGAGGTCTCCAGAACTGAACACAGTATTCCAAATGTGGTCTCACCAGCATTCTATATAGCGGGATCATAATCTCCCTCTTCCTGCTTGTTATATCTCTAGCTATGCAGCCAAGCATCCTACTTGCTTTTCCTACCGCCTGACTGCACTGTTCACCCATTTTGAGACTGTCTGAAATCACTACCCCTAAATCCTTTTCTTCTGAAGTTTTTGTTAACACAGAACTGCCAATACAATACTCAGATTGAGGATTCCTTTTCCCCAAGTGCATTATTTTACATTTGGAAACATTAAACTGCAGTTTCCATTGCTTTGACCATTTATCTAGTAAAGCTAAATCATTTACCATACTACAGACGCCTCCAGGAATATCAACCCTATCCAGGGATTAAGTCCAGTCTTCACTAATTTATCTATCAGCTCTTTATGTGGAACCGTATCAAAGAGTTTTCTGAAGTCCAGGTAGGCAATATCCACGGCACCACCTTGATCCAACACCTTTGTGACATAGTCAAAGAAATCAATGAGATTAGTCTGACATGATTTGCCTTCAGTAAAGCCATGCTGATTTGGGTCTAATAAGTTATTGTTTTTAGGTGCTGATTTATCCTCTTTTTGAGTAGAGTCTCCATCATTTTATCTACAACTGATGTCAAGCTAACTGGCCTTTAGTTACCAGCTTCTTCTCTACTGCCCTTCTTGTGGATAGGCACAACACTGGCCATTCTCCAATCCTCAGGAACATCTCCTGTTAACAAGGATTGAATCAGTCAGGGGGGTAGCACTCTGGGGTGGATGCCATCTAGACCCATTGCCTTATTTATCTTTAATCGTTCAAGTTCTTCTAAGACATCAGCTTCTAAGATCACTGGAGCTGAATCCGTACAGCTGGAAGCAATGCTATATCCCTCTATAGCAGTGATTTTCAACCTTTTTTGAGCCGCAGCACATTTTTTACATTTACAAAACAGTGGGGCACATTGAGTGGGGGCGGGTGGGTGGCTAAAAAATCTTTGGACAAAAAAAATCTCCCTTTCACTCTATTTGTCCCTCCCTCTTTCTCTTCCTCTTTTTTTTCTCTCTCTCTCCATCCCTCTTTCTCTCTTCCTTCTTTCCTCTTTTTTGCTCTCTCTCTCTCTCCCTCCCTACCTCCATGTCTTTCTCCCACCTTCCCTGCCTCTCTTTCTCTCTCTCTCTCTTGCTTTCTTTCTTTCTCTCTCTTGCTCTCTTTTGCTTTCTTTCTCTAGTTTTCTTTCTCTTTCTTGTTTTCTTTCTCTCTTTCTTGCTTTCTCTCTCTCTTGCTTTTTCTCTCTTTCTCTTTCTTTCTCTCTCTCTTGTTTTCTTTCTCTCTCTCTGAGCTTTGCGGCACACCTGACCATGTCTCGCGGCACACTGGTGTGCCACGGCACACTGGTTGAAAAACACTGCTCTATAGTATTATTTTGTAAGGTGTCTTTTGAGAAAACTGAACAGAAGTAGCTATTGAAATGGTCAGTGATCTCCTTATTCCCATTAATGCATGTATTATTCCTGGTACTAAGCTTCGTGATGCCGAAGTTTTTCTTCTTCCTATCACTAATATATCTGAAGAAGGTTTTATCCCCCTTCTTTACAGATTTGGCAATTTTTTCCTCTTTTGAGGCTTTAGCAGCATATATTATCTGTTTTGCCTCTTCTGTCTCATTTTATACACCTCTCTATCAGCTATACTTCCAGACTCTTTATACCTTCTATAGGCAGCCTTTTTTTCATTGACTATAGCCCTTACATCATTGCTAAACCATAGCGGTTTCTTCTTCCTTTTACCTTTAGTTATTTGTCTTACATACAGTCCAGTGACTTTTAAGATGGCCTATTTTAATACAGTCCACTGGATGCTCGCTCCTGCCATTTTATCCCTCCCCTTTAATTCATTATTTAAATATCCCCCCATTGCATTAACATTTGTTTTTCTGAAATCCAATACTTTGGTTGCAGTATAGGATTGCTCACAATCAGTTTTTACATCAAACCACAAACATAGATGGTCACTGCAACCTAAATTTTCTCCCACCTTGACCTCTGAAACCCAATTCCCATTCGTAAAAACTAAATCTAGAATATTCTCCCCTCTAGTTGGTGTCTTAACCAGCTGTGCCAGAGCTGCTCCTGTAAAGGCCTCTACTATATTCTTACTTTTGCATGTAAGGGCACTGGGGATATTCCAGTCAACATCAGGCATGTTGAAATCATCCATAACCACAATATCTCCCTTCACTGCATTTTTTGGGTAATTTCATCCACCATCTTGTTGTCATATTCCTCAGATTGCCCTGGAGGCCTATAGATCACCCAAATTCTAATGACAGAACCTTCTTTATTTTGCATGCAAATCCAGAGAGTCTCCAGATCTTGACATGTATTTTGAATTAGTGTTGTTTTTAGACTTTCTTTAACATAAATGGCTACTCCACCTCCCCTTCTCTCTATTCTATCCTTCCTATACAGTGTATATCCTGGTATGGATATTTCCCATTCATTAGAATCCTTAAACCATGTCTCAGTTATGGCAACCAGATCCAAATTATCTCTAGATATTATGGCCATTAACTCACAGAGCTTGTTGCTCAAGCTTCGAGTATTCGTGCACATTACCCGAAGAACATTATTTTCATTATTAGTTTGCCCCTTATCATCAACAACTACATCTATTTTATTTGCAGCTCCCTTTTCACAGTTTTCACATGACCATGCTTGATATTATCCAGTTACAAGATGCCCAAGAATCTGTAGGCTTCTGGCTGGTGGCACTTGATGGTTTGACCATTTGGCATTTCAATGCCTTCACTTTCAGTGATTTTCCCCTTTTTCAGTGCCACTGTGGCACATTTATCCAGGCCAAACTCCATGCTGATTTCATTGCTGAAGATTCGCACAGTGTTGGTTAGTGACTGTATCTCAGTTTCTGATTTTCCGTACAACTTCAGGTCATCCATATACAGCAGGTGTGAAATTTTTGGTGAATTCCTAGCAGTTTGGTAGCGTAGGTTTGTTTTCTGTAGGATGAGTGACAACGGGATTATAGCGATGATGAATAGCAATGGGGACAAAGAGTCCCCCTGGAAGATGCCCCTTCTGATGTTGATCAGTCCATAGCTTTCATTCCCAACAAAAAGCTCAGTCTTCCAATATTTCATCGCCTTTTCTATGAATTTCCTGATGTTTTCATTGACTCCAATGACTTCCAGGCATTTTATGATCCAGCTGTGTGGCAATGAGTCAAAGGCTTTCTTGTAGTCAATCCAGGTAATGTATAGGTTTGTTTTTCTGTTTTTACAGTTCTCCAAAATCATTTAATCAATTAGGAGCTGGTCTTTCGTACCTCTGCTTCGTCTTTTATTGCCCTCTTGCTCCACTGGCATGATGTCATTTTCTTCTAGGTATTCCTGAATTCTGTCAGCTATGATACTTGTCAGCAGTTTGAACATGGTCGGCAAACATGTTATTGGCCTGTAGTTTCCTGGTATGGCTCCTTTCACTGCGTCTTTCTGTATTAAATAAGTCCTGCCAGTTGTAAGCCATTCATTGATATTTCCTGTCTGCAGTATTTTGTTGAACAATTTGGCCATTTTTGCATGCAGGCTGGTCAGGTATTTCAGCCAAAAACCATGCACCTGATCAGTGCCGGGGATGTCCAGTTCTTTACTTTCTTCACTATTTTTACAATCATTTCAGGTGTTATTTCCAGCTGCTGCATATTGCTCTTTGAGAATTTTTTTTCAAACTCCTTTAGCCACCCAGCAGTTTTGTTATAGTCCTTTTCGGCCTCCCAGAGATCTTTCCAGAACTCTGTTGTTATTTTCACCTCTGGATTTTCAATTTTCTTATCTGTTTGCTGATGCAGGTTCTGGTAGAACTGCCTCTAGTTGGATTGAAATGTTTGATTCTGCTTGTACTGGGTGATCCTAGCTTCATATCACTCAATTTTCCTGGCTGTCACGGTTATCTGTTGCTTTACAATTTCCAGAGCTTCCTCGATTTTTCTTGTACTAAGCCAGTACTTTTTTGTCAAATAGTCTTTGATCTTCTTCTTCTTCTTCTTCTTCTTCTTCTTCTTCTTCTTCTTCTTCTTCTTCTTCTTCTTCTTCTTCTCCTCCTCCTCCTCCTCCTCCTCCTCCTCCTCCTCCTCCTCATTATTATTATTATTATTATTATTATTATTATTATTATTATTATTATTATTAGGCCTAAGACAAAACCTTTTCGTACCCCACTGCTTATTTCTTTCCATGTGGACTGTGACTCCATTCAGGACTACTTAATGAGTACAGTTAGTCAGCCAGTTGGGAATCCATCTGGTGGTGTAGCTATCTATCCCACTTTTTTCTAGCTTACAAAGAAGTAGGTCTACTTTGTCGAATGTTTCGCAAATCTAAGTATATTATCTCCACAGTATTAGTCACAGTGTTGAAGAATGAAATGAGACTGGTTTGGCATGATTTGTTCTTAATAAACCTGTGTTGGCTGCTGGTTATTACTTTACTTGTTTTTAGATGGTAATAGATCTGTTTTTTAATTATCTTTTCCAGTATTTTCTCGGGTATTGATGTAAGACTGATTGGTCTATAGTTTCCTGGGTCTGTTTTTTTTTCCTTTTTTGAAGATAGGAACCACATCAGATAATTCTCCTGTGTTACAGGATTTTTGGAATATGTGTTGCAGTGGCTCTGAGATGACATCTGCTAGCTTCTTAAGGACTCTGGGCCGAGGTGAGCTACTGCCCGGATGGGGGCGGGATGCAGTGGGGTAGCATAAATGGAGCTCCACTCCGGAGCTCCCAATTTGCACAGAAAGATGTTGAAGAAAGTGCAGGGCATTTACTACCAAAGTGTGGTAGTAAAAATTTTGGTAGCCCTTCACTGACTCTGAGATGTAATCCATCTAGTCTTGGTGATCTCTTACTGATTTTTTGTTTATGTTCACTTTTGTTTCCAATTTGTTTTTTTGCAGTTGTGTTTCTATTTAGTTGGACTGCAGTTTATTTCCACATGAAGGCTGATATAAAGAGTGAGTTAAGCAGCTCTGCCTTCTCTGTGTTGCCTGTTCTTTGTCATCCTCTCTCTTTAGTGCAGGGGTCCCCAAACTTTTTACACAGGGGGCCAGTCCACTGTCCCTCAGACTGTTGGAGGGCCGGACTATAAAAAAAACCCTGCGGTTTTCTTAATGCCACCGCCTTGAGGGAGGAGGAGGAGGTGAAGTGGAGCAAGTCCCCAACTCCTTGCCGAGTTTTCTCTTTCTTTCTCTCTCCCTTCCTTCCTCTCCCTTTTTCTCTTTTTTTTCTCTCTCTCTCTTTCTCTCTCTCTCTCTCACTTTCTTTGTATCTCTCCCTCTTCCTTTCTCTCTCCCTCTATTCCTTTCTTTCTCTCTCTCTGTCCCTCTTTCTCTCTTTCTTTCTTTCTCTCACTCATTCTCTTTCTATATCTCCCTCTTCCTTTCTCTCACTCACTCTATCTCTCCCTCTTTCTCTCTGTCTCTCTCTTGCTTTCTTTCTCTGTCCTTCTTTCTCTCTCTTGCTTTCTCTCTCTCTCTCTATTGATTTCTTCCTCTCTCTCAGTCACTATCTCTCCCTCTTCCTCTCTCCCTCTCTATCTCTCCCTTTCTTTCTCCACTTGCACTGCTACGGAGAGTCCAATAATAATGGGTTATTCTTCAGCCTTGCTGGAAGGGACTGAGTTAAAAATTAGCATAAATAACCGGTCCACCCCCTTTGTTACCCTTCCTGTGTCAGTCTAAAAAAACTCAGTCATAGTGAAGGGACATATGAGTAGTTTCTCCTATGACTTTTGCAGTCTAGACTGTTCAGATATTTAATATAAAATGTTTAAAAGATAAATAAATTATTAATACAAATTTATTGCACTAACAAAATTCTCTTTTCTTTCTTTCAGATCCTCGAGGATTCTTGGTTTAGGCGGGATTGGGCCCCTGCTCTGCGGAGTAAGCCTGCATCGTTTCTACCCAGGTCGGAGCCTCTTCCCTGCGTGGGTACCGCTCCTACGACCCGGAGTCGCCAGGAAAAGGGGTCCCCGGCCTGCGCGGCCATACCCCAGCAAAAGCGACTTTTGAAGCCCAGCAGCTGGAAACGGCAGAGATGCAGCCGAAATTCAAATTTCCCGCCGAACCAAGGGCGCCGAAAGCGAAGGAGATCGCGGAACGGAATCGGCGCCACAAACGGCATTTTCGGCAGGCGCGAAAATGGCCCACGACTTCCGCCCGCCATTTTAAAGTCGGCTATGACGCCGCAATCTTCCCCTGAGCGGGAAAACGCCCGGATATCCTGCCATAGTGCAGGAAAGGGCGGAACGAGCCTGGAGGCAGCCATTATTGCCGACTCATTGTGCCGAACACGCAGAAATATTCAATCGCGTGCTGCCGAGTCACGGTCAGGCCTAAATTCCCAGGATGTCGGATCTCCCTCAACAGGGAATAGCGGATCCTCCTGCCACCAAAACCAAGGAGAAATCCCACTCTTCAAAGGCAAAATCGAAGAGTTCACAGTCCTCTTCTGCATTGAAGGAAGCAGAGAGACGTATAAAAGCCCTCGAGGACCAATTAGAGGCACAAAAGCAGACTCCTGGTCCTCAGCCAAACCAAGGTCAGATTATGGGGTCTATGGCCAGTGCTACCCCCACGAGACTCCCAGAGGGTACCGGGTTGGCCACAGATAATGACTGGTCACCAGACAGAGTGGGGGGAACTTCCCATTTACCGGACCTACCAGGCCCTGATATGCACAGGCCTCCCTCCTCCTCGTGGCACACGGCTACACAACCACTGCCAACAGCCACATTCACCCCTACTGCAGCGGGACTCCGTTCCTCCCCAGAGACTTGGCAACGTTTACCTCCTGCTTTGCAGGATATGATTGCCTCCGCTTATTCTCATGGCATCGTGGCGGGGGTTCAACAGTGCTCATCAAACACACCACCACCCCCATCACCACGCCCGCCTCCTCCACAAAGGAATATATGGGCAGCTCCAGCCCCCTCTTCCCCTGCGCATGACTCCTTTCAGGATGATCTAAGGGGCCAGGGCTCAGATCCAGATGATGGCCTATCTGATGATGAAGGAGCACCACCAGAACTTCCTACCTATGCTGGCCTTTTCAGACCCTCAATATTTCGGGTCTTACTTAACAAAGCGAAATTGGCGGTGACACCGGGTACAGAAAAACCCACAGAAGCAGCAACTGCTCCTCAACCTGCCAACAGGGTGCTCACAGAAATCCAAAAGGAGGCGGATCTTATTCCTGCTCCAAAGCTGTTTCTGGACAATATTAAACGACCGTGGCAATACCCGGCTGGAGCTCTGGGTCCAACTGCCTCGGAGCGTAAGTTCTATGCCTTTGAACCAGAACTAGAGAATCTCCTGGAATTTCCGGCTATAGATGCTCCAATTGCAGCCCTGGTGTCCAATGCGCTCGTCCCATCAGAGCTAGCAGATGGGCTAAAACCAGAGGAACGCAGAGCAGAGAGCATAAACAAGAAAGCTCACCAGATGACGGCCTGGGCCCTTAAAGCAGCCTCAGCGGCATCATTTTTTAATAGGGCTTCAGTCCTGTGGCTTCAAGAAATGATCGCGAAATTGGGACCAGAGGATGTCCGCCTACGGCAGGATTTAAACAAACTGCTGGCGGCGGCGGAGTTCTCGGCGGATGCCACTCTTTCCGCATCACGTTTTTCCTCACGTGCCCTAGCAGCAAATCAGTCATCTCGCCGATTGCTTTGGCTCCGCACTTGGCAGGCAGACGCCAAGTCCAAATGGCGCCTGGCATCAGCCCCCTTTGACGGGGCAAAACTGTTTGGAGAATCTCTGGACAATGTCCTCATAGAGGATAAGGATAAGAAGAAGGTGTTACCACGAACCTACAGGCGACAGGACAGGCGTACCACTCCTTACTACAAGCGTCAACCCTTTCGGGCCGAGACTTCCTCCACCAATCCCCAAGGTGGAAGGTCGTACACCCAGGGGTCCTATGCGCAGTCCTCCTTCAGAACAGACAGGAGTAATTTTGGAGATAGGAATAAACATTTCCAACAATCAAGGAAAGCCTTCAGAGGCTCCAACAGGGGTGGTTTCCGAAGAAACAAATGACTCCCCACCCTTTCCAATAGGAGGACGGTTACAACACTTCACCGCCTCCTGGGAGTCTATCTCCTCAGACACTTGGGTTCTCAGTACAATAGCTCAGGGCCTTACCATAGAGTTCATACAACAACCTCCGAACAGGTTTCTACAGTGCCCAGTCATTTTCAACAGTCACAAACGCAACCTCCTCCTCCAAGAAATTCACCATCTCTTGGAAATCGGTGCTATCGAGAGGGTCCCGGCACACCAAGAGGGACAGGGGTACTACTCCATTGTTTTCATAGTACCCAAAGCCTCGGGAGGCTGTCGCCTCATCCTCAACCTCAAGCAACTCAACATATATATAAAATACCGCAGGTTCAAGATGCACTCCTTGAGGTCAATTCTAACGGCAATACGTCAGAGAGACTGGCTGACGTCAATAGACCTCAAGGAGGCATACCTGCATGTTCCAGTGCATCCCAAACACAGGAAATACCTGCATTTTTGTTTCGAGAACCAACATCTACAATAAAAGGCCATGCCCTTCGGGCTATCGTCCGCCCCTCGGACCTTCACAAAACTCATGGATGTTCTCACAGCACATCTACGTACACGCCCTTTACGCCTGATGGCGTATTTGGACGATGTCCTCATACTCTCCAACAGCCCCTCTCGGGCCCAACAGGATTTGTCAGAAGCCATGCGGACATTGGAGTCCCTCGGCTTCTCAATCAACTACCAAAAGAGTCACCTGACTCCGACCAGATCCCTATCCCATCTGGGCACCATCATAGATACCTTGTCCGGCAAGGTTTTTCTTTCTCCAGATCGCCAGATCAAAATCAAGACGGCAATATCGGAGTTACAACGTTCCCGTACAGTACCGCTGGCCTTTCTGTCCCAGGTACTAGGCATGCTCATATCTTGCATAGACATTGTACCATGGGCCAGGCTCCATGCCAGACCCCTACAGTGGCTCCTCATTCCCTTCCAAAGGAATCGAACCAGCCACTCTTCAAGACACATCCCAATCTCACCGGACGTCCGCCGCTCCCTTCACTGGTGGAAGTCGCCAGCCCTACTTCAGGGGTCCTCCTTCTTACCCCACCAGGAAGTAATTATAACAACAGACGCGAGCCTCTGGGGCTGGGGCGCCCACTCCAACGTGGGAGTAGCCCAAGGACAATGGAGTTCCCAGGAACTCACGTGCCCCAACATCAACTTTCTGGAGCTCAGGGCGGTACACCTGGCGCTCAGACACTTCGCAAGACAACTAGAGAATCAGCATGTGCTAATTCGGACAGACAATGTGGCAACAAGGGCCCACATCAACCACCAGGGGGGCACAAGGTCAGGCCGCCTCATGTCAGAGTCTCAGACACTTTTCAAGTGGGCAGAGCAACGTTTAACCTCATTGAGAGCGGAGCATATAGCAGGCATCTCCAATACCCAAGCGGACTGCCTCAGCCGGGCAACCATCGACCCGACGGAATGGAGTCTGGGGACACAACTATTCAGGGAGATCACCCACAGATTCGGGAGACCGGAGGTAGATCTTTTCGCTACCCATCAGAACAATCAGTTACCCAGATTCTTCTTCCGCTTCCCAACCCCAGGAGCGGAACGAATCAACGCCCTGACTTCCCCATGGCCGGAGGGACTTCTTTATGCCTTCCCTCCGGTGTGCCTGATCCCACGAGTGATAAACAAACTGCTTCAAGAACAAGCCGAACTACTCCTGGTAGCCCCACATTGGCCCAGACGACTGTGGTTTGCGGACTTGATAGACCTCTCCATCTCTCCCCCTTGGCGAATACCACATCGCAAAGTAGTCTTGAAACAGGGAGCAGTGTACCACCCAGATCCACAATGGTGGAATCTTTCCATGTGGCACTTGAGGGGGAGAGATTAAGGAAGGAACGGATTCCTGAAAAGGTAATCAATACCATCCAAGCCTCTCGCCGGCCATCCACGACCAAGACATACCAGGCGGCCTGGAGAGCTTACTGCGCCTTCTGCAGAACCCGTGATCAGGATCCACAGTCTCCCTCAGTAATCCAGATTCTGGAATTCCTACAGGCGGGCTTGGATAAGGGACTGACACCCAACACGCTCCGCAGACAGGTGGCAGCAATCGCCACGATACTTAAAATGGACTTTTCCCGCCCAATTTCTCAACATCCATGGATTCGAGATTTCATTAAGGGAGCAGCAAACATCAGTCCTCCACCAATACATCGATTCCCAACATGGGACTTACCGCTAGTACTACACGCCCTAACTGAACCGCCGTTTGAACCTCTGCGAGACATACCACTTCGTCTGCTATCACTTAAGACCGCCTTTCTGACAGCAATCACATCGGCTAGGCGAGTCTCCGAACTGGCTGCCCTTTCAGTCAGACCTGACTTATGTATTTTCCACACGAACAAGGTGGTCTTACGGCTAGACCCCACCTTCCTCCCTAAAATTAACACAGTGTTCCATAGATCTCAGGACATTATCTTGCCTGATTTCTGCACTCAGGGAGTCCATCCACGAGAATTGAGATGGCACAAACTTGATGTGCGACGAGCCATCAAGATTTACATAAGACGAACAAGCACCTTTCAGAAAACGGAATCCCTCTTTGTATCCTATTTTCCAGCCACCATGGGAACGAGGGTATCCTCAAAGACTATCAGTTGTTGGATCCGTTCCTGCATTTGCACAGCATATAAAGCAGGCCCCACCCCTTTACCAAAGGGCATCACAGCGCACTCAACGAGGAGTGCAGCCACTTCAGCGGCTTGGGCGACCTAGGCACCGATCGATGACATCTGCCGTGCAGCAACCTGGGCCGCCCCCAATACATTTATAAAACATTACCGTTTGGACTCTTACGCTTCCACGGAAGCAGCCTTTGGACGCAGAGTACTGCAAAAAGTATGCCAAGCCTCTGCGCCCCTGGTCCAGCCTTCTCCCTCCCTATCTAGTTAACCTTGGGTATATCCCATTATTGGACTCTCCGTAGCAGTGCAAGTGGAGAAGAACCGTTGCACTTACCTGAACGGTCTTCTCGCTGCACTGCAAGGAGAGTCCAAACCCACCCGGCTATTCGGCCCAGGGTCACAGTTCTCTAGTTACGTGTTGGTCTTTTATATATATATTCAGTTGGTCAATAAAAAGTTACTGGTTTACGGTCACTATGACTTCGTTTTATTATAAGACTGACACAGGAAGGGTAACAAAGGGGGTGGACCGGTTATTTATGCTAATTTTTACCTCAGTCCCTTCCAGCAAGGCTGAAGAATAACCCATTATTATTGGACTCTCATTGCAGTGCAGCGAGAAGACCGTTCAGGTAAGTGCAACGGTTCTTCTCTCTCTCTCTGTCCCTCTCTCTATTGCTTTCTTTCTCTCTCACTCTTTCCCTTGTTTTCTTTCTCTCTCTCTCTCTCTCACTATCTCTTTCTCTCTCTTTCTCCCTCTCACTTGATTTTTTCTCTCCCTCACTCACTATCTCTCCCTCTCCCTCTCTATCTCTCCCTTTCTCTCTCTCTCTCTGTCACTCTTTCTTTCTTTCTTTCTCTCTCTCTTTCTTTCTTTCTCTCTGTCCCTCTCACTTGATTTCTCTCTCACACACACTCTTTCTCTCTTGCTTTCCTTCTCTCTCTTGTTCTATCTCTTGCTATCTCTATTTCTCTCCCCCACTCTCTTGCTCTCTCTTTTTCTCACTTTCTCTCTCCTTTCTTTCTATCTCACTGTCTGTTGATCTCTCTCACACACACTCTCTTTTTCTCTCTCTCTCTCTCTTGTTCTCTCTTTCTCTCTTCCTTACCTCTCTGTGGAGGCTGGGGGTGGGGAGGCATGGCACCGGCACATCCGCAATGGGCAGGGGCGGGGGCAGCCACGTCTCCCGTCTCCCACTGCCTATGTCTACCGCCGTCGCCTCCAGCCAAGCCGGCAGCAGTCACCGCAAGTTCCTCGGGCGGGTTCTGCCACTTTCTAATAATCTCTGCACTTTCTACGGCCGCCTGGCTGGGCTGCCCAGAGGGAGTGGCAGCTCCCACCCAAGGAACCTGCAGCGATGGCTGCCGGCGGGAGAAGGAAAGGGAGCAGCGGCCACCCCCGCCCGCCGCGGATGGGCAGGTGTTGAGCCTCTCGGTTGTGGCCTCTCCGCCCCCATCCCTCTGCCAGCCCACAAGGGGATGGGGAGTGCACGCGCACGCACAACATTCAGAATGAGAAAAACCTTCGCCATTCAAAAAAAGAAAAACTTTAGCCAGCCTCGCACTTTCGTCGCTCCCCACCCGCAACTCCAATGCCCGGTTCCATGTAAAATCTCGTGTGCTGCCGCGGGCCGGATAAATTGCCTCCACGGGCCGCATCCAGCCCCAGGCCTTAGTTTGGGGACCGCTGCTTTAGTGGGCCAACTGTTTCCTTGAATTTTTTTTCTTATTTATGAGTTGGAAGAAACTTTTTTTTATTATCTTTGAATTTTGTTGCAAGTCTTTGTTCGTTCTGGTCCTTTTCTGTCCTGATTTTCTCTTTACAAATTCTGGCTATCTGTTGCTACTTGTCCTTAGTTATTCCCATTTTTGTATTTATCTTTTTTTCACATCACAAATTTTTTTTTTTTTCTCCAAAGTAAAAAACAATACATAGTTTCCAACACAAAATCAAGCTTATTATCAAACATATACAAATTTTTCTTTTTACTTTACTCCAATATGCTATGTACTGCACCTTATTCTAGGATACAGTCTTCCTTTTCTCCACACTGTTTCCCTCCCTCAGTTCAATTATCATGAGGTCCCTGCCCTGCATAGGAGACAAGTGACATCATTTTTTCAAAATGCTGCTAAAATTCAGTCAGCTGCCAGTAGGTGGCTCTAGGATTCATAAAAGCATAGAGAAGTAACTAACAAAAAATATAAAACTTCACCTTCTCAATTATTGTTCACAATAACTGATAGATGGATTTTTAACCTGTGGAACAACTTAGTCTCCAAAATACCTGAGGGAAAGAAATAATAGATTGAAACTTATCAAAGAGAAAGAGAGATCCACCCAGAATTAGGAAACGTTTCCTGGCAGTGAAAACTATCAATGTAGCGGCTTGCCTTCAGAAGTTGTGATTGTGCCAACACTAGATACTGCATTTGCCTGCAATAGTACAGGGTTTCCTGCCTCAGCAGAAAGTTGGACTAGAAAATCTCCAAGGTCTCTTCCAATCTTGCTATTCTTTTATATCCACTTTGCTGTACATAGTTGAAATATGATCTAATTGTCAATCAATTTTTTAAATAGGACTAATTTCCTCTTTTTAAAAATGAATTTATTTATGTCTATCCACATACACAAATATATGTAAAAATAGGACTAGATCCTTAAATTTAGTATTCTGAAAGATTATAAATGATAGGTTTATATAAAAATGTTCTATTGATCTCTGATTTATAATCAGTCTTAAAGAAATACCTTGCTAATCTCTAGCCAGGATCTCTCCAAACGATTCCCATAGATATCACTACTGTAGAATCCCTTCTCAAGAAAGCTTTGGCTGAGTTCATCATTTCCAAGCATCAGCTGGACATAAGCCTTCAGGTGGTAAACCCTGGAATAGTACACTGGGCTTATGGAACACTGGCTCATTATCTGGTCCAAATTCTATTAAAAACAATGAATAGTCATGTCAGAATGTTGGGTATGTAACCAGAGGCATAAAAATAATTAAGACAAAATCATAAGGAAAAACAAAATTTTAAAAAAGCATTGCTATTTTACTTCAAATATTTGTAGAATGTCATTTTCTAAGATGGCTCAGTGCAAATAAACAGATAAATATGACCAGTTTTTCTGAGAAATCACCATTGCAACTATTTTTAAAATGTTTATATTTTGTGAAGAGGAAAAAAAACAAAGCATGAGATAAAGTCAGAAGCTGCTTTACTAACTCATTTATGCCATTCCCTACGTAAAGAAATTGATGAATCTAAATGCCTGAAACAATGCAGGAAGTAGGTGGCTAGCAGGCAAATATATAATTCTACTTTTCTCACAACTATTAAATAGACCACTAATAGTCTGTCAGTTAACTGACCTTGGATGATATTGAAATGCTAAGCAATGTCAGATCTAGTTATTTTATGAGATCACCAGGAAATTCCAGAGCCATAGGCTTGGTTAGGAAATCAAACTGACATCCTAAAAGAAATCAGTGGCAAATTACTTCCATATTCTGGCCAGGTTAAAAAAAACACATGAACCTGTTTGCATAAACACTAGGGGCTGAGCTTGATGAAATGGAGGCTTTACCCTAAAAAAACAAAGGCAAACAAAGACTTGCAAAAAGAGAATGACATGTGCACATAAAAATAGGAAAATGATATAGATTGTTTGTTTGTTTGTTTGTTTGTTTGTTTACTTACTTACTTACTTACTTACTTACTTACTTACTTACTTACTTACTTACTTACTTACTTACTTACTTACTTATTTATTTGACTTCTATGCTGCCCAATCCCGAAGGACTCAGGGCGGCTTACAACAACAGTACAGGTACAATAAAAATAAATACAAAATAGTAAAAGAAGTCGAACAGTTAACTGAGGTTAAAACATAACAAACAAACACAAAACAACCCATAAAAAGTTATTATAAAAAGAATATCACGCATATACATTTTTTATTGGTCAAGTGTCACACACAAAGAATTTGTCATTGGTGCATATGTTCTCAGTGTATATAAAAGAAAAGATAAATTTGTCAAGAATCATGAGATGCAAGAGGTTTGCGACTTTTCAGTAATTTTTAAGATTACTGATTATTTGCAAGCCAAGTACACAATACAAAGCAAAAGTGTGCCAAATATGCCAAGGGCAGCTAGTAACAAAGTTAAAAACAAACCAGATTTCCTCTATCTATCTATCTATCTATCTATCTATCTATCTATCTATCTATCTATCTATCTATCTATCTATCTATCTATCTATCTATCTATCTATCTATCTATCCATCCATCCATCCATCCATCTATCCATCTATCCATCTATCTGTCTATTGGATTTATATGCGGCCCCTCTCCGAGGACTCGTGTCATTGTATTGGGCTTATTTATTAAATGTTGAATTTGGTGATGCTTTGTAACCTTCCCAGTAAGAGAATTTATTAGTTCAAAGAAGGGAAATAGAGAAATTTGGATTCTGAGGTGTTCAAGAGAGAAATATCAATAGCCATTAATAGCTTAAATCCAATTAAATTTAAAATTGGCTAATCTAAAAACCCAAATTCCATGAAAATCAATCATTCTTATTCAAACCAGCAAACATACATTTCATTCATCAGCTAGGGGGCAGAATCTAATGGCCTCAAGCCTGATGATACAAATGAATCTTCAAACTCTTGTGGAAGGTGAGGGGGATGGGGGCAGTGCGAATATCTGGGCGGAGCTGATTCCAGAGGGCCAGAGCCCCCAAATAGAAGGCCCTTTCCCTAGGCCCTGCCAAAAAACATTGTCTAGTTGATGGGACCAGGAGAAGGCTGACTCTGTGGTGATCTCTTACTGTTTTTTTGTTTATGTTCACTTTTGTTTCCAATTTGTTTTTTTGCAGTTGTGTTTCTATTTAGTTGGACTGCAGTTTATTTCTGCATGAAGGCTGATATAAAGAGTGAGTTAAGCAGCTCTGCCTTCTCTGTGTTGCCTGTTACTTCTTTGTCGTCCTCTCTCTTTAGTGCAGGGGTCCCCAAACTTTTTACACGGGGCCAGTTCACTGTCCCTCAGACTGTTGGAGGGCCGGACTATTAAAAAAAACCCTGCGGTTTTCTTAATGCCACCGCCTTGAGGGAGGAGGAGGAGGTGAAGTGGAGCAAGTCCCCAACTCCTTGCCGAGTTTTCTCTTTCTTTCTCTCTCCCTCCCTTCCTCTCCTATTTTCTCTTTTTCTCTCTCTCTCTCACTCTCTTTCTCTCTCTCTCACTCACTTTCTTTGTATCTCTCCCTCTTCCTTTCTCTCTCCCTCTCTATTCCTTTCTTTCTCTCTCTCTGTCTGGGGCTCATGCGGCAGGAGGAGGTCCCATAAATAATCTGGTCCGATGCCATGTAGGACTTTATAGGTCATAACTGTTCTGGATTCTGGTTAGAACTTTGGTTAAATTGGAAATAACGCTTACTGAATGCAGGGTTTTATAAACAAAAACTCCATCTTTATTCCTCCTCTCTTCCATATTCAAAATGCATTACAGGCAGTCAAATTCTTTCATCTCATTTCTTCACAATAAATAACAGAGAAACGACTAGCTTACTTTGTAGCCACATCGTGACACATCCATGATGGATTTACAACATTGAAAACTCCACTCTTCTTCTCCGCTGGCACCCAGACATGACGAATAAATCACTTAAGTAATTAACCTGTTTCTCCTCTTAATATTTCTTCCCTAACACTTGTTCTCTGTGTCTCTGCACCCACCTGAACTGCGGATTTAACCATCTATTATCTGTCTCTTCTTCACTGAAGTCTGGACTCATAGCAACATCCTGTGGCTGGCCTCCTACCTGTTCTGACACCTATAACCCAGGACCTGCCACTAATTCATAAACACTATCTGTATCAGAATCTGCAAACTCTTCAATATCTTCCACTTGACCAGGAGCATATACAACAATAACCAACACTTTGAATTGCATCCAGAAATCAATCGGCAGCCAATGCAGCCCACAAAGTGCTGGAGAGACATGGGCATACCTAGGAAGGTCCATGACTGCTCACGCAGCTGCATTTTGCACGATCTGTAGTTTCTGAACACTCTTCAAAGGTAACTACTGTAACGCTCTCTACATGGGGCTATCTTTGAAAAGTGTTTGGAAACTTCAGATCGTGCAGAATGCAGCTGCGAGAGCAATCATGGGCTTTCCCAAATATGCCCATGTTTCTCCAACACTCCGCAGTCTGCATTGGTTGCTGATCAGTTTCGACCTATAAAGCCCTTCATGGCACCGGGCCAGAATATCTCAGGGACCGCCTTCTGCCGCACGAATCCCAGCGACCAGTTAGGTCCCACAGAGTGGATCTTCTCCGGGTCCCGTCAACCAAACAATGTCGCTTGGCGGGACCTAGAGTAAGAGCCTTCTCTGTGGTGGCCCCGACCCTCTGGAACCAACTCCCCCCGAGATTAGAATTGCCCCCACCCTCCTTGCCTTTCGTAAGCTGCTTAAAACCCACCTCTGCCGCCAGGCATGGGGGAACTAAGATACACTTTCCCCCTAGGCCTTCACAATTTTATGTATGGTATGTTTGTATGTATGATTGGTCTTTATATAATGGGTTTTTAACTGCTTTTTTAGTATTGGATTTTGTTGTACTGTTTTACTGCTGTTGTTAGCCGCCCCGAGTCTGCGGAGAGAGGTGGCATACAAATCCAATAAATAATAATAATAATAATAATAATAATAATAATAATAATAATAATAACCACTAGATAAGGAAGGATAGGAAGATAAGTGAAACAATTTAATATCTGCTAAAGGATTTTAGATGAAATTAGAAACTGATTATGAAAATATCAGAGAACTGATTTGACAGTCTACTGTGCTTGCAAGAAATAGGTAAATAGGAAAATAAATTTCTGCATACCCATCTCTGAATTCCTCACCTTTGTTATCCTGCTATGCATCTCACGGACTTTATCAGGCCTCTCTTCTATATATTTTCTCAACAACAGAGTCTCACACTCTACTAACTTACAGAATCCATGGTTAGAACAGAGTGAAGCACATGTTCTCCTCACCAACCGCCTTGCTTTTTCAAATGGTATTATGAATTTATCCCATTGCTGAAGTCTGGCAAACCTAAATGATAAATTCACATGTTAGGCAGGTAAGGAGAGTCAACTCTTTCCTAATGAGCTATACAGGACACCGGCTTTTAGAATGAAAGGACATCAAGGATATATAATATCTTTATACGCTTCTATGGTTTAGAAATCTACTTATTTTCTCAAAAAACAAACTAACATTGCAAAGAGAGAAATGGATGATGGAAGTTGATAGGAATATGGTTTATAAGAGTGAGAGTTAGAATTATACTATCACAGTATCATTGGTAACATTAGTCCATGGAAATCCACTACAGGATAGTTGTTTTATTGTCACACAGTACAAAAAGTTCCGGCTGACCCAATTATTCATTTAATTAAATTAAGTTAAACAACTTACTATCAGGTAACAAGAATTAATTAATTTGGTGTGCAGTAGTGGTTAGTAGTTTGAAAGTGTGTAATTGATACTTTGATTCCTCATGACTTAAAAACCACAATAAATAAGTGGGGTATAGGCAGAAAATTAATTTCTATATCAACCTTTTACGAGTTTTTCACAGAAAATCCAATTTCTGTTATAGTTTGAAATATGTTTCATTATTTTAATCATCAGTGAGGTCAGAGGAAGATTCAGATACATATATTCATAGAGATATTCAGCAATAAGCCATGGATCAACCTATACATTTCTATCTTACAACATAAAAAGGGAGAACTATCATGTCATATAATAGCATTACAAAAAATTAAAGTTACCAAATTGCCAGGGAGGAATACAAGCTCAACATGATGTTGTTCTGAGACATAAGGATGCAGTTTGTTTCATTAGTGAGAATAAAATCCTGGCAGTACCTAAATGGCTTAAAACAAAATCCTGGGAGAGAGAAAAGTATCATTAAGCATGCACGGCTATGATTCCATGTCCAAATGTTCAATAGCAGATAGCAGATAACATATATCAACATTAGTATATTATATTCCGGTGCTGCTGGCAAGAGGCAGATATGGCGGGAGCCACGGAGCTAGCCGTTCCAGGGGAAGGAGAGATCGCTGTTTAATAGCAATCCCGTCTTCCGGCTCCGTGAGCTCAACCCTGGTGACGAATGTAATCCTGGCCCTGGACTCAGGCTGCTGCTACTCAATGACAGGTCAGAGGTAAATAAAGCTCTCCTCATCCGAGATTTGATCCTGGATGAGGAGGCTGACCTGGCATGTGTGACTGAAACGTGGCTGGGCCCAGAGGGAGGAGTTCCTCTCTCTGAAATCTGCCGAGCCGGATTTCAGATATGGCGTTAGCCTCGACCCCAGGGAATGGGGGAGGAGTGGCTATTATAGCCAGGGAGAGCCTTTGCCTACGTAGACTCATTGCTCCAGAGATTGCGGGCTGTGAGTCCCTCCTAGTGAAGTTGGACTTAGGGGTTCAGGTGGGCTTGTTTCTCACGTACCTGCCTCCCAGCTGTACCCCAAGTTTTCGGAGAGGGGCGGCATATAAATCCAATAAAACTTCAAACTTCAAAAGCCCTGCCTTTGCTGCTCGAGGAGGTAGCCGGGTTGGCGGTGGAGTTCCCCGAACTTATTGTCTTGGGGGACTTCAACCTGCTGTCACTCGGCGAAGCCTCTGGACTGGCACAGGAGTTCATGGCCACCATGACAGCCATGGACCTGACTCAAGTAGTACAGGGTCCAACTCACGAGGGAGGGCACGCACCCAACATGGTATTCCTCTCTGAGCAATTGAAAAATAGTCTGAGACTAAGGGGCTTAGAAGCATTGCTTTTGTCATGGTCGGACCATTTTCTACTACGGCTTGACTTCCTGGCTCCAATCCTTCCCTGCAGGAAGGCGGAACCGATTAAGTTGTTCCGCCCCAGACACTTGATGGACCCAGAGGGCTTTCAGATGGCGCTTGGGGTTATTCCAGATGCACTCGTCCACAATTCGGCGGAGTCTCTTGCGGAGGCCTGGAACAAGGCTACAGCGGAGGCTCTTGATCAGATTGCGCCTTTGTGACCTCTCCGTGGCGCTAGACCCCATAGAGCTCCATGGTTCAACGAGGAGCTCCGGGAGTTGAAACGCCAGAAGATACGTCTAGAGAAGCAATGGAGGAAAAGTAAGTCTGAATCCGAACAAACACTTGTAAGAGCTTTTATTAAGACTTACAAAGTGGCGCTCAAGGCGGCAAGATGCGCGTGTCATGCCGCCTTGATTGCATCAGCGGAATCCCACCTGGCCGCTCTGTTTAGGGTGACCCACTCCCTTCTTAACCAGGGGGGAATTGGGGAGCCTTTACAGAATAGTGCCAAGGATTTTTAACACGTTTTTTGCTGATAAAATCACTCGGATCCGGGTGGACCTCAACTCTAATTGTAAAACAGAGTCGTCTGACAACGAGTCAGTCGAGGTGACTGGGGCCCGTACCTGTCCACCTGTCTGGGAAGAGTTCGATCTGGTGACACCTGATGAAGTGGACAAGGCCATTGGAGCTGTGAGTTCTGCCACCTGCTTACTGGATCCGTGTCCCTCCTGGCTGGTTTCGGCCAGCAGGGAGGTGACACAGAGCTGGGTCCAGGAGATTGTCAATGCTTCCTTGGGGAGGGGGTCATTTCCATTACCCTATAAAGAGGCGCTTGTGTGCCCCCTCCTCAAGAAGCCTTCCCTGGACCCAGCCGTACTTAACAACTATCGTCTAGTCTCCAACCTTCCCTTTATGGGGAAGGTTGTTGAGAAGGTGGTGGCGCTCCAGAGGTCCTTGGAAGAAGCCGATTATGTAGGTCCCCAGCAGTCGGGTTTCAGGCCCGGTTACAGCATGGAAACTGCTTTGGTCGCGTTAATGGATGATCTCTGGCGCCCCCGGGACAGGGGTTTATCCTCTGTCCTGGTGCTTCTTGACCTCTCAGCGGCTTTCGATACCATCGACCATGGTATCCTTCTCCACTGGCTGGAGGGGTTGGGAGTGGGAGGCACTGTTCTTCAATGGTTCTCCTCCTACCTCTCCGGTCGGTCGCAGTTGGTGTTAGTGGGGGGTCAGAGGTCGACCCTGAGGTCTCCCTTGTGGGGTGCCTCAGGGGTCGGTCCTCTCCCCCCTGCTATTCAATATTTACATGAAACCGATGGGTGAGATCATCCAAGGGCATGGGGTGAGGTATCATCAGTACGCTGATGATACCCAGCTTTACATCTCCACCCCATGTTCAATCAACGAAGCAGTGGAAGTGATGTGCCGGTGCCTGGATGCTGTTGGGGCCTGGATGGGTTTCAACAGACTCAAGCTCAACCCAGATAAGACGGAGTGGCTGTGGGTTTTGCCTCCCAAGGACAATTCCATCTGTCCATCCATCACCATGGGGGGGGGGGGGAATTATTGACCCCCTCAGAGAGGGTCCACAACTTGGGCGTCCTCCTTGATCCACAGCTCACATTAGAGAACCATCTTTCAGCTGTGGCGAGGGGGAAGTTTGCCCAGGTTCGCCTGGTGCACCAGTTGCGGCCCTATTTGGACCAGGACTCACTGCTCACAGCCACTCATGTCCTCATCACCTCGAGGTTCGACTACTGTAACGCTCTCTATATGGGGCTACCTTTGAAAAGTGTTCGGAAACTTCAGATCGTGCAGAATGCAGCTGTGAGAGCAGTCATGGGCTTCCCCAGGTATGCCCATGTTACACCAACACTCCACAGTCTGCATTGGTTGCCGATCAATTTCCGGTCACAATTCAAAGTGTTGGTTATGACCTATAAAGCCCTTCATGGCATCGGACCAGAATATCTCTGAGACCGCCTTCTGCTGCACGAATCCCAGCGACCGATTAGGTCCCACAGAGTGGGCCTTCTCCGGGTCCCGTCAACTAAACAATGTCGCTTGGTGGGCCCCAGGGGAAGAGCCTTCTCTGTGGCGGCCCAGAGATTAGAACTGCCCCTACCCTCCTTGCCTTTCGCAAACTCCTTAAAACCCACCTTTGTCATCAGGCATGGGGGAACTGAGATATCTCCCCCAGGCCTATATAATTTATGTATGGTATGTTTGTAGGTATGTCCATAGTTCCCTCTAAGCTGAGCAGTGAGCAATCGCTCACTTAAAAATCATCATCAAGTCAGAGTTTTCCAAACCTGCCCAGAAGCCGAGAGGGAAAGAGTGAGAGGGAAGGAGAGAGAGAGGAAGAGAGGGAGAGAGAGAAACAGATAGAAAAAAGAGAGGAAGGAAAAGAATGGGAGTAAGGAAGAGAGAAAGAAGATCAAAATCTAGTTTGAAACTAGCTCAACTATTTAAGTGGCATTTTGATATTGATAGAGTTGCCCTATTATGAGCTCACTGTTATAGACACACAGTACAGTATTTTATTTTGAAATTCTCTGAGGCAAAACAGGGTGGGGTTTTTATTTATTTATTTGTTTGTTTGTTTGTTTGTTTGTTTATTATTTCTGTGCCGCCCAGTCCCGAAGGGACTGCTGCTCAGACACTATAATTTTCCGCACACCACCACCCCAAAATTAGAGGGAACACTGGGTATGTCTGCTTAAAAATGGGGTTTTTTAACTGTTTTAAATTTTAAATTGTAAATTATTAGATTTGTCAGGAACTGTTTTTATTGTGTTGTGAGCCGCCCCGAGTCTACGGAGAGGGGCGGCATACAAATCTAATAAATTAAATCAATAAATTAAATAAATAAATAAATAAATAAATTATCCCTACTGCCTCGTGGAATTCCAAAATTCTTAGTAATCAGTCGGCCACATCTAAAATAATCTTGCCAATTATTCGCTACTATTGCAAAGCTGCCAATTTTCCTGCCATGGGTGCATGAGTGGGGGGAGAAAGGGATTTCCAGCCTGGAACTTCCAGCTGAGAAAGCTTGCCACTGCTGACTGCCGCTCTTTTTGGCTTCACGGGGAAGGAAGCTCACGAATTCCAAGTTGGCGCTCTGTCTTCCAAAACGCTGAAAAGCGGCTTGGGCGAGCAAGCTGTGAGGGGCCGGGAGAGACGGCAGCTACTGACCGTTGCCCTTTTTGGCTTCGTGGGGAGGGAAGTTCACAAATTCCAAAGCTGGCACCCTCTCCTCCAAATGCCCAGTGCCCTGCCAATCCCCAGGGCCGAGCCGCCGGCCTCCAGCTGAGAAAATCTGCCACTGCTGCTGCTCACTGCCGCCCAACTCCCCCCACCCTCTACCAAATTGGTATGCCGAGTGGCTAGGAAGGCTGAACCCACCAGGGGCAGTGATTGCGGGTCTCCCGTACCTGCTCTCATGTCCTTCCCTGCCCTAAGTGAGGCGTGGGATTTTGAAGTACCACAAATGACCTCGCAGCCCTCTCTGACAACACATGATATGGAGCTGTTTAGATTCGCCTGGGACCTTTTCTCAGCCTTCTTTTGACATGCTGGACTAGCGTGCGTTCACGTACTTCATTGACTCGTGTTGGAAGTAACATCCCTTTAGCCCTTATAAGTTGGGCAGGCGAGAGAAGTGGCTCATCATTCCTCAGCTGGAGGGGCAGGCAAGTTACTGGCGGGAGCTTTGAGGCAATCTTGCCGGCTGGGAGGTGAGCTGCTGCTTTCCTCTGCCTGGGAATCCCTCTCTCAGCTGGAAATCCTAGGCTACACCGAACGTTGCATGGGGTGGGGGGGGATTTGGGCAGTGGTCAGCAATGGCAGTGGCAGCCTTTCTTGACTGGAAGCTGGCAGTTCACTGCTGACTGCTGCCCAAGTCCCTTTAGGCACTCACTCTTGGCTGGCTGGCTCCTTCCTACCGGTAGTAGCAGCACCCATCCCCCACGCCCCTACCTGCCGATGTCCTTGCCGCCCAGACTCAGAGAAGCCAGGTTATTGCTGCCGTCTCTGCCTCTACTCAGGGAACCACCGTGGTCGAGCTGAACGAGAGGAAAAGGCGCAGTGACAATGGTGGCTCCTTGAGTTGAGGCAGCGGCAGCGGCAATAACCTCTGCACTTTCTACGGCCGTGTGTCTGGGCTGCCCGGAGGGAAGCAGTATCTTCAATCCGATGAACCCATGGTGACGGCCGCCGGCTTGGTGGGAGATGCCAGTGGCAGACACAGGAGGTGAGAGAAGGAGAGGGAGCCGCAGCCTCCCCCAGCGCCCCCCCCATGGATGGGGCGGTGCTGAGCCTCCCATTTGCGGTTGCTAGAAGAGACTCTCCATGCTCAGCCTCCCCCCCACAGGCACATGGCAGGCTGCCAGTGGAACGGGGAGCTTGCGCGCACATGTGCACATGACATTTGGAGGAGGAAAACCTTCACCAGCGGAAGGCTTCCTCGCACTTTCCTTGTCACTCCCCCCGCCAACTCTGATGCCTGACTCCCCTGTGCAACCTTGGAAAAGACTGCATGGGGAGTTGTTTTTGTGTGCGCTGCCATGTGGCCGCGCATGTTAGAAGGAACATTGGCCAGAATAAGGCCAAAATAGATCTATCCTAGTCTCCCTTAATTTTCAAAATCTGCAAAACCTGTGACACATACAGAATATAATAATAAAATTTTATTTACGTTCAAAGACCATTAATATAATATTAATAATAATTAAAAGGAAAAAGAACAGGAAACAGGACTTTTGACTGAGCAACCAAGATTGACTCATTGTAACTATACAAGAGATGTACATATCTCGCTATGAAGGCACACATTTGCGACGAATACAGCATATAGTTTGTCGGCTATGAATAAATTAACTGTCTTGGAAATGCCCCTGGGTTGAGCCGAGAGGCAAAAAGGAAGCTGTGATGCTCCTTCAATATACCAGGATGATTGGACACAAAAAAACATGTAACCCTTCCCTGGTACAGAGCTGAAGTGATTGGATACTGTAGCCTACAGGTTAATTCTCTGCCTTACAAGGCAAAGGCTGCAAGTTCAAGTCCCAGCGAGGGTATGGCTAGCTGATGAGGCCAGAATAAGGCCAAAATAGATCTATCCTAGTCCCTTAATTTTCAAATTCAGCAAAAACATGTGACACATATACATATACATATATATGTAGATTGTTCTGAGTTCAGGTTTTGCCCCATGTAATATTTTGAGTGTCTATGCGACGTTTCGGTGAAATCACATTCACCATCATCAGGCTGAAGTTGTAAGCTTCGTGCTGCTGTAAATATAGTATACATATATATATATCTTCATTCATGGGTATAGGTATGTAGATCTTGACACCCAGCAGCTCAGATCATGCTTTGTTCGCAGAAGCACAAAGTCGAACACAACTGCCTGACTCTGACGAGTCGGACCTTGTCGAAACCTCATCTGGAGTCTATCAACCCTAAATGGGAAAAGACCCGATTATGCCAAGACACACACACACATTAACTGAGATGTTAATGTATGGTCCACCGGCTCTTAAAAGGGCACCTTTTCTGTTTTAGGAACAACAAGTTGGTTTGTTTTCACCAAACAGAACCTCGCAGCTTCGTGTTTGTTTTTCAGAAAGCACCTGTAACAAAGTAAAAAACAACAACACAAAAACAAACCCACCCTGGGTAGAATTAAGGGTGGGAAAAGTTCCTGATGCAAACCTCCGTCCAGCTACTTTGTGTGTGTGTGTGTTGGGGTAAGATGTTTGCAAGGTGAGGGGGCGACCGGCAAGGCAGCTTGGCGGGAAGGTGGCAGCTCCAGGCTGTCCTGTCCATCCAGAAGTTCCACCCTTCCCCACACTTGGCTTTGGCCCCTCACAGGCTTCTGGCAGGAGGGGGCGAGACCATCTCGCTGCCAAAATGTCCACCCCATCTCCCTCTCGCTCCCTCTCTCCCCCCTCTTCCTCCTCTCAAGTTACCCCACCTCGCTGTTTCTCCTCCGGTTTCAGACCAGCTGAAACCCGACGCTTCCTCGGCTCGCCTCTTTCCCCACTCCGTTCGCCTCCACTTCGTCCACCCGCCACTTATTTAATTAAAAAAAGCCTTAATGTTTTGGATTTTCCTAATGGGCTTGCATGCATTATTCACTTTTACATTGTTAATATGGGAAACATTGTTTCATCTTACGAACTTTTCTTCTTATGAACCTTGTCACGAAACAAATTAAGTTCATAAGACGAGGTACCACTGTACTATGATAGACCCAACTTTGCCATGAGTGTCAAAAAAGAGACGTTCTCCTAGGACAGTGATAGCGAACCTTTTTTTCCTCAAAAAGCACTCATGCTTGCACTCTCGTACACCCATAATTCAATGACCCCTGCCACCTGCACATGTGACCCCCACTGGTGATGCCCTGCCCCCGCACATATGTGCATGACCACCCTCCCCACTTCCGGTGGGCCCGGTAGACCTGTTTTTCTCCCTCCCCAGTCTCCAGAGGCAAAAATGCCCTCCCAGAGCCTTTGCAAAAGACAAAAATCAGCTGGCTGAAGCATACATGAGCGCTGGAGCTAACCTTGGGCAACAGCTTGCTTGCCAGCAGACATGGCTCTGCATGCCACCTGTGGCACACGCGCTATAGGTTCACCATCACTCTCCTAGGACGACTATTAGTATCTTATACTAGTGTCCTTTTATTTTCAAACTATTTTTGATGTAATCACTTTTGGTAATTTGTTAATGTTAAAATGAACTTTTCTAATTTTCCCATATTTCCACAAAGTCTTTAATACTAAAATAATAAGTATCCTAGCTATTAAAGTTATGTATTCTAGTGATATCTAACCCTAAAATGATACACTGCTCAAAAAAATAAAGGGAACACTTAAACAACAGAATATAACTCCAAGTAAATCAAACATCTGTGAAATCAAACTGTCCACTTAGGAAGCAACACTGATTGGCAATCAATTTCACATACTGTTCTGCAAATGGAATAGTTGTGCAAATGAAAATTCAATGAGAATATTTCATTCATTCAGATCTACGATGTGTTATTTGAGTATTCCCTTTATTTTTTTGAGCAGTATATTTCCCAAGCTTATTCAGTGTCTAAGAATTAAAGCTTTTTTCAAGTCAATCTCAACTCCTGATATATATGGATTATATGGGCATAACCAAGACTTGGTCACATTACTGACTATTAGGTGGAATTTAGCTGGTGGTTGTGAAAACTAACAAATTACAATTTGGATTCCTTAACAAAAAATATATATAATTATATGTTAATGTTAACATTGATAGTGATTTACCTTCTAGGGTTATGTGAAATGTTTAATAACATAAATTACATGTAAATTTAGTGATGGTATATAGGTGATTGTATAGACTTTAAACTTTTTAGAACTCTGAACAAGAGAGTTCAGAAAATAGGGCAGATTCATAGAGCAAAAAGACAGCCCTCAATTAGTAATTATTAGGGTTTCATGAAGTAGCCCACTTCATGGAATCTCCCAGGTTCTGATTCCTAGAACAATCTGTTTTGGAGCAAAGCCTCAATTCTACATTCTCTCTTTAAGTATTGTTTAATTCTGAATAAATATCTGTAGCTGTCATTCTGTGAGATATGACTGGTCTTTTCAGATTATTTCTTTTCGGATTTAAAAATGCTCTTCTATTGTTTGTCTTTTAATTACATACAGATATGCTGCCTTGACAACATTTTGTTGAAAGGTACCCTGTTTCCCCTAAAATAAGACATCCCCTGATAATAAGCCCAATTGGGCTTTGAGTGCATGGCAATAAGGCCAAGCGCTTATTTCAGAATTCAAAAAAGAAGAAGAAGAAGACAGGGTCATTTTAGATACTGTTTAAAAAACTCTGGACTTACCAGCATAAAGTATAATGTTCAGACAGCCTGAAATGAAGAGGGACTGTCCAATGATATTGTCATCTTGAAAGGTGAGTTCTTCTAGGCAACTCAACACTTGTATAGAATCTTGATATCTAAGAAGAAGCAAAAGGAAACGTTTCTATGCAGCTGCAAGAATCTGGTTCCCAAAAGGATTGCATAGGTTTGTTGTGAAATCTTGGTAACTGTGTGTGTGCCTGAGGAAGACAGCAGTGTAAGCAATATACAGTATGTTACAGAAGTGAGTACACTCATCACATTTTCTAAATATTTAAGTATATTTATTTGTTTGTTTATTTACTTACTTGCTTACTTACTTATTTACTTAATTTACTTAATTCAACTTCTGTGCCACCCAATTGTGACTTTTAATTATTAGATTTGTTATACATTGTTTTATTATTGTTGTGAGCACCACGAGTCTAATCCTTTAATCTTCAAAATAGTCTTTAAAGAAAATTGCAAACTCCTCATATCCACTTGCCTCCATGTTGCCAATGTTGTAGTTCACAACCTTTGTAGTAAATCTAGCTATCTAAGGATGTCTTAGATCCAGCTATCTAAGGATCTGACAGCCTAAAACAAATTACTTTTCTCGTGCCAAATAGGGTATCGATTTTAGCACTTAATGTTTAGCCTTTTTAAAGTTCATTCAACCAGCAGATGGAAACTTTTTTTATAACAAATAAAGACAAGATGCCCACTGCTTTACACTGTCAAAGATAAGCTCTCAGGTCAAGGACAGCAGCTGTGTAAATAATCACTGGTGAACAGTTAAGGTGAATCCTCTAGCCAGCTAGAGTGTGAACAAAAGGAAATAATTTATGTGATCAAGCAAAAGGTGGCACTCTTGCTTAATCCCATAAATTATTTCCTTTTGTTCAATGTTTTTATATATTTTAAATTGGTATAAGTCAATATAAATTAGATCCAATATTTTCTTAATTCATAATTAATTCAAAGTTCTCAGAATTTTCCAACATTGGATTTTAGTTGCTGCCTTCTGAATTGCTTATCTAAAATCTTCTACTTGCCAATTAGCTGCTTTGTAATCCTTTCAGGTTTTTGTCCCCCCTTTAAGTTTCAAAAAATGGTCCAGCAAAATGTTTCACCATTTAAACTTCTGCTTTTCTTCTTTTCTTCTAGCCCTTCACTTAAGTTCCTTTTCCTTTCCAGATGATTTCCAATCTTCAGAGCAATCAAGTCCGTTCATGGTCGCCATGGCTTGGACAACTTTTGCAAGTCGTTTTCCAATGCCACTGGTTGTGGGCTCTATACCGGCTCAGGCCGGAGTGGTGCCACCCTCTTCCAGATCACCAGCGGTGTGTCAACCTTCGCTTATGCTGCTGCATTTCTTTCGCTTGCTTGTCAATAGTTACGGGGTGGGTTAGAGATAAGGGGCGTGGGAGGGAAGTGCACAGGAGGAGATATAGGTTTCATTTTCCTAGGTACCAGGAGGAGACAGTTACAGGAAAATTCCAGTAGAGTGACTTTAGGGTGAAGATGAATCCGCCATATAGGGATTGGAAAATGGGGTTTGATATATGCATGTATCGCGCTATTTTCTCAGACTTTGCTTTCCTTCGATGCTTCTAGTTCTGATTTTGATAAATTCACTTTTGAACTTTTATAAAAAGGACTCTGAGTTTTATTTGTCTACATTCTGACTGGCAGCTTGCCATTAAGCAAAGTCTGCCTCTACAGTCATTCCTGGAGAAGCAATTCTACCAGGGACTGGCAAATATGTCCCGACGCAAAAGCGAGGGTGATTCTTCTGGAGAGGACATTTCCCAGAGAAGCCTCTCCCCTCCGATACTCCAAAAGGAGGGAGATGAACACCCTTAAGGCAAGCCGGCGAGAGGAGCCCCCCCCCGATGGTCTACAGGTGTTGGCGTAAGTGATTTCCCTGATGATATAATGGGGGATTCTGATGCTAATGTGACCCACCGCAAGAAACAAAAGAAAGAGAAGTGGGTGGTCAGCCAGGAGGGGTGCCTGCTGACTGAGCAGGTAACCGGCATCAAGGAAGCCTTATCAGTGGTGGAGAAGAAAAGTCAGAGAGACCTAAAAGGTCCCATGAGTGAGGAGGACGAAGAGAGAGCTGGGCCCTCTGGGCAGGGAGTGCAGCGGAGAGCAGCAGCCCAAACCCTGCCTCTGGCATGAGATCTGAGTCATTTTACCCCAAGGTGTATGCAGCAAAGGGGGGGATGCCCGCAGATACAAGGCACCAACTGCCCCTCTCTTCACACAGCGGTACGATGGGGCACCAGGAGGACTGAGATATTTCTTGGCCCAAGTAAATCAATACATGGAAGATTACGAGGATGAGTTCCCTAATGACACGGTTTGGGTGAGGGTCATAAGCCATGCATTGGATGGCAAAGCGGTGGATTGGATGGTGTCCCTCCATGAGGGAGAGCAACATTTTGAGTTTAAAGAAGTGTTGGATTCGAGAAAACATAGGAGAAAAGTTCAATATTTAGTGACATGGAAGCACTTTCCTGCTTCCCATGCAGAATGGGTTGATGAGAAGCACATGAATTCCGAAAGAAATTGACCGGTTTGGAACAAAATATCCTGATAAACCCTGATGTATAAATGTATATATTGTTGTTCTTTTTCTTTTATAGGACTAAAATCCCTGTTCCAGGTGGTCCAAATGTCAACCTTCGCTTATGCTGCTGCATTTCTTTCACTTGCTTGTCAATAGTTATGGGATGGGTTAGAGATAAGAGGTGTGGGAGGGAAGCACACAGGAGGAGATATAGGTTTCGTTTTCCTAGGTACCAGGAGCAGACCGTTAGAGGAAAATTTCAGATGAGTGACGTGAGGGTGAAGATGAATCTACCTGATGGTCATGGACAATAGGGATTGGGCATTGGCTCAAGGGGGTTGGAAAAGGGGATTTGATATATGCATGTATCGTGCCATTTTCTCAGACTTTGCTTTCCTTCGATGCTTCTAGTTCTGATTTTGATACATTCACTTTTGAACTTTTATAAAAAGAACTCTGAGTTTTATTTGTCTACATTCTGACTGGCAGCTTGACAGTGTCCCACTTCTTCACCGTCCCTCCAGATCCCCAGGCAACATGGATATCAGGATTCCCCTCTGCAATGAGGGAAACTCCATGTCGCCATGGCGTTTGACCAAACCCTCTCCGTGTTGCATTTATGATTCCCTCAATGAACTCTAGCTCCCCAGTGCCGGCAGGGGACAGCACATTTATACTGTTATACAAGCTGTATAATCACTACTTTACATTGTAGCCAAGTGCCATTTCATCAGTATTGTCACATGGAAATATATATAAATATTTACAAAATATGATGGGATATACTCACTGCTGTGACATACTGTATATAAACATGGACCTTCTAACAACTTATTGTTAATTTTTATTGGTAGGGTTTGTGGTTTGTGCCAAAACACATGGCATGGATGACATGATATTTGGCAATTAAATAAATATAATATATTGGCCAGATTGTTCATTCATTATAGGTTTATTTTTCTCTATATGTATGCAATGTAAGTATGAAAATATATTCTCCCACGCATGACTTAATATGTAGTTTACATTGTAGACATTTTTGCATAGATGTCAAAATATTTCATGTGCATTATCCACAATTTAAGCAATATAAGAAATGTATTTCATTTAGTATGTTGGTGTTACATACCAGGAAAGGACAGTGATGGGTGGCAAAGTACACCCATATAATATGTGTTGTTTGTACATGCCTGGAATCACAGTAAAAATACACCAAGAGTGAATACTTCTTCACTATAATGAAATTTAAAACAGCTCCCACTGATGTCAATGAAAACTATTTTGAAGTTTCACTGCAGAGTGGGAATTTTTTTTCTTTCTTTTTTAAAAAAATATTTTTTATTAAGACAGACAAAACATACATTACATGTAACATTTAGTGGAGCAACAATCGCTCCTCTCAAAGTAGAAGTCATCTTTATATTTGTAATAAATAAAAAAGAAGAAAAACTAACTCTATCATTGTTTATAAAATACTTAGAAATATTAATTGTAAGATGATAAGTAAAAACACATCTAAAACATTTAAAAATATATAGAAATTTTAAGATTATAACTTAAAATGAACTATGAAGAAAAAAAGAGAAATTGTAGACGAGGAAAGGAGTTTATCTTTATATTGTGAATACTCACTATCTAATACAATATAACTACTAAGTACAAATATATTTAAAGTAGTATAAAAATAAGATTATCTCTGTTTCTTTGTATCCCACCAGATATAGACCTTTTGCCAAACCTCATAAAATTCTGATTCTTCTTGGTTTTTCAACCTTCTCATCATCATGTCAAGCTCAGCACATTCTAAAACTTTCTTAAATATATCTGCTTCTTTTGGGGTCTCAAAATCTTTCCATTTTTGAGTGAAAGCTATCCTAGCTGCTACTAAAATGTGGATTATTAGATAATATATGTCTTTTTTATATTTCTTATTTGAAATACCTAATAAAAAGAATTCTCGTGTTTTCTTAATTTCTTGCTGGGTTATTTCTTTTAGCCATTTTTCTATTAAATTCCAGTATTCTTTTGCTTTTGGGCATGTCCACCAAGCATGGTAGTACGTACCTATTTCTTCCTTACATTTCCAACAATTGGGTGACGTAGTTTGGAACATTTTTGCAATTCTATTAGGGGGCAAATGCCATCTATAAAACATTTTAATTTGATTTTCTAAGAGGTTGACTTTGTTATTCTCCAGTTTTATGTCCATACCTTTTCCCAAGTATTTAAGTCTATCTCTTTGTTTAAGTTTCTACACCAGCTTATCATATTGTCCTTTAATGTCCATTCTGTATTTTTACAGTTAGTTAAGAATTTATATATTTTTCCAATTAACTTCTTTTGATTTGTTGTTAGTAATTTACCTAAAATGTTATTGTCCTTTCTAACTATATATGTTGTTTTATCTTTCTGAAACCTAGACTTTATCTGTGTATATTGCCACCAATCTATAATAATACCAGTCTCCAGCAAGTCCTGTCTCGTTTTTAAATTCCACTGGTTATCTACTAAATCTTTATATTTCCAGATCTTGCCTTCTTGTATTAAGTTTGGGTAAGTTATGGCCTCTATGGGAGATATCCATTCTGGTAAAACTAAGAAATAGTCTTTCTTTATATTAATCCAAACATCAATGAGTGCCTTCCTAATTGTATGTCTTTTAAAATAAGAATGTGTTCTATACTTTTCATACCATACAAAAGCATGCCATCCTAACATTAAGTTGTGGCCTTCTAAGTTCAGTAATCTTCTGTTTTGTAGAGTAAGCCATTCTTTGATTCATATTAAGGAAGCAGCTTGGTAATATGTCTTCCAATTCGGGAAGGCGAGCCCGCCTCTTTCTTTTATATCCTCTATGGCACACTGTTTTATTCTAGGTTTTTATCTTGCCATATTAATTGTTTTGTTATTCTTGTTAATTCTGTAAAAAATTATTTTCCAGGATTTATTGGAATTACTTGAAATAAAAACAAAACTTTAGGTAAAATATTCATCTTAATTGTGGAGATTCTACCTAAGAATAATAATTGTAAGTTCTTCCAAGTTGCTAAATATTTTTTAATTTGCTTTAAGAGTTTGTTATAATTGTGTTCTTTTAAAGACATGGATTTTGCTGATATCCAAATACCTAAATATTTTACTTTCTTGGTTATTTTCATATTTGATTTGTTTTCTAATTGTTTTATCTGAGAATCTATCATATTTTTAGTTAATATTTGTGTCTTATCTTTATTAATTTTCAAACCAGCTACTTTCCCATATTCTTCTAGTAAACCTATTAACTTTGAAATTGAAACTATTGGGTCTTCTAATATGAAGACAACATCATCTGCAAAGGCTTGTAGTTTATATATTTCTTTTTTAATTTCTAAGCTTTTAATATTTTCTTCTTTTCTCCCCTTTATCAATAAAGTTTCCAATGTTAAAATAAATAATAATGGGGAGATTGGGCAGCCTTGCCTAACTCCTCTTTGTATCTCAAACTTTTCTATTTGGTCATTACAGTGGTACCTCGAGATACGAGTTTAATTCGTTCCGGACCTGGGCTCTTAAGTCGAGCAGCTCTTATCTCGAACGACTTTTCCCCATAGGAATTAATGTAAATAATTTTAATTGGTTCCAGCCCTCAAAAAACTCACAAAGTTAGTCTAAATTATGCAGAAAGACATGTTTTTAATGAAGAAATGTACATGTACATATAAATGAATAATGAAGTTTCTTTCACTTAACTTGTAAACTTTCTTAAACTTTTAAATTTACATATGTTCAACTTCTCTGCCACCCAATCCTGTAGGACAGAGGTCCCCAACCCTTTTTGCACCAGGGACCGGCTTTAAGCGATCAAGAGAGGAATGGGTGAATGAATGGACGGAGGGTGGGAAGGAAGGAAGGAAAGAGGGAAGGGACAGGAACAGAGGAAGGAAGCAAGGAAATTATGAAAGGGGAGAGTAAGAGAGGAATGAGTGAAGGGAGGGAGGGAGGGAAGAAGGTGGGAAGGAGAAAGAAAAGAAGAAATAGAGGAAGGGAAGGTAAAAGAGAGAAAGAAAAAGAGAAAGAAAGAAAGAAAGAAAGAAAGAAAGAAAGAAAGAAAGAAAGAAAGAAAGAAAGAAAGGGGGAAGGGACAGGAACAGAGGAAGGAAGCAAGGAAACTTATGAAAGGGGAGAGTAAGAGAGGAATGAGTGAAGGGAGGGAGGGAGGGAAGAAGGTGGGAAGGAGAAAGAAAAGAAGAAATAGAGGAAGGGAAGGGAAAAGAGAGAAAGAAAAAGAGAAAGAAAGAAAGAAAGAAAGGGGGAAGGGACAGGAACAGAGGAAGGAAGCAAGGAAACTTATGAAAGGGGAGAGTAAGAGAGGAATGAGTGAAGGGAGGGAGGGAGGGAAGAAGGTGGGAAGGAGAAAGAAAAGAAGAAATAGAGGAAGGGAAGGTAAAAGAGAAAAAGAAAAAGAGCAAGAAAGAAAGAAAGCAAGAAAGAAAGAAAGAAAGAAAGAAAGAAAGGGGGAAGGGACAGGAACAGAGGAAGGAAGCAAGGAAACTTATGAAAGGGGAGAGTAAGAGAGGAATGAGTGAAGGGAGGGAGGGAGGGAGGGAAGAAGGTGGGAAGGAGAAAGAAAAGAAGAAATAGAGGAAGGGAAGGTAAAAGAGAGAAAGAAAAAGAGAAAGAAAGAAAGAAAGAAAGAAAGAAAGGGGGAAGGGACAGGAACAGAGGAAGGAAGCAAGGAAACTTATGAAAGGGGAGAGTAAGAGAGGAATGAGTGAAGGGAGGGAGGGAGGGAGGGAAGAAGGTGGGAAGGAGAAAGAAAAGAAGAAATAGAGGAAGGGAAGGTAAAAGAGAGAAAGAAAAAGAGAAAGAAAGAAAGAAAGAAAGGGGGAAGGGACAGGAACAGAGGAAGGAAGCAAGGAAACTTATGAAAGGGGAGAGTAAGAGAGGAATGAGTGAAGGGAGGGAGGGAGGGAGGGAGGGAAGAAGGTGGGAAGGAGAAAGAAAAGAAGAAATAGAGGAAGGGAAGGTAAAAGAGAGAAAGAAAAAGAGAAAGAAAGAAAGAAAGGGGGAAGGGACAGGAACAGAGGAAGGAAGTTAGCGTTCGGCTTCAGGAGACAGCTGCGAAGCGGCGCGGGTGTTTTAAAACATGGCAGCCGGCCTGGGGGGAGCGGGGGCTTCCGCGTTCGGCTTCAGGAGACAGCTCCTTGGCGCTCATATCCCGCGTGTTTTAAAAGGTTGCAGCCGGCCTGGGGGGCTCGGGGGGGGGGGGCTGGCAAGCCCCCCAGGCCGGCTGCCACGTTTTAAAACACCCGCGCCGCTTCGCAGCTGTCTCCTGAAGCCGAATGCGGAAGTTAGCGTTCGGCTTCAGGAGACAGCTGCAAAGCGGCGCGCGTGTTTTAAAACGTCACAGCCGGCCTGGGGGGCTCGGGGGGAAGCCCCCGAGCCCCCCAGGCCGGCTGCCACATTTTAAAACACCCGCGCCGCTTCGCAGCTGTCTCCTGAAGCCGAACGCGGAAGTTAGCGTTCGGCTTCAGGAGACAGCTGCGAAGCGGCGCGCGTGTTTTAAAACGTCAGCACCCCCCCGAGCGCCCCAGGCCGGCTGCAACCTTTTAAAACACGCGGGATACGAGCGCCAAGGAGCTGTCTCCTGAAGCCGAACGCCAAGGAGACAACTCCTTGGCGCTCGTATCCCGAATGTGAGCTTGGGAGGCGAACAAAAATGTCGCTCCCCTCCCAGCTCTTATCTCGAGTAGCTCGTAAGTAGAGCTGCTCGTATGTCGAGGTTCCACTGTATTAATAATAATTGTAGCTGTTTAGGTAGAATAATTAGCATGAATTATGTTAAAAAATTTAGTTCCAAAGTTCATTTTGTTAAGTTGTATTTTCATAAAAGGCCAATCTACGTTATCAAATACTTTTCTTGCATCTAAGAATATTACGGCCGCTAGCTTTTCTGGGTGTTGTTCATAATATTCTAATGTGTTTATAATTGTCCTCAAATTATTTTTAATCTGTCCATCTGGCAAAAATCCATTTTGATCTTCGTGTATTATTCCAGTCATGATATTTTTTAATCTACAAGCAAGAATTGAAATAAAAATTTTATAATCTACATTCAATAATGAAATTGGTCTATAGTTTTGAATTTTTTCTTTTTCTGTGTCCGGTTTATGTATTAGGGTTATCAAGGCTTCAGACCAAGTTTTGGGAATGTTTCCATCTGAAATTATATTATTAAAAATCTCTAACATATTTGTTGAGAGTGAGTTAATATTTAACTTGTAAAGTTCAGCAGGTATAGCATCAGGGCCAGTAGCTTTGTTATTTTTTTGGTTTTTAAGTGCTTGCTGTAATTCAATCGTAGTAAATGGGGCATCAAGTTTCTGTTGTTGTTCATCTGTTAAGAAAGGTAGGTCAATGGAGCTTAAAAAGTCAAAGACCTTATCCTCATTTATGTCTTCTTTATGGTATAAGTTTTTATAAAATTCTAACGCTATCTCTTTTTTTTCGACAGTTCGATGTCTACATATACCTTTACTGTCTTCTAGTTTTTTTAATTATTCTGGACTCTTTTTGATTCCTTAATTTATATGCTAACCATCGGCCTGGTTTATTAGCGTGTTCAAAATATTCCTGTTTAGCCTACTTAATTTTTTCTGCCAATTGTTCTTGTTCTATTAGGTTTATTTTATGTCTAATTAGTTCCCTTTTTTAAAATTTTCGTCTTCATTCTGACTGCTCTGTGATGGTATTTCTAGATTTTTTTAGTTCTGTTTGTAATTTTTGGAGTTGATTTCTCTTCTCTTTGTTCTTTCTTGCAGTATAAGATATGCTCAGTCCGCGAATATATGCTTTAGTTGTGTCCCATAAGTTTTGTGGGGAAGTATCTGTATTGTTATTTAAATTTTTAAAAAATTCTAATTCTTTTCCCATCCATTCTTTATATTGAGAATCATGCAAAATATTTCTATTCATTCGCCAATACCTCTGTTTTTTATTTCCCTTCTAAGTGATTGTTAGTGGATTATGGTCAGCCCAATTGTTTGTTTCAATTTCAATATTTGCAACGTTATCAGAAATCTGAGTTGAAATCCATGCCATGTCTATTCTAGTCCAAATTTTATGTGGGTTTGAATAAAAGGTATATTGCTTGTTTGTAGGGTGGCGATCTTGCCATATATCCTGCAAGGCTAGTTCTGAGGTCAAATTCCAAAATGTTGTTGTAAAATTGATTTCTTTTTCTTATCTTTCTTTTTACCAGAATAATCCATTTGACTATCCACTATAGCGTTGAAATCTCCTATTATAATCATATTTTCAATAGACAATTCTACTATTTTTTCATGTAATTCTTTATAAAATATTTTTTGATTTTCATTTGGAGCATAGATTGATATAATAAGAAGAGGTCCCGTTTCTAAGTTTACTTGCAACATTAAAATTCTACCATCATTGTCACTATAAAGTTGTTTTACCTCTATCATTTCATTTATATAAACAGCTATCCCTCTTCTTCTTTTTCAGGTAAACTAGTAGACAAGTTACCTAATTTTGAATTTTGTAATAACTCTTTATCTGAATACTTAATATGAACTTCTTGTAGAATAGCAATTTGCGCTCTTTGCTTCTTAAGTTTGGAAAATATCTGTTTTCTTTTTCTTGGGTGATTCAATCCATTTACATTTACTGAAAAAAATTTAACATCTGAGTACATTTCTATTTGTAATATTGTTTTGTCTCTCAAGGTTCTCGAAGTCTGGTGCTTAAAAACAAATCTTGCTGTGGTTGTGGTTGTTTTTCACTCATGACCTGGGCAGCTTCCTCCCCGCTGGAGGCGTCCCCCTCCCCCTCCCTCTCTGATAAATCATGTTTAAACAAGCCGGATCATTCGTAGAAAACTCTGGCTTCGTCGACAGTCTTTACTCTAGATTTTTGCCAATAGAAAGAAAGATCTTTAGAGATCAGCCAACGAAAGATTATTTTTTCTTTGATTAATATTCTTGTTAAAAAGTAATAGTCCCTTCGGCTTTCTCGTACTCTTTTTGGCACTTGTTTTAATATGATGACATTTTTGTCTTTATATTTTAACTCTTTATCTCTTGACCACTTCAGAATATCGTCTCTTACTATCCTTCTGATGAATTTGATATGAACTTCTCTTGGTAAGTTGTTTTTTCTAGCATAGCTAGTTTGAACTCAATAAATTTCATCAATCTCCTTTATTGCTTCCTGTGGGTCTATCTGTAAGATCTCTCCTATTATTTCCGCCATTTCGAGCCCAAATTTTCATCCTTTTCCTCGTGGACATTTTGGAATCTCAGACCGTGTGAAGCTCGTTGTAATTCTATATTAGAAATGGCTTCGTCCACTCCTCTGTTTCTCACATTACTATGGTCTTCAAATTCATTCATTCTCTGTTCTGATTTTTCCATTTTGTCTTCAACCTTTTTCTTCCACTGTTCATTCTCTTTTAAAGTTTGTTGTATCACATCAATCTTCCCGTCCAATGATTGTACACTTCCTTTCACATTCCCTAGTTCGGCCTTCAGGTCACTCATTTCCGTTTTTATGTCTGCTTCATAATGCTTTTGGGCTTCTTCGCGTGCATCATCTCTATTGGCATTCATTGAAATCTGAAGTAGAGCCAAGGTGTCCTGTATAGTCTGCAAGGTTGGTTGAGCTGGATTCTTTTATTTTTCTTTCTCTTTCTCCTTACCCAACATACTTGTTATTGTTCTTTGTGGTAAAGGAGATGGTGATGGTGAAGGAGATCCTTGTGGAGTAGCCGTTGGAGTTGTAGTCTGTTTCTTTGAAGTTTTTATAATGGTAGATGTAGTGGACATCTTAGTTGTTTTTCTGGCTCTTCTAAGGCCTGTAAAATTAAACTGTTTCCAAAGTGACATCAATTTGACGAATTTACAATGTCTAAAGACAGGTAAGAAGATTTAATTATTAATTGAAAATTGGAGAAAGTAAAGAAGGAGAGAAGAGGCAGAGAAAGAGAAGGCGAGATGTAAATATAGAAAGAGAGGGAAAAAAATTTCCAATGCTGCACGATTTGAATCTTCAATATAACATATACTAATAAAATATCAGCTCATTAATTCAGTTAGTATAATTATATAATAGTATGGTGAACAAAAATGTCAATGGTTGAACAATGTAAAATATTAATTATTAAAAGGGAATATCATTACTTAAGCATTAACTTAATTCATTTAAGAAATATTTTTCAGACAAGGGAAACAGAAAAAAAGGAATTATTAAATTGTTAAGTTCATTCAATTATTAAGTCTGTTTTAGCTACAAATCTATTTATACTATAAAATAGTTTAAACAAATCCAAACAATCCTAGAAATAGAAGAAAAAAGAAAGGGAAGAAAGAAGAGCAGGGAAAAAAAGAAGGGAAAAAAAAAGACAAAACAAGCAAATATGGATTTGAGAAAGAGGCAGGGGGGTGAAGGACTGCCAACCAGTAGGGGAGGAAGAAGTAAGGTTCAGCAATTCATTTCTGTTAAATACAATTTAAGAATTTAGAAATTAAAAAAGTAAAAATAAGAATAGAAAAATACTTCAGTCCAATTATCAATAATATCCAAAATATTCTTGAATTCTTCTTCTTCTCAAAATTCAGATAAGTCCATCAATCTTGTTGTTATTTAATATAGATCAAGATTCAGTTTAAAAATAGATCAAAGTCTAAGCTCTAATTAGTATTTCAAATACAATGTCAATATAGTCAATATAGTTAAAAGATTGTCATTGTCCAATTAAAAGAGAAGCAAATAGGTCAAGTTTCCAAGTAAATATATGTCTAAAATCCATTTAATCCATATAATATTTCGAATCCAATATCAAAATAGCTTACAAGGTATTTACTGTCCAATTAAAAAGGTTTAGTCCAATTGGTTAAAGTCAAAATATTCTACATTTGTAATCCCAATTTAAAAGCCAGAAAAAATCCAGGAAGTTTCTCTAGAAAGTAATTTTATCGGAAAGAAAAAAAAGAGAAAAAATAAGAACAAAGGGGTAAACTGTAATCCAAGCTGTAAATACTTTATAGTATTTTAAAATATTTTAATTCAAATAATTCCGTATATCCAAAAAATCCATAGGAGAAAAGAGAAAGAAAAAAAGGAGCAAGAAAACAATTCTGCAAGTCCAACGCTTTGTTCTTCGTAAAATGTTAAATCTCCACCTTGGATTCTTTCCATGCTGTTGCTATTACGAACAAAAAACACGAATGAAAACTCCACATGGAAAACAAAACAAGGCCAATCGTTTTTAAGTTTAATTGCTGGAATAAAATTCAACTCAATTAATTAAAATCCTTATCCCCTCGGTTCCAGTATAATAAGTAAACCTTCCGGGAATAATCAAAGTTCTAGTAAATCCGAGCTGAAGCTCTGTTTTATAGTCTCTATGGTTGTGTGAGCTATGTATATTCCAAGTTGTATAAATCCACTCACTTTGGCAAAGTTTTTACTTTCTTCTTTTTCGCCTTATTTAATCATGGTATATGTAGATTATAATTATAGGGGTAAGAATCACTTTACCTTCCTTCTTCTTTCTTCTCTGTTGGTTCAAATGCTTCGTTAGACTTCTGAATTCTTTTTCTTTATTCTTCCTCTCGTGTGGAGGTGAGGCTATGGCTGGGCGCCGGCTGTTGCCACCACCTGGATCTTTTACCACTGGCACTGTGGGGCAATCCTGCACCCCGGGGGCATCGGCGGGTATCCCCTTGATGTCCAGAGGCCCCCTGTTCTGGGACAGACCCTCCGAGTCCGAACGGATCGCTACGGGGTGACCGCCAGGGTAAAACCGGAGGACTGGTGACAGAGCCCTGTCTCCAGCCTCCTGACGCGGCTCGGCTGCCACCAGAAGTCTCGGGAATTTTTTTTTCAAGAAAGGTTGCCAAAATAGAGGCTTTCTTCTATACACAGAATTTTTTTTCCACTGAGATGTTAAAAGATGTTAAAAGACACCTGTAAAGAATTAAGCCCTTGCTTTTCCTGATCTAGTGACAAGCATTATTTTTTTCCTAGTTACTGAAGCTTGGGAAAAAGGAGATAACTCCACCACCAGATGGATTTGCAATTGACTGATCCACCATACTCAGCAGTTAATCTTCAACGGAACTACATCGACATGGGGTGAAACAAAATGGGGTATCTTAAGGTTCTAACTTAGCTTCAATATTCTTCAACACTTTCATACATGATCTAGAATGGTGGGTTAGAAGGGGAACACATCAAATTTGCAGATGAGACCAAAGAACAGAGGTATCAAACTCAAGGTCCATGGGCTGCATCCAGCCTATGGGGTGCTTAATTCTGCCTATGTACAGCTATGGAAACAGCAAAGGATCAGCCTGGTGCTGATGGTGCTTTGGAAGGTTGCATGCACCCCTCCAAGACCTTGTTTTCAGCCTGGAAAGCCACCTGGCAATGAAAATGGAGCCCAGGTTGGGGACAAGGCCTTCAGAAGGCCGCCCAAACTGAAATCAGGACTGGCAAAGGGCTTCAAGAGACCATCCAGGCCAAAAACAGGACTGGCAAAGGACTTCAGGAGGACTTCCAGGCCAAAAATGAAGCCCGAAGGCTGCATGGAGCCCCCTGGGCTCTGTTTTTGCTGACAGGGCTAGCAAAGCAAACTAAAAGCAAAACAAAACACAAAAGGGGAAATGTTTCCCCTTTTGCATTTGAGCATCCAAAAAGGGACAAGAAAGGGAAAGAGGAAAGACAAAGAAAAAGATGGGAAGATGGGAAGAGAGCAAGGAAGGAAAAAGAAGGAAAGATGGAAAGGAAGATGAAAGAAGAATGAATGAGGAAGGAAGGAAGGAAGGAAGGAAGGAAGGAAGGAAGGAAGGTCCTGCCTTAGCCACTAGCAGATGGCAAGGTTCCTCTGGAAGACAAGGGTTTGGCGCTTTGCCTGGTCTCGCCTTCCTTCGTTGGAGACAGTGGATTCCCCAGCCCCACCTGGCCCACCACTGTTGCCTCTGACATGAGCCATATCCCCCCAGCCACCCAAGGTCAAACACAAACCTGATGCAGCCCTCAATGAAATTGAGTTTGACACCCCTGCTTTGGAAGATAGGTTCAAGACCCAGAACAATCTTGGTTTGAACACCGGACCCTATCCAATAAGATGAAGTTCAGTGGTGAGAAAATTAAGGTCCTATGCTCAGGCAAGAAAAATCAAATGCAAAGGTATAGAATAAGCAGTCCCTGGCTTAACGATAGTAGCTGTGAAAGGGATCTAAGTGTTCTAGTGGAGCATCACATTGCAAAAATGAGTCCACTAAATGCAAATTAGATTTAGATAGATTAGATTTATTGGATTTATATGCCGCCCCTCTCCGTACACTCGGGGCAGCTCACAACAATGGAGAAAAACAATACATAGTAACAAATCTAGTATTTAGCAATCTAAATTATAGTTTTAGGTTAAAAAATCCAAAAGAAACCCTTGCTTCCTTGCTTGCTTGCTTGCTTCCTCCCTCCCTCCCTCCCTCCCTTCCTATGCCAGATCCAACCCCAACTATAACAAACTTTGATTATGGCCAGAGCTATCCATACTACAATAACCCCAGCGCACCCCGAACTCCGCACAGCTTGCAGTCTGGGTTGCAGGAACTTGGTATGTTTAGTCTCACAAAGAGAAGGATGGGGTGACTTGACAACAGTCTTCCAATACTTGCGTGGGGGGCTATCAAACAGAAGTGGGGGTCAACCTATTCTTCAAAGCACTTGAAGCAGAGTTCCTCTAAGGTGTGCCATGCGCTGTAGCGCATTATAAAATTAAGTCTGGCGCACGCTTTTTAAAGGCTGCTCAGAGAGGGGGTGGCGGAGGGCCCCCCTGCCCCCCACAGCGGCATTTTGCCCTTCCTTCTCCGCCTCCTGCTCAGCGGCAGGTGCTCCCTCCCCCAGTGGCAGCACTGCTGTTGCTGCTGCTTCTCCCTTGTGGCTCCCGGCTGGAGGTGGGCATGAGGAGTGGAGCCGGCGGAGACAAAGGGACCTTGGATGGTGGGAGGTGAGATTGTGGGGGCAGGTTGTGAGAAGGGCAAGGCGGGGGGCTCGGTCTGCGCTGGGACGGAAGGAGGAGGACGTGGCGGCGGGGCCCTGACGTCAAGCCCTACACCCAGGAAAGCGGTGCGCTTTTCAAATGCACCGCTTTCTGGGCAGCCGGCTTTGCCTCCTCCCCCTCTGCCGTGCTGGGGGCTGCCCCCTGCCGCTGAATCTCCTCTGCTGCCCAACCATGTTGATGCCGGGGGTGACAGGCCCGGAACCCATCCCCGAGCTTTGCCTCCTCTCCCGCCGCCACGTTGGCCAGCAAAGCCGGCTGCCCAGGAAAGTGGTGTGCTTTTCAAACACACTGGTTTCCTGGGTGGTCAGCTTTGCTGGCCGGCACAGGGCAGCCGCCACGACAACAACAACAATGGCGCCGTGGTGGCCGCTGATGCCGAGAGCCCTGAGCCCGCTTTCTTGGCTGAGCAGAGTTACGTGGTGGCGTGAGAGCCAGCGGGGAGACAGACTCGGCGCCTCTGCCATGAAGGGCTATCGAAGAGGCCCTGAAGGGGGACAGGACGGTCCCCGTTGCCTGTGTCAGCGGCGAGGTGGCCATGCCGGCCAGGGCAGGAGAAGGCTGGAGTTGCCTGGAAAGCGGCACCCGCTGGTGAGGCCTGGTCCAAGAGGAGCCGCACCAATGGCAGCTGCCGTGGGGGCAGAGCCAAGGGAAGGGCGTGAAGGCGGTGCCCGCCGGATAAGCGGAGAGAGAGAGAAGTGGAGAAAAAGAAAGAAAAGGGAAAGAGAAGTGAAGAGGAAGGAAGGGGGGAGGGAGGGAAGGAAGGAAGGAAGAGAGAGAAAAGGGAGAAAGAGAGAGAGAGGAAGAGAGGAAGGAAGAGAGAAATATAAAGGGAGGGAGGGAGGAAGAGAGAAAGAAAGTGAGAGGGAGGGAAAGAGGGAAGAGAGGAAGGAAGAGAGAGAGAAAGAGAAAAAAGTGGGAAGAAGAGAGAAGGAAAGAAAGGAAGGGAGAGAGAGAGAAAGAAAATCAAAATCTAGTTTGAAATTAACTCAACTATTTAAGTGACATGTTGATATTTATTAGAGTTGCCCCATTCTGAGGTTACTGTTATAGATACACAGTATTTTATTTTGAAATTCTCTGAGGTAAAATATGGTGGATTTTTTAAAAACCAAAATATCTTTACTGCAGATTAAGATCAGCAAAACAATATCAATCATCCAATTTCTTAATATACTTTAATTTTCATGTCTCTCAGCTGCGTAAAAACCCTTGATAGCTTATAATTAAAAAGAAAAATAACAAATATCAAAAGAAAAACTCAGGCTACTGAAAAACAACATGGTTTCTTCCCTTTGGCAAGAGTGGTAGAAATTTGAGGAGGGATGATTGATTATTAAATATGGATTGACTATGGAATGATGGTAAAAGATATATTTAGATGTTGTTTAATATTAGGATGTATTAATTCGTAAAATTGGATTAGAATTTTAGAACTATATAGAGTTACATAGATAAAATTAATGGAAGATACATAGAATAAGGGGTTTATGATATGTACTGTATGATTTTATGAGTTTGCATTATGAATTTAAAATGAACTTGCAAATGTAGAAGATTGATGAAAGTTAATAATAGTAAATGCTAAGTGCCTGAAAATTAATTGAGCTTGGAAATATAGAATGAAATTATAGCAAAGTAAATATGGAAATATATTAATTGATGCATTGGTGTTCAGATAGATTTTCATAGTATTATTAGATTACTATAATACTATGATAAATATTTAAGTAATGAAGATTTTAAAGCATGGATTTATTAATAGTTGTGTTTTTGGTTTTGCTGGTTGTTTTAGTTTTAATAGTAATAGATTTTGGTTTTGTTTTATTATTAATTTCTTTTAATAAAAAAGAAGGGATTTTTTCCTATTGATTGATTGATTGATTGATTGGAATCAGCTCCCCCCAGAGATTCGTACTGCCCCCACCCTCCTTGCCTTCCGAAAAAGTTTAAAAACTCATCTTTGCCTCAGGCCTGGGGTTCCTTAGACCTTCCCCCCTGACCGATGAATGCTTAGTTTGACTGCTGAATGAATGATACTGATAGTTTTTAATTAGAATTTTAAGATTTTTTTAAAGGTATAATTGGATTGCTATTATTTTTTCCTGCTTTTCTGTACATGCTGTGAGCCGCCCCGAGTCCTTGGAGAGGGGCGGCATATAAATCCAATTAAATAAATAAATAAATAAATAAAATTGATTTATTTTGACTTCTATGCTGCCCAGTCCCGAAGGGACTTCCGCTCAGACACTATACATTTCCACCCACACCGAAAAAAAATTAGAGGGAATACTGACTTGAAGGCAAGGCAAGAAGTAACAGAAGAAAGTTTATCAAAGAGTAGTTCTACCCAAGAATTAAGGAGAAACTTCCTGTTAATCAGTCAACTGGCTTGATTCCAGAAGTTGTGGATGCTCCATCACGGGAAGTATTTAAATAGAGGACAGCCATTTCACCAGAATGGATACAGGGTTTCCTTCTGGAGCAGAGGGTTAGACTAAAATACCTTCAACATCCTTCTAACTAAATTATTCGATATTCTGTAAATAGACTGCTACTTCTACTATTCCAACTAAGTAAAAACTATTTGTTTTGTACTTTTGCTTGTTAAGTTATTTGTAAATTACTTTTCAGAAAACCTATCATTTATTGGGAAATTATCAGTGGGACATGGGCAAAATGCTGTCCTTACTGGGACCAAAGCAGACAAAATTTCAAAGCCACATCAGAAGCGTGCATGTGGGTTCCAAGGTAATTAACAGACCTGATCCATCAAGTCAGGCAGGCCTGGGATGCTAAGGCGCCAAATGGTGGGGGCGCCCAGCATCGGAAGTGTTGTACATACTCCTGGTCAGTTGGAGGATGATGAAGAACTTGAGGACTCTGATACAGATAGTGTTTATGAATTAGTGGTAGGCCCTGGGTTACAGGTAGTAGAACAGGTGGAAGGCCAGCCACAGGATGTTGCTATGAGTTCAGATTCTAGTGAGGAAGAAACAGACATTCGCTGGGTCAATTCTAAATTCAGAAGGGTCCAAAAACATAAGGAACAGGTGTTTGGAAGAAGATATTAAGGGGAGGAATGGGTTAAATACTGGAGTGATGTATTTGGTATGTCAGGAGGCCAGTGGGGAAGAAGGGTGGAGTTTCAATGTTGTAGTGCAAAAATGAAAGGTGTTTCCATCCAGCTCCGCAAGTGAGCAAGTTCATTCTGTGTTATTTTACAGTCATTTCTGCTGTTTTTGAATCATACTGTGAGTACATAAATCTTGGTAGACGGAGAAGGCTGGGAGGAATGCATGTGGAATGTAATTAAGAGAGATAACGGGAGAAAAGGAATGTGCTAGTATGAACTGCATTTTGAATATGGAAGTGAAGAGAATAAAGATGGAGTTTCTTTGTTAATGAAATACTGCATTTAGTAAGTTATTTGTAATAGCTAAAGTTCTACCAGAAACCAGAACAGGAAGGACTGCAAGACAATCTGATGGGGAACCGGACCGGCCATTGCCGAGAGAGTAGAAGAGTGAAAGTCACTGTGGAGGAGGAAGAGAAGATTGAGGAAAATATGGCGGGGCTGGAGGCTACCCAGAGGCTGTTGAGGAGGGCTGTCGAGGAGAGCGCAGCAAGGCTGGACGCTATCTGGAGACTGCTGAGGAGATAGTATGGAGCTACAGAAACTCCGAAGTGTCGAGAGCCAGATATGTCGTCCGGTACAAAAGACAGACACTGGAAATACTGGAGGGTGACTGAGGTGACTGATGGAAGCCCGGGATATTGTAGAGATGGAAAAGGTACACAGATAAGATCCAGGGATACTGGCTGGTGGCAGCGGCCGGCATCAAAGAGACTACTCTACTTAGAGACTTGGACATTTATTTTAGACCTTTTTAGAACACAGCCAACTTAGGGTCTGGCGCCATCTTGCTGCTGACTGTTAAGAACTGCTGAATTCAATTCAATTCAATTTATTAGATTTGTATGCCGCCCCTCTCTGAAGACTCGGGGTGGCTCACAACAATAATAAAAACAATATAACAGTAAACAAGTCTAATATTAGATATATAAGAAAAGATATATAAAACCCCAACAATTAAAACCATACAACACATACATACCAAACATAAAATATAAAAGCCTGGGGGAGGTGTCTCAGTTCCCCCATGCCTGGCGATATAGGTTGGTCTTGAGTAATTTGCGAAAGACAAGGAGGGTGGGGGCTGTTCTAATTTCCAGGGGGAGTTGATTCCAGAGGGCCGGGGCCGCTGCAGAGAAGGCTCTTCCCCTGGGGCCCGCCAAACAACATTGTTTAGTCGACGGGACCCGGAGAAGGCCAACTCTGTGGGACCTTATCAGTCGCTGGGATTCATGCAGTAGCAGGCGGTTCCGGAGGTATTCTGGTCCATTGCCATGTACGGCTTTATAGGTCATAACCAACACTTTGAATTGTGACTGGAAACTGATCGGCAGCCAGCGCAGGCCACAGAGTGTTGTAGAAACGTGGGCAAATCTAGGAAGCCCCACAATGGCTCTCGCTGCCGCATTCTGCACGATCTGAAGTTTCCGAAAATTTTTCAAAGGTAGCCCCAGAATGCTTTTAAGAACTGCCGATTGACTGAATTTCCTTATATTTTTATTTTGTTTTTAATGCTTTTATTGTGTTTTATTGTTTCTTAGCTAAATTATTTTTTATTTTAATTAATGGGTTTTAACTATATTAATTTAATATTTTAATTAAATTATTGGGGGGGTTAATTGATGGATAATTGGGGTGGGTGAAGTAATGTGGATGGAATGAATAGTTGGGATGGGTGGGGTGGGTGGGTTTATGGTATGGATGAGGTGAATGTGAATGGTATGAATGATATATTTGGTCCACCTGGCGTTGGAGAGGCAGGGGGAGGGGGCACTTCTCTCTGGGGTGGCAGAGAGTCAGAATATCCCGGTGTTGCTGGGGAGAGGCAGATATGGAAGGAGCCATGGAGCTAGCCGTTCCAGGGGAAGGAGAGATCACTGCTTAATAGCAATCCTGTCTTCTGGCTCCGTGAGCTCAACCCAGGGCACTGGTGACGAGTGTAATCCTGGCCCTGGGCTCAGGCTGCTGCTACTCAATGCCAGGTCGGTGGTAATCTGATCCTGGATGAGGAGGCCGACCTGGCATGTGTGTCTGAAATCTGGCTGGGCCCAGAAGGAGGAGTTCCTCTCTCTTAAATTTGCCCAGCCGGATTTCAGGTATGGCATCAGCCGTGACTCCAGAGAAGGGGGGGAGGAGTGGCAATTAGAGCCAGGGAGAGCCTTTGTCTGCATAGACTCATTGCTCCAGAGATTGCGGGTTGTGAGTCCCTCCTGCTGAAGTTGGACTTAGGGGTTCAGGTGGGCCTGTTGCTAACGTACCTGCCTCCTAGCTGCGTGTCAACAGCCCTGCCTGTGCTGCTCGAGGAGGTAGCCGGGCTGGTGGTGGAGTTCCCCAGACTTATTGCCTTGGGGCACTTTAACATACCGTCACTCGGTGAAATCTCTGGGCTAGGCGTTCATGGCCATGACAGCCATGGACCTGACTCAAGTAGTACAGGGTCCAACTCACGAGGGGAAGCACACACCCGACATGGTATTCCTCTCTGAGCAACTGAGCAATGGTCTGAGACTAAGGGGCTTAGAAGTATTGCCTTTGTCATAGTCAGACCATTTTCTACTGCAGCTTGACTTCCTGGCTCCAATCCTCCCCCGCAGGGAGGCAGAACCAACTAGGTGGTTCTGCCCCAGACGCCTGATGGACCCAGAGGGCTTTCAAAGGGCATTTGGGGTTTTACCAGATGCACTCGTCCACAGTTCGGCAGAGTCTCTTGCTGTGGCCTGGAATAAGGCTGTGACGGAGGCTTTTGACCACATTGTGCCATTGCGACTTCTCTGTGGCACTAGACCCCAGCCACTCTGTTTAGGGTGACCCACTCCCTTAACCAGCGGGGAGTTGGGGAGCCCTTGCAGAGCAGTGCCGAGGATTTTAACACATTTTTCGCTGATAAAATCGCTCAGATCCGGGCGGACCTCGACTCTAATTGTAAAACAGAGTCGTCTGACAACGAGTCAGTCAAAGTGACTGGGGCCCATCCTTGTACATCTGTCTGGGAAGAGTTTGATCTGGTGACACCTGATGAAGCGGACAAGACCATTGGAGTTGTGAGTTCCACCACCTGCTTACTGGATCCGTGTCTCTCCTGTCTGGTCTCAGCCAGCAGGGAGGTGACATGGAGCTTGTGTGCCCCCTCCTCAAGAGGCCTTCCCTGGACCCAGCCATTCTCAATAACTATTGTCCAGTCTCCAACCTTCCCTTTATGGGGAAAGTTATTGAGAAGGTGCTGGTGTTCCAGCTCCAGTGGTCCTTGAAAGAAGCTGATTATCTAGGCCCTCAACAGTTGGATTTCAGGTGTGGCTACAGCACGGAAACTGCTTTGGTCGCGTTGATGGATGATCTCTGGTGGGCCTGGGACAGGGGTTTATCCTTTTGCGCCGGCTGGAGAAGTTGGCATTGTCCTTCAGTGGTTCTCCTCCTACCTCTCTGGTCGATCACAGTCGGTGTTAGTGGGGGGTCAAAGGTCAACCTCTAGGTCTCTCCCTTGTGGGGTGCCTCAGGGGTCGGTCCTCTCCCCTCTGCTATTTAATATCTACATGAAACCGCTGGATGAGATCATCCAAGAGCATGAGGTGAGGTATCATCAGTACGCCAATGATACCCAGTTGTACATCTCCACTCCGTGTCCAGTCAACCAAGCAGTGGAAGTGATGTGCAAGTGCCTGGAGGCTGTTAGGGTCCGGATGGGTGTCAACAGACTCAAACTCAACCCTGCATAGACGGAGTGGCTGTGGGTTTTGCCTCCCAAGGACAATTCCATCTGTCTGTCCATTACCCTGGAGGGGGGAATTACCGCCCCCTTAAGAGAGGGGGTCCGCAACTTGGGCATCCTCCTCGATCCACAGCTTACATTAGAGAACCATCTTTCAGCTGTGGCGAGGGGGGCCTTTGCCCAGGTTCGCCTGGTGCACCAGTTGCGGCCCTATCTGGACCGGGAGTCACTGCTCACAGTCACTCATGCCCTCATCACCTCGAGGTTCGACTACTGTAATGCTCTCTACATGGAGTTATCTTTGAAGATTGTTCGGAAACTATAGATCATGCAGAATGCAGCTGCGTGAGTAGTCATGGGCTTCCCTAGGTATGCCCATGTTACACCAACACTCTGCAGTCTGCATTGGTTGCCGATCAGTATCCAGTCACAATTCAAAGTGTTGGTTATGACCTATAAAGCCCTTCATGGCATCAGACCAGAATATCTCTGAGACCGCCTTCTGCCACATGAATCCCAGGTTAGGTCCCACAGAGTTGGCCTTCTCCATGTCCCATTGATGAAACAATGTCGTCTGGCGGGACCCAGGGGAAGAGCCTTCTCTGTGGCGGCCCCGACCCTCTGTAATCAACTTCCCCCAGAGATTAGGATTGCCCCCACCCTCCTTGCCTTTCACAAACTCCTTAAAACCCACCTCTGTCGTCAGGCATGGGGAAATTGATTCTCCTGGGCTGTTTTTATTTTATGCATGGCTTGTGTGAGATGTATGGTTGCTTTTTATATGAAGGGGTTTAAATTAAGATGGCGGGTCCCAAGGGAAGAGCCTTCTCTGTGGCAACCCCGACTCTCTGGAACCAGCTGCCCCTGGAGATTAGAACTGCCCCCACCCTCCTTGCCTTCTGTAAACTCCTTAAAACTCACCTCTGCCATCAGGCATGGGGGAATTGAGGCATTCCCCCCCCTCGGGCCTATACAATTTGTGTATTGTATGTCTGTGCGTATGTCTGGTTTAATAATGGGGTTTTTAAATGTTTTTTAAATTTATTAGATTTGTTATGAATTGTTTTATTGTATGTTGTGAGCCACCCCATGTCTACGGAGAGGGGCGGTATACAAATCTAATAAATAATAATAATAATAATAATAATAATAATAATAATAATAATAATAATAAATATTGGATTTGTACTGCTTTTATTGTTGTGAGCTGCCCCGAGTCTTCGGAGAGGGGCGGCATACAAATCAAATCAAATCAATCAATCAATAAATAAATCTTATTAAGATATTCATGAACTGGGAGAGCCATATTAATAAAGTCAGCCAATGAATAGGCATAGCAACTAGAGGTGGTTTCCAATTTTTTTTTGCTACAACCTGTGGCCGTGACTTAATTTTGTGCCAGTCTTTTTGCTCCCACTTTTTTTGTAGGAGAGGCTTGATGGTCATGTGACTGGGTGGGAGGGGTTTGGCAGTCATGTGACTGTTGAAAAAGTCGCCTCTGTATGTATGGAACTTTAGGGAAAGGTGTTATGTTTGTTTAAATGGGGTTTTTTTTGTTCCCTTTCTTTCCCAGCTAAAATCTCTCCCACCTGTGATTACTGTATTTAAGTTTAGTTTGCTGTCTCCACTTTGTTGGTTTCCCCCCCCTCTCTTTTCTCTCTTACTGTATACACATGATGGCGCATTATGTGCCTACTTTATTCATTCATTCATTCATTTAAGTTGAAAGGGACCTTGAAGATCATCAGGTCCAACCCGCTGCTCAAGCAGGAAATCCTACAGCACCCCAGCTTGTTTAGAATGCATATTGTGGGTTTCCTTTTGATTAAAACTGTTTCTTTTAACTTTTACATTGAGAGCTTGAATTATTAACATGGTAGCAGAGGATGGTTCTGGTTTCTTTTTTTAAAACAGAATTTAAGAGGGAAACTTTAAGGAAACTGTTGTAACAGTTCATGTACTTCTTCTTTTTGCTCATTTTTTCAGCTACCCCGGTTTGTGAGGATTGTTTTAGTATGGCTTCTGCACAAATAAACCAACAATGGAAAGAATTACTAACAAAGTTCTGTCAAGTTTAAGTTAAGTTTAAGTTTTATTAGATTTGTATGCCGCCCCTCTCCGAAGACTCGGGGTGGCTCAAGTCTTTGGACTAAACTTACCTGATGAAGCAATATCACTTGTTTTTAAACAGAATATAACCAAACCATCTACTACAAATATTCAAGACAAAGAATATACAACTGAAGACTGCAAAAGAACATTACCTAGAGAACAAACAAAAGATCTATTTGATTTCAACCTTGGACAAACTAACCAAATTATCACTGACACACAAGCTGCAAAGGTATGTTGCTCCAAGTCTTACTCAACTACAAACTGTTATATTTGTCATCTTAGATAAAAATAACACTGAATACACTGATGTGAAATTTTTTATTCAATATGAAAGAGGCAGGGGTGGGCTGCTAGCTGGAACGCTAATTTGGGCTTGCTGCCACGGCTCATAAGTGCTAGCGGGGCCAGCGCAATTTTGCTTCTGTACCTGTGGAGATAGAAAAATCACACATGGAGCCACAGGTGTGCCTGTGTTTTGGTGGGATTTTATTTCTTCCGCGCAAGCCGAAACACCGGCGCACCTGTGGTTCCGTGCATGATTTTGCTACCTACACAGGTGCAGAAGCAAATTTGCACTGGCCTCGACAGCACTCACAAGCTGTGGCAGCAAGCCCAATTTAGCGTTCCGGCTAGCAGCCCACCCCTGGAAAGAGGTAAATGTAACCTTCTACACTTTCATGTATTGATAGACTGTGATTATAGTACTAAAAAACAAATCAAATGGATGTTACCAAGAATAAAACAACATTGGACTGAATTTTTAATTAATAATTTCAAAATTATGCACACTGGATGGAATCCATGTGATCTGATACAAATACATGGTTGCTTTTCTGTTTTGTTTAAGTTGAATTGTAAAAGTCTGCTTGTTGAGAGGCTTGATAGTCTTTTTGGAAACCAACCGAGGAGGTTTTGCTTAACAACTGCTCCTAAGCTCTACCCCTTTTAAGATGGCTCAGATAAGGGCTATGCTTGAAAATTTAACCAGTCAAAATTTTAATGCCTGGCTTTTTAGAATTGAACATCAACTTGAGGAGGAAAATGTAGGTATTTCTTTGAGTAAAGACAGACATAATAGTGGTGATGAAAGTGTTAAAAGGGATTTAGCAAATGGAAATGAAAGAACTTAATTACTAGCACACTTACAAACTCTCAGTTTATGTGAAGGATCAGAAGACTGCGAAAGATATGCTTGCTGCTTTACAAAAGTTTTTTGGAGAACAAGATAGAGGCAGCAAAGTTACTCTGTGCAGATAATTATTTTCTGTTAAACTACAAGAACATGCAGATGCGGAACAACATATAGAAAGATTATTAAACTTAATTGATGGCACTGTATTGGAAGAAGAGATAAAAATTGGATTGCTATTAAGCTCATTGCCTGAGACACATTCTGCCTTTGTTTCTACCCTTAATAGAAGGGACATTAAGAAATTCTGGATCTTACTAGAGTGGAATACCATAAGCAGCAAAGTTACCATAATGAGAATAAAGTCAAAGTGGAATTAAATTATGTGGGGATCCCATAGGAGATTCAGTTTTAATCTGTGTGTGCTTCTGGTTTTGATTTTTGCAATACACTCTAATAATCTCAATTTTGGATTTGCAGCAAGAATTATGAATGATAAAGGAGGGCGGGGGGCACACATGGTTATCTAATCAGGTCCTGACTGCTCTAGAACTAGAGAAAGGATACTAATGATGTAGTATTTCCTGCTTGAGCAGGGGGTTGTTCTAGAATTCCCCCGAGGTCCATTACAAAGCTGTTAATATTAAATTTACAGAATTCAGTAGACTACAGACTCACAAACTGAACTCAGATTTATCATATGTGGAACCAATCTGTATAGTTGATTTCTGTTTCCAGAAGTTATAGAATCATAGGGCTACAAGAAAGCTTGGAGGTCTTCTAGTCCAAACCCCTGCTTAAGGAAGGAGACCTTATATTATCCTGGTCAAATGGTTGTCCAATATTTTCTGAAAATATCCAGTGATGAGAGCACACACAACTCTGGATAGCAGGATATCCCATTGATCAATTGTTCATTCTGTCAGAATAACAGACAAATGGTTGTCCAATCTCTTCTTAACCAGAGACATACTATTTCATCATAATGACTGCTCATACAATTTTCTTAAATCTATTGAAATAATAAGTGGGATATGATGTTAAATTTACTTTGTATAGTTACACTTTTCATTCATTGAACAAATTAACAAATTTTGTAAATTCTGTGGAAGGTCCATTTCTAAAAATAGGGGTGTTCCAAACATTTTGGAAAACTGTTGCAGTCACTATCACCTCAGGTCAATGGTTAAGGGTTAAAATCTCCTGCAACTTCTTGAAGCAGTGGTACTTTCTCTTAGGAATGCCTCTTCATACAAACTTTTCAAGATACGAACCCAGTGTTTAAGATTTTTTTGCCTCTTCTTCCTTATGAACCTATTTTCACCTTATGAACCTGAGCCGCCGCCGCTGGGTTACGCCACCTCCGGACTTTTGTGGCCAGCTGAAGCGCCCATATTTGCATTGCTGGGATTTCCCTGAGGCTCCCCTTCCCGGCGCTGCTTTGAATCCCAGTGAAGGGAGGCTCAGGGAAATCCCAGCAACGCAAGAACGGGCGCTTCAGCTGGCAGCAGAAGTTTGGAGGCGGGGATTCCCAGTGAGGGGAGGCTCAAGGAAATCCCAGCAACGCAAGACTTCGGACTTCCATTGCCAGCCGAAGCGCCCGTTCTTGCATTGTGGGATTTCCCTGAGCGTCCCCTCGCTGGGAATCCCCACCTCCGGACTTCTGTTGCCACTCACCTACATGGAATTGTCCCCTCTCCCCTCAACAGGCCACAAAACCAAAAAGGTTGGAAACCACTGGACTAGATGACCTCAAAGTTCCCATCCAATTCTGTTATTCTGAAAGTCACTTTTTTGTTTAAAAAGAGGGAAAGAATAACCAAATACCTGGTGCTAAGATAAAGAGCTTTGAAAATGTCATAGAGCACAATAGCATCAAAGTTAGGCCTCTTCAGCTGCTCATATAACTTGTGTGCACGATAACCTAAAAAAAAAAAAACAGTCCAAAAATGTCTACTTACCATTTGAGCCCAAGAGTTGCTGCATTTCAAGCTGTCAAGCTAACTTACCCAGTTGGATGGCTAAAGGTATGTTCCCCAAACAAAGCTTCATGTAAACCAATGATGATGCCAGTTTAGCAATTGTTAGTAACCCTCCTCCAACAACTTGAAGATGAGAACTACGTTTGATGGCCATTAACTCATATTTCATCCATTCATGTTGGCAACCCATCATTTGATAGCAGAGGGAGAAATCCATATAGGACAAGATTATCTATGACATTACAAATAAAGGCACAAATGAACTTTGATACCTATTAAGAATATTTTAGGAGGCTAGAAGTTTCTGGAGGAAAATATGGAAATGGGTAAAAGAAATTACTTTAGTTGAGATTAAATTTGAACCAGAAATTTTTATACTGGTTATAAAATTATTAATAGCAATATTAAAAAAGAAGAAAAATACATTATTATACACTTGATTACTGCCGCTAAAATATGCTACCCCAAAAACTGGAAAAAGGACCACATACCCACAAATATACATATTATAAATAAAATAATGGAATTGGCAGAAATGAATGTTAATTATATGGATTAAAGACAGAGAAGATACAGTCTTTTACAAAATTTGGGACAAATGGTATAATTGGCTACAAAAAATGAGAAGAACTGAGAACAACTAGCTTTTGCCCACATCGCAAAAAGGAATTTTACCAAAATGAAAATTAAAACCTTTTTTCTTTAACCCAGTCATGCCATAATATTTATAAACTAGAATTGTTTTGTTAGCCCTTTTTCTTTTGGTAAATTAGCAGAGTTAATAAACGGTTTATTTATAAGAGATGAAAAAAACACATTTCTAAAATAAGTTTAAAATTTTATACTACTCTGTTTTTTATTAAGATTATTATTGTTTCTATACTTTTAAAATTTTTATGATATGTTTTTATTATAATTTTAAAATGGAAAGAGATATTCCAATAAATAAATAAATAAATATTAAACATTTTCTGTTCATTTTAAGAAATATAGTTAATTTAGGAAAGCGTGAAAAATATAGATATGGCAATCCACAAGTTAAATATTATATTGTAAATTTACAAAATATAATAAGGAAAGGGGAGAGCAAAATATCTCTCCAATTGTTACTTTATTTTACTTTTGTCATTCTAAATTTCTTCTTACTTTTCACTTTTTGTATTTTCTTTTCTCCCCCTGCCCCTTCAAATGTGTTCATATCTGTTTTTGATTTTTGTTCTGTATTGTGCATTTTTTTTTAAAGAATATTTTAGTGGAAAGAACTTAGTATTGATTTAGTCAGAAACTTGCAGGAATAGTCTTAATGTACTTTGTCTTATATAATATTGAGATAATAGAGCAAACAAAGCATTGAACATTAGAGAATATAACGATGGCACCTTCTTCCAAATATATTTGGATGATATCAACATTACTGCCTTTTTTCTAAAGTTGTGGTGAGAGTTTAATTCTATTGTGGCTGCTTCTTCCTATGTTTCTTTTACTACTACTACTACTACTTTATACTATGTTTATTTTTATTTAAAATTTTATTTAGAAAATAAGCTAAGACTTTTTAATCTAATACATATATGGTAGTAAATTAATGTTAGAAGTAAGATAACGAGGAAATCATTAATTAACAGTGCAGTAACTTTACCCACAGCAAACCAGTGTAAGTTACTAAGTGTATCTGAGCTTAAACCTGCTTATTTCCATTACTTACAGTAGTTTAGTCCTGTTTCTGTTCTCCTGTAATTAATGTGCACAAGAATGTTTGCACTGACCTCTTTATTAAAGGTATGATTTTTTAATTATCATTATGAATACATCAAATTGGACAGAGTACCCAAAGAACAATTAATCAAACTCCGGAAGTGCTAATCCAAACAAAATTACCTACGGCATGAATTGTCGGGTATCATTTGATACTAGTATATAGAAGGAACAAGACAAGAATGGGGGTGCAAGGGCAGAAAAGAAAGCTATCTAAGTATACCTGAGATTCATCTTGAGACTCCTCTGCACAGTTCACCTGCATGAGGGCTGCCAAACGGGTAAATGTTTTCCTACTTCTGGCTACATCCAGATTGAAGAGCTGCCACAGCAGGGAAAGGCAGTGACCTTGCTGGAACAGAACGGCTAGTCTCTTCTCCCTGCTGTAAAAGAAAGCAACAATTCACATGGCTTGAAGAATATCAGATCTACACAAGCACCCCCAATTTACTGGCTGTGAGAAAATTAAACTACATTAAGATCCTCCTGTAACTATACACAATGAAACCTGGCTTGGAAAAGATGCATATTAGTCAAGGCATTTGCTCAAGCCATTCTGCTGTAATGCCTATAGTGCAAGAACTGCATGGCCTTCCTCTTGCTTTACCCATGGCAACATCTGGTGCATACCATGTAAATTTGACAAGAATTGGAGAATTATTAATTTCCTGAAGTATTCCATATAGTATTGTTGGTTGATTTTTTATATGATGTACAGCATAATGAATTGGAAGCTGTACTAGTTCTAAGCAGAGTAAGGCAGACTGATTCTACAACTAACAGAATAACAGAGTTGGAAGAGACATTGGAAATCTTCTAGTCCAACTTCCTGATTAAGCAGGAATATTTCAGACAAATGTCCAATCACATTTTAAAAGGCTCCAGCTTCTTGTCCTGCCTTCAAGTGATTTTGAGAATAGCTTGAACACAGCCCATAGATTAATCCTAGGTTCAGGAGGTTTGCTTGAAGTAGACCCAGAGGCAGGGTTTTGAGCAATCGGTACTTTTATTCAGCTCAGAGAACAAGTGACAGCTCAGCAAGGTAAAGTGACAATTCAGCGAGTACCGACTGGCTCTGCCTGGAGAAACCGCTCCTTTTATACTTTTGCGGTTCCCGCCAAAGCTAGAGCCGGCCGCGTCTGAGCCAATCAGGAGCGACTTCCTGCTTGGGCTCAGACAGCGCTGGAAAGAGGAACAAACTATTTACAGAGTTACAAGGTAGCCATTTCAGGATACAACACCCCTCCCCTCATAGTTGGACACATCCATCAAGAAAGCCATGTGACAAAGTCGTCCAATCGGTGGGGCCTCCGAGGAGCTCGCGCTGACCTGTGCAATTCAATTTCTCCTTCGCCACCGACTGTGGAGGATGGCTCGCCGCTGTTCTCCCGGCGCGGCGGACTTGGCCTGGCGGGCCCAACGAAAGCTTCGGAGGACGAGGATGGCTCGGCGTCGCTGGATGGTTCCCCCTGGCCCGATAAGTCTCTTTGCGTGTTTCTTAGCTCGGGCAATGTACTAAAGTCTGTTGAAGGGGGAGAGTCCAAGTCAGCGGTTTGTGGCAATTGATTTTCTGCTCGCTTTCGAATGTGGTCTATGTGTCGTTTCCACAAACGACCATCCTCCAGTTTTACAATATAAGTCTTGGGTGCATTTTGCTTAACAATAATTCCTTTCATCCAGTTTACATTTCCATCAAAGCTTTTTACATATACATTTTGTCCCAAATACATTTCTCTTTCAGGTTTTACACACATTTGGTTATTATTAACACAGAACCTTGGGTTTAACCTGTCTAGTGGTGACCTCAACTTTCTTCCCATCAATAACTCTGCAGGGCTCACATGTGTGTGTGAGTTAGGGGTAATGTGCTGGGTTAGTAAGAATTGGTCCAAGTTTTGTTGCACATCCCCAGGGCCTGACCTGCGCAATGCCTCCTTTGCCACCCGAACGTAACGTTCTGCCAATCCGTTAGCCCAGGGCGAATAAGGTGAGATGAGGGCATGCCTGACCCCTAGGCCATCTAAGAACAATTCGAATTGCCTGGCTGTTAACTGAGGCCCATTGTCAGACACTAAGATATCTGGGCAACCATGGGATGCAAACAGTCTACTCAATACCTTGATGGTGGCACTTGTGGTTATATTGTTCATTGCTATTATTTCCACCCATTTGGAGAAGGCATCAACCGCTATTAAAAAATACTGGGACCCCACCGGGCCAGCAAAATCAATGTGGATTCTAGACCAAGGACCAGCAGGCTGCTCCCACTCAGCCGGAGTTGTTTTGGGGGGACTAGGCCGTGACTCTTGGCACGGGTCACACTTTGAAACCCAATTTTCAATATCAGCATCCAGCCCTGGCCACCATAAATGCCCCCTTGCCAAACTCTTCATCCTGACAATCCCAGGATGACCCACATGTAACATTTTGAGTACCTTTTCCTTTAGGCTTTTAGGGATGACAACTCTATCTCCCCACAACAGACAACCCTTTACATACGATAACTCAAGTCTTTTGTTTTTAAAATCACACAATTCAGGTTTCACAACATCATTTTGCCATCCCTTAAGCACACAGTTCACCACTTGTTTAAGGATTTGATCTTGCTGCGTGTGTGCAGCTACCTCTTTTGCTGTGGTTAGTGGGTTTTCCTCGAGATCTATCATTAACACATCTGTGGAAGGAACAGGGTCTTCCACTAAGTCTGTTATGGGGCACCTGCTGAGGCCGTCTGCATGATTGATTTCCTTTCCCCCCTTGTGGGTGAGCTCATACTGATACCCTGAGAGGAAAAGGGCCCATCTGATTAGTCTTGGAGACATAAAAGGTGGAGTGGGCTTGTTGGGGGCCAGCAGACCTAGTAGGGGCTTGTGGTCAGTGACTAGCTCAAAACTTCTTCCAAAAATATAATTGTGAAATTTCTTTACCCCTGCCACTAATGCTAGAGCCTCCTTGTCTAACTGGCTATAATTCCTCTCCGTGCTGGTCATGGTTCTTGAAAAAAATGCTATCGGGGCCTCTGTCTTATTAGGTAGAACGTGAGCTAGGACTCCTCCTATGCCGTACGGCGAAGCGTCGCACGTGAGTCTAATGGGTAGCGAAGCACTATATTGGACTACTACGCTTTTAGAAGTTAATAAATTCTTTATTTGAGAAAAAGCTTCACGTTCAGTTTTCCCCCATGTCCAGCGGGCTTCCTTTTGGAGTAAGCGATGGAGAGGCTCTGCTACTGTTGCCTTCTGCTTTAAAAAAACGGAATAAAAATTAAGGAGGCCTAAAAATGCCTGCAACTCATTCTTATCTCGTGGCTCTGGGGCTTCTCTAATTGCTCTCAGCTTCTCTGTTGTGGGGTGGATGCCTTCCTTATCTATTTTATATCCTAGGAATTCTATACTGTTGGTTCCCCAGACACATTTATCAGGCTTGATCCTTAAACCTTTGTCCTGTAACCTCTTAAGTACTTCCCTTATTCTTTTGTTTACTTGTTCCTGGTTTTCCCCTGCAATTAAGATGTCATCAAAGTATGGAATGGCCCCATTTACCCCTGACAATAGGCGTTCCATAATGCTCTGGAATATTCCTGGGGCTATGCTTACCCCAAACTGTAACCTCGTGCATTTGAAAGCCCCCCTGTGCGTTACAATTGTCTGAGCGTTTGCTGTTTGTTCATCGACCGGAAGTTGCTGGTAAGCTTGCGCCAGGTCGATCTTTGCGAACCTTTTCCCCTCCCCCAGGGAGTGTAGAAGTTGCTGCACAACTGGGATGGGGTAGGGGTGGTGTTGGAGTGCCTTATTCAGGGTCGATTTGTAATCAGCGCAAACTCGCCATTTCAGGATACAACATTGCTAAAAGAAGAAAGATTAGAAAGAACTCTGAACAAAGTATATAATACTGAGACACCCCTATGATTGTTGGAGAGATTTGTAGCTTTGCATTTTCAGCTCATAAGCTTGGAATGTGACTTTGCATCGTAAGATTTATTGTGCATGATCTCGCAATGTTGTATGTCACTGTTACCATCTATTCAGTGTAAAAGTGAATAAAAGATTTACTTGTTTGAAAAGTCAAAGCCTTGAGAAGAGATTTGTGTATTTGCATCAGCTAGACCAGAACAGGAACTAACGGGCAGCAGGGGGAATGTAAGGCCACTGAATTCATTCTGATCTGTCCTCATGTAAAATGAAAAAATAGCCCAACCAATCAAAAACAGTACCATAAAATACAGTTTAGGAATGCAAGTCAAAATTGGCAAGAAAATGGTGAAAGAACACCTATTCGCTCTAGAAGAGTTCAAATCACCAGATCCAGATGGGTTCTGAAGCAACTAGCAGACATTATCTCAGGACCCCTGTAAGGGCCTGCCTCTCCTCTCCATTCAATAAAGCAGAACTCTTGAAACAATTTCAACATTTCAAAAGAAACCTTTTATTGAGGGGAAATGGTAGCAAGACAACAGAAGCAGGATTTGAAGATTCCCATGCAATTCCATTTGGTTAAAGCAATTAGAAGTCCCTTCTCTAGTCTGGCATTGAATAAGCCAATCCATAGGTGCAAAGTTGTTTTGAGAATTGCAGGCTGAGAAAGTGATAAAAAGTCATTCTCAGGTGTTGCTTGCTGGAGAGCTGAGACAAAACATATGGCCTTCTCTACCTTACATTCCCAAGAAGATAAATCAAAATACAGGATATAGACACCAGGAACAAGGCTATAAATTAAAGAATGCACCCAGGCCCCTTCCCCACTAGAATGGCAGCATCCTGATAGGGATCTATGGGACCCTAGCCATTGAGCTATTTCTTTCAAAGATCCTGGAGCACCATCAGAAAACTGGAAAGAGCTGACATAGTTCTTTAAAAAAAAGTAAAGGCAGTTTGACATTTCAAAATTTGGCAGTGAATTGAGGCCCTCAATCAGATACTATGGTGTCAGGTAGGCCGTGTTGTCTGAAGATGTGCTGGATGAATAGTTGAGTGGTCATTTTAGCTGTAGGTATTCTGTGGCAAGGAATGAAATGCACCATCTTGGTTAACATGTCCACCACCACAAGCACAGCTGTAAATCCAGTGGAGACAATTAAACAGGTAAGGAAATCCATGGAAATGGCTCCCCAAGGTCTTTCAGGTGTAGGCAACAGCTGTAGTAATCACAGGGGGGGGGGGTGTCCTGTGGCTGACTTGGATTGGTGACAATGGATGCAAGAGTTTACATAGGATTGGACATCATGGCAAAGTCTTGGCCACCAAAAAGTTTGGGATACAAGGCGTAGTGTCTTGAAAAGGCCAAAATGGCCAGCTGCAGTTTTATCATGGCACTGGTTGAGGATGAGGGCTCGGAGTGGCCCCACTGGAACATATAACAGGTCTCAGTAATGTAGCAGGTCCTCGGAAAATGTCCATGGTGAATCAGGGTCGAGGTCTTGTTTTCTGTGATCTACAAAGGCATCTTGGCGTTCTGCTTCCCAAATCCATTCGCGAGGGGTAGGATGGTATGAAGCGGCAATGGTTCTTTGGCTTGGGTGTACTCAGGTTTGCAAGACAAGGCATTGGCTTGCTTGTTATCCCGTTTGGAGAAGTAGGTGATTCTGAAGTCGAATCTGGCAAAGAAGGACCATCGGAACTGTCTCTGGTTTAACTTCCTCGCAGTTTGGAGGAATTCTGCGGAATTCCAAGCTGGACAGAGAGGACTGAGCTGGCAGCTGAGAGTTGACATTGAAGAAAAAATTGCCCAGCAGTCTCTTGTTGTGGAGAAGGACCCAGGGATTAACATCTTGGTGACAACACAGAGAGATTGGAGAGTGAGGCCCCAATCATCTCGAGGACATTAACATACGCCATCATTAACAATTATCCGCAAACAGAAAACTTTTGGGATTCCAGCATTATGCCTACTTCCTTTTTTGTTTAGACTTTTTTTAAATTTTGGATTCTTGTTGCTTTAATTAATTTTTATTCTAGGAAATACCAACAAAAAATATATTGACTATGCCATACGTATAATTTCTTACACCAACCCAGGAATGATTTCCCCCTCTTTATATAGGACTATTTATAACTATTTAGAAATACTATAGCCTCCCTATTTAGAGGAGAGAGGATACACTCTGGCGGAGGGGGGGGCAACCTTTTGACATCTGTGGCCTTATCTTTTAACTAGCTGTTTTAATTTCTGTTTTAAGGAGGGTTTTTAAGAAAGGTTTGTTTGTTTGAACGTACATAAGAGTGTGTATGTATTGGATGATGAGTTTGAATGGAGGGAGAGAGTTGAATGAAAGGATCGGCTTGCTGAGGGATTGTGAGGTAGGGCAGTAGGGCAGGGGGCCTCTGGAGTCAGGGCCACCATCAGGAATTTTGGGGCCCCATACAGCCTAAGTGTCTGGGCCCCCCCTGCCATTTTAAAACTACTTTAATTTGCGACATACCAATTATGTATTAAATTTACCTTTCACAAAAAAAATTTAAACCCTGCCACTACAACAAGGTACACTTGTTTGACAGATTAGTAATAAGTTAATAATGCAGAAAATATATTCAAGTGACATCAACATATTACATACATATAAATAAATAACCAGAACAGTGCAAATACACCAAATTAACAAAATATTATTAATTTTGTCATCAACAATATTAAAAGCAGCAATAAGATGGCACAAAGGATAAAGACAAAATACTCCTGCATCACACTAGAAAAATATTTGTTTTCACAATAATACCAATAAATAACAGGTAACCAGAAGATAAATTATACGCAATAATGTTCAAAACTATATGTAAACTCCACTATAGGTGTAAAAAAAAGTCAACCCTTTACAGATAATTAGCGCCTATTAAATAATAACCCTAAAAAAATTGAAAACATCTTGCAGTAGCATAATCAAAGGGGAAAAAAACAAAACAAATAGGATCACCAAATATTGCCCAATTTGCTATTAAGTTCCATAACTTAATATATTTAAGCTTTTAAATGTGTAATGTATAATGTCTCTTAACAAATAGCATGCCCGTGGCTCTAAGAACAACACATTTTCTTTCTCTTTTCTTCTTTCTTCTTCTTTTTCTAGGATGTTATCATATCTATTAAACATATGGTGAGATATTACTATGTATTCATTTAACATAATTTAGAATGTAAAATGAAAAATAACAAACTCCCGCTTCAGATTTTCTCTGCACAAGTCTCAAAATATGATGGAGTTGTTTGTTTTTTGAAAAGACCTTAGTAGCTCTACCCAGCTTCTGCTTTGCATATTCAAATCTTCCCACTTCCCACAATGCTTGCTTCTGGAATCCAGGATGGTGTTTGCTTCTCAAATCTAAAATGGTGAGATGGCTCCAAAAAACATGTCAACTCCAAAGCAACACATCTTTTCCTCACACTTAGAAGGGAACAATTTCGAAAAAAATCTAACACCATAATCAAAATGTATACCAAACTAGCTCTGATCCAAACTTCATCTTTAACAGTTATGAAGCTCTTCAGGCAGAATAGAGAAAATTAGGCATTTTTGCTGATCTGTGCTTTGCCTGGTCCCGATTGTAACAATTTTGCAACTGAATCCAATTAGCTTCCTTAGCACTCCAACTCACCAGCACACCGCAGATATTACTGATCTTCTTCAATCGCCGCCCCCACCCACCCACTTTTCAATTTGTCCGGGCCCCTGATGCCAGTACCGGTAGTACTGCCCTATCGGCGGCCCTGTCTGGAGTGGCGGAGGGCTGGAGCATCACGGTCATGTCTGGGAGAGGCAGGTATGGTGGAAGCCAGGGGGTAGGGGGTGTTGTGTTGGCTTCAGGCCAGTTTCTATGGCTGCTGATTTTGATGCTAGGGAGTGGGAGCCGTCTCTTTACAGAAGACCAGTCTTGCAGGAGGACGAATCAGACAGTGAACCAGAAGCAGAGACAGGAGAAACATGGAGCAGGAAGGGACTGGAGAGACAGAGAGGGGAATGGAGTCAGTCAGATCTCCAGCCAGAGGTTCATCTGAATCAGAAGGAGAAGAGTTAATGAATAATCCTATTCTGAAAGCTCAGTGAGGAGAATGCTGGGAAGACAAGAGCAGCTGCGCAAACGCAGAAACAAATGATAGGGCACAGGTGATATGAATTAATGACGCTGCTGCAACCTTGAAAGAGAGGATGGTTGGAGACACCTGTGTGGAAGACTATCGTTCAGCATTGAAGAAAGTTTGATGAATTGTGGTTTGTTGTTTGCTGTGGATTTCTGGATGTTCTGACATTCAAATTGTGAGTTATTTCTGGCTGAAGTAAGCCTGGATGGCTCCTGCACTGACTGGAGTAATTAACTCTGACCAATTGACTTTTTAAACTAACCTTGCTCTGAAACTCTAAGGTTTGCAGTTTTCTGAATATAAAGGACCATCATTGCTTTATTTTTACAAGCCTGCTTTGTGTGTGTATTTGATTAATTATTTTGTTCCTGGTTGGCTTGAGTCCAGGCAGAACAGGGGGTATGGCGGGAGCCAAGGGGAGCCAGCTCACGGGGAACTAGGATTCACTGCCTAAAAGTGTTTCCTTGTTCTGTCCAACAGTCTTTGGATGAAGCTGATTTTCTGGGCCTCCAGCAGTCCAGTTTCATGCCTGGCTACAGTACCAAAACTGCTTTGGTCACACTGATGGATGATCTCTGGGGGGCCCGGGATAGGGGTCATTCGTCTATCTTGATGCTTCTTGACCTCTCAAGCTCAACCCATGGTGCTGGCAATAGGCAAAATCTGGACTCTGGGCTCAGGTTGCTGCTACTCAATGCCAGGTCAGTTGTAAATAAAGCTCCCCTTATCTGGGATTTACTCTTGGATGAGGAGGCCGACCTAGAATGTGTGACTGAGACCTGTCTTGGACGTAAGGGGGGTGTTCCCTTCTCGGAAATGTGCCCAGACAATTTTCAGGTGTGGCATCAACCACGACCCCAGGGAAGGAAGGGGAAGAGTGGCAATCATAGCCCAGAAGAGCATCGGCCTACGCAGGCTCTCTGCACCTGAGATAGTCAGCTGTGAGTCCCTCTTTGTGAAGTTGGACCTAAGAGTTCAGGTGGGCTTGTTGCTTGTGTACCTGCCTCCCAGCTGCATGACAACAGCCCTGCCTGCACTACTCGAAGAGGTAGCCGGGGGAGGGGTCGAGTTTCCCAGACTAATAGTCTTGGGAGATCTCAATGTACCATCACTCGGCAAATCCTCTGGGTTGGCACAGGAGTTCATGGCTTCCATGACAACCATGGACCTGACTCAAGTAATAAAGGGTCCGACTCATGAAGGGGGCACACACCCAATATGGAGTAATGATTTGAATTTAAGGGGCTTAGACATCCTATCTTTGTCATGGTCAGATCATTTTCTGATACAGCTTGATTTTAGGGCTCCAATCCTTCCTCCCAGGGAAACAGAACCATTTAGGTGCTTGGAGAAATACTGGATTCGCTTATACACAATTTGGTAGAGTCCCTGATAATGACCTGGAATATGGCCGCAAGGGAGGCTCTAGACCAAATTGCCCCTTTTGTGACCTCTCTCTGGCAACAGATCCAAGAGATCTGCTTGGTTCACTGAGGAACTCAGGGGGATAAAGCACCAGAAGAGACCTCTAGAGGAGCAATGGAGGGCCAGTAAATCTAGATCCAACCAAACACAATTACGTTCTTATATTAATTTAATGGCGATCAAGGCAGCAAGATCTTAATATCTTTCCACCTTGATTGCATCAGCAGAATCCTGTCTAGCTGCCCTGTTTAGGGTGACTTGCTCCCTCCTCGATGGGAGGTAGACAATCCCTTACAGGGTATTGCTGAGGACTTTAATATATTCTTCACTGATAAAGTCGTTCCGATCCAGATGGACCTGAACTCTGATTGGAAGGCAGTTTCGACTGATAATGAGTCTGTCGAGGTGACAGGGACCCATTTTGGTGATGCCTGATGAAGTGGACAAGGCCATTGGAGCTGTGAGCTCCAACATCTGTTTACTGGATCCGTGTCCCTCTTGGCTGGTCTTGTCCAATAGGAAGGTGACACGAGGCTGGATCCAGGTGGTTACTAACACTTTGTTGATGGAGGGGTACTTCCCATCTCCATTAAAAGAGGTGGTGGTGCATCCCCTCCTCAAGAAGACTTCCATGGATCCATCTATTTTAAACAACTATAATCTGATCTCCAATCTTCCCTTTTGGGGGAAGGTTGTTGAGAAGGTTGTGGCACTCCAGCTCCAATAGTCCTTGGATGAAGCTGATTTTCTTGGCCCTCAGCAGTCCAGTTTCATGCCTGGCTACAGCACTGAAACTGCTTTGGTCACACTGATGGATGGTCTCTGGCGGGCCAGGCATAGGGGTCATTCCTCTATCTTGATGCTTCTTGACCTCTCAGAAGTTTTCGATACCATCAACCATGTTATCCTTCTTCACCGACCGGAGGGGTTGGGAATGGGAGGCACTGTTCTACGGTGGTTCTCCTCCAACCTCTCTGGACACAATTGGTGTGGGTGCAAGGGGCCAGAGGTTGACCCCTAGGTCCCTCCTTTGTGGGGTTCCTCAGAGGTCCATCCTCTCCCCCCTGCTGTTTAATATCTACATGAACCCACTGGGTGAGATCATCCAACAACAAGGTGTGAGTTACCATAAGTATGCTGATGATGCACAGCTGTACATCTCCACTCTGTATCAATTAAGTGAAACAATGGAGGTGATGTGCCAGTGTCCGGAGGATGTTAGGGTTTGGATGGGTATTAACAGGCTCAGACTCAACCCTGACAAGACGGAGTGGCTGTGGGTTTTGCCTTCCAACGACAATCCCACCTGTTCGTCCATTACTCAAGGGGGGGACTTTTGACCCCCTCAGAGAGGGTCTGCAACTTGGGAGTCCTCCTTGATCCACAGCTGAATTAAGAACACCAACACTGTGGCAAGGGAGGCATTTGCACAGGTTTGCCTGGTGCACCAGTTGCGGCCCTATTTGGATAGGGAGTTTCTTCTCACAGTCACTCATGCCCTCATCACCTCGAGGTTCGATTACTGCAATGCCCTCTACATAGGGCTACATTTAAAGAACGTTCAGAGACTGCAATTAGTGCAAAATGCAGCCACGCAAGCCATCATGGGACTTTCAAGGTATATGCATATCTCTACTCCGTGAGCTGTATTGGCTACCGATTAGTCTCCAAATGCAATTTAAAGTGTTGGACATGACCTATAAAGCCCTACATGGCTTAGGACCAGGTTACTTCGGGACTGTCTCCTGTCCCATGAATCCTAGCAACCGGTTAGGTCCCACAGAGTTGTTTGTTTGTTTGTTTGTTTGTTTGTTTGTTTCTTTGTTCGTTCGTTCATTCGTTCGTTCGTTCATTCATTCATTCGACTTCTATGCTGTCCAATCCCGAAAGACTCAGGGTGGCTTACAATAGTATTAAATACAAAAACAGTAAAAGGAAGTCTAATATAGAATCTGAGTTATAAAACCTTAATTAAAAGCCATAATAAACATAATTAACTAAAACAACATGCATACTACACATTCATACAATTTGGACATGATTGCTGTTGGTTCATGGCTCCCAGGACTGCCGGCAAAGCCAGGTCTTCATGGCCTTACAGAAAGCCAATAGGGTGGGAGCAGTATGGGCAAGGGGGGAGTTGATACCATAGAGCCAGGATGGCAACAGAGAAGGCCCTCCCACTAAGCTTTGCTTACTTGACGGGACCTGGAGGAGGCCAGCTCTGTGTGATCTTATAGGTTTCTAGGAGGTATTCAGCAAGAGACAGTCCTGTAAATAGTCTGCCCTGAGCCATATAGGGCTTTATAGGTAATAACCAACTCCTTGAATTGTGCATGGAGACTAATAGGAAACCCATGCAGTTTTTGGAGCATAGGTGTTATATGGGTGTACTGAGATGCATCAATGACAGCTCACATGGCTGCATTCTGGACAATTTGGAGTCTCCGAACACTCTTCAAGGGCAGCCCCCATGTTGCAATAATCAAGACGGGAGGTGATGAGGGCCTGAGTCACTGTGCGTATCTCCTGGTCCAGGTAGGGCTGCAACTGGTAAACCAGGCGAACCTGGGCAAAGGTCCCCCTGGCCGAGATGTGGTGATCAAGGCTCACCTGTGGATCCAGGGTGACACCCAAGTTGCAGACCCTATCTGAGGGGTTCAATGTTTCTCTCCCCAGAACAATGGATGTACAGATTGGATAGTCCTTAGGAGGAAATGCCCACAGCCACTTGGTCTTGCCTGGGTTGAGCTGGAGCCTGTTGGCCCCCATCCAGACCCTTACAGCTTCCAGGCACCGGCACATCATATCCACCACTTTACTGGACTGGCATGGGGTGGAGATGTATAACTGGGTATCATCAGCGTACTGATAATACCTTATCCCATGTTGATGGATTGTTGGCCTTCTCCAGGTCCTTTCAGCTAGGCAATGCCACCTGGTGAGACCTAGTGTTACAGCCTTCTCTGTGGCAGCTCCGACCCTTTGGAACCAGCTCCCTCCAGAGTTTTGTACCACCCCCACCCTCCTGGCCTTTCATAAGGCTTTGAAAATTCACCTTTGCCAGCAGGCTTGGGGCTGTTGAGTATTGGCATCTTGCTCCGGCCGTATGTATGATTGGCCGCCCAGTCTATGGAGAGGGGCGGCATACAAATCAAATCAAATCAAATCATAAATAAATGGTATGACTGTGGATGGTTTTTTATAAATTGGGGGTTTTAGATTAGATTTTATGGGTTTTAATGTTTGGGTTAATTCATGTTGCATTGTATTTATTCTTGTTTTGTAATCCACCCTGAGTCTACAGAAAAGGGCGGCCTAGAAATTAATTAATTAATTAATCATTAATTAATTGATTAAATTATAAGAGAACCCCTACCTGATCTTGATGAATGTAAATCATCAGTATCTGTTGTATTATATCCCAGAATTTTGAAGGAGCTGGCAGATGTTATCTCAGAACCATTGTACCATATCTTTCAAAACTCCTAGTGCACTGGGGAACCACCTGAAGCTTGGAAAAAAGCTGATATGGTTCCCATCTTTTTTTTTTAAGAGCGGGAGAACAAACCCAGGAAACTACAGACCAATAAACTTAACATTGATGAATGGGAAGATACTGAAAAAGATAATAATTTAAAAAATAACAGATCTGTTAACTTCTGGCAGAAGAAACCTGTTAGCTTTAGCAGATTTTTACATTAGTCTTCACACATAAAGGAACTACCAACCAACCAACCTACAACCTAACTGCAACTAACAGCCTTGGAACCAAACTCAATGCAGACAATGCTACCATTAGGGACTACCTGTGGGAGCTCAATGAGTTCAAATCACCGGGATCTGACGGACTCCACCCCAGAGTCCTAAAAGAACTGGCAGACACCATAGCAGAACCTCTTCTTCTCATCTACCAAAAATCTTGGGCCACTGGAGACCTACCAGATGACTGGAAACGAGCGGACGTTGTTCCCATCCACAAAAAAGGTAAAAAGATGGATCCAAGCAACTACAGACCTATCAGTCTGACTTCAATACCTGGAAAAATACTGGAGAAAATAATAAAAAAACAGCTTTGCCACTACCTGGAAACAAACAAGATAATAACTAACAGCCAACATGGGTTTGTCAGAAACAAATCATGCCAAACCAATCTCATATCCTTTTTCAACACCACAACCAAATCAGTAGACCAGCGCAACACAGTGGAACACTATCTCCTAATCAACAAATTAAAAAAAAGCGGAGCAGACTACAACACTTGCAGATGGATTAATAGTTGGCTGACCAACCGCACCCAATGAGTTGTCCTCAACGGTTCCAAATCCACATGGAATAACGTAGGCAGTGGGGTACCACAGGGTTCTGTCCTGGGCCCTGTGCTCTTCAACATTTTCATCAACGACTTGGACGAGGGAATAGAAGGGCAACTGATCAAATTCGCAGACGACACCAAGCTGGCAGGGGTAGCCAATACCCTAGAAGACAGACTAAAATTACAGAAAGACCTAGACAGACTAACACAGTGGGTCCATACCAACAAAATGATGTTTAACATCGACAAGAGCAAAGTCCTTCACCTAGGCAGAAAAACCCCTGGACACACATACAACCTGGGAGAAACCCCTCTTAGCAGTAGCGACTGTGAAGGAGACCTCGGAGTCTTGGTGGATAATCAACTAAACATGAGACAACAGTGTGCAGCAGCAACTAAATAAGCCAACACAATCCTAAGCTGCATCAACAGGGGAATACACTCCAAGACCAGGGAAGTCTTAATACTACTCTATTACGCCCTGGTCCGACCACACCTGGAGTACTGTATTCAATTCTGGTCACCACACTTCAAAAGAGACATTGAAACTCTGGAGAAGGTGCAAAAAAGAGCAACCAAGATGATTAAGGGACTAGAAACCAAGACTTATGAAGAGAGACTGAGGAAACTGGGCATGGATAGCCTAGAGAAAAGGAGGGCCAGAGCGGACATGATAGCAGTCTACAAGTATACGAGGGGATGTTACGGAGAGGAGGGGATCACTTTATTCTCCAGGGCACCAGAGGGCCAAATGAGGAACAACGGCTGGAAGCTGACCAAGGAGAGATTCAACATGGATATAAGGAGGAACTTCCTGATGGTCAGAGTGATCAACCAATGGAACAACCTACCAGTGGACGTTGTGAACTCCAACACTCTGGACATTTTTAAGAGAAGATTGAACTGCCACTTGACTGGTGTGCTATATGGTTCCTGCTTGGCAGGGGGTTGAACTTGATGGCCTTCATGGTCCCTTTCAACTCTAACAATCAATCAATCAATCAATCAATCAATCAATCAATCAATCAATCAATCAATCAATTTCTTGACCTCTGCTGCAGATTCTCCACAGTTCTAGGTTTAGCATGTTTTCTAACCCAGAAGAAACCACCCCGGGAAAGGTGATGCTTTGCTCTCTGAGTAGTTCTAATGCTCACAGATTGCTTCTTGAGGTAGAATTAATTGGGTGAGTCCCTGACTGAGGCATGGCAACCATACATGTTAACTGTTGAAGAACCAGATGTTTAAAACGGACAATAAAGGGCACCCCATTTCTTAAACACTAGTTTTTCTACATATTCACCTTTTGTGCAAAAAGAAAAGAGGGAGGCTTCCTCTGGCTCCAGCTTGCTGTTTCTTTTTTGTAGAAATATCATGATTTCTGAAGCTCCTTGACCTTAAGATGGCAAGGAGGGGAAGAGTTGGTCTATCCAAGCCAAAATAAAGAAGCTGGAAACTACTGGAAATGAAAGCTCTGTGGAAACTACTTTTCAAACTGTTGGTCTTAAACTTTATAGAGGATTTTATACTGCTAATCACCTTTGCAGAATTTTGATTTTAAAATAAGGCCTGTTTAAATGGCGTTTTGTGCTTGCCATGAGGATGGGATAAAATAGTTTTATTTACAACTGACCTGGCACGTGGGTTCCTTGGACTAGCCACGTGGGTTCCTAAACAAAGAGGTTCTTTGGTTCTTTTTGTATAGTAGCATTGATCAACCACAAGATAGAGCCAAAATATTGTAGTATTGCTAATTCTTTTTAACTTTCCATTGACATTATTAAACCCATTGGATTTTATGCTTTAAATCTATAATTTTAAAACTGGTAATTTTAAATTTTAAATTTCAGCCACACATTATTAATATGGCCAACCACAAGAGGTTGGGGGGGAAATAGAGAAATTATCAAGAGACAAAGAACTTTTAAGACCCGTCCTGGACGAATATACAGTTAAAACACATGAACTAATTCAGGCACTGGGAACAAAGCTTGAATCCAAGCTAAATACTCTTAAGCATGGGGTTGGACTAGAAGACCATGTTTTCTTCCAACTCTGTTCTGTTCCGTTCCATTCAATTCTAAATTGCTTCCTTCTCCCACTGCAGCCCTTCCACATTCAATCTTTATAAACAGTTTGCAAGTATCCTTACCCACTGGATATTTGCCATAAAGTTTGTTTGTTCTGACGAGACAAATGTTTGGAGGTTTCCACCATAAACATGCAAAAGGCTCCTACAACAGTTATTGGGAAGCTTTTCTTCAGTAAGCGCAAAGCCTTCTTTATCAGTTTTTTTGCAGAAGTAATTAGACCCATATTGTAACAGACCTATTATATAGATAGACAATAATAAAAGAAATTGATAATTCTTTTGTATATCTCTTTTATGATGCCTAAAAATGTGTGAATCCCTCTCCTCATAAAATCATGATCTTGCAGCATGGCTAAATATACTTAAAACACAAGAATATCAGCCAAGAAAAAATCATGAGGCTTCTTCTGTACTAAGAACATTTATGAAATTATTTTTATATATCCTTATATAATGTAGCAGCAGAAGACACAGCACCAGAGGTGGGCTGCTAAAGTGGAGCGGTGACGTGTGCTCGCCCCCGTGGCTCTGAGTGCTAGTGGAGTCCAGTGCAATTATGCTACTGCACCTGGGCAGGTAGCGAAATCATACGCGGACATGCAGGTGCACCATACCCAGGTGCAGTAGCATAATTGTGCTGGACTCCGCTAGCACTCAGAGCCACGGGGGCGAGCACATGTCACCGCTCCACCTTAGCAGCCCATCTCTGCACAGCACCTATATAAGATCTTCTACCTGCTTCTTATCTATCTCCTCCATTTTCATCGGTGCCCCAGAGATGGGGGAGGGAGCAGAGGAAGGGAGATAAAGGATATAGCAGAATTATATCTGCCGCCCCGAGTCTACGGAGAGGGGCGGCATACAAATCTAAATAATAAATAAATAATAAATAAATATCAAAGAAGCCTTGTAAAAAACCAGCAAGATCAAGAGGTATGTTGTACCTAACAAAGCAATGAACAAATTGTAAAAAGCTTCTGAGGCAATTTCTTTAATAAATCTAAATGTAGGAAGAGGCTGATCATTAGAAATGGCAATGGAAGTATTTTTTTTTTTTAAAGGAAGTATTTTTGTTATAGCAAGTCAAGCACTTCGACATAAAGACAAAAACATATCACAAAATGACAACTGTACTTAAGACTGAGCAGCTGTAGAGAACTGGATATTCTAGTGGGCTTTACTGTATTTACTGAGTCTTTGGAGAGGGGTGGCATACAAATCTAAATAATAATAATAATAATAATAATAATAATAATAATAATAAACAATAATAATAATAATCCAGAGAAGTATGCAAAGTACGCAAATGGCTACAGCAGAAACAATTGTCTTACCTCTCCCTTCAGGCTGTACAAAACAGACACCTCAAATTGGTTAATGAGTTTATGCTTGTATTCCGAAGATCTCAAGAGGCTCTCTGCTGTATTCAGATATGTAAAGGCCTCAAATAAAAATAACAGAACAGGAAGGATTCATTTCTGCTCCCTGTATGGTGATCCCCAATTACCAACAATTATTTCATCATAGGTTATAAATTTTCAAGAACAAATATTCAGATAACATAGAGGCAGTGAATCCAGGGTGCAGATGTAGCATCTATTTCTATCTAGAATCTATTCACCATATAGAAAAAGATAATCTGGTAAACCAGTTCAGTTTTTTAATAGAGGGGGAAGTGATTTGGATCTTGATTATTTTTGCAAGGCACAACAGCTTGCTAAGTTTAACTGTATTTTGGTTAGCTATACCCAGGGCCGCCATCAGGAATTTTGGGGCCCCATACAGCCTAAGTGTCTCCCCCCCCCCGCCATTTTAAAACTATTTTAAGTTGCCAAGCCACTCCATCCCCCGGGGATCATTTCCCGCTTCACACCAAGCGGGGTGGTCCCATAGGCCAGTGTTTCCCAACCTTGGCAACTTGAAGATATCTGGACTTCAACTCCCAAAATTCCCCAGCCAGCGAACGCTGGCTGGGGAATTCTGGGAGTTGAAGTCCAGATATCTTCAAGTTGTCAAGGTTGGGAAGCACTGCCATAGGCTATTTCAGGAACTGGGTTAAGCCGATTGTGTGGACTCATCCAGGAGAAAGAAAGAAGCGGGAGCGGCGAGGGAAAGAAAGAGCCTCCTGGCTTATTTATGGCTCCTTGGCACTTCTCCCTTCTTGGAAGAGGCCTTGTTGACAAAACCATGTGCTTTCTAGAGAGGGGAGAGGGGAGGGGGATCCCACACCTGGCAGCCACTGGCGAGGAGCTGGAAAGGACGAGGGGAGAGAAAAAGCAGGGTACCAGTAGTCGGGCAGGTGTCTTGAGGGGGCACTCCCATCTGGAAGGAAGGGAAGAAAGGCAAGGGCGAGCTATGAAGGAAGGAAGAAGGAAGGAAGGAAGGAAGGAAGGAATGGTAAAAGGGGCGATCAAGAGAGGAATGGGTGAATGAATGGACGGAGGGTGGGAAGGAAGGAAGGAAAGAGGGAAGGGACAGGAACAGAGGAAGGATGCAAAGGAAGCAAGGAAAGGTGTGAAAGGGGAGAGTAAGAGAGGAAGGAGTGCAAGAAGGGAGTGAGGGAGGAAAGAAGGAAGGAAGGAAAGAAAGAAAGAAAGAAAGGGGGAAGGGACAGGAACAGAGGAAGGAAGCAAGGAAACTTATGAAAGGGGAGAGTAAGAGAGGAAGGACTGAAGGAACGGAGGGAGGGAAGAAGGTAGGAAGGAGAAAGAAAAGAAGAAATAGAGGAAGGGAAGGTAAAAGAGAGAAAGAAAAAGAGCAAGAAAGAAAGAAAGAAAGAGAATGAAAGAGAAATAAAAAGAGAGAGGGGGAATGAAAGAAATGGAAGGAGGGAAGGAAGGAGAGAAAGCAAGAGAAAGAAAAAAGAATGAAAGAGCAAGAGAGAAAGAGAGAAAGAAAGAAAAAGAAACGAAAGAAAGAAAGAAGGAAAGAAGGAAAGAAAGAAACAAAGAAAGAAAGAGAAAAGAAAGAGAATGAAAGAGAAATAAAAATAGAGAGGGGGAATGAAAGAAATGGAAGGAGGGAAGGAAGGAGAGAAAGAAAGAGAAAGAAAGAAAGAAAAAGAAAGAAAGAATGAAAGAGCAAGAGAGAAAGAAAGAAAGAAAGAAAAAAAAACAAAAGAAAGAAAGAAAGAAAGAAGGAAAGAAAGAGAATGAAAGAGAAATAAAAATAGAGAGGGGGAATGAAAGAAATGGAAGGAGGGAAGGAAGGAGAGAAAGCAAGAGAAAGAAAGAAAGCAAAAGAAAGAAAAAAAGAATGAAAGAGCAAGAGAGAAAGAGAGAAAGAAAGAAAGAAAAAGAAACAAAAGAAAGAAAGAAGGAAAGAAAGAAAGAGAATGAAAGAGAAATAAAAATAGAGAGGGGGAATGAAAGAAATGGAAGGAGGGAAGGAAGGAGAGAAAGAAAGAGAAAGAAAGAAAGAAAGCAAAAGAAAGAAAAAAGAATGAAAGAGCAAGAGAGAGAGAAAGAAAGAAGGAAGGAAAGAAAGAAAGAAGGAAGGAAAGAAAGAAAGAATGAAAGAAGGAAAGAAAGAAAGAAAAAAAGAAAGAGAATGAAAGAGAAATAAAAATAGAGAGGGGGAATGAAAGAAATGGAAGGAGGGAAGGAAGGAGAGAAAGCAAGAGAAAGAAAGAAAGAGAAAGAAAAAAGAATGAAAGAGCAAGAGAGAACGAGAGAACGAAAGAAAGAAAGAAAGAAGGAAAGAAAGAAAGAAAGAAAGGCAACTCCCAAGAAAGACTCACTGAGCGGATGCATGAAAAGAGGGACCTGGATCTCCACTTGCCTCCCCCTCGCGCTTACCTGCTCCCAGCGCCAGCAGCAGGAATGCAAGCGAGTAAGCCGGCGCCCCGCCCAAAAGAAGCCATTGGCTCCGGGCGGCGGGCGGTGTTCACAGCCCCCCGAACACCCGGCCCAGCACCTCCGGAGGCCGAAAGGCACGACTCTCTTGCCCTCGCAATCCTCGGGGGGACACAAGACCGGCAGAGAAGCCGGCCGGGCTCAGCCCTCTCTCGGCTTCCCCAATTCCGCTTCCCCAGCAGCGCGGCTTGGCTTCCGGAGGGCCAAGACACCACCGCGGTGACTCCTCCTTCCGCGGCTGCCATCGGGGCTTCCTGCCTGTCTGCCGGCCTCCCTGCCTTCTTTCCTTGCGGGGGTGGGAAGAAGGTGCGGGCTGCTGTCGGAGGAGAAGCTCCGCAGAGGCAGAGTTCGTCGCAATCTGGGTTGGGGAGTTTTTGGCGGGCGCTGCCCCCCCCCCCATTTTTCAATTTGGCCGGGGCCCTGACGCCACTCCCAGTAATACCAGTCTATCGGCAGCCCTGGCTATACCTACTCAGACCGAAAAGAGAGAACAAGCTTACTTGGAGAGACCTTGGGAGGAGGGATTGGTTGGATTAAAAGCTATTTACATACGGGCTGGCATAGCCATAGAAGAAATGGTTGAGAGGCAGGATGCAAGCTTCCACTCTGTCTGATTTCTTTACTGTCTGTCTGGGAGCATGTGATCTTTCCTTAAATCTGGATTTCCTTAGGATATCTTGTGAGGTGAGTAAGACCAGTTAATATCTTTAAATGGTGCAAATTGATCTAAGGATTGCTTCTCCTGGGTGGGGAAGGGTAAAGTGACCAGATTTTTACAGTTGGTAAGGAGGGACACCATTGACAGAGAGAGGGGGGCTTGATTAAAAATTTGGCCTATATGGACCAAATTTTTAATCAAGCCCCCCTCCCTCTGTCAATGGTGTCCCTCTTTACCAACTGTAAAAATCTGGTCACTTTACCCTTCTTGACCCAGGAGAAGCAATCCTTAGATCAATTTGCCCCATATATCTTTCTTTTTCCGTCTCTCTCTCTCCTTCCTTCCTCTTTTTTCTCTCTGTTTCTCTTTTTTCTTCCCTCCCTTTTTCTCTATTTCTCTCTTTCTCTCCCTCTTTCTTTCTCTTTCTCTCTCTCTCTTTTTTATCTCTTTCTCCCTCACTATTTCTCTTTCCTTCTCTCTCTACCTCCTTTCCTCCATCTCACTCTCTTTATCTCTCTCTCTCTCCCTTTCTATTTCTCTCTCTCCCTCCCTTTTTTCTCTATTTCTCCCTCCCTCTTTCTTTGTGTCATTTTCTTTCTCTCCCTTTCTCTCTTTTTTCTCTCTCTTTCTCTCTTCCTTCCTCCCTCTCTCTTTCTCATTGTGGATGAAAAGAGAAATATGATTCCTCAAGTCCTTAGGGTCTCTCGCACGTTTTCCCAGAGACCAGCTGGCAACCCGTATGTTCTGTCTGCCGCATAATGAGGCAGCCCGAGACCCTTGACCAAGGTTTGTGTGTGGGATGTCTGAGATGGTATTTGCCTCAGAATCTGAGGTCTTTGTTCCTCTCCCTCCCCTCTTCACAGCTGGGACTGCAGCTTTCTTTGAAGCTTTTGTGGAGCGCTTCAGCTACTGCCTGAGGAACAAGCAAAAGAATTGCTCCACAAATACCTGCCGCCTTCAAGCCTGCCTTCCTTCCTCCCTGTCTTTCCAGATCTTCCCTTTGTCCTGCCCAGAGGATGGAATCTGCTGGGACACTGCAGCCCCCCCGGGCACCCCTTTGGGAGGGTGGGGCTGAAGGAGAGGGGCAGCTGCAGGTGGCCCCCCGCATCGTTTGATGGCTCAGTGCCAGCCCCAAAGTACCCCCCCGCTTGAAGCTGCCCCCAGATTAAGAGGCTGAGGCGACCAGCACATCCTGAGCCTCCCTTGGGCAGAGGAGCTGCACGGCTGCCTCCGGACCACCATTTAAAGGTTCCTGCCACAGCCCCGGAGGAGGAGAACTTTAAAAAAAAGCAGGACATTTTTCAAAGGCCCCAGGACGTGGGACAAATCATCAAAAAGTGGGACTGTCCCACCAAAAGCGTGATGTCTGGTCACCTTAGGGAAGGGTGCTTAGTCAGTTCACTGAGCACAGGAGTTTTTTGTCTAAGGGGATTCTTCAGTCATTCAGGTCATGGTTGTCCCAAAGGTGCTTTTTTCAAAAGGCAACTTGGTTTCCAGAAAGTCCAGTTGCCTCTTGAAAAAGCACCTTTGGGACAGGAGTCTCTTGCATTGCTTCAGAGTGGCCAAGGGACATGATTGCTCACAGATAGTAAAAAACTTTTTAAAGGAGGTAGGTGTGTGCTTCCTCCCTCCAATTCATTTTAGTTTCCCCTCATGATAATAGTCCTTGGAGAGGGGCAGCATACAAATCTAAATAATAATAATAATAATAATAATAATAATAATAATAATAATAATAATAATTATTATTATTATTATTATTATTATTATTATTATTATTACACAGCAAATGAGATCACTATGCTGTATTTCATATTTCATCACCACTTGGATGCTTCCCAAGCACCTAGGACTGCATGATGCTTCTCCTCCATTCTGCTGTCTTCTGGGATTGCGATGTCGATGATCCATACTTTCTTTTTCTCCACGATCACAATGTCTGGTGTGTTATGCTTCAGAATTCGGTCAGTCTGAAGTCGGAAGTCCCACAGTTGTTTTGCCAACTGTCCATACAACATTGAGTTACAGTTTTTCTGTACTGGTCCTTAGTTTGCTTCACCTTGAGAAGCTTCCTATTGTTGACCTCCATCAACGCTGACTCTTTGCTCTCCTTCACATAGTCAGTTAATGCATGCTTCTCTTCTTCCACTGTCTGCTTCACTTGCAAAAGTCCTCTGCCACCTATTTTTCTTGGTAAATACAGCCTGTCTACGTCACTGCGGGGATGTAGTGCATGAGGGATCGTCAATAATTTTCTGGTTTTCCTGTCCAAGTTGTCCAGGTCTGCTTGAGTCCAGTTTACTATGCCAACTGTGTATCTAATGACAGGTATGGCCCAAGTATTTATAGTCTTGATAGTGTTGCCATCATTCAGTTTGCTCTTCAAAATTTTTCTGGTCCTCTGGATGTACTCTTTACTGATCACAGTTTTACATGACCATGCTTGATATTATCCAGTTGCAAGATGCCCAAGTATCTGTAGGCTTCTGGCTGGTGGCACTTGATAGTTTGACCATTTGGCATTTCAATGCCCTCACTTTCAGTGATTTTCCCCTTTTTCAGTGCCACTGTGGCACATTTATCCAGGCCAAACACCATGCTGATGTCATTGCTGAAGATTCGCACAGTGTTGGTTAGTGACTGTATCTCAGTTTCTGATTTTCCGTACAACAATTATTATTATTATGTCAGTACAACACAGCAAACGAGATCACTATGCTGGATTTCGTATTTCATCACCAGTTGGGCGCTTCCCAAGCACATAGGACTGCGTGATGTAGCGGCGAATTATGTTTGCCGATCCCAGTAAAGCGGCCTTTTGCAATTGACAGATGGAGATTTTGTCAATTCCGATGGTTTTCAAATGTCCGCTGAGATCCTTTGGTACTGCGCCCAGTGTGCCAAGTACCACTGGGACCACTTTCACTGGCTTATTCCAGAGTCGTTGCAGCTCGATTTTTAGATCTTCGTATTTCACTAATTTCTCTAGCTGCTTCTCCTCAATTCTGCTGTCTCCGGATATTGCAATGTCGATGATCCATACTTTCTTTTTCTCCATGATCACAATGTCTGGTGTGTTATGCTTCAGAATTCGGTCAGTCTGAAGTCAGAAGTCCCACAGTTGTTTTGCTTGCTCATTTTTGACCACTTTTTCGGGCTTACGATCCCACCAGTTCTTTGCTACTGGTAAATGGTAGTTCTGGCACAAGTTCCAGTGGATCATCTGTGCCACAGCATCATATCTATGCTTGTAGTCAGTCTGTGCGATCTTTTTGCAGCAGCTGAGTATGTGATCGATTGTTTCATCTGTTTCTTTACAGATTCTGCACTTTGGATCGTCTGTTTATTTTTTCTAATGGCCTGTTCTTATGCCGCCAGTATTAGTCCTTCTGTCTCCTTTTTGAGTGTTTCACCTGTAAGCCATGACCAGGTCTTTTCTTTATCCACTTTGCCTTCAATCTTCTCCAAGAACTGTCCATGCAATGCTTTGTTCCGTCAACTGTCCATACGACATTGAGTTACATTTTTTCTGTACTGGTCTATAGTTTGCTTCACCTTGAGAAGCTTCCTATTGTTGACCTCCATCAACGCTGACTCTTTGCTCTCCTTCACATAGTCAGTTAATGCATGCTTCTCTTCTTCCACTGTCTGCTTCACTTGCAAAAGTCATCTGCCACCTATTTTTCTTGGTAAATACAGCCTGTCTACGTCACTGCGGGGGTGTAGTGCATGAGGGATCATCATTAATTTTCTGGTTTACCTGTCCAAGTTGTCCAGCTCTGCTTGAGTCCAGTTCACTATGCCAACTGTGTATCTAATGACAGGTATGGCCCAAGTATTTATAGTCTTGATAGTGTTGCCACCATTCAGTTTGCTCTTCAAAGTTTTTCTGGTCCTGTGGATGCAGGGCCGCCATCAGGAATTTTGGGGCCCCATACAGCCTAAGTGTCTGGGCCCCCCCGCCATTTTAAAACTATTTTAAGTTGCCGAGCCACTCCATCCCCCGGGGATCATTTCCCACTTCACGCCAAGCGAGGCGGTCCCATAGGCCAGTGTTTCCCAACCTTGGCAACTTGAAGATATCTGGACTTCAACTCCCAGAATTCCCCAGCCAGCGAACGCTAGCTGGGGAATTC